>NC_092337.1:114982500-116182500 GCF_046630445.1 Rutidosis leptorrhynchoides
TATATATATATATATATATATATATATATATATATATATATATATATATATCGAAAATACTTTTTACAGGTATCCAAGTGATGCTGATAAGCATTTATTGGCTATACAAACTGGGCTATCTAGAAATCAGGTTAGTTTGCACTTTTAACTCGATTTAAAATACGTACATGCACTTAATTAATTTCAAAGTATAAATATTGTCTTTTTAATATTGACTTTTTTATATAATTTTAGAACGATTAGTTATAAATATGAAATTAATTTATATACGAAATGCTTAAGCATAACTTTTAAAGTTACGTTTATGTTATAATTCAGTAGGCTTATAACTACCTTTAGTGGTTCTTGACTGTAGAAGGTATATAGAGATAGAGATACTGTAAAACGGAGAAAACAAAGGTTGAACAAAAGGTATGAGTAATTGGTTTTTTATTTATAGAAAAATGTACAATGAGAGTTTGGTGGCATTTGGAATCTAGAGAGAGAGAGTGTTTTTGTTAACCAAAAAATACATACAATAAACTCTAACTCAACACACCTATTTATACTCAAAAAAATATACTATGCAATATCTATAATAATAATAAAATTATCATCCAATTATTACTTTTATAACACTCCCCCTTGGATGATAATTTTATTAGTGAATAACTAGTACTGCCTCGTTAAAAACCTTGCTAAAGAAAACCCTTTGGGATAAAACTTTAGCTAAGGGAAAAAGAGTGCAGCATAGAGTTGACTCCCCCTCAAGTAGGCAACGCCTGAGTTGTTACATCTTCTGAACATGCCTCATGCCAATATTATGAACGTGTGTTCTGAAAATAGCAGTTGGAAGTGCTTTGGTGAAAAGGTCAGCAGAGTTTTTGCTGGACTGAACATATCTCATTTCAATCTGGTTGTCCTTAATGAGATTTTGAGTGTATGAGAAGAATCTAGGGGGTATGTGTTTTGTTCGGTCACTTTTGATATACCCTTCTTTCATCTGTGTTATGCAAGCTACATTATCTTCATAGATAGTTGTTGAACTTTTATTGTGTTCTAGTCCACAAGAATCAGTAATGAGTTGTGTCATTGATCTCAACCAAAAACATTCCCGACTGGCTTCATGTAATGCAATTACTTCGGCATGATTTGATGATGTTGCAACAAGTGTTTGTTTTTGAGAACGCCATGATATTGCGGTACCTCCATTTAGGAATACATATCCATTTTGAGATTTAGCTTTATGTGGATCAGATAAATAACCTGCATCTGCATAACCAACCAAATCTTGTTTTGATTCGTTAGAATAAAATAATCCTAAATCAGTAGTTCCTCGAAGGTATCGAAATATGTGTTTGATCCCATTCCAGTGTCTTTTGGTAGGAGCTGAGCTGAACCTTGCCAACAAATTAACTGCGAAAGAAATGTCAGGTCTTGTACAATTTGTAAGATACATAAGAGCTCCAATTGCACTAAGATATGGTACTTCTGGTCCCAGGATATCTTCATGATCTTCACAGGGACGAAATGGATCAGTGTCAACATTAAGTGATCTAACAACCATAGGAGTACTTAATGGTTTTGCCTTGTCCATATTAAAACGTTTTAAAATCTTTTCAGTATATGTTGTTTGATGTACAAGTAAACCATTAGGCATATGTTCAATTTGTAAACCAAGGCAATACTTGGTTTTTCCGAGATCTTTCATTTCAAATTCTTTCTTTAGAAGTTGAATGGCTTCATGGATCTCTTTATTTGTACCTATGATATTAAGATCATCAACATAAACAGCTATGATCACATATCCGGATGTTGTTTTCTTAATGAAAACACATGGGTAAATAAGATTATTGGTATACCCTTTGCTTATCAAGTAATCACTTAATCGTTTATACCACATGCGACCCGATTGTTTCAACCCATATAAAGACCTTTGTAACTTGATTGAGTACATTTCTTTGGGTTTTGCATTGGTTGCTTCTGATACCTTAAATCCTTCAGGTATCTTAATATATATATCACTATCAAGTGATCCATAAAGATAAGCAGTCACAACATCCATGAGATGCATTTCTAAATTTTCAGAAACTGCCAGGCTGATTAAGTATCTAAAAGTAATTGCATCCATAACAGGAGAATAATTTTCCTCATAATCAATTCCCGGTCTTTGAGAAAAACCTTGAGCTACAAGTCTAGCTTTATACCTTGTAACTTCATTTTTCTCATTTCTTTTTCGCACAAAAACCCATCTATATCCCACAGGTTTCACATCTTTAGGTGTGAGAATGATAGATCCGAAAACTTTTCTTTTATTGAGTGATTCAAATTCAGCTCGTATTGCTCCTTTCCAATGATCCCAATCATGTCTATTTTGACATTCCATGACAGATTTTGGTTCTGGATCATCATCATCATTCATGATGTCATATGTAACATTATATGAAAATATCTCATCAAGATTTTTCATTTCATTTCGGTTCCATAATATTTTTGAATGTGCGTAATTGATTGAAAATTCCGTATTGACATCATCAATCTCCTCTGCAGAAGGAGTATTGATTTTTAGTTCTTCTTGAACACTTTCTTTTACCTCATTATCAGCTTATTTTCTTTTCCGAGAATTTTTATCTTTGGAACCAATTGGTCTCCCACGTTTCTGGCGTGGCAAAGACTCAAGAATAACATTATTGCCAGTTTTTGGAATTTCAATTCGAGCTGGAGCATTTGCTGCTGGTATATATGATTTAGTCACTCTTTTTGTATCTGTAAATGCATCAGGCAATTTATTTGCAAGTTCTTGCATATGCATTATTTTTTGAACTTCGATCTCGCATTCTTTTGTGCGAGGATCAAGATACATTAATTGAGGTTCACACCATGAAACATCATTTTCTTTATTTTTTATTTCTCCCCCTAATCTAGGGAATAATGTTTCATTAAAGTGACAATCAGCAAAACGTACTGTAAAAACATCACCCGTCATGGGTTCAATATATCTTATTATTGAAGATGTTTCATATCCAACATATATTCCCATCCTTCTTTGAGGACCCATTTTAGTGCGTTGTGGTGGTGCGATAGGGACATAAACCGCACAACCAAATGTTCTAAGGTGGGAAATATTTGGCTGATGACCAAAAGCAAGTTGCAAAGGAGAATATGTATGACTTGCGCTTGGTCTAATGCGAATCAATGATGCAGCATGCAAAATTGCATGGCCCCATACAGATACTGGGAGTTTTGTTCGCATTATCAATGGTCTAGCTATTAGCTGCAATCGTTTAATTAATGATTCAGCTAAACCATTTTGTGTATGCACATGAGCAACGGGATGTTCAACAATAATCCCAATAGACATGCAAAAGTTATTAAATGCTTGAGACGTAAACTCACCGGCATTATCTAGTCTCACCCTTTTAATAGTATAATCATGGAAATGTGCTCTCAATTTAATAATTTGAGCAAGAAATTTTGCAAATGCCATATTTCGACTTGATAATAGACAAACATGAGACCATCTACTAGATGCGTCTATTAGAACCATAAAATATCTAAATGGTCCACATGGTGGATGAATTGGTCCACATATATCACCTTGAATTCTTTCAAGAAACATTGGTGATTCTTTTTCAACCTTAAGAGGTGATGGTCTTATTATCAACTTTCCAAGTGAGCATGATGTACATGGGATAAGTGCATCATGAGGGATCCTTTGATCCGCCAATGGATGTCCATGTGTATTTTGTATTATTCTTTTCATCATTGTTGATCCTGGGTGACCTAATCTCTCATGCCACAAACTGATCATTACAGGATCACATAATTTTTCTTTAACTACCACATTTACTTCAGGTACATTTATATGTGTATAATGTAAACCAGAATGAAGTCTTGGTAGTTTTTCAATTACACGATTCTTATCAGTGATACTTAAATATTTTTCATTTTCTGTTGTCACTGACTGATAATCATATCCATTTTGGCATATGTCAGAGAAACTTAACAAATTTCTCTTTGACATGGGAGAAAATAAGGCATTATTTATCAGAAAATTCGTACCATTTGGTAACATGAATTTTGCCTTTCCCATTCCTTTTATTAAGTCCACAGGACCTGATATAGTATGTATAGTTCCTTCCGTTGCTTTCAAGTCTGTGAAATATTTTTTAGATTTGAGTATGGTGTGAGTGGCACCACTGTCTGCAATACAAATATCTCCACCATTTGACTGATTTTTTACTCCAGCAGTATACATCATGAACTTCAAAAAAAATATGAGAAACAAATAATGAGTATATAATTCATCAATATATTACATTCAAAACATGTTACAAACGATAGCACATAATAAGGAAATATGTAGTAAACTAGATATGGTGTAGATTGAAAATCTACAACCATTTATTTAACGAGAACATATAATAGGATATCTATATATATATATATATATAGATATTAGAAATTTATTCATTAAAGTAGTCACAAGTTGGCTCAGTGATTTTTGTATCAAGGTCATCCACAAGATTTGCTTCTTTTCCTTTTCCCTTTAGGGATTCTTGATACCGATTAACAGAATGCTGATTTGTTCGGCAGTTTTTAGACCAGTGGCCAATTTTACCACATCAGTAACAAGAATCTTCAACATTCTTTGAAGAGCCTTCTTCAACATTGTGATTTGTGGGATTGTATGGTGTTTGGATTTTATAATTTTGTGGATTATTATTTCTTTGTCCACGACCACCACCACGACCATTACCATAAGGGTGATTTCGAACATAGTTATGATTTTTATTATTGTTATGGTAATTTCCATGATGATGGTTTTGGCCAATATGGCTACGACCTCTTCCACGCCCTCGTCCATGTGCATTTCTTCTTTTATTATTATTATTATTATTGTTAATAGCATTAGCTTCAGGAAATGCTAGCGCACCGGTAGGACGAGATTCTTGATTTTTCATCAGTAATTCTTTATTAACTTCTGCAACTAAGAGATAAGTTTGAAGTTTGGAAAAAGTTTTATAATTCTGCAATCTTAAATTTTCTTGCATAGTTATATTTGCAGAATGCATTGTGGAGAAAGTTTTCTCCATCATATCAGCATCACTTATTTCTTGACCACAGAATTGAAGCTTTGAACGGATCTTGAACATGGCCGAGCTTTATTCACTTACCTTTTTGAAATCTTGGAACCTTAGATTTCTCCATTCTTCCCTCGCAGCTGGAAGTAATATTTCCTTTTGATTATCGAATCTACTCTTGATACTTTCCCATAAAACATGTGGATCTTTGATAGTGAGAAACATACGTTTTAAGGTGGTATCAATATGTTTGCGAATAAAAGCAATTGATTTTAATTTATCTTGATCGGAACAAGTATTATTTTCTTTTAAAGTTTCTAGAATACCCAATGATCCAAGATTTATTTCTACGTCCATAACCCATGATGTGTAGTTTGTTCCCGATACGTCTAAGGCATCAAACTCAAGCTTTGATAAGTTTGACATTTTCTATTTTCAGAAAGATGAACAACATAAATCATAATCATAATCATAATCATAATATTTTTTTTTTCGTAGATAAATAACAACATGCAATTAGTTTAGATTCATAAGTAGTAAACAAAGGAATAATGGTATGATTACAAATAATAAAATCATAAGGGAATATAGGTTCATATTATATTATATTATTAATGATATTATTATAATATATATTAAGTTATAATATATATTATTATAATATATTTTTCTTATTTTAACCTTTAAGATTTACTTTTAATAAAAATACAAACTACTTTTCTTATTTTAACTTTTAAGATTCACTTTTAATAAAAATACAAACTACTTTTTTTATTTTAACTTTTAAGATTTACTTTTAATAAAAATACAAACTATTTTTTCTATTTTAACTTTTAAGATTTACTTTTAATAAAAATACAAACTACTTTTTTTATTTTAACTTTTAAGATTTACTTTTAATAAAAATACAAACTACTTTTTCTATTTTAACTTTTAAGATTTACTTTTAATAAAAATACAAACTACTTTTTTATTTTAACTTTTAAGATTTACTTCTAATAAAAATACAAACTACTTTTTTTATTTTAACTTTTAAGATTATAAATTTAAGAATAAACATTAGTATGCATGAAATAAATAATGATTAATTGCATAAGTAATCATAAATGTTGGATAACATATAAAGACCCCATCGTATTCGTATTGATCGGAATTAATCTCGACCCATGGTACCGTGTTGTCAAATGACGTGTTGCGTACATAAAGTACCGTGTTGTCAAATGACGTGTTGCGTACAATCATGAGGTCTTATTAACATAAATATAAATGTTAGTGAAGTTAATAAGAGTTAGATTACAGAAAATATAATTCAGGTGGTATAACCGACCATATATAACTTAAATAACATAAATATAAATGTTAGTGAAGTTAATAAGAGTTAGATTACAGAAAATATAATTCAGGTGGTATAACCGACCATATATAACTTAAATAACATAAATATAAATGTTAGTGAACATAACTGTAAATGTTAGTATACATAAATAAATGTTAGATAACATAAATGTAAATGTTAGTATACATAAATAAATGTTAGATAACATAAATGTAAATTAGGCGACAGTGTCAACCATATATCATTTAGGTGGTATAACCGACCATATATTAGTTAGGTGGCAGAGCCAACCATATTTAGTATAAATGTTGAGATAATCGTGCTGATAACGTGTTATAATTCAGTAGGCTTATAACTACCTTTAGTGGTTCTTGACTGTAGAAGGTATATAGAGATAGAGATACTGTAAAACGGAGAAAACAAAGGTTGAACAAAAGGTATGAGTAATTGGTTTTTTATTTATAGAAAAATGTACAATGAGAGTTTGGTGGCATTTGGAATCTAGAGAGAGAGAGTGTTTTTGTTAACCAAAAAATACATACTATAAACTCTAACTCAACACACCTATTTATACTCAAAAAAATATACTATGCAATATCTATAATAATAATAAAATTATCATCCAATTATTACTTTTATAACAGTTTATCATTTTTCTTAAAAAATTATGGTTATAAATTTGATGCGCTATACCAAAAGCTAATTATAGCTCAGCGGTATGTGAAGTATTTATCAACAAACTAGAGGTTGAAAATTCTAGCATGTTGTGGTATTAACGAATTAATAAATGTTGAGTGTGTAAGTTATTATTCTAAAATAAAGATTTGAAGTGTTATAATAAATGTTAAGTTATTTTCTAAAAAAGTGTTTCCCTCTTGATTATATATATATATATATATATATATATATATATATATATATATATATATATATATATATATATATATATATAGGGTCATAATCAAGAGAGAAGCACTTTTTTGGGGGGAAGAGGGAAGCAAATTATTATTATTTTTTTTCATTTTTTGAAAAAACTTTGTTCACGAACATTATAGATTAGATGAAAATATGAACATTTAAAAAAGGCACTTTGTGATGAATGTCATTATTTTGGCAGCTGTTAACACCTATTTTCTTATGAGGTAAGGCTTAGTGTGCCAACAAGATACTAGAAGTAATCTAGCTTTAGGAGGGCGGAGTGTTGCCGATTGATTTTTACCCTCGGGAAATAATCCCTGCAGACCCGGTTCACAAGTGTAGAAACTTGTGGGGTGGCTTAATCAATCTGTCGTCCGTAGAGCGTAAGAATGCTAGCCGGATGACCTCTAGTGAGAGAAAGTAGAGAGAGAAAGAGAAGTGAAGTCTCAGCTCTCAAAGTTGTCAGAATGTCTGAACTGTGTAAAATGACGACCCAATGGGTCTATTTATAGTGTCAGATCCACCAGATTGCTTGGGGACACGTGTCAGATGATGATATGTTCTGTTACTTGTGATCCGAAATTTATGTTGAAGGTGGCGTTCTCCGGCCAGGGCTTACGCGCTAGGCGGCCTTCAGGTCTTACGCATAACGGAGTAGCCTGTACAACGGAGAACGCTGGACGGTTAACTCCACAAAACTGTTGTTTCCAGCCTTCCTGGTGCTACTTTTATGCAACCGTTATGCCTTTTATGCGTGTATACGATAGGATACACCATTAAGTCCCCCCAGTTTAATGACTTATGCATTTAAAAACTGATTAAGTTGTTAAACTTAGAATAACGCATGCCAACCAAGTCTTCACGTTTTCCTTTTTGCATTGGGAATCACATCACCGGCATTAAATGATAGGCGATTTTACTGACATGATGATGATTGCTTATATCGCACGCGCCTCTAGCTGTAAAAAGACTTTTCGATGTACTCACCTTTTTATCTTGTCCTTACACGTGTGTGGCTGAAAACAAAACCCCCAAAATCACCACCGATTACAGCTGTTATATATTTTGCTTTTTAACCACCATAAATCCTAACCGATCATTTACTTTTACAACTTTCTTCTACAATATTCATCTTCTTCCATCAATACCTTCGTTACCTCCTGTTTCATTAGATCATTAATGGCAGCCATAAAGGATGTTGCAGCTATTCCTAGCAGAGTAAATGAGAGATATTTAAGCGAGCTACTACAACATTTTCCTAGATTAGCTGGTGTTGAACCAGTGATTCCTGCAATTAATGCCAGAGCCTGCTCACCGCCCCCTGGCAAGATTGCTATTTATGGCCATTCATTCTTCAAATTTTGCTTACGTCTGCCATTTACACCCTTCTTCTTAGAAGTTTACAAATTTTACGGTGTTGCTGTTGGTCAATTCGAACCAGCATCAATTCGAAAGATCTTGATTTTTGAAATGTATTGTCACGCAAAGGGCATTGAACCATCAATTAGAATATTTTGTCATTTGGTACGTATAGCACGCCATGAAAATGGTTGGTTCACTTTCAATAAAGTTCATGGGTTTCTGAAACCTGCACTTGATCATCCTGGCGACAATTGGTATGCTTCATTTATCTTTATTAATGAAGATGTCATTGATAAACAATACTCAACTACTCGAGTATGGCGCAAATACTCGCATACCGTATCTGTTACCTTTCCAAAACTCGTCACCAAAGAAAAACTTTTGTTTAAAAGGATTAAAGCTGAAGAAATCAATGATATTAAATATGGAGAACACATGCTTTCGTTAACATCCATGAGCCAAGATTGGGATATCTCACAAGGCTATGCCTGTGTTCTTGCTGGGAAAAAGAGTAAGCATTTACTTTTGCTACATATGCTTAAATAAAATGTTCTTCTTTATTTATCCATTTAATCACTGTAACTTTTTAATTTTTGCAGAAATTACTCCGCTTACCGCCATGCGATCATCATCGTATTCACAGCTTACCTTTTCCACCGAAAAAATTATTGATGATACCCCCAAAATAGATGTAATGAGGGAGGAGGAAAATGAAGAAGAAGAAGAAGAAGACATATGTATGAATCGAGTTGCCTCTAGAGAACGTCGTACCTCGGGTAATGAAAATGACAACACTGAATTATGCAAAATTCCATACCAAAACCTGTACTTGTTTTCTTGCATACCCAGTACTGGTGGATTTTATAATCCAAACCCTTCGTTATACTTTATGCCACCTTTGAAATGTTGTGAAGCATATTAGAACTCTTTTATAAATAACAATTTTTCTTTACCTCCAACAGCTAGTGTAGCACATCAAGATACTACATTAACAACTCTTCCACCTTCCGCCAAGAGGAGAAGAACTGGTCAAATTCCTCCGTCATCCGCTCAACAAGGAGCTGGCCCTTTTTCTTCTCAAAAACAAATTACACTTCCCAATCTTGACACAAACATGCTTTCCTCCCTTTTAAAAGGACCACCACACTCGTACGAAGATTTCGTGACTTTTTTGAATGCCATGGTGTGTCCTTCACTAGCCCAATTCTTCAGCAATTTATCTGATGCAGATGCCAAGAAGGTTAAGGCACAAAGTATCATTCTGAACATTGCTTCTGGTTTGAATGACCTTCAACGCCTATCTGACTTGCTAAACAGTGAAGTCACTATAAATAAGGAGCTTTCTGCTGAAAAAGAGAAAGTAGCCAAGACTGAACGAATAGCCACAGAGATAAAGAGGGAATACGAGACAATGAAGAGGCACTATGAAAATTTCAACAGTCAGAGGGCGGAGTATAAGGAGCAAGTCAAAGAACTATCTTTCAGAGAAAAGCGGCATTTGAGCAAAATTGATGAACTAGTAAAGGAGAACGAAAAAATGCTTGAGCAAAATAACATGTTGAAAGAGCAGCTTAAAGCCAAAGAGGAGAACGAAAGATGAATGATAACTGGCATTCCTGCACTTGTAGAGCGTATCTTTAACTGTCAGGCACTATCTCACAGAATCCATGAGTTTGTCCGCCTTGCCAAATCTGTTGAACGGTTAAAGTTTTTCAATTTTATGAAAAGAAAACTACCAGAACTTCCAAATCCTCTGCCTGAGGTAATTACATCAAAGATTAATGAAAATGCCGAATTAGAAGCTGATGCAGCCGGTGCCTCAATAGAAAATATGAGATTTTCTGATCTTGAAAATCTTTGTAAAAGGCCATATGCAACAATAGATGATGTATTGAATTATACTCCACAGGATGAATAGAACACTATGTTGCTATACATCTGCTTTTACATAATACTTAATATCGCACTTGGTTATGTATATTAGAAATATATGCTGTAACTTAGTAAGATTGTGGTAATGAACTATGTGCAAGATATGGAGATTGCATTTTGCAATCATTATAGTTATGAATATCAAAATTATATTCTCCGTCATACGCCTTCCGTCATGAAATTCATGAGGAAAAGTTATGAATTAGTTTCGCCTTTATATTTTTTGCTGGACACTAAGATCCGTTTTTCGTTGTGCTCTGCATTTTGTGTATATAAGTTGTGTCATGACATTTTTTGTAGATTCGTTTCATCGCTTCGATGCTTTAGTGAGTTCTACATGTCTCACTATCGATACAACCATTTTGAGTATGATTGTACTTCTACCACCGAAAGGCTTTCTTTCTGCGGGTAGGGATGACACACAGCTATGTGACACCTGGGCTAAAAAATTATTGGCCGGATAAAATTTGTGAAAAATATTGCCATAAGAATAATTGCTATTATTCATATTCTTAAAGAAACTTTTACATTTATGACTATATCTCATGCATTTGACAGTTGATCAAGCTGTCCATGCATATAGTGCTACGCATAAAATTTCTTTAAATTCATTGCATTCCAAGCTCTTTCATATTGCTCGTCGGAAGGCGCAGCAAGCATGTATGATCCATTCTGATTTACTTTCGTGACCTTATAAGGTCCTTCCCATTTTGGGGCTAGCTTTCCAAATTTGATTTGTCTGCTTGCCTCATTATCACGTAATACTAAATCACCTATTTCAAACTACACATGCTGTACTTTCTTGTTATAATATTTTGCCATTTTATGCTTGTGATCTGCTTGCCGGATGGCGGCCATCAACCTTCTTTCCTCCAACAAGTTGAGATTCTCTCTTAACGCCTCAGAATTAGCCTTAACATCAAATGCCATAATGCGTTGCGTTGGCACACATATTTCAGCCGGTATCACTGCCTCTGTTCCATACACCAGACTGAAAGGTGTTTCCCCCGTGCTCCGCTTTGGCGTCGTTCGGTGTGCCCACAATACATTTGGCAGCTCATCCACCCATCCAGTTTGACTCAGACCCAACCGTGCCTTAATGCCAGCAACGATTTCCTTGTTGGTAACTTTTACTTGTCCATTTGCTTGAGGACGAGCAACAGATGTAAAATTTTGCTTTTTGCCTAGCTCTTCACACCAACTCCGAAATGGATTTTCTGCAAATTGCTTACCGTTATCGCTGACTATTTCATTTGGCACCCCATAACGGCATACAATATCATGCCAAACAAACTTTTTGACATTTTCTCCCGTGATTTTTGCTAAAGCCTTTGCTTCAACCCATTTTGTGAAAAAATCGATCGCTACCACCAAGAACTTAGCATTACCAGTGCTCCTATTGAATGGCCCCACAATATCAATAGCCCATTTACAGAACGGCCAAGCGGAAGACACCGGTATCAAATCATACTTTGGAAGACGCTGAATTGTACCATGCCTCTGACAATTCTCACATGTTTTTATGATTTCTGCAACATCCCGATAAAGGGATGGCCAAAAATACCCTTGTCGCATGATCCGTGATGCCACAGTACGGAAACCGGAGTGTTGAGAACAAACTCCTTCATGCATTTCTTTAACCACTTTTATCGCTTCATCATCGGTTAAACATCGTAACAATGGACCATTGTATGACTTTCGATAAAGGACACCACTAACAATCTCATACATTGGTGCAGTCACTCTTATTCTTCTTGCTTCCGCCTTATCAACAGGTAACCAGCCGTCATGCAAATATCTCAAATACGGAGTCATCCAAGTTTCTTTAGCTTCTTCAACTATTGCAATAATTGGTTTTCCATGTATTGATTTCTCCTTAAGTTCTTCAACCAACACTCGTTTGTGCAAATGATCGAAGGTTAAAGTAGCTAACTTGCTCAAGACGTCAGCTTTCTTGTTCTTATTTCGAGGGATTTGCACGACTTCAAGGTTATCAAATTTCTTTGAAATTGCTTCCACCAACTTTACATATTACCTCATAGATGTATCCCTTGCTTCAAACGTTCCATTAACCTGCTGGGCGACAATTTGAGAATCAACATATGCTCGTAAATTTGTTATCCCTATTTCTACCGCTATGCGGAGGCCGGAGAGTAATGCCTCATATTCTGCTTCATTGTTTGAAGCATAAAAACAGAATTTCAATGCATAAGTGTACTCTTCACCGTCTGGACTTGTTAAAACTAGCCCTGCACCTGTTCCCTCTTCACTAGATGCCCCATCAATGTGTAACTCCCACTCATGCTGTGATGGTTCCACTTTGTTGTCATACTCTACTTTTTCATTTGTCTCTAAGAGGAAATCTGCCAAAATTTGTCCTTTAAATGCATTTCGGGGAGCAAAATTGATTTCATACTCCCCCAACTCGATGGCCCATTTTGCTAAACGGCCAGATGATTCTGGACGCCGGAGTATTTGCTTCAATGGTTGATCTGTTAACACTAAGATGGGATGACCTTGAAAATATCTTCGTAAACGTCGTGCAGTATGCACAAGGGCATAAACCATGCGGTGAAGTGGTGGATAATTTGTTTCACTAAGCTGCGAAACCTTACTAACAAAATATATAGGCATTTGCACGCCGTTTCGTTCTGCGATTAGAACAGAACTTATTGCTTCCTTTGAGACAGCTAAGTATAAAATTAGGGTTTCCCCCTCTTTTGGTGCTGTTAATGTAGGTAATGTTTTTAACAACTGCTTGATTTCTTGGAATGCATTTTCGGCTTCCGCCGTCCACACAAAATCTTTTTTATTTAAACAGCCCTTTAACACCTTCATGAATGGAAGTGACTTTTCAGCTGCTCTGGACAAGAATCTTGTTAATGCTGCTAGACATCCATGCAGCCGCTGAACATCCTTTTTGCTAGTTGGTGACTTCATATCTTCAATTGCTTGAATTTTCTTAAGATTAGCTTTAATTCCACATTCTGTTACAATATGACCTAAGAATTTTCCTTCTTCCACACCAAACGTGCACTTCTTGGGATTTAATTTCATGTTAATTTTTCGTAGAGATGCAAAAGTTTCCTGTATATCTCGTAACATCTTTTCTTCAGTATGACTTTTGATGACAATGTCATCAACATAAGCTTCTAAGTTTCGCCCAATTTGATCCTTAAATGCCATATCAATAAGTCGTTGATATGTTGCTCCTGCATTCTTCAAACCAAAAGGCATTTTCATGTAACAGAATATGCCTTCCGTCGTGTGAAAAGCCGTTTTGTCTTCATCTTTTAAAGCCATTGGGATTTGATGATATCCCTTAGCAGCATCTAGGAAACATTTGAATCGATATCCTGCCAATGATTCTACCTTCCAATCAATTTCAGGTAAAGGATAATTGTCCTTTGGACATGCTTTGTTGATATCCATGAAATCCACACACATCCGCCATGAATTGTCCGGTTTCCTAACCATGACCGGATTAGCTACCCATGTTTGATATTTGACCTCACGCAAGATCCCAGCATCGACCAAACTCCGTACCTCATCACGGAGGAATTTTCTTCTTTCTGGCGCCATGCCACGCTTCTTCTGACAAACGGGATGTATGTTGGGATTCACGTTTAGCCTATGCTCTGCAATTTCCCTTG
Organism: Rutidosis leptorrhynchoides; assembly: GCF_046630445.1. Classification (NCBI taxonomy): domain Eukaryota; kingdom Viridiplantae; phylum Streptophyta; class Magnoliopsida; order Asterales; family Asteraceae; genus Rutidosis; species Rutidosis leptorrhynchoides. The sequence continues at coordinate 114,996,765 of NC_092337.1, forward strand.
GAACACCGGTCATATCAGACGGATGCCATGCAAAAATGTCTAGATTTGTTGTCAAAATATTGTATAATTTTTCTTTACATTCGGCGGATAACGTGTGCCCAATTATGATTTTCTGATCTGGAAATTTAAGATTTGGTGAAATTGACCCATCATCGTGTATGATTGGCTTAATTACTGCCTTTGTTACTTGGGAACACTCAATTGACTTCTGCCGTTCTGCATATAACGTTGCTACTCCGCCTGGCGTTGGAAACTTCATCATACCATGTACAGTTGACGTTACAGCTCCGAACGTCATTAAAGCAGTTCTTCCCAAAATTATGTTGTATTGTGAATTTACTTTAACCACCAAGAACTCAATGTTGGCTGTGCGTCTTAGGGGTAGCTTTCCCAAGGTTACGTCAAGCAAAATACTTCCTTCAGACCAGGACGGCTCACTTGTAAAACTTGCCAACGGCACATATGTTTCCTTCATTTTTTCTTGTACATCTTTGGGTAGCTGTATGAAGCAATGTTCATACATAATGTCTGCTCCAGCTCCTGTGTCAGTGTAAATGTTGCGTATTAAGCAATTAGCAACTCGCGCTTCTATAACTACTGGACCGTCGGATGGATTTGTGTTACACATAGAAGGAAATGATATTAATTGCTCTTCCCAATCTTCTAATACTTCTGCCTTCCTCCGTTGTCCAGCTTTCCATGGGTGTATCATGCCCACTTCTATGGGTATGAATTCGTTATCTTCGCCGTCTTTATCAGTGTTGGTGAGATGATTCGTCTTAATAATGGATGGCGCCATTGTTAACACCTATTTCCTTATGAGGTAAGGCTTAGTGTGCCAATAAGATACTAGAAGTAATCTAGCTTTAGGAGGGCGGAGTGTTGCCGATTGATTTTTACCCTCGGGAAATAATCCCTGCAGACCCGGTTCACAAGTGTAGAAACTTGTGGGGTGGCTTAATCAATCTGTCGTCCGTAGAGCGTAAGAATGCTAGCCGGATGACCTCTAGTGAGAGAAAGTAGAGAGAGAAAGAGAAGTGAAGTCTCAGCTCTCAAAGTTGTCAGAATGTCTGAATTGTGTAAAATGACGACCCAATGGGTCTATTTATAGTGTCAAATCCACCAGATTGCTTGGGGACACGTGTCAGATGATGATACGTTCTGTTACTTGTGATCTGAAATTTATGCTGAAGGTGGCGTTCTCCGGCCAGGGCTTACGCGCTAGGCGGCCTTCAGGTCTTACGCATAACGGAGCAGCCTGTACAACGGAGAACGCTGGACGGTTAACTCCACAAAACTGTTGTTTCCAGCCTTCCTGATGCTACTTTTATGCAACCGTTATGCCTTTTATGCATGTATACGATAGGATACACCATTAGCAGCAAAACGCTCGAATAAAAAAATAAAAACATTCAATGCAATGAATGTTTTGCTGCTGAGTTTATTTGCATCGTTTTGTTTTCATCTTGTGTGAAGTGTTTTTTTCGAATTTAGCCCGATTTAGAGTTTATGGTTTAGGGTTTTGGGTTTTCGGGTTTACTCCGTAAACCCTCAACCCAAAACCTAAACCCTAAACTCTAAACCGTTCCTGTTAAAATATTCAATCTAAACCCTAATTTCTAAACCCAAAACCCTAATTTCTAAACCCTAATAGCTAAACCCTAATTTATAACCCCTTAATTTCTAAAACCCTAATATCTAAACCCTAATTTCTAACCCCTTAAAAAAAACTCAGCAAAACATTCAATGTATTGAATGTTTTTATTTTTTTCTTCGAGCGTTTTCCCGCCAAAATAATAACATTCATCACAAAGTGTCTTTTTTAAATGTTCATAATTTCATCTAATCTATAATGTTCGTGAACAAAATTTTTTCAAAAAATGAAAAAAAATTACTTCCCCTAACCTCCCCCCAAAAAATTACTTCCATCTTGATTATATATATATATATATATATATATATATATATATATATATATATATATACATATATATATATATATATACATATATATATATATATATACATATATACATATATATATATACATATATATATATATATATATATATATATATATATATATATATATATATATATATATATATATGTTGGATCAATGGGGATGTAACCAATCGGGAGAAAGCGGGAGGAAGCAAAATTAATATTTTTTTTCGTTTTTTTGAATTTTTTTCAGTCATCAAGATTACACGATGAATATTTAAAAAAGACACTTCGTGATGAATGTTATTATTTAGGCGGGAAAACGATCGATAAAAATAACATTCAAGATAATATTGATCGTGAAAAATGTTAACGTTTTTTTTCTTCATGTTTTGTGAAGTAATATTAAGCCCGATTTACAGTTTAGGGTTTAGGGTTTAGGGTTTTGGGTAAACTCAATCTAAACCCTAAATTTCTAAACCCTAAACCCTAAATTTCTAAACCCTAATATCTAAACCCTATAAACCCTAATATCTAAACCCTAATATCTAAAACCTCAACATACGCTCAAAAAATACGATAATTGTTATATATTAATTTTTCGAGCGTTTTCCTGCCAAAATAAAAACATTTATCACAATGTGTCTTTATTAAATGTTCATATTTTCATCCAATCTATAATGTTCGTGAACAAAGTTTTTTCAAAAAAAACGAAAAAAAAATTTGCTTCCCCCGCTTCTCCCCGGTTGGTTACTTTCCCCTTGATCCTACTACTAGGATCAAGAGGAAAGTAACCAATCGGGGGAAGCGGGGGGAAGTAAAAACTTTTTTTTCTTCTTCGTTTTTTGAAAAAACTTTTTTCACGAACATTATAGATAGGATGAAAATATGAACATTTAGTAGAGACACTTTGTGATAAATATTTTTATTTTGGCGGGAAAATGATCGAAGAAGTAATATATAACAATTATCGTGTTTTTCGAGTGTATGTTGAGGTTTTAGCTATTGGGGTTTAGATATTAGGGTTTAGATATTATGATTTATAGGGTTTAGATATTAGGGTTTAGAAATTTAGGGTTTAGGGTTTAGATTTAGGGTTTAGATTTAGGATTTAGATTGAGTTTTTAACACGGACGGTTTGGAGTTTAGGGTTTAGGGTTTAGGGTTTAGGGTTTGGTGTTTTGGATTTATGGAATAAACCCAAAACACCAAACCCTAAGCCCTAAACCCTAAACTCTAAATCGGGCTAAATTTTACTTCACAAAACATGAAGAAAAAAAACATTCATATTCTTCACGAACAATATTATCTTGAATGTTATTTGTGTCTATCGTTTTTCCGCATAAATAATAACATTCATCACGAAGTTTCTATTCTAAATGTTCATATTTTCGTGTGATCTTGATGCCGGAAAAAAAAAATTCCAAAAAAACACGAAAAAAAATAAAAATTTTGCTTCCCCCCGCTTCCCCCCGATTGGTTACTTCCCATTGATCCTGCCCCTATATATATATATATATATATATATATATATATATATATATATATATATATATATATATATATATATATATATATATATATATCATTTCGTTATCGTACATAAAAGACGTATAAAAGACTCATGTAAGAAATATTATATATATATATATATATATATATATATATATATATATATATATATATATATATATATATATATATATAGGGGCAGGATCAATGTGGAAGTAACCAATCGGGGGAAGCGGGGGGAAGCAAAAAAATTATTTTTCGTTTTTTTGAAATTTTTTTTTCCGGCATCATGATCACACGAAAATATGAACATTTAGAAGAGACACTTCGTGATGAATGTTATTATTTAGGCGGGAAAACGATCGACAAAAATAACATTCAAGATAATATTGTTCGTGAAGAATATGAACGTTTTTTTTTTCTTCATATTTTGTGAAGTAAAATTTAGCCCGATTTAGAGTTTAGGGTTTAGGGTTTGGTGTTTTGGGTTTATTCCATAAACCCAACCCAAAACACCAAACCCTAAACCCTAAACTCTAAACCGTTCGTGTTAAAAACTCAATCTAAATCATAAATCTAAACCCTAAATTTAAACTCTAAATCCTAAATTTCTAAACCCTAATATCTAAACCCTATAAACCCTAATATCTAAACCCAATAGCTAAAACCTCAACATACGCTCGAAAAATACTATAATTATTTTATATTACTTCTTCGAGCGTTTTCTCGCCAAAATAAAAACATTTATCACAAAGTGTCTTTATTAAATGTTCATATTTTTAACACATGTATAATGTTCGTGAACAAAGTTTTTTCAAAAAACGAAAAAAAAGTTTTTGCTTCCCCCCGCTCCCCCCGATTGATTACTTCCCTCTTGATCCTACCAATATATATATATATATATATATATATATATATATATATATATATATATATATATATATATATATATATATATATATATATATGGTAAGGATCCAGCGCTAAGTGGTACTTGGTGGGATAAGGGGATAAGTGATTTTGTGATTTTTATAACTTGAGTTCTACCGCTCCGATTTAAGATGCATCTGCTGCATGAAAGGCAGTTAAAATGCATCAAACAGCGGATAACATGCATCAGATGCATCTTAACGCTCCAGTTGAAAAAAAAAAATTCTGAATCTACACAATGTCAGTAGATACCAGCAATTTTTTTTTAAATCGGAGCTGTAGAACTCAAGATATAAAAATCACAAAATCACTTATCCCCTTATCCCACCAAGTACCACTTAGCGCCGGATCCTTATCATATATATATATATATATATATATATATATATATATATATATATATATATATATATATATATATATATATATATATATATATATATATATATATATATATATATATATATATATAGTGGTAGGATCAAGAGGGAAGTAACCAATCGGGGGGAAGCGGGGGGAAGCAAAAACTTTTTTTTTTCATTTTTTGAAAAAACTTTGTTCACGAACATTATAGATGAGATGAAAATATGAACATTTAGTAGAGACACTTTGTGATAAATGTTTTTATTTTGGCGGGAAAACGCTCGAAGAAGTAATATATAACAATTATCGTATTTTTCGAGCGTATATTGAGGTTTTAGCTATTGGGGTTTAGATATTAGGGTTTAGATATTATGGTTTATAGGGTTTAGATATTAGGGTTTAGAAATTTAGGGTTTAGGGTTTAAATTTAGGATTTAGATTGAGTTTTTAACACGAACGGTTTAGAGTTTAGAGTTTAGGGTTTAGGTCCATAAACCCAAAACACCAAACCCTAAACCCTAAACCCTAGACTCTAAATCGGGCTAAATTTTACTTCACAAAACATGGAAAAAAACGTTCATATTCTTAACGAACAATATTATCTTGAATGTTATTTTTGTCGATCGTTTTCCCGCCTAAATAATAACATTCATCACGAAGTGTCTCTCCTAAATGTTCATATTTTCGTGTGATCTTGATGCCGGGGAAAAAAAATTCCAAAAAAATGAAAAAAAAAATATTTTGCTTCCCCCGCTTCCTCCCGATTGGTTACTTCCCCATTGATCCTGCCCCTATATATATATATATATATATATATATATATATATATATATATATATATATATATATATATATATATTAACATTTGGGTAGAGGCAGGAAAGAAAATAAGAGAGATATCTGCAAAAAAAAAAAAAAAAAAAAAAAAAAAAAAAAAAAAAAAGCTAATCTAGCTTATGGATGTGTATGAGAATAAAATTACTCCGTATATTTATGTGGTATAAGTTTTATGAGCTTTAATGTAAATGTGTGATTCTTTTCACCTATAAAACAAAATTATATACCTATATCTAAAAGGTAAAGTGTAAATGAATAGTATTATTCATTTTTCAATTTTCACAAACCTAACCCCCTAACTTTCATTATAATTATAATACAATATTTAAAACATTAACCCCTTAACTTTCATTATAATTATAATATACAATATCTAAAATATAAAGTGGAAATGAATAGTACTATTCTTTTTCAATTTTCACAAACTTAACCACCTAACTTTCATTATAATACAAATCGAACCCCCACTTTATACGTATATTTTTTTCTCAAATTTCACAAGCTTAACCCCTCACTTTTATTAAAATACAAATCGAACCCCCACTTTACTAACTTTTTTTTTTTTTACTAATATTCAATTTTCACAAACTTAACCCCCTAACTTTTATTAAAATACAAATCGAACCCCCACTTTATACGTAAATTTTTTTCAAATTTCACAAACTTAACCCACTAACTTTTATTAAAATATAAATCGAACCCCCACTTTACTAACTTTTTTTTTTTAAATAAAACCCGAACGCTAAAAGAGGCAACTTTCACAAAAGGAACAACCCTTCAATGTTATGTCGAAAAAAATTCTTTTTTATAAAATAGATCAAGACTTTTTTTTTAACTCGCATTCAAAACGGAACCCCCGGCGCGAAGCGAGGGCTCCACAACTAGTTATATAGCTAAAAGAAAAATACAAAACCAAATAGTACGGAGTATTAAACAAGACAAAACTTAAAGCCATTAGATTTTGACATTTATTAGGATGGTCCGGATGGAGCTACTTATATCATGCATGTCCTGGTCTGCTCATAATAAACTAAATATTATGTATGTTTTTGCAGGTGTCAAATTGGTTCATTAATGCAAGGGTCCGGTTGTGGAAACCCATGGTGGAAGATATGTACCAACAAGAAAGCAAAGACCAAGAAGATGATGATGATGACAATCATCATCATCATCATGATAACAACAACCAAAGTCATGAACCAGAAAATAATTTTATCAATAACAATAATAAATCAGAAACGACCAACAACTACATTAATTACAATAATGGCCCCTCTTCAATATCTTCTTCTTCTGCTACGATTGCACAAACTCAGATGCCCCCACCACCACCTCCTTCACACACTAAAAGATCCGAATTCAATGACCCGGAGAACGACCCATCAATTCTTGCAATCAATACTCAAACTTCCTTCTCAGAAATTCAAGCAATTGCCATGTCACCGGATGAGGATACCTGCCGACGTGGCAGCATGCATGATGACACAGCAGATGATATTGGTTCGTCAACATTTATAAGATTTGGTAATACTTCCGGTGACGTGTTACTTACGTTAGGGTTACGTCATGCCGGAAACTTACCGGAAAAGACTTCTTATTCGTTTAGGGGTTGTTAAATTATTACAATATAAGGTACCTTAGTTATTTAATTAGTTTTTAGGTCATCATTATACCATGAAAGCTAGCCAGTAAAATTCAGTTATTTCAACCTTTTTATGTTTTATTTGTAAAACATAAGGAAAAAGGAAAATTGTACGTACACTATGATAAAACGTAGTGTTGTGGTAATAACGTACACTAGTTATTTCCGAAATTTCACGTACACTATGTAAAACGTAGTCTTGTCTAACTGTATAGCATGTACTAACATTTCCTCTTATTATTTGTTACTTTCAACTCCATATTCATGCCTCTACACTACTAATATTGCTTCAACGAAGACAAAAATGTGTGTGAGAGAGAAAGAGAGGAGTGAGAGAGTGAGGAACAACAATGCGGGAAGTATGGTTAGAGATGGTGTTCTTCATCTTTCGAAGCTAAGAAGGTGATTAACAATAAAGATCATGAACTTCATAGATGGTGTTCTTCATGTGTTATACTAGACTCGTCATATCACTCATCGAAAAGACTAGCATGGGTTGAAGTATGTGGTGTTCCGATTAAATGTTGGAACGAAGGTATGTTTAGCAAGATTGCTAAAGAATGGGGTAACATCTTGGAGTTAGAAAATTGTACTGTTACGCGAGATAATCAAAATTTAGTAGCAGGTTATATTCTTGTTCTTACGAATGAAGTCATGTTCTTGTTCTTACGAATGAAGTCAGCAGGATTGAGGGTACAAACTTGGTTAATTGTGGTAATAAGATTACTCGAGTTCATGTGAAAGAGGTGGTAGATCGTGTTGTTCATCTTAATGTCAATAATCTGCACGGCAGTCACAACAACAATCCTTCAAGTAATGTTATGAAGGATGATGAAGATGAAGAATTTATAGATGATACTTTCGACAATGAGGAGGATACTAATGTTAACTATGATTCAGATGATGAATATCTTCGAAAACATTTTCAAATCCAGTCATGAGCAAAGAAAATGTTCAGATGGATCATTCTCCGTCCAAGATTAGTACTCCGACGGCGGAAGATGATCGGAATATTGAGGTTGAAGATGAACAGTCTTAGTGTCTAAGTATTCGGGAACTTTTCCAAGAAAATCTCAATGATGAGGTGGATCAGAAACGTGGAGTCGCTCCAACTCCCAATGTTTCTAGGGCCAACCCTAATCCCTTGGAATCTGATAATCCTGTTAATGCCTCTAAGGTCCTAGATACTATGCAAGTAAATAATTCACCGAGCCCACAAAACTCTCGTGGCCCAATTAAGGTAGATTTAAACCATAATGACGATACCAGGCCCAATAATAACAACACTTCATCTGGGACAAAAAGCCCATTGGATCTGGCGGAAAAAATCATGGGCCATGAAGATCCCACTATTAAATATGATGTGGGCCAAAATATGGACTCTAATGGGTCCACAGATAACCCAACTAAACGAACTGGGATAAAGGTTAAAAGCAGAAAGGACAAAGCAGTAGGAGTTTTATTAATTACTAAACCCAAGGTTGATGCTAGAGATAAACAGAAGGGCAAGAAGACTTTGATCAATTCGCAAAAGGTTCGGAACAGAATAAGGATTGATGTTGGTATGGGATTCGTCGATGGGAGACTTCCTCTCGTATGTTGAATGTGAAAAACTCTGCGAGGAAAATTCGTACAGAAGAGCATACCTTTCGATCAATTTGATCTCAGTGTGCTGCCATGGATGTGAAGGATAAGATCTCATCAGGTATTGCTTCTGTAAATTTCAGTGAATCATTAGATTCAATGGGAATCAAGGAGTATGAGACCAAGCTTGGACTAAAGTGGAAGGCTATACAACCTTCCATCTAATTCAAGCTCCCTATGTCATATTTCCAGGCTGTTCTATTTCTGATCATTATGAAGACAATTTCTTTAAATATCAGAAGTTTCAAAATCAGGGGAAAGTATTATGTGGTCGGGTGGTGTAGGCGGTTAATTGTGAAGGAGAATCCATCATTTGTGGCATTACAAGAAACAAAGCTACATCTTGTTGACCTATATTGGATTCAATCATTGTGGGGGATGTCTAATTATAATTTCATTCAGAAAGAAATGGTGGGTAAATCGGGTGGTCAACTTCTTATTTTGGATACAATTGCTTTTGATGCCATTGATGTGATTTTGTCGGATTTCTATATAGGCATTAAAGGGGTTTGGAGAAGTTCGGGTATTGGGTTGAACATTATTAATGTCTATGGACCGCATGATGACACTAATAAACAAATATTGTGGGATTCACTTCATAATCTAGTTGATAGTAGTGACGAAGCGTGGTTACTTTGTGTTGATTTCAACGAGGTAAGAAACCAAGGCAAAAGGCTTAATTGCGATTTCATTGAATATAGAGCCCTAAAATTCAATGAGCTTATTGCAAATAGTAGTTTGATTGAAATCCCACTTGGCGGGCGTAATTTTACTCGGGTGAGCGATGATGGTATTAAGTTTAGCAAACTTGACAGTTTTCTTGTTAACCATAGATTCGTTGATATGTGGAAAGATTTGACGGCTTTAGCTTTGGATAGGCAATATTCGGACCATTGCCCGATTATTTTGTTTTTTTGTTTTTTTTTTTTTGAAAGGCAAGCTTGCATCAGCGTATCATTTATTTCAACGACACTCATCATTTGCACACACACACGCGCTTTCGGGCAGGAAACCCGAACCACACTCTGAGGATCCGACCCTTAAACCATCCCGAGGGGCAGGCGGGCCGGACCTTAGTCCCAGAGCGGGTCGGTAAAACCTTCCCTTTGGGCCACCTTCAAGGAATATATTTCAATTCCTAGAGCGGGTGACGAGGTTCGAACCCGAGACCTCTAGCCCTGCGAGTACACAAGTGTAACCGCGGTACCGCTGGACCGAAGATCCGTTGGTATTGCCCGATTATTTTAAAAGATGAAGATAGAAATTTCGGTCCTAAACCTTTTAGGATATTTGATGTATGGTTAGATGATGAAGAGGCGGATACGATTATTAGTGATGCTTGGAGATTGCAGGTATCAAATATTAATCGAAAAGATTGTGTTTTTCGCAACAAAATGAAAAACGTCAAAAACGCTCTTAAAGTTTGGAGTAACAACAAGTTCAATAAATTAGATACCGAAATCGGGGAGTTAAAAAAAGCAGCTACTATTTTCGAAATAAAGGCAGAACTAGGGCCTTTAAACTGGCCTGACTTGAAGCATTGGAGAGAAACTCGAAAACACTGGATTGACAAAGAAAGAATTAAAAGAAATATGGTGAAACAAAATGTACGGGCTCGTTGGGATGTTGAAGGGTATGAAAACACTAAATTTTTTCATTCTTTAATTAAAAAGGAACAATAATAAGTGTAACATTCGGGGATTGTCAATTAATGGAGTATGTAATGATTTTTCTAAGGATATTAAAGCCGAGGCACATAATCATTTTAGCAACATTTTTACAGAGGATAATTGTGATAGGTCGAGTCTTGAAGATCTATCTTTCCCGACTCTTTCAATAGATGAAGCAAACGCGCTAGAGGTATGTTCTGATGAAAAAGAAATCCATGATGCTATTCTTGATTGTGGTAGTTCTAAGGCCCCTCGCGCCCGACAGTTTCAACATGAAATTCTTCAAAAAATATTGGGATATTATTAAGGTCGAATTAGTGTAGGCGATTATGTGGTTTTGGATTAAGGCTGAACTTTCAAGGGGATGTAATGCTTCTTTTGTTACTTTAATCCCTAAGAAAATTGATGCGCTCGGTTTGGGTGATTTTCTACCAATTAGTCTTATCGGTAGTTACTACAAAATCATTTCTAAGATCCTGTCCAATAGGCTTAGAAAGAATATACCTTCCTTGATCGATTCGTAGCAAAGTGCATTCTTGAAAGGTAGATATATTCTTGATGGGGCCTTGATTGTGAATGAAAGTATTGAATTTTTAAAATCGGCTAAACAAAAAGGAGTTCTTTTTAAAGTTGATTTCGAAAAGCCTTTTATTGTCTTAATTGGAGTATCCTTTTGGAAGTGATGAAATGTATGGGATTTGGTGATAAATGGAGAAAGTGGATATATTCTTTTTTGAGTTCGGCTTCTATTTCCATTCTTATCAATGGTTCACCTACTAATGAGTTCAACTTAAGTAAGGGGGTTCGTCAAGGTGATCCTCTTTCTCCATTTTTATTTATTTTAGCCGCCGAAGGTTTGAATATTTTAACCAAAGCATCTACGGATTCGGGCCTCTTTAAAGGGACTGAAATTAGAGCGGATAAAGTCTTGTCACATCTTCAATATGCCGACGACATGATTTTTCTTGGTGAATGGTCAAGATCGAATGCTTATAGCATTCAGAATCTTCTTAAATGTTTTGAGTTGGCATCGGGGTTAAAGGTCAACTTTCAAAAAAGTTATCTTTACGGTATTGGGATAGATTTTGGTGAAGTAAGTTATGTGGCTAACCGCATTGGATGTCAAGTTGGTAAATTTAGTTTTACCTACCTTGGATCGCCAATTTGGACGAAGATGAATAAATTAAGCGGTTGGAATCCGGTTATTGGCAAATTAAGAAAAAGATTATCGAGTTGGAGAATGAGATCGATGTCATTCGGAGGAAGATTTGTGCGAATATATGAGAATGTACTTTCGTTTTGATGATAATTAATGACCAGTCCTAATTAATTCGGTTTTAAGTAGTCTCCCCTTGTACTTTTTCTCACTCTTTCGTGCTCCGCATTGTGTGTTGAAACTACTTGAGAGGTTACGTCGTTCTTTCTTTTGGGGCGGTTTGGAATTGGGCTCTAAAATTTATTGGGTTAAATGGAAAAATGTCATGAATTCTTATGAAGGGGGGGGGGGGGTTTAAATATCGGGACTTTAAAAAGAAAAAAATCTTGCTCTTTTGGGAAAGTGGTGGTGGAGGTTTAAAATCGAAACGAATGCACTTTGGGTTAGAATCATTCGTAGTATATATGGGTCGGGGTGCGTTGGACGTGGATTCCGAATTAATTCGGGTTTCATCTACGGGTACTTGGTATAATATTATTGTTGCAGGAAAAGCAATTGAAGACATCAACGTTAGCTTCAAAAACTCCTTTGCTAAACAATTGGGAACGGGAACACTACTTCTTTTTGGGATGACATTTGGATCGGGGATACTAAACTCAGCTCAAGATTTACAAGATTATATCATTTAGAAAAGTCAAAGGCTGCCTCAGTTTGTTCGTGTATTATTTTCACATATTCGGGTATCTCTTTCGCATGGGAGTGGGCTCGCTTGCCTACTGGTCGAAGTGCAGGAGAGCTGGAAACATTAGTTAACATGCTGAATTGCTTCACTTTCCAACCAGAAGTTCGAGATCATTGGAGATGGTCTTTCAACTCGTCTGGTTATTTCACAGTTAGCAAACTTTAAAGATTAATTGATGAGAAACTACTCGCAAGTCACATCGATAATATGGTAACAATGCGAAATAATTTGGTACCGAGAAAACTTGAAATTTTTGTATGGCGAGTGAAAGGACCCGTCCTAATCCATCTGGACGAATACATTACATTTGGTTACATCGCGAGGTACTTGACCTCTATATGATACATTTTACAAACATTGCATTCGTTTTGAAAAGATAAACTTTCCTTACATCGAAAGTTGACGATATGCATACCATTTCTTAATACATCCAACTATAATTGACTTAATAATAATCTTGATGAACTCAACGACTCGAATGCAACGTCTTTTGAAATATGTCATGAATGACTCCAAGTAATATCTCTAAAATGAGCAAATGCACAGCGGAAGATTTCTTTCATACCTGAGAAAAAACATGCTTTCAAGTGTCAACCAGAAGGTTGGTGAGTTCATTAGTTTAACATAAATAATCATTTCCATCATTTTAATAGACCACAAGAATTTGATTTCCATTTTTCATAAATATACGTCCCATGCATAGAGATAAAAATCATTCATATGGATTGAACACCTGGTAACCGACATTAACAAGATGCATATAAGAATATCCCCTATCATTCCGGAAAATCCTTCGGACATGATAAAAACAAATTCGAAGTACTAAAGCATCCGGTACTTTGGATGGGGTTCGTTAGGCCCAATAGATCTATCTTTAGGATTCGCGTCAATTAGGGGTGCACTAATTCTCAAAATTAGTGATGATCCCTAATTCTTAGGCTACCAAGCAAAAAGGGGCATATTCGGCTTCGATCATTCAACCATATAATGTAGTTTCGATTACTTGTGTCTATTTCATAAAACAGTTATAAAAGCAGCGCATGTATTCTCAGTCCCAAAAATATATATTGCAAAAGCATTTAAAAAGGGAGCAAATGAAACTCACTATACTGTATTTTGTAGTAAAAATACATATGACGTCATTTATCAAGTGTATGGTTGGCCTCGGATTCACGAACCTATATTGTTCATATATATATTAGAACATATAATTGAAATCTAATAAGTTTAGATATTATTATTAATTGTTATTCCAATAATTTGTATGTTTCATTAATAACTATATTAACTGTATTTACCTTACATACTTTAGATAAATAGTTAGTATTTTTATGAAAATATTAATTTTGTTATGTAATATGTATCAATTATATTCTTATATAGTTATTTAGTTGGTAAAATAATATCACTAATAATAAATAACAATTTGTATCTTTTTATGATAATAATTATAATACTTGTATTAACAATAATAAGTGTTTTTAAAAAAAATCACAATATTGATAATAATAATAATAATAATAATAATAATAATAATAATAATAATAATAATAATAATAATAATAATAATAATAATAATAATAATAATAATAATAATAATAATAATAAAGTTCTACCTTAAAAGTTCCAAAAAATAAACTATCTTAGCTCAGGCTCGAATCCGAGACCTTTCGGTTAACCCCAACACACACCAATCATCGAGTTGTTTGTACATTTCTGAGATAAATCATATCTTTATTCCATTTAACCCATATCTTCATCGTTATTATGATTACACCATATCATCATTATTCCAATATCGATGTACACTGCCACTATAATTACCTCCATCATCTTTCATTATTAATATTCATTATCTTTATCATATTATCTTTATTATTAAGGTATCATCTTTAATTAACTATCATCTAGTCATCTTAATTCTCTTATCATAATCATCTTATGTATTCACTAATCATCATTTTTATTATCATACCCATTGTCATACTTGTTATCACCATGTACACTATCGTCATAATACTACACCCATTATCTATCATCTAGTATCATAACATCAAATCTATCATCATTCTCATCCTTAATTCTATCATCATCTCCTCATAAACATAATCATAATTATCATGATAACCATTTTTCTAACATCATAATCTTATCATCATCGTGTATTATTACCATTATCTCTTCATAATCATCTTCACATCTCATCTAGTCCTCATCGATTATCCTTATTATTATCTGCAGAATCCTCATCAATTATTTACATACAAGATGATTTTGTTATAAACCCACTATCCTGGCCCAATACACATAAACCCTTAGTAGTTCATCACTATACGGCCCATGTTTAAAATAGAAGTTGTTTAGATTATGCAGTTTTTTTAAAAAAATAAAAAATAAAATAAAATAAACTTCCAGCTCGTCATATTACATCCCCAAATCTTCACCACATCATTAACTATTTTTATGGTATCATTACAGTATCTAAGGCCATCGCCATTTTAATAGTAACCGAAGTAGGAACACAATTATAGTTGCCTAAATAACCTTATTTTTACGGCCCACATAGATTAGGATGAACCCATTCTACTAGCCTACTAGCTTTATCAATTGAATCCACTAATTAGTCTCATACATGATTCTAAAGTTTTCGTTTTTAACAATGAACTTGCAACAGAAGGAGACAATTTTACAGCTCACCATTCCATTATTATCATTCTTCGTTAAGTTAAAAAAAAAAGTTATGGGTGTGTCTAATTGGATACTTTATGATCGTGCCTTCCACTAACTCTTATACTGCTCATCACCCAACCTAATTACTATATTTATCATTATTCATAAATTATTGTAGCTTCATTTATATCTTTTACGTTTAACAATAACAAAAAAGAATACGTACTGTAGTAGCAAAAGCAAAAGTCGAGCAACATTTGCAGGTGGTCTCAAGAAATTTATAAGTGGTTTTAATCCAAAACAAGATGCAGTTGTAGTAGTTCGCGGGTAGTGATGATTTGATGATAGTGGTGTTGGTTTGGTCATTAAAACCGAAGCAGATATGTGTGTTGTCGTGGATTAATTGTTCACGAAGTAAAAAAAATGAAGAGAGAGAGAGAGAGAGAGAAGAGAGATATTAGCGAGAGATGGTGTCGGTATGTGTTTGATCAAGAAAATAAAGTGCAACAGTTTGCAACAATTCGACGGTTTGTGAGCAAAGGGCAGCGGATTAGGGTGTTGTAGTTCAAATCTCAACAAAAAAAATATAAGTAATTGGTGATCGTTTAAGGTATAGGTCTGACCGAAGGTACGTTAATATATATATATATATATATATATATATATATATATATATATATATATATATATATATATATATATATATATATATATATATATATATATATTTATATATTTATATATATATATATATCTCATTCTTTACAACTGTAGATGTATATGGATATGAGTTAGATTGTGGTTATGAATTTGAAATAAACAGATGAAGGTTGAAGATGATGATTAGGTTCTTGGTGATGGTTCAATGGGATGGAGAATTCGAATGAGTTCATCAATTATGAAAGAATCATTTTTATGTAGAGAATGGTTGTCGACAGATATAATCAATCTAGGAAGAAAAAGATAAAAAGAAGAAAGGTGTAACAACCCAACCCGCTAACCAACCAAAAACGCAGCATAAAAAAAAAATTTAAAAATGAGCTGTCCAGATGGGGTGCGCGGCGCGCACCTACACCTGTGCGCGGCGCGCACAGGCCCTGGCAGCCCGCTGTCCACTTTTTCCAATTTTCGTAAAAAGATCTCTTGCTTCCCGACACTTTTAGACCAAACGCTCTTCACGACAATTTATATTAGTTAAAACTAACACGTTCCAATAATAAAATGAGTTTTACGAGACCGGACCCACATCGGCCGTTTTACGACTTTCGTACAAAATACAAGTTTTCGACCACATGATTTTTAACACAAAATAAAGACCGAACATGGCGATTGGGGATACGCTACTCAATCCTAATCAATCCAAAAGCAAGATCTTCTAAAGCAACTATGCGAGTCCACTAGTTCCCGCTTATCTGAGCCACAGCATCCATGCAATCTATAAAACTGTAAACAACGAGAGGGTAAGCTAACGCTTAGTGAGTGAAAATATACTACATACATATATATGCATAAAATGGACACGCCACAAATAATCAAATACCGCATACCAGAGCATCCATGAAATAAGGCAAGCTAATCTAAGCATACCGTACGATCACTAAGCAACAAGCTAAATATGCATCAACAAACATAAATTCACCAACGACGATGTGAACAACGCCAAGAAGCTACACCCGGAGGGTTAGCTACATCACGACAATAAAACAATATATATATATAACAATATATAAACGAATAAGGTTAACCCCTAACCCATTACCGAATACCAGACACCACAATGAAGATTGGCCGAACAACCCGAGCCTTAGTGAATTCGCACAACCCGATATTCACTTCTTCACCAATTCAACAACCGAGGTTGGCCGAACTACCCGAGCCTTAGTGAATTCGCACAACCCGAGATTCACTACCTCATCAACAAGATGACCGAACAACCCGAGTCATCATGAATCCGCACTACCCGAGATTCACTACCCAAAATATTATGAATACGAGCAAACCGATATTCATTTCCACACCATAACCCACGCCGTCGGGGTTATAACTCCAAATCACAATCCAAGTGATATCGTACACACAAGTGTGCAACTCGCCAATGGTGGTCAACCAAAACGCACAACCGTGCCAATTGGACCTATTACACAAGTCCATAAAAATCCGCCTATATGTGAAGTGAGCTCTATAACCGAGAACCACTTCACTCGACCCGCACCCATCCTACACATACATATGCACATAGGATATTAACCCTCACCTTGTCGCCCTGATGAATGCTTCCAAGTAATCCGCAACACGTCAATATAAAATACCTAATCAATTCATCACAAATACAACAACACACTTAGAGTGGATTTACAACCAACTCAATTCGACACTTAGTGCAAATTCGACCAATTGCACTCATAAACACAAAACGCGTCCAAACTAACCAATAATCACTAATCACAAGTGAACATGGTTCTAATATGCCAATGAACCCAATCTTAAGTGTTAAACACTTATCAATCTCAAAATCACCCAAAAACCCTAATTTTGACTCAATTCTAAAATTAGTCTTTCAAACACACAAAAAGGGTTCCAATACTTCCATAATCACTAAACCTAGTGATTAAACCCAATTACAAGTCCTAATGATAACCAATTTGTTCACAAACCCAAAATCCACCAATAATAACAATAAACCCGATTACAAGCAACACTAAACTCACTTCATGAGTTTAAATGGGTTTATCAACAATTTAAGTTCAAACCCTAACTTGAATATCAAAATCAAACAATGAAATTCGGAGTTAGAACTTACTACAACAACCAAAACGAAGCTAGGAATGAGGTGAACAACTTTAAAACCCGAGACTTTGATCAATTCAAGCTCCTTCCTCTCCAAAACCCCAATTCTCTCACTAGAATTCTCCCTCTCTCTCTAAAATACTTGAGAGTGATGAATGGATGTGAAAATGATCCAAAAGTGGATCCAAATCAGCTGATAAGGCCTGAGATCCGGCCTCAAGTGAAAAGACCAAAAAGCCCCTCATTAAACTTAAAATAGAAAAAGACAGAATTCTGTCGCTGGGCATGTGCGCGGCGCGCACCCATGTCTGGGCAGAATCTGAACTTTGTTTAATTACACAATACTTGCCCACTAAACGTACATCATTTAAAACTCTGTGTGCCATAAATATTGGGGTCTTACAACTCTCCCCCACTTAGAATCGATCACGTCCTCGTGATCCTCATCACTTACCCAAACGGACCACATTCCACGGTCCTCAAACATAAGTCCCAATCCGACTTTCCTAAACAATTCTTCCCAATGAATCGCCTTTACAACTAAATCGTCACCCGCGATTTATCAAATCCGCAAATCCGAGCACTAACACTTGCTCATTCCCTCATATCGGAAAAACTCATCCAGTCTCTTACTGAGATATCAATCCCTTAGCATACCCTTACCGAGTACAAGGCTAAAAGCAACCAAGTCTCAACCTTAGGTCAACAACCCGAAACGATGAAAACCGAACCAAGCGAATCCTTAAGGATAACACTAATCATGAAACATCCCTTGTAGTGCGCAACATGACCAATACGCAACTATCGTAACATCAAAAGCAACGGCTAAAACTGATAGCGCCCCAAACGACTATGGCAACGCAAATCCCAAGGTGTACAAAAACGACTATTGTCACACCCGTAACAACATGTGAGCGAAACACGGCTATCGCATCACTAATCACACGACATGGTCCTCGCGACCCCACCATTGGTGTATAAACAACCAATAGTTCACAACACAACATGGCCGAAACAACCCGAGCCAAAACACACATGGAGGATGGTCGAAACAACCCGAACATTAGTGAATTCGCAACAACCCGAAATTCACCAACCCAATCCATATTTCCCACAACGAAATGACCGCACAACCCGAGTCATCGTGAATACGCGCAAACCGATATCCACTATCTCCACCACATAGTATAACCGAGGATGGCCGTACAACCTGAGCCTTAGTGAATCCGAACTACCCGACATTCACTACCTCAAACTATGAGTCCAACCAACAGTGACAATCGTACTACCCGAATTATTGTGAATACGAACAACCCGATATTCACGTCCCACAACACAACACGTGAATGGTACTCCCATTCCGATAACGTTATACCATACCGATATAACACTAAACCCATGATGAAGTCAGCGGACCCTGAAGATCATGCTCCTCCAATCAACAATACCATGATGAAGTCAGCGGACCCCGAAGGTCATGCTTCACCAATCAACAATACCATGATGAAGTCAGCGGACGCCGAAGGTCATGCTTCACCAATCAACAATACCATGATGAAGTCAGCGGACCCCGAAGGTCATGCTTCACCAATCAACAATACCATGATGAAGTCAGCGGACCCCGAAGGTCATGCTTCACCAATCAACAATACCATGATGAAGTCAGCGGACCCCGAAGGTCATGCTTCACCAATCTCATACGAACTTTTGGCCTCAAACAACGAGTAGTGCAACATTGCGCTCTGCTACACTATAGTGAACCCTAACGGATACCACTAACCTTCCACACAATTGAGCAAGAACCACCTATATCGAACATAGGCACAGAACAATAATTCTCTACAAGAGAATCCACCACGCACATCCCTTAGCCGAGGGATTTCACCTTGCTCGCCAAACACGCCCATTATCTCTTAACGAGATTACCACATTATCACCTCGGTGATAATTTACATTCCAAAATCATAAGTGCAATTTAACTGAAATTGTACTCTACTACAAATCGACAAAAACTAGGTCCCAACGCAAACTTCTGGATCTACCAAAAGCATTATCCGAAGTCTCACACTAAAACTTCCTCGTGCGGGAGTGTAACTCCCCCACTGGGAACTACGTTCCATAACCGCCTCTCGTACAACCGTACAATGCTACCGAAGGTAGACTTTACTAACAATTGGGTTCACACGACCTATCACCAGATCTTGCTCCAACCTTGAGCACACGAAGGATTTTAACCAATCCTTAAACACTTCGAACGAAAAATGTACCGCAAATTACACAAACTCTACTCTCGCAATCATCCAATTGCTATAGTTCATCAAATTCCAACTAGTCACTCATGTACCTAAGGGTTTCTCTCTGGTACCCTAAGTACAATGTAACCGCAACGCTATCAGAGTCGAACACCACGCTAGTAGGTATGAAAGAGGCACATAATGTCGCGTCATGTAAACTCCATTACCAACCTACATCGAGATCCAAAACACTCGATCTCAAGGGTTCCAATCCACCCGACGAACCTCACGGTTCATCAATTTCAACACGAGAGCGAACACGCTCTAACATCCGAACACCAAAGCCCATTCCCAAGGCTTGGTAGAACATTTCTCAATGCTGAGGAATGCTTGGTTACACCAAGTCTTACGCCCTTCGCCCATTAATCAAAACGTCACCATAGGGTACTTCCATTAGGAACGTCACCCATAACAATAACATGCAAAACACTATGCAACCTACAAACCCGAACGCATCGACACATAAATAAATATTCAAAGGGCATATTTATTAAAATGAAACGTACCTCAATGTCTCCTTGCGGCATTCGCCGCCGCCAACTCGGGACAATCCGGCTTGCGATGTCCCTCTTTATGACAATAGTAGCACATTCCGTCATCACTTTTGGCATTGTGCATTCCCACAACTTGTGGCCCCTAACACCACAATTGAAACATCTAGGCGCACGAGAACTCGTCGAACCTTTCTCCACATTACTCATACTCGCACCTGCTCCCTTAGTTTTCTTACTTGGAGCACCATACGAATCAACCCTTCTTTTACTTGAAAGCTCCCAAGCTTTCGATCGCGAATGTGATTCGAAACCCCTAGCCATGTTAAATAACTCCGCAAACGAGTTCACTTGGCCAATGCTAATTTTGCCCTGCAAATCATCATTCAACGTCCGATAGAAATCTTCCATCATCATCCGATCATTCCCAATATACTCCGGGCAAAAAAGTGCCTTCGACATAAAGGTCGTCTTTAGAGTATTCAAGTCCATCGACCCTTGTTGCAAATTTCGCAACTCATTTCGCATTTCTGACAAATCGGCTGAAGTCCGGAACTCCTCGAAGAATTTGTTCTTAAACTCGTCCCACGATAACGCCATAAACGGTTCACCACCAACAAGATCAATCTTACCATCCAACCAATCCTTTGCCCTCAACAAACTAGTAGCGAGTCTTGTCCTCTTCTCAGGAGGGCATTCAATAGTACGAAAACACCCTTCGACATTCGAGATCTAAGTTGTGATCACCAAAGGATCCGGTTTCCCATCATACATCGGGGGTTTAGTCCTCATGAAGCTCTTAAGACAACGCTCCATTTCCTCACTACCTTGAAATTCAGAATACCTCCTATCCATTCTTTCTTCCAACGCACCCATTTGCTCCACAACGGCGGCCGCAACTCTAGCGTTAAACTCCACGTCGTTCGTCTCGATCTCGTTTCGCGTCACCATTCTAAAGAATGTAAAACGATTAGTCCATGAACGTGTAAAACCACACGCACAACACCGCCCATCTTGCTCAACACCAGTCGTACATCACTTGTTTGACACGATTTGCACCCGTAATATGGTTTGCAAGTCCTTATTACGCACACACGCCGTATCAACTCGTTAGTACAATGACCGCCTCGGTCGATGATATAAACAAACACAAACAAAATTCTACGCGATATAAACACACGCGAGAATTATTATCACAACACAATAATATATTAGTAATATCCGCATTACTAATATAAACGTTAGTCCACCTACAAACAAGGCACTAACTACAACCTATTCCGACCCGTTCACCTACAAGTCCCGCAACAGATAAGCACACACAAAGGTCTAAGTCTAGGCACCTATCTCAAGTCACCTAAATCCCGTAGACCATGCTCTGATACCACTTGTAACAACCCAACCCGTTAACCAACCAAAAACGCAGCATAAAAAAATTTAAAAATGAGCTGTCCAGATGGGGTGCGTGGCGCGCACCCACACCTGTGCGGGGCGCGCACAGGGCTTGGCAGCCCGCTGTCCACTTTTTCTAATTTTCGTAAAAAGATCTCTTGCTTCCCGACACTTTTAGACCAAACGCTCTTCACAACAATTTATATTAGTTAAAACTAACACGTTCCAATAATAAAATGAGTTTTACGAGACCGGACCCACATCGGCCGTTTTACAACTTTCGTACAAAATACAAGTTTTCGACCACATGATTTTTAACACAAAATAAAGACCGAGCATGGCGATTGGGGATACGCTACCCAATCCTAATCAATCCAAAAGCAAGATCGTCTAAAGCAACTATGCTAGTCCACTAGTTCCCGCTTACCCGGGCCACATCATCCATGCAATCTATAAAAATGTACACAGCGAGAGGGTAAGCTAACGCTTAGTGAGTGAAAATATACTACATACATATATATGCATAAAATGGACACACCACAAATAATAAAATACCGCATACCGGAGCATCCATGCAATAAGGCAAGCTAATCTAAGCATATCGTACGATCACTAAGCAACAAGCTAAATATGCATCAACAAACATAAGTTCACCAACGACGATGTGAACAACGCCAAGAAGCTACACCCGGAGGGTTAGCTACATCACGACAATAAAACAATATATATATATATATATATATATATATATATATATATATATATATATATATATATATATATATATATATATATATATATATAATATATATATATATATATATATATATATATATAAACGAATAAGGTTAACCCCTTAACCCATTACTGAATACCAGACACCACAATGAAGATTGGCCGAACAACCCTAGCCTTAGTGAATTCGCACAACCCGATATTCACTTCTTCACCAATTCAACAACCGAGGTTGGCTGAACTACCCGAGCCTTAGTGAATTCGCACAACCCGAGATTCACTACCTCATCAATAAGATGACCGAACAACCCGAGTCATCATGAATCTGCACTACCCGAGAAACACTACCCAAAATATTATGAATACGAGCAAACCGATATTCATTTCCACACCATAACCCACGCCGTCGGGGTTATAACTCCAAATCACAATCCAAGTGATATCGTACACACAAGTGTGCAACTCGCCAATGGTGGTCAACCAAAACGCACAACCGTGCCAATTGGACCTATTACACAAGTCCATAAAATTCCACCTATATGTGAAGTGAGCTCTATAACCGAGAACCACTTCACCCGACCCGCACCCATCCTACACATACATATGCACATAGGATATTAACACTCACCTTGTCTCCTTGATGAATGCTTCTAAGTAATCCGTAACACGTCAATGGAAAATACCTAATCAATTCATCACAAATACAACAACACACTTAGAGTGGATTTACAACCAACTCAATTCGACACTTAGTGCAAATTCGACCAATTGCACTCATAAACACAAAACGCTTCCAAACTAACCAATAATCACTAATCACAAGTGAACATGGTTCTAATATGCCAATGAACCCATTCTTAAGTGTTAAATACTTATCAATCTCAGAATCACCCAAAAACCCTAATTTTGACTCAATTCCAAAATTAGTCTTTCAAACACACAAAAAGGGTTCTAATACTTCCATAATCACTAAACCTAGTGATTAAACCCAATTACATGTCCTAATCATAACCAATTTGTTCACCAACCCAAAATCCACCAATAATAACAATAAACCCGATTACAAGCAACACTAAACTCACTTCATGAGTTTAAATGAGTTTATCAACAATTTAAGTTCAAACTCTAACTTGAATATCAAAATCAAATAATAAAATTCGGAGTTAGAACTTACCACAACAACCAAAACGAAGCTAGGAATGAGGTGAACAACTTTAAAACCCGAGACTTTGATCAATTCAAGCTCCTTCCTCTCCAAAACCCCAATTCTCTCACTAGAATTCTCCCCCTCTCTCTAAGATACTTGAGAGTGATGAATGGATGTGAAAATGATCCAAAAGTGGATCCAAACCAGCTGATAAGGCCTGAGATCCGGCCTCAAGTGAAAAGACCAAAAAGCCCCTCATTAAACTTAAAATAGAAAAAGACAGAATTCTGTCGCTGGGCATGTGCGCGACGCGCACACCTTATGGTGCGCGGCGTGCACCCATGTCTGGGTAGAATCTGAACTTTGTTTAATTACACAATACTTGCCCACTAAACGTACATCATTTAAAACTCTGTGTGCCATAAATATTGGGGTCTTACAAAAGGAATTGCTACCTCAATGGTACGATCGATTTTGATGTTCAACTATTTCAGAGACATGAAAACAAAAAATCTGATACAGATGATAGAAACGTGGAACTGATTTGATTCTATGTTAATCTATAAATAATTTAAATTTAATAATTATATTATTAATACACAAATTACCGATTTTGTATATTGTATTC
Source organism: Rutidosis leptorrhynchoides (assembly GCF_046630445.1). Lineage (NCBI taxonomy): Eukaryota > Viridiplantae > Streptophyta > Magnoliopsida > Asterales > Asteraceae > Rutidosis > Rutidosis leptorrhynchoides. The sequence goes on from NC_092337.1 coordinate 115,021,349, forward strand.
TATATATATATATATATATATATATATATATATATATATATATATATATATATATATATATATATATATATATATATATATATATATATATATATATATATATATATATATATATATATATATATATATATATATATATATATATGTATGTATGTATGTATGTTTATACCTGTATAGTTTATTAGGTATATAATTCTGTATTTTATATATGTATGTGTATTTATATATAACTATATTTATATATCCTGTTTATATATATGTATATGTATGTATGTATATATATATATATATATATATATATATATATATATATCTTACATTTTGATTTTTAGCAAGTATAAATATATTAATGTTATTAATAATACTAATAATATTATTATTATTAATAATATTATTAATAAAGAGAATGTTAATAATAAATGGTAAATAAAAATATTGTTACTAACAATAATAATAATTTTAATTACTAATAATGATAAAATAATTTTATTAGTTATATTAATATTATTAGTGATAATAATAATATAATAACTTTTTCATATCAAATTTATTTATTTTTTATTAGATATAATTATTCAAAGATAACAGTAATAAAATTAATGATAACAATAATAATATAACAATTATATTTTTAAATTTGTAATTACAATTTATTATATCATATTTACTAATTATATCATATTTATATATACCTATATATTTTAACCATTCTATATTCAGTTATGTTTTTAAGTATTAAATAGATAACTATATTATATATATATATATATATATATATATATATATGTATATATATATATATATATGTATATATATATATATATGTATATATATATATATATATATATATATATATATATATATATATATATATATATATATATATATATATATATAACCGCAAGGTACCCATTTAATGTTAACAAGTTATGTTAAAAATCATTTATATTCAATATATCCTATATAACAAGTTTTAATTATTTTACGTTATTTGCCAATAACTAATTCACTTATTAGTTCATTAATTTATTTAATTTTATTATAAATAATTATTTATATCTACCTTTCTGTTTACAATTTAAAGGATCGTGAATCGTCAGAAATAGTCAAAGGTTAACTGGATATATATAAAATAGTTCAAAATTTTAAGACTCAACATTACAGACCTTGTTTATCGTGTCAAAATTAAATAAGATTAAGTTTAAATTTGGTCGGAAATTGCCGGGTCGTCACAGTACCTACCCGTTAAAGAAATTTCGTCCCGAAATTTGAGCAAGGTTGTCATGGTAAATCAATAAAAATGTTTTCATGACGAATATGAGTTGATAAATAGAGTTTTTATCATCATTGAGTAATATGGATAGAACAATTCGATTATGTGAAGAGTACGAGTGAAGTTATCACAAAAGAGTGAATTAAAGAAATAAAGTTTCGTCTTAACTTTTGACGTTGTCTTGGTTGAATTCCGGAATTCAAGGGATTTAAACAAAATCTTCGAAATCTAAAAGATTTGATTCTTCGGCGAGTAAGGAAATTAAGATCTCTATAATTAAATGCAGTGATCTGCCTCGATTACTCTGTTTAATATTTCCATTACAAATTAAACTCTTTCGTTCCATTATTCTCACCATTCCTTTATTTTCTTTCTTAGTTCATACATCCAAAAGATAGTGATAATGCTTAATCCAGTTCTATTCCTTGATATTTTTCTAATTATCATTTCTGTCATCCTTCTTTTCAATCTTCCACCAGAAAAATCTGTTTACTTTTACTATTACCTTGACACTATTCTTAATTCTACAGTGTCTTTATATTGCTATTCATATTAATATCCACGGTTTGTAACCTCCGTGTTGTTATTGAGCTTTATATTTTCTCTTATATTTCGGAGCTCTTTGCCTTTTTATTCTCTTCTCGAACTCTGGTAAAGCGAGTAATGGTCCAGACTTCGTAAGTATGGAGTTTCAAATGAACTTAATGTTCTAAACAAGAAAGAACGTAATAGCACGATTTGATTTGTCAAATTACCAGAATCACTGAGAATAGAACTATCAAGAATATATTTTCTTGATATGTTCAGAAGTTAATCAGAATGAAAGAGTTATGTAACATGACACATGATGACGTTATAATCTGTGAATCATCATGTTCCATTTAGAAACTCAGCATGACTTACTGTAATATAATCACGTTGATCAAGTGTCATTATATTATACTAAATCAAGCATCAGTTACCAACATTACTTCAATAACATTCATATTTTAAGCTCGAAAGTTTACAGAATATAGAACTAAAGCAGTTTCCTTTTATGAAATAACACAGACAGTGCGGAGAGATCATTAATATTGGACGAGAATATTTATGAAGATATCTTCAGAAATATTGAAAGATACCATGATATCTAATAATTTTAGAACCAAAGTGTGATGAAGAAATTCATTCACAATGATTTGGAATGATTAAGGAGCAAGGTAATCGCCAAAGATTTCATCAGGAACATAATCATCAAGATTCTTTATGTACAAGTTTAGTCCTTGTGATTTGTTCAGAGTCTCCTTCATGGTTTGCTCAATTCTTTATTATCAAACTTTTGACTGTTTAAACAGTATTCAGTTTTCGCTGCTTCATCAGCTTTTTCAGAACTCAAAGATCTGATTCGTAAGCTAGAGTGCTTTTCAGGAATTCAGAGATTCCGAATTTAAATTCATCAATCCAGAAGATATACATTATATATAGATATAACTATTGACGTAGGAACTCTGTGAAATTTCAAAATACTGGTTGCTAATTTCCGGTAATTGATGTGGTAATTCTCGTTATAAGATGCGGATGAGTACATGATGAGACTTCAATAGATAAATATAGTGATTTGTCGGAGAGATTTAAACCAAGGAGCGACGAGGTTGCTGGTACATCTGCTGGTAATATGGTGGAATATAAAAGGTTCCCCGGTAACAATAAAAGAGCACGCATATATATCAAGGTTATAGTAAGGCTAGTCCGACTGAAAAGTCGAAGTTGACTTGCTGGAGCTGTGACAAATTTGGCTAATTTGGAAAGAGGTTGCAAAGTTATTTTTGGTAATAACAACGCCAAAGGAGCTAGCAAGGATACGTGTTAAACGTTTACTCAGGTTCTGAGTGTTTTTAGGTGCACAATTATATGCATAAATCCTTTCTTCCATTGATGAAGTGCGGTTGGTTCACTCTCTCGATTGAGGTGTTTTCAAGAATCATGAAAGGTTTGAATGCAGATTGTAATCGTCAAGATACAAATGAGGTTTAGGATGAAATCAAGTGGCAAACTTGAAGAAATGTTTAGTTTCATATGTTATAATCAATATTTTAATTCATTTTAATTGTTCAATGTTATTAGTCCACAGTTAGCAGTCCACAATTAGTAATTCAACAATTCATATATAGTTTAATATATTATATTCGAATTAATTAATACATGTCGTGACCCGTTATATACATGTCTCAGACTCGATCACAACTCAAAGTATATATATTATTTGAGAATCAACCTCAACCCTGTATAGCGAACTCGATTATTACAACATATAAAGCGTCTATGGTTATTCCAAATAATATATATAGATGCGTCGATATGATATGTCAAAACCTTGTATACGTGTCCCGATATTTAAATGCGTAAATAAAAGTATTTAAATGACGATAAATAAAGTGCGTAAAATAAATAACAGAAATTAAATGACGATAAATAAAATTGCGAGAATTAAAATTGCGATAAAATAAATTGCGATAATTAAATTGCGATAAATAAATTGCGATAATTAAAATGTAATACGGAATGAACAGTTAGCTAGGAACAGTTAGCTAGGATTTCGTTAGCGTGGATTCTTAACAAAATTTCTCATAGTTAATTTGTTTGTTTCTAACAAATTTTATTTTTGTCCAATGTTTTCTTCATTATGCCACTTGTTGAATTCTGGTAAGTCAAAATTCAAATATGAAATTGAATGAAAATGGTTATTTTGTGGTGAACGGATTCGTATATCTTGTGGATGTAAGTAGGATAGTAACTGACTATTGAAACAGATTCGAAGAATATACAATGTAACTTATTAATGTGAAATCTAAATATTCCTCGGGTATTACCTATCCGTTAAAATATTTTCACCATTAACAGTTTGTACGAAAGAATTTTTAATTAAAATCTTTATGAAAATATACTTACATATATATTTTCTTCATATGTAATCATAGATTTAATGAGTTATTAATCTCATTTGATTTACCGTTAGAACTAGAATACATAATCTCTAAAACATTAGAGTTTACATAATCGCCATGAAGAACGAAGATAAATGATGTAGAACATCATGTAGAACGATAATTATGCTCGAGGTACATATCGTGATGTTGAGGCGTGTGTTGTTGATGGTACGGGTGCTGTTGCTGGTGGTTCTATTGATGTTGGTGATGTTGCTGAAGCTGGTAAGTTTTGCACCATGTTTTCAAAAGCTACAACTCGAGCGCGAAGCTCGTTGATTTCTGCTATTACTCCGGGATGGTTGACGGTTGGAACGAGCAGACGAATAAGGTTTCGAATTTGAGATAGTATATAATCACGGCGAGATATTCGGGGAATGATGGTGAAAATGGTGTTTCGGACTGATTTTCCGGTAAGTACTTCAGATTCTTCGCCAATAGGACAATATGGTGGATGAAAGGTATCGCCTTCTTCTTGTCTTCAATGATTAAGTAGACTACGAACCCATCAAATGAATTGGTTGATTCATTCTGGTGACACTGCTTTCGGAACTTAGGTGAAACTCCATATCGAAATAGCTGTCAGAATTCGAGGAATTCGAACTGGTTGAGGGATTCATCTCGTACGATCAGATGAAAGATTTTCGATAAGAAGTAGATTATAGAATATATATATATTAGTACCCTACAATATATAATTTACATATGCATATATAATACTAAAATCCCATAAGTTACGGAGGAATCTACAGAAGTTGTCAGGCAAAGGTAACAGTATCAGATACGCTAAGATATGAATTTTGTCTATACACTATTCATGCAGTCAATGCAGTAAAGCGTGTCTAGACTAAGAATGATAAGCAAGTGATTCCCTAAGAATGATAAGCAGGTAAATTTTCGACACGAAATGATAAGCAAAACTTTTGACATGCAGACACGGTCGAAGTCCAGACCCACTAATGCATCTAAACAACTATCAGTTAGACACACTAATGCAAGACCTGGTTCGCTAAGACCACCGCTCTGATACCAACTGAAAGGACCCGTCCTAATCCATCTGGACGAATACATTACATTTGGTTACATCGCGAGGTACTTGACCTCTATATGATACATTTTACAAACATTGCATTCGTTTTGAAAAGACAAACTTTCCTTACATCGAAAGTTGACGATATGCATACCATTTCATAATGCGTCCAACTATAATTGACTTAATAATAATCTTGATGAACTCAACGACTCGAATGCAACTTCTTTTGAAATATGTCATGAATGACTCCAAGTAATATCTCTAAAATGAGCAAATGCACAGCGGAAGATTTCTTTCATACCTAAGAATAAACATGCTTTCAAGTGTCAACCAAAAGGTTGGTGAGTTCATTAGTTTAACATAAATACTCATTTCCATCATTTTAATAGACCACAAGAATTTCATTTCCATTTCTCATAAATATACGTTCCATGCATAGAGACAAAAATCATTCATATGGATTGAACACCTGGTAACCGACATTAATAAGATTCATATAAGAATATCCCCTATAATTCCGGGAAATCCTTCGGATATGATAAAAACGAATTCGAAGTACTAAAGCATCCGGTACTTTGGATGGGGTTCGTTAGGCCCAATAGATCTATCTTTAGGATTCGCGTCAATTAGGGGTGTACTAATTCTCAAAATTAATGATGTTCCCTAATTCTTAGGCTACCAAGCAAAAAGGGGCATATTCGGCTTCAATCATTCAACCATATAATGTAGTTTCGATTACTTGTGTCTATTTCGTAAAACAGTTATAAAAGCAGCGCATGTATTCTCAGTCCCAAAAATAAATATTGCAAAAGCATTTAAAAAGAGAGCAAATGAAACTCACCATATTGTATTTTGTAGTAAAAATACAGATGACGTCATTTATCAAGTGTAGGGTTGGCCTCGAATTCACGAACCTATATTGTTCATATATATATTAGAACATATAATTGAAATCTAATAAGTTTAGATGTTATTATTAATTGTTATTCCAATAATTTGTATGTTTCATTAATAACTATATTAACTATATTTATCTTATATACTTTAGATAAATAGTTAGTATTTTTATGAAAATATTAATGTTGTTATGTAATATGTATCAATTATATTCTTATATAGTTATTTATTTAGTAAAATAATATCACTAATAATAAATAACAATTTGTATCTTTTTATGATAATAATTATAATACTTGTATTAACAATAATAAGTGTTTTTAAAAAAAAATTCACAATAATAATAATAATAATAATAATAATAATAATAATAATAATAATAATAATAATAATAATAATAATAATAATAATAATAATAAAAATAATAATAATAATAATAATAAAGTTCTACCTTAAAAGTTCCAAAAAATAAACTATCTTAGCTCGGGCTCGAATCCGAGACCTTTCGGTTAACCCCAACACACACCAATCATCGAGTTGTTTTTACATTTCTGAGATAAATCATATCTTTATTCCATTTAACCCATATCTTCATCGTTATTATGATTACACCATATCATCATTATTCCAATATCGATATACACTGCCACTATAATTACCTCCATCATCTTTCATTATTAATATTCATTATCTTTATCATATTATCTTTATTATTAAGGTATCATCTTTAATTAACTATCATCTAGTCATCTTAATTCTCTTATCATAATCATCTTATGTATTCACTAATCATCATTTTTATTATCAAACCCATCGTCATACTTGTTATCACCATGTACACTATCATCATAATACTACACCCATTATCTATCATCTAGTATCATAACATCAAATCTATCATCATTCTCATCCTTAATTCTATCATCATCCCCTCATAAACATAATCATAATTATCATGATAACCATTTTTCTAACATCATAATCTTATCATCATCGTATATTATTACCATTATCTCTTCATAATCATCTTCACATCTCATCTAGTCCTCATCGATTAACCTTATTATTATCTGCAGAATCCTCATCAATTATTTACACACAAGATGATTTTGTTATAAACCCACTATCCTGGCCCAATACACATAAACCCTTAGTAGTTCATCACTATACGGCCCATGTTTAAAATAGAAGTTGTTTAGATTATGCAGTTTAAAAAAAAAAGAACTTCCAGCTCGTCATATTACATCCCCAAATCTTCACCACATCATTAACTATTTTTATGGTATCATTACAGTATCTAAGGCCATCGCCATTTTAATAGTAACTGAAGTAGGAACACAATTATAGTTGCCTAAATAACCTTATTTTTACGGCCCACTTATATTAGGATGAACCCATTCTACTAGCCTACTAGCTTTATCAATTGAATCCACTAATTAGTCCCATACATGATTCTAAAGTTTTCGTTTTTAACAATCAACTTGCAACAGAAGGAGACAATTTTACAGCTCACCATTCCATTATTATCATTCTTCGTTAAGTTAAAAAAAAAATTATGGGTGTGTCTAATTGGATACTTTATGATCATGCCTTCCACTAACTCTTATACAGCTCATCATCCAACCTAATTATTATATTTATCATTATGCATAAGTTATTGTAGCTTCATTTATATCTTTTACGTTTAACAATAACAGAAAAGAATATGTACTGCAGCAGCAACAGCAAAAGTCGAGCAACATTTACAGGTGGTCTCGAGAAATTTATAAGTGGTTTTAATCCAAAACAAGATGCAGTTGTAGTAGTTCACGGCTAGTGATGATTTAATGATAGTGGTGTTGGTTTGGTCATTGAAACCGAAGCAGATATATGTGTTGTCGTGGATTAATTGTTCACGAAGTAAAAAAAAATGAAGAGAGAGAGAGAGAGAGAAGAGAGATATTAGTGAGAGATGGTGTCGGTATGTGTTTGATCAAGAAAATAAAGTGCAACAGTTTGCAACAATTCGACGGTTTGTGAGCTAAGGGCAGTGGATTAGGGTGTTGTAGTTCAAATCTCAAAAAAAAAATATAAGTAATTGGTGATCGTTTAAGGTATGGGTCTGACCGAAGGTACGTTAATATATATATATATATATATATATATATATATATATATATATATATATATATATATATATCTCATTCTTTACAACTGTATATGTATATGGATATGAGTTAGATTGTGGTTATGAATTTGAAATAAACAGATGAAGGTTGAAGATGATGATTAGGTTCTTGGTGATGGTTCAATGGGATGGAGAATTCGAATGAGTTCATCAATTATGAAAGAATCATTTTTATGGAGAGAATGGTTGTCGACAGATAGAATCAATCTAGGAAGAAAAAGATAAAAAGAAGAAAGGAATTGCTAACTGAATGGTACGATCGATTTTGATGTTCAACTATTTCAGAGACATGAAAACAAAAAATCTGATACAGATGATAGAAACATGGAACTGATTTGATTCTATGTTAATCTGTAATTAATTTAAATTTAATAATTATATTGTTAATACACAAATTACCAATTTTGTATATTGTATTCTTTATATATATATATATACATATATATATATATATATATATATATATATATATATATATATATATGTTTATACTTGTATAGTTTATTAGGTATATAATTCTGTATTTTATATATGTATGTGTATTTATATATAACTATATTTATATATCCTGTTTATATATATATATATATATATATATATATATATATATATATATATATATATATATATATATATCTATATATATATATATATATATATATATATATATATATATATATATATATATATATATCTATATCTATTTCTTACATTTTGATTTTTAGCAAGTATAAATATATTAATGTTATTAATAATACTATTAATATTATTATTAATAATAATATTATTAATAAAGAGAATGTTAATAATAAATGGTAAATAAAAATATTGTTACTAACAATAATAATAATTTTAATTACTAATAATGATAAAATAATTTTATTAGTTATATTAATATTATTAGTGATAATAATAATATAATAACTTTTTCATATCAAATTTACATATTTTTTTATTAGATATAATTATAAAAATTTTAATATCTATATTAACAGTAATAAAATTAATGATAACAATAATAATATAACAATTATATTTTTAAATTTGTAATTACAATTTATTATATCATATTTACTAATTATAATATATTTATATATACCTATATATTTTAACCATTCTATATTCAATTATGTTTTTAAGTATTATATAGATAACTATATTATATATATATAACCTCAAGGTACCCATTTAATGTTAACAAGTTATGTTAAAAATAATTTATATTCAATATATCCTATATAACAAGTTTTAATTATTTTACGTTCTTTTCCAATAACTAATTCACTTATTAGTTCATTAATTTATTTAATTTTATTATATATAATTATTTATATCTACCTTTCTGTTTACAATTTAAAGGATCGTGAATCGTCAGAAATAGTCAAAGGTTAACTGGATATATATAAAATAGTTCAAAATTTTAAGACTCAACATTACAGACCTTGCTTATCGTGTCGAAATTAAATAAGATTAAGTTTAAATTTGGTCGGAAATTGTCGGGTCGTCACAGCGAGCACTCAAGAAGCGACTTCCGTTTAGATGTGAACTTGATAAAAGAGGCATCGATTTGGATACCATGAGATGTCCATTATGCGATGATGATTTGGAATCCGTTAAACATTCCTTAATTTTTGTAAACATTCTATGGACCTTTGAGAACATGTCTTTGGATGGTGGAACTTGGGTCAAATTTCTAATCTTAGTTTGGGAGAAATACTTCGTGGTAACATATCAAGCATGGCTTCGAGTTTTGGGAGAAACATTTTGCAAGCAATTGAGTGGATTTGTGTCTATTTTATTTGGAAAAATTGGAACAACATTTTCTTTTGTGGTAAATGTTGGACCGTTCCGGTGACTCTAAATGAAATACAAAGCAAATCCTTCAAGTGGATCTCGAGAAGATCTAAGGGAAAGAAGTTAGATTGGTTGAATTGGTTACATAATCCTAATGTGTATCTTAATATGTTTTAGATTCGTGTAACACTTGGTTTGCAATCTTTGCAAACTAAGATATCGTGTATCTTTATATTTTATGTGGCCATATCATTGTAGGATCACACATTATTGTACATTTCGATCTCAGTTGATGAATATATAATAGTTTGCTTTTAAAAAGAAATATTGCTTCAACGATACATCCATTATCAATTTTTTGTAACCTTATTACGAGTATTATAGATATAGATATACTTACTCTGACTCATATTAATTGTCTTCAGGAAAAAAACACACAATTCAAGAAAATATCTGTAGGATCCTAGATCTCATGAATACTATGAATGTGAACAATAAACTACATGAATGTAGAGAGCATTAGTCAAACTAGTCAACTATATTCCACGGCTCTCTTGAATACATTACAAATCGGTGGCTAATGTTAACTAATCTAGGGAGCCTTGGATCCTTTATATAGCCCTCGTATAAAGGATCCTCATTAAGGCTAGGAAACACGTTTTACTCCTTCTCGGGTACCTAACAATCTCCCCCCAGGAGTGAGACGGGTTTCTAAAAACTAACTCCCTAGTAAAACATACAATATTACAAGGAAAGAATCAACTATTACTAACTAACTCCCCCCGAATGATGTACGGTCGTTGATGAAGATCTTGAAATCTTCAAAACTTGATGTCATCGTTCTTTCAACGGTCTTTGAGTTTGCACAGCGGAATGCGCATTGAAGAATACATCACAAACTAAATCTGTTACCATCAATCCCTCCATTGACTTAGTTGTGATATGTCTTTGGAATTTGCTTGCATTGAGAAGTCGTTTCGAAACTTTAGAAGCTCCCCCACAAAGTACATGGGCTATCATCAAAGTGTCATGACGTAAATACCGTCAGTTTCAATACCAAGATACGCCTCTTGAACTTTCATTATTCCAAAGAGTACTTTCGATACTAGTTATAAGAAAAATCCCCATATGATGTAGGATCTTCTTCGAGTCTCTAGCTCCCCCCCAAATAAACAATTCTTTCTTTGAAGTCCGAGTCCTATACCGTACATGTATATAAGTCATACGCACATCAACCATATCTATATCTCCCCCACAATGATGCTCGAATGAAATAAGAGCTTCATTGTTTAAAATGGTTGACGTGCTCGGCAAATCTCCAAAATATCATATCAAACGCGTATGAGAAAATCCGTGTGAATTCGTGCCTCAAAAATATTGAAAAAATATGTTTTGGAGGTCCAGATTCGGTAAAGGACCATCTCTGAAAATTCTGATAAGCTTCAAGGGCCAAAACTATCAAAATTGCTGTCAGATTCGGTAAAGGGACTGGTCTTGCAAAAGTGTGAAACCTGTTAGGGACCAGAGATGTAAAAATCTCATAAGATTCACCAGATTCAGCTTGTTGGACTTATTAGAAGCTTAAGGCCCAATTTAATTCAGATTCGGTAGGCCATTTGAAATTCGGTAGGCCCAATTAACCATGTAGCCTAAATGAAACATGAGGCCCAATTCGGTACTATATGAATCCTGATCAATAGATAAACCAATTCGGTAACCGAGTCTGTAACTGAATTTGACTAAATCAATATCAAAGCAGGATCAAATACCGAATGATATTCATAATCCGTTGAAGTTCATACCGAATGCAATACCGAATTAGGAATCCAATTTCTATATCGAGTCCTGTAACGAATCAGATTCATAATGAAACAACCGAATGTGTTCATCATCAGATATCGGTTGAATATTCTTCCCGTTCATTGTGAGAATTCAATCTCTCCAAAATCAAAACTATTAAACTTTGAAATTAATAGAAAGAAACTTTAAATGCAGCGATTAACAACAATCATAAGTCAAACTGAAACAGTAACATGCGATGATTTCATCGATGAACAGTAGCGTTTATGAACTTTTGAAGTTCAAAATTGATTTTCAGATCTACTTTGTTTCAGGCTTCGATCTCTACATAAATGTTGTTGCAAATCACTGTATAACACTCGTTGAACATCAATTGTACCTGAAACACAATGAATCATTCCAATTTGATTGTTGAAGATGAGTTTAACTTTTTCTTCATAAGCTTTGACCGAAGAATTAATAATTAATACAAGGAATTGGGAAGTTGATAATCGACATAAAGCTTCATGAGATGATGATGAATGAATCTGTATTTCTACTTTTCTGAATATGATACCGAATCGTTGTAGAGACCAAATCACCATGAGATGAATATGAACAATGAACTTGAATCGAATCAACTTCAATATGATCTTGTCAATTTGTTTTGAAGGATCACGAGTATTAGATTGATGCTGTTAAACACTAATATAAGCTCAATTTGTTGTAGAGAATCACTATTTGATGAAGTGAGATTTGAGTTCCATTGAAGAAGTAAGCATACAGTAGTTAACAATCTAAATCTGAATTTTATTTTGTGAAATAATGAATCTGAAATGATAGATGATAAATGATAATTAGTAGATGTTGTGATTAGTGTTTGTGATTTGGATAAGGTTCGGTTGAGATTCGGTAAAATGAGATTCTGTTTCTGTAAATCTCATTTGGATGTGTTTGTGTTTTGTTGAGATTCGGTTTCGAAAAATTTTCCAAAAATTTTTTGAAAAATTTTGAAGATCTTCATATCTTCATGATGAAGATGATGAAGGTTTGAAGGTTTTGGTTGAAGATATTTGAAGATGAATGTGTTTTGTGTTTGAAGGTTTGAAGGTGGAGGGAAAACATTCATGAGTATTCATAAGGATCTCCTTCATGTGATGAAGGCCTAAGTTCTAATACCAATTGTAGGATCCTAGATCTCATGAATACCATGAATGTGAATAATAAACCACATGAATGTAGAGAGCATTAGTCAAACTAGTCAACTATATTCCACGACTCTTTTGAATACATTACAAATCGGTGGCTAATGTTAACTAATCTAGGGAGCCTTGGATCCTTTATATAGCCCTCGTATAAAGGATCCTCCTTAAGGCTAGGAAACACGTTTTACTCCTTCTCGGGTACCTAAAAATATCATAAAAGTACTGTATTTTCTGTTTACTTTTCAGTTTTATCTTACTGTTAATTTCTCTTTTAATCCTATCAACATACATCAACGACATAATAGAAATTATATTAACTTATTATTTTATATTTATGGAATTGGACAATTAATTTGAGGCATCTCAAAATAGAATAATAGACGATAAATTAGGGACAAAGGGAGTAACTACAAGGACAGTCCCTACGCTTAGCATATATTACACACTTAGTCCCTAAACGTTTTTTTTACTTGGACAGTCTTGGTGGTTTGCATTTTATGCGTTTACAATCCTTGAGATTAACAAACGTTAAATAGGTCTGTTAACTAGCATGGTATGCGCTTCATGTGAGGGTAATTATATCTTTTATGTATACATCTTTAATCTTCTTATTAACTGTCAAAAATCTTTAATCTTTATATTCTATTTATTTTTCCTTTTATTTACCTCAATATTCCACTTTAACCTGCAACTTCACAACCTTCATAGAACCCTAAATCAAGACAACAATAGAATCAGGACTCAATCCATCGCATATTTTTGTGTGGTTATGTGCGGGTTCAACGACGATTAATCCACTGGCCGTAATCTTTTCACAATCTTGAACGAATGTTCGGCGGGAATGAGAAATAGAAAATTGATTCATTGGTGGTTATAACTAATCATTAAAAGTTGTTACTGTTGTTGATATAAAGGAGAAATATTAGTTAGCCGGAAGTAGTTGTAACCCTACCCACCACCTACTTGATAACATAATTACATAGTATATAAATTCTTATGATTTCGAGATATGTTTTCTTTATGTTCGTTTATTTATTTATTTATTTTTGTAATATTTTTTCTAATTACTTGTTAGCACGGTTTTAACAACCCCAATTATTCCTGACTAATCCCTGATTACTCTTTTTTAAGAGCAATCCAATCCGATTTTCTAAAATTCGTTTAATTAATTCGGTAAACATAGGTTAATGGGTCAAATATCGAATTCGTTGATCAAGATCTGTCAAAGTCAATATTTGTCAATATTTTAACATGAATCTAAAGTAGTGTTTAGATTAGAAATTGTTTAATTCGTGTTCTTGTGGTTATGGTGAATATATCAGAGTATATGTATTATATATGTATATGTGTGTGTATGAATATATATGTATGGATCTGAGATGAATATGAATATGAATTGTTGCTGTTATGATTAAACTTTGAGCCACAATTAGGATTACAAGGTTGAGAGTGTATAGGTTAACTAGGTGAAAATGATGGTGAAGGTGTTGGTGTAAATGTGACGGCGGGAAGCTTAATTCTTAAGCTATGTGAGGGATATTTATATGCTAACAATAATAAAACAAAAATCTCATCTATATATTGGACTTAAAAATCACCCTTTTAGATATAATTTGTTGTTGCTAATCTCTTGTCTTTGATCATCTTTAAAGTCTTGAACTCTTCCCCTTAGAATAACCATCATTGTTGACTTAACATGAAGAAACTCCTTCTTTTATAAGATTCTCTGTTGTTGAAGAATGATCACAGTGCACACAATCTTTTGATCTTGGCATTGTCTCTCCCCCTTGGTGTGCGTTGTTGAAATATGTCTTTATGGAATTAAGAGGGGTGTAAGAAAGAGCTTGTTTGATGACTTTCTTTAGCTCCCCCTTAAAGGATAAATAATCTTGCTTCCCCTCAATCGGACATAGAGATTTAGAAGTGTTGTTGGGAAGATTTTGTGTTGGAGATTTGGTACGAAAGTTGAAGTAGTGGGTTTTTCAATTTGCGTTGTCTTTGTTTTTGTTGTACAATTTATAAGTGTGGTCTATTTATTTGATTGACCTTGCATTTCATTGAGGTTTGATCACATATATTGGGTTAAAGGAAAGTAACTCTTTGAATGAGTACTTTAAGGGTTTTGAAGGTGTTTTAACCATCGGTGTTTTGATCGGGCTGACGGATGATTTATCTGAACTTGATTGCTTCGTTTTATGAGGAAACCATCCGTATTGATAACGAAATCTGTAAGTTCCCCATATTTCCCATATGTAGGTTGCGGAAACGGTTGATTTGTTTTAGTTTGATAACGTAAATAAATTTGTTATTCGTGGGAAACCAATTTGTGAAGTTTAGAATCCATAGGGATCTATGGTGAAGGATCAGTCTTCTCAACCGTAGAAGAAATATGTTTTGATTCTGAAATATGGGCTCGGTGCACATCGGGATTTCGACTTGTGTACCCATCGACACCATTGTTAGTTTTGAAAATTGTGTTGATTTAACATCTAACTCACGCTGCAAATCCGAAATACATTTTTCAAAGACATGAGTTAATGCTAGGTTAAGAGTCTGAATGTTATCAACTGTAGTGCGAAGTTGTAGAATGATCTTTGAATCAAATTCATGTTTGGACTTGAGATGACCATTTTTGCTTGAAGAGTCAGAATTGTCTTATTTTCTTATACGAGATAAAACATTTCTCTTTGAGTCGATTATTCAGTGTCTCAAAATTGAGTCGTTTCATGTCGAAAGAATTTTTTTACTTTATAACTCTACTTGAAGCTTTGCTTGACTTTCCTTGTACGACTGAACTTGACTCTCCAAATCGATGTGAAGAGTAAACGCTTTCTTTTGTGAGAGCTCCTCTCATGATTTTCTCTTTAAAAGTTGGGATTCTAGGTGAGAAATTTCAAACGTTGCTTTCCGCAGAGTTTTCAATTCATTCTCCAGCATAAGAATCCGCCTTTTCAAGTTATTTTCTATCATTTCTTGATCAGTTTTTGACTTTTGATAATCCTCATAGATCTTGACTGTACACATCTGGTGTTTATATCTTTCTAAATCGGAATCTCTCATCCCACATGTACACAAACCATGTAAATGCTTTTGATTTTAATCCCATGTTGGTTTTGGAGATGTAACAGAAGAAATACTCTTCATTTGAAGTCGTTGATGTAAGAAACTGAACTTTTGCAAATTTCGTTAGAAAATTTAACGAAAATTGTTAAATTTCGTTGGTTCGTTAGTTCTTTCCATTATAAATCTAACAGAATAGTTAAATGTTCATATTAACTGATGGCAGATCACTTGGGCCAAATTAATTGAGCCTAATAACAATTTTCTTTATTTCAGCTTTAGAAAGAGCCTTGGTGTGTTGGGGCCCGATACAGTAATTCTTAAAAAGATTTTATTGCTTGAGCAAAGAATTGAACCTGCGACATTTTGGTTACACACCCAACTTCTAACCACTGAACCAGATTTATTTTGCTAATGTATCAATCACTTTAAAATTTTATAAATCTTTAACTGTTGCTATGACGACCCGTCCTAATCCATCTGGACGAAGTCATCAAAATCTGGTCCCATTGCGAGGTACTGACCTAAATATGCCATGAATGAATCCAAGTAACATCTTTAAACTGAGTAAATGCACAGCGGAAGATTTCTTTCATACCTGAGAATAAACATGCTTAAAAGTGTCAACCAAACGGTTGGTGAGTTCATAGGTTTATCATAACAATCATTTCAATATATTAATAGACCACAAGATTTCCGTTTATAAATATATGTACACTCGCAAGTGTATAAAAGTATTCTACAAGTTGTAGGCACCTGGCTGTAACATCCCGCGTTTTTCCGTTAAAATTATTTTTAACACTGTCTTTTTTTTTTAAATAATATCTTTCGTTATTTATATTCGTAGATTCCGTTAACAAACGTTCATAATATTCTCGTTATTTAATTTTAACATCACTCGTTTACTCGAGCGTTTTTAAAATATTCGTTTGGTTAATTCCCGCACCCGCTTTGAAACTTGAGGGACTAAACTTGCCAAGAGGGCAAAGAGATGACTAGGTCAACTAGTCAACCTTCACCCTCCTCCATTCATTTCAACCTCCCCATTTCATTACTTCCATTTTTATTCTCTCAAAACCTCAAACACAAAATCATCATCTAAATTCGGTTTAGGGAGCTAGCAACAAAACAAATTACATATTTGGAATCCTCTCTTCATCCTCTACAATTTGATACCAACTTCATCTCTTTTGGGTAACAATTCTAAAACTCTAGATTTCTCTAAATTCGTGTTTTTGACTTGAAATGGTGTTAGTTAGTGTCTATGGCTCGTGTATAACATGAATATATGTTTTGTTTGCTCGATTCGTTGTTTTGAGTAACTAGTTTGAACATTTGAAATGGGTGTGCTAAATCTTTGATTTTGGATGAGTTAATGTTGTTAAATTGTTAAAGTTCATGTTTTAATTGTGTTACTAGTATCATTAGCCACATTTTGATGTGTAGGTTGATTAAGAAAACTTCAAAAACCCGATTAATGATTTTGTGATGTTTGACTAGGGTTTGATAGTTCTTGACATGAACTTTTGATGCTTGAATGCCATGAAATGTTAATTGTTAGTGTTTAGTAGTAATGTATGCTTCATTACCTTCAAAACGGCATATCATATGTGTGAATTGGATTCCCGAAACTTAAAATGCGTTTCTTTGATTCTTGGTTGAAAATGATGAACTTTGATGATGTTTTCGATTTGGAAATTGTCGGTTATGATCTATGAAAGGTGTTTAGTTGTATTCCTTGTCAAATTACCTTTCCAACGATATATAGTGTGCATTTTGGATGTTTTCGGTTCATAAAATATGTTAATTTGAGTTTTGGTTCGTGACTTGGACCATTTTTCTGCAAACTGCATGTTTCCCAGGTATTGCGCGCCGCGCATATACCCGCGCGCCGCGCAGAATTAGAAATCCCAGATATTTGCCTTCGTAGTTAAGTTCTGACCAGGATTTACACTTGGGTGCGCGCCGCGCAACCCAGTGCGCGCCGCGCAAAAGCCCCAGGCCACTCTCTTTTGTTTTTAAATGTCACAAAAATGTTTCTGCTTAACTAAAACTCCGTTTAACATGAAACTTGACTATTAGGCTCTTATATGACTTCTCGTCTTGGGAAAATTGTCGGATACCCGACCCGACCCCGTTGACTTTGACTTTGACCAAGTTTGACTTTTAGTCAAACTTAACCAAACTTTTATACAATCATTCTAACATGCTTTTATACTTGTTTCTTGTATGAAACTTGACAACGTGATTCACATGCTATATTTAATCGAGTCGTAACGAGCCATAGGACTAATTGAACACATTTCACCCGACCTTGTGTCGTAACCGGTTAATTGATATAACTTACTTGTTTAGGTCAAGGCTAAGCAACTTTCATGCACACGTTTACTTGTTGAAGTACTTTTATACTCGTGCACTCGAGGTGAGATCATAGTCCCACTTTTACTCTTTTAAACTTACTTTTGGGATGAGAAAACATAAACGATTCTTTTGAACTAAGTGAACACAAGAACGGGAAAACAAACATTCTACATACGAGTTTAGAACGAAAATCCTCAATCCGATTATCATTAGTTACATCAGATGGTGTAAGCGAGAACTTATGTTATATGGCCATATGGGTTGACAACCCTCATCTTTGACGGTTCGCTACCGTCTACGGATGAAATATATTTTCGAGAATCAGTGTTTGTTCTAGCACTATGGATGGGGTATACAATGGACGGAATGTTAAGCTTTGATAATTGGGTGCTCGTGAATATTAACTTTTAGAATGTACTACTATTATTTCAACTTTGCAAATCTTGTGGTTCGACTTACTTTACTTTTACTCACTTACTTAAACCTATGATTTCACCAACGTTTTTGCGTTGACAGATTCTTCTATGTTTTCTCAGGTTTTCACATGGCTATTTGTTACACGCTTCCGCACTCTTTGATTACTTGATTGGAGTCTACCATGCATGCATACGCTAGGGATAGCATTTTTGGATTCAAACTTTTGTCTACTTACTTACGCTATTTATAGCAACTGTGGTTTCAAACTAATTATGTCGCAAGTTATTTCATTCATACTTTATAACTTTGTAAACTTAAACTTATTGTCGATCCGTTTGTTAAACTAAACTTTGTACCTTTCATATAAACGCGACATAATTTTGGTCAAACGAGTCTCATATAGGGACTACGACCACGCAACAGGACCTAAGTTAACGACGCCGTCAATAACGGTTTTGGTCGGGTCGTTACAAGTGGTATCAGAGCGTTGGTTGTAGAGAACTAGGATGCATTAGTGTGTCTAACAGAGTCGTTAGGACGCATTAGTAAGTCTAGACTATAACCGGATAGTTAATCATTGCATTCTGACATACATTTGCTATAGATAGCACTTACTTGACTACTTGTGCATTATACTTGAATCATTCTTAGGAAAACTTTTTAATGGTACCCAACCTTCATTATACGAACTCGTATCCTGCCACTTTAGTTCGGGAACTCTGACTCCTTGGTTGTTATTCCCCCTTCTCATCTTACTATCCATGAATATTGTAAAGTCACTGTCACTACTCTAGATGAGTATCGTCATCACCATTTATCGCTACGGTTGCGTATTACTCGTTATCATGACTCGTTACTCTTTTCATACCTGAATACCTTATTGTCTGACTCGAACCACATTGACGTGAACAATCATTTATACACTTCCCTCGGGGAACGCTTCTTTATAGTTGCACTAATTCTTTCGATTCAATACGAGTCACGTTAGAGACGTTGTTACACTTTGTTTATTTTAAACTTCACGATTACACGAACTTGAATCTATAGAGTGATGTGGGAATAGAGGTATGAGTTAGCGTAATATAACGACACTCGATCAACGTGGTTATATTACGGTAAGACATACCAAAGTTCTAGTGACGCGTGATGGTGGTTAGACTCGATCAACCTAAACACCACCATGTGCCATGTACATGACTTCATCTTTTCATGTTTGGACATCTGAAAACTCCGAGAATATTGATAACAACCATACCGGGGACACACCTTCGACTTTTGTCGAACTGTATTTATGCTTCCGAATGAATTACCGATTCCTCCCGGCTTCAACCGTATGTTACACGTGTATACTAGCTCGTCCTCGCACAGTCTTATTGACTAACTACAATTTACTCGTTATGCTCACATCGGGGCGGAAACTTCTCTTGCATCACCCTCGTACTTCCGGTTCAGGAGGTCCTTATTCTAAATTCTCAATGGAGAGCGACTCTTCACGTCATACAAGTATTCGCCGCGAGGGTGGATAGTCCTAACAATCGTTTTCAAAACCCGATAAGAACTTGCCCCGATGAACGTTTTTGGAAACCGATAAATCTTCCGCGACGCGAATTTTCTTGAGAAACTTGTCCTAGCTAACGTTTTCAATTCCTAGCAAACTTGTTCAATATGCCTTAGGGAAATGTACCCCGTTTCGGATCGAGATCCTCGTTTCACTTCTAGATTTTGGAGTACCTTACAAAAAGCCTCGGGACCGTGTTTAGACATGAGTACCGCGTACCATCCACAACCCGACGGACCGAACAAACATGCGATTTAAACCTTGGAAACCATAATACAAGTTTGTATTACCAACTTCAAATTTACTTGAGAAAAGTATTTTCCTTTAACCGAATCCTCGTACTACAATGATTTTCATTCGAGTTTTAACGTCACGCCTTCGAAACCTTATATGACCGGAAACGTCATTCTCCTTTTGTCGAACCAAGTAAACGATGATCAATTCACCGGGGCCGAGGTTATTCGTGAGCAACCGAGAAAATTATTCATATTCAGGTAAAACCCTACGCGACTCGTAATCACCAAGAGCTACGCCGATGTTAGACGTAAACATTTCAAATTCCACGTGGGAAACCGCGTCACGTTAAGAGTCGCACCTTGGAAAGGTGCAATCCGTTTCGGGAAAACGTAGGAAGCTAAATCCGCGATATTTTGATCCTTTAAATTCTTGGGGTGTTTTGGACCCGTCGCTAGCCGTTTAGACTTTTCCGACTCATTTTGGGTCTCCGTTTATCCTACATTCGATGTGTCAACTTAAGGACGTGTATTGCGAAACAGGAACTTGTCATTTCTTTTCGATGAGCTTACTATCGACAATAAACTTCATTCCTAGGAGGACCGGTTGAAACCATGAATCGTGAACCCAAACTCTAAGACGACGTGAAACCCCGACCGTCAAAGTTCGTTGAAATACCCTAGGACGTACTTCTCCCTCACTCGTAGAATTGGCAACGCAAGATCTCGAGGAAGAAACAACAACTACTACTTCCAACTAAATTTCGGGACGAAATTTCTTTTAAGGTGTAGGTAATGTAACATCCCGCGTTTTTCCGTTAAAATTATTTTTAACACTGTCTTTTTTTTTTAAATAATATCTTTCGTTATTTATATTCGTAGATTCCGTTAACAAACGTTCATAATATTCTCGTTATTTAATTTTAACATCACTCGTTTACTCGAGCGTTTTTAAAATATTCGTTTTTGTTAATTCCCGCACCCGCTTTGAAACTTGAGGGACTAAACTTGCCAAGAGGGCAAAGAGATGACTAGGTCAACTAGTCAACCTTCACCCTCCTCCATTCATTTCAACCTCCCCATTTCATTACTTCCATTTTTATTCTCTCAAAACCTCAAACACAAAATCATCATCTAAATTCGGTTTAGGGAGCTAGCAACAAAACAAATTACATATTTGGAATCCTCTCTTCATCCTCTACAATTTGATACCAACTTCATCTCTTTTGGGTAACAATTCTAAAACTCTAGATTTCTCTAAATTCTTGTTTTTGACTTGAAATGGTGTTAGTTAGTGTCTATGGCTCGTGTATAACATGAATATATGTTTTGTTTGCTCGATTCGTTGTTTTGAGTAACTAGTTTGAACATTTGAAATGGGTGTGCTAAATCTTTGATTTTGGATGAGTTAATGTTGTTAAATTGTTAAAGTTCATGTTTTAATTGTGTTACTAGTATCATTAGCCACATTTTGATGTGTAGGTTGATTAAGAAAACTTCAAAAACCCGATTAATGATTTTGTGATGTTTGACTAGGGTTTGATAGTTCTTGACATGAACTTTTGATGCTTGAATGCCATGAAATGTTAATTGTTAGTGTTTAGTAGTAATGTATGCTTCATTACCTTCAAAACGGCATATCATATGTGTGAATTGGATTCCCGAAACTTAAAATGCGTTTCTTTGATTCTTGGTTGAAAATGATGAACTTTGATGATGTTTTCGATTTGGAAATTGTCGGTTATGATCTATGAAAGGTGTTTAGTTGTATTCCTTGTCAAATTACCTTTCCAACGATATATAGTGTGCATTTTGGATGTTTTCGGTTCATAAAATATGTTAATTTGAGTTTTGGTTCGTGACTTGGACCATTTTTCTGCAAACTGCATGTTTCCCAGGTATTGCGCGCCGCGCATATACCCGCGCGCCGCGCAGAATTAGAAATCCCAGATGTTTGCCTTCGTAGTTAAGTTCTGACCAGGATTTACACTTGGGTGCGCGCCGCGCAACCCAGTGCGCGCCGCGCAAAAGCCCCAGGCCACTCTCTTTTGTTTTTAAATGTCACAAAAATGTTTTCGCTTAACTAAAACTCCGTTTAACATGAAACTTGACTATTAGGCTCTTATATGACTTCTCGTCTTGGGAAAATTGTCGGATACCCGACCCGACCCCGTTGACTTTGACTTTGACCAAGTTTGACTTTTAGTCAAACTTAACCAAACTTTTATACAATCATTCTAACATGCTTTTATACTTGTTTCTTGTATGAAACTTGACAACGTGATTCACATGCTATATTTAATCGAGTCGTAAAGAGCCATAGGACTAATTGAACACATTTCACCCGACCTTGTGTCGTAACCGGTTAATTGATATAACTTACTTGTTTAGGTCAAGGCTAAGCAACTTTCATGCACACGTTTACTTGTTGAAGTACTTTTATACTCGTGCACTCGAGGTGAGATCATAGTCCCACTTTTACTCTTTTAAACTTACTTTTGGGATGAGAAAACATAAACGATTCTTTTGAACTAAGTGAACACAAGAACGGGAAAACAAACATTCTACATACGAGTTTAGAACGAAAATCCTCAATCCGATTATCATTAGTTACATCAGATGGTGTAAGCGAGAACTTATGTTATATGGCCATATGGGTTGACAACCCTCATCTTTGATGGTTCGCTACCGTCTACGGATGAAATATATTTTCGAGAATCAGTGTTTGTTCTAGCACTATGGATGGGGTATACAATGGACGGAATGTTAAGCTTTGATAATTGGGTGCTCGTGAATATTAACTTTTAGAATGTACTACTATTATTTCAACTTTGCAAATCTTGTGGTTCGACTTACTTTACTTTTACTCACTTACTTAAACCTATGATTTCACCAACGTTTTTGCGTTGACAGATTCTTCTATGTTTTCTCAGGTTTTCACATGGCTATTTGTTACACGCTTCCGCACTCTTTGATTACTTGATTGGAGTCTACCATGCATGCATACGCTAGGGATAGCATTTTTGGATTCAAACTTTTGTCTACTTACTTACGCTATTTATAGCAACTGTGGTTTCAAACTAATTATGTCGCAAGTTATTTCATTCATACTTTATAACTTTGTAAACTTAAACTTATTGTCGATCCGTTTGTTAAACTAAACTTTGTACCTTTCATATAAACGCGACATAATTTTGGTCAAACGAGTCTCATATAGGGACTACGACCACGCAACGGGACCTAAGTTAACGACGCCGTCAATAATGGTTTTGGTCGGGTCGTTACAAGTGGTATCAGAGCGTTGGTTGTAGAGAACTAGGATGCATTAGTGTGTCTAACAGAGTCGTTAGGACGCATTAGTAAGTCTAGACTACAACCGGATAGTTAATCATTGCATTCTGACATACATTTGCTATAGATAGCACTTACTTGACTACTTGTGCATTATACTTGAATCATTCTTAGGAAAACTTTTTAATGGTACCCAACCTTCATTATACGAACTCGTATCCTGCCACTTTAGTTCGGGAACTCTGACTCCTTGGTTGTTATTCCCCCGTCTCATCTTACTATCCATGAATATTGTAAAGTCACTGTCACTACTCTAGATGAGTATCGTCATCACCATTTATCGCTACGGTTGCGTATTACTCGTTATCATGACTCGTTACTCTTTTCATACCTGAATACCTTATTGTCTGACTCGAACCACATTGACGTGAACAATCATTTATACACTTCCCTCGGGGAACGCTTCTTTATAGTTGCACTAATTCTTTCGATTCAATACGAGTCACGTTAGAGACGTTGTTACACTTTGTTTATTTTAAACTTCACGATTACACGAACTTGAATCTATAGAGTGATGTGGGAATAGAGGTATGAGTTAGCATAATATAACGACACTCGATCAACGTGGTTATATTACGGTAAGACATACCAAAGTTCTAGTGACGCGTGATGGTGGTTAGACTCGATCAACCTAAACACCACCATGTGCCATGTACATGACTTCATCTTTTCATGTTTGGACATCTGAAAACTCCGAGAATATTGATAACAACCATACCGGGGACACACCTTCGACTTTTGTCGAACTGTATTTATGCTTCCGAATGAATTACCGATTCCTCTCGGCTTCAACCGTATGTTACACGTGTATACTAGCTCATCCTCGCACAGTCTTATTGACTAACTACAATTTACTCGTTATGCTCACATCGGGGCGGAAACTTCTCTTGCATCACCCTCGTACTTCCGGTTCAGGAGGTCCTTATTCTAAATTCTCAATGGAGAGCGACTCTTCACGTCATACAAGTATTCGCCGCGAGGGTGGATAATCCTAACAATCGTTTTCAAAACCCGATAAGAACTTGCCCCAACGAACGTTTTTGGAAACCGATAAATCTTCCGCGACGCGAATTTTCTTGAGAAACTTGTCCTAGCTAACGTTTTCAATTCCTAGCAAACTTGTTCAATATGCCTTAGGGAAATGTACCCCGTTTCGGATCGAGATCCTCGTTTCACTTCTTATCGCCATCATCACCATTTTATTATCGACTCATCATCTATTTTCGTTTATCGCCATCATCATACCATCATCTTCTTCATTTCGTCATCACCATTAATACTATTCATCTTCTTCATGTAAACATCTTCATCATTATATTTAATAACATAATAGCAAGTTGTAGGTTACGAAGGATGTTCAGTAGTGGTGTTTTGAATCTACGGCTAAAAAAAATATATAGCAGATTTGGGGTGGTGGTGCGAATGAAAAAAAAATTATAGAACCCTTCAAACGAAACAGAAATATTTAACGTTTTTAACTCTGATTTTTCTTGAACTAAATTTAATAGAAAAACGGTAGTAACGTAGCAGCAAAAGCTGAAATTCGCAGGTGGTTTTTATGAATTCACGAAGGAGAAATCATGAAAGAAATAAGAGAGAGAGCGAAGAGAGAGAGAGAGATGGGTGGTGTGTGGTTGTATGAATTTGGTCAAACAAGACACCAAAATATTCGAGCTTGTGGGTTTTCGGTTATGGTGAGGGTGGTGGTTGACGTGTGGTTTGTGGTGGTTCCAAGTGATGGCTCAAAGTGGCTCGGTTTGTTTAAGTTAAACATGAAAGAAAAAAAAATGCATGAACTCAAATGGGTTTGTGTTAGGATTGGTTGTGATGAAGGTGGTTTTTAAGGAAATGAGTTCTCCCACAATGCAGTGTATATATGTATGTCTATATAGATGAAAAGGAGAAGATAGTGGGAGACAAGGAAAACAAATGTACTAATATTTATAATATTAAAATATAATATAATAATATTCAAATTATAAAACGTGCTAAAGTAATTCATAGTTAGCCATCGGACGTTTGTCCATTTCTAGTCGACATCTATAATATACGGGTATTGTTTCGTGTCCATTACTAAACAGTTAAAATATAAAAGTGTTTCTAAAAATCTCAAATTTTTAGATTAAATATAATTAATTATTTCACTCATTAACTGTTTGAAACTTGATCAAAAAGGTTCGGAAAATATTTATTTTATGTTCCAATTACTATGTACGGAGTGCTAATATTTAAACTTAAAAAGGTAAAAATATTTTTAACAAGTCTAAAATCTTCGTTATCACTTTACAGTCCAACTTTTATCTTAATCCTTCATATATATGTATTAGGTCTATATGAACACTAGCGAAATGTCAACTGAATATTACTGACGTTTACAAATTAGGCTCGAAATCCTTTATTTTCCATATACTATATGTATATATATAAATACATTTTAATATCAGGTTTTATTATATAACTAAATATATATATATTTTCAAATAAATATATTTACAATTAACATTCATGTATATATATATATATATATATATATATATATATATATATATATATATATATATATATATATATATATATATATTTACAAATAGTTGTTCGTGAATCGTTGAGAACAGTCGAAGGTCAATTGAATATATGAAACAGTTCACAATTTTTGAGACTCAACCTAACAGATTTTGCTTATCGTGTTAAAGATCTTAAATCGTATCGAGTGTTTGGTTCAAAATTAGTCGAAATTTTTCGGGTCGTGACAGTACCTACCCGTTAAAGAAATTTCGTCCCGAAATTTGATTGTGGTCGTCATGGCTAACAATAAAAATGTTTTCATGACGAATATGAGTTAGATTTTTATCATTATTGATTTATATAGATAAAATGATTCGATCATGTAAAGCGTACGAGTGAAGCTGTCACAAAAGAGTGAAAAGTTTCGTCTTAACTTTTGACGTAGTCACGGTTGATTTCTGGAATTCAAGGAATTTAAAGAAATCTTTTAATCAGAAAGAAAATGTAATCGCACGATTTATTAGTAAATCGTCGGAATTACGGAAGAACATAAATATCAAGAAAAACATTTCCGTGATATGCTTAGAGATTAAGTAGAATGAAAGAGTTGTGTAACATGGCACATGATGAGGGTATGATCTGTGAACCATTATCACATTCCATTAGAAATTTAGCATGACTTACTATAATATAATTACGTTGGCCAAGCGCCATTATATTATACAAACTCATGCTTCAATTCCCTACACTTCTCCAGAAACCATTCCTAATTCAAACTCGAATCTTAAAGAAATTTAGAAACTAAAATAATTTCCTTTATGATGTAACATAGATAGCACGATAAGATAGATAATTTCGGACAAAGATATTTATGAAGGTATCTCAGAAATATCGAAGATATTTATAACGAAAGATGCGATGATATCTTAGAATTTAAAATATTTAAGATCAGAAGATGATGAAGAAATTTGTCCACAAGGATTTAGAATAAGTAAGGAGTAAGGTATTCGCTAAAGATTTCATCAAAAACAGAATCATCTGGATTCTTTAAGTACAGGTTTAGTCCTGGTGATTTGTCCACAGCCTCCTTCATAGTTTTTCATAATCTGCTTTCCAGTATCACATTTTCTGTTGAGCGTTTCCAACACTCCATTCTTTATCATCAAACTTTTGGCCATTAAGACCATCTACAGTTTTTGCTGCTTCATCAGCATTCAAAGTTATCACAACTGAATCGTCGGTTATCAATCTGAAGTGTTTTCAAGAATTTGAAAGGGTTTGAATGCAGATGGTAATCGTCAAGATACAAAAGATTGTTTAAGATGAAATCAAGTGGCAAACTTGAAGAAATATTTAGTTTCATATATTATAATCAATATTTTTAATACGTTTTAATTGTCCAATATTAGTAGTCCATAGTTAGTAGTCCACAGTTAGTAGTCCAATATATAATTTAATTAATCAAGACGCATCGTGACCCATTGTACAAACTATTGTCTCAGATTTAATCCGACGTATTGTGTACATGTGTCCCAATTTGTCCGACGATATTTAAAGTGCGTAAAATAAATAAATGTATTTAAATGACGATAAATAAAGTGCGTAAAATAAATAACAGTATGACGATAAATAAAGTACGTAAAATAAATGACGATAAATAAAATTGCGATAATTAAAATTGCGATAAATAAATTGCGATAAATAAATTGCGGTAAATGTAATAAGAAATTAACAGTTAGCTAGGAACAGTTAGCTAGGATTTTGTTAGCGTGGATTCTTAACAAAATTTCTCATAGTTAATTTGTTTGTTTCTAGCAAATTTTATTTTATCTGATGTTTTCTTCATTATGCCACTTGTTGGATTCTGATAGGTCAAAATCCAAATATGAAATTGAATGAAAATGGTTATTCTGCGGTGAACGGATTCGTATCTTTGCAGATGTAAGTAGGATAGTAAATGGCTGTTGAATCAGATTTGAAGAATGTACAGTGTAACTTATTAATGTGAAACCCAAATATTCCTCGGGTATTACTTACCCGTTAAAATATTTTCATCATTAACAGTTGGTACAAAAGAATTTTTAATTACAATCTTTATGAAAATATACATACATATATATTTTCTTCAGATGTAATCATGGATTTAATGAGTCAATAAGATATTAAACTCATTTGACTTATCGTTAATACTAGATTACATGATCTCTAAAACATTAGAGATTACATAATCGCCATGACGAACGAAGATAAATGAGGTAGAACGATATGTAAAGCGAAGATAATTGATGTAGAACGATATGTAGAACGAAGATCATACTCAAAGTACAGATGGTGATATTGAGGCAGGTGATGTTGAGGCTTGTGTTATTGGTTTGATGGTACTGTTGGTGCCGATGTTGACGGTGATGCCTTCAAGTTGTGCATCGTACTCTCCAAAGCTACTACTCGGGCACGAAGTTCGTTGACTTCTTCTATTATTTCGGTATGATTAGAGGTTTGAACAAGGGGATGAATAAGGTTTAGAATTTGAGATATTATATAATCGTTGCGAGATATTCTGGAAATGAGAGTGAAGATGGTGTTTCGAATTGGTTCGCCGGTGAGTGCTTCAGGTTCATCGTCAAGAGAGAAATTTGGTTGATGGAAATGCCTTTTTCTCGTCTCCATTGATTAAGTCGACTACGAACTCATCAGATGAATTGGGGATAGCTGATTGATTGATTTATTCTGGTGACACTGCTTTCGAAGCTGGAGTGAATATCCATGTCGGAATAGCTATCGGAATCCGAAGAATTTGAACTAGTTGCGAGTTTCATCTTGCACGGACAGATAAAGTATTTTCAATAGGAAATAGATTATAGGATTTAGTTTGGTATGCTTCAATACATAACTTACATATGTATATACAATACCAGAATCCCATAAGTCACGGAGGAATCTTCGGAAGCTGTCAGACAAAGTTTATAGTAACGGATATGCTAAGATATGAATCTGTCTATACACTATCTATGCAATAAAGGTAGTAAGATGTGTCTAGACTTAGGAATGCTAAGCAGGAAATTTTCCACTAGGAATGATAAACAATACTTATATTATTTAGCTAAGGTCGAAGTCCAGACTCACTAATGCATCTTAATGACTATCAGTTAGACACACTAATGCAAGACCTGGTTCGCTAGGACCAACGCTCTGATACCATCTGTGACGACCCGTCCTAATCCATCTGGACGAAGTCATCAACATCTGGTCCCATTGCGAGGTACTGACCTAAATATGCCATGAATGAATCCAAGTAACATCTTTAAAATGAGTAAATGCACAACGGAAGATTTCTTTCATACCTGAGAATAAACATGCTTAAAAGTGTCAACCAAAAGGTTGGTGAGTTCATAGGTTTATCATAACAATCATTTTAATATATTAATAGACCACAAGATTTCCGTTTATAAATATATGTACACTCGCAAGTGTATAAAAGTATTCTACAAGTTGTAGGCACCTGGCAACAAGCCTTAACATTCATGTTTTACCCTCTGAAGTACACCAGATCAGGTGTGTTTAAAATAACCTCGAAGTACTAAAGCATCCCATGGTCAGGAAGGGGTTTGTCAGGCCCAATAGATCTATCTTTAGGATTCGCGTCTACCGTACATAGACAAGTAGTTTAATGTTACCAAGTTAAGGGTATATTTCTGGTTTAAACCCACGTAGAATTAGTTTTAGTACTTGTGGCTATTTCGTAAAATATTTATAAAACAGCGCATGTATTCTCAGCCCAAAAATATATATTGCAAAAGCAATTAAAAAGGGAGCAAATGAAACTCACCATACTGTATTTTGTAGTAAAAATACATAGGACGACATTTAACAAGTATAGGGTTGGCCTCGGATTCACGAACCTATATCAAATATATATATTAACACATATAATCACATAATTCTTTCTATAAAATATTTATGTATATTAAATGTTGTAGTTATATACATTCTTTATTTATGTTTTATATCTTCAGTTATATTTATATATGGTTATTTTGTAAAATAATCATTATTCATATATATATATATATATATATATATATATATATATATATATATATATATATATATATATATATATATATATATATATATATATATATATATATATATATATATATATATATATATTTGTAATTAGTTTTAAATCAAAAATCAATAATTTGTTATAAAAACAATACTATTAATAATAATAACAATGATAATACTAATTGTGATGATAATAATTTTAATAATAATACTAATACTATCTAATAATAATAATAATGATAATAGTTATATGTTAATATTAAAAATAATGATTTTTGTAACCTTAATAATAATAATGATGATAATAATAATAATAATAATAATAATAATAATAATAATAATAATAATAATAATAATAATAATAATAATAATAATAATAATAATAATAATAATAATAATAATAATAATAATAATGAGTAATAGAAAACTACCTTTGAAGAAAAGCATCAAGAAAAACAATTAAACTGCCCCAGCTAGGGTTAGAACCCGAGACCTCTCAGTAATCCGAACACTCTCCTAACTGTCCCTCTATATCTCTTTTTCTGTTTTGAATGCCCCGAATTTAATTATATAACCTATTCTTTTCGGCCCAACAGGGAAACATAAGCTGAAACTTGGCCCAGCAACAGTCCCCGAATTTAATTATATAACCTATTCTTTTCGGCCCAACAGGGAAACATAAGCTGAAACTTGGCCCAGCAACAGTCCAGTTCGATTTTAATTTAATAGCCCAACACTTGGCCCAACTTATGCAGTTATAAAATAAACTGCAATAGCTTAGGTTCGAACTC
The DNA here is from genome assembly GCF_046630445.1 of Rutidosis leptorrhynchoides. Lineage (NCBI taxonomy): Eukaryota > Viridiplantae > Streptophyta > Magnoliopsida > Asterales > Asteraceae > Rutidosis > Rutidosis leptorrhynchoides. The sequence continues at coordinate 115,052,804 of NC_092337.1, forward strand.
AGGACCTCTTGTTCCCCAACAACACTTCTTAACCATTCCTCTACATCTGTTTTTCTGATATTTATATCAACTCAATATATTTAACTTGTTATATTTCTGTTTCACCTATAACCCTTAACCTAATCGTGATCAATACATGTATCATCACCATTTTATTATCGACTCATCATCTATTTTCGTTTATCGCCATCATCATACCATCATCTTCTTCATTTCGTCATCACCATTAATACTATTCATCTTCTTCATGTAAACATCTTCATCATTATATTTAATAACATAATAGCAAGTTGTAGGTTACGAAGGATGTTCAGTAGTGGTGTTTTGAATCTACGGCTAAAAAAAATATATAGCAGATTTGGGGTGGTGGTGCGAATGAAAAAAAAAATTATAGAACCCTTCAAACGAAACAGAAATATTTAACGTTTTTAACTCTGATTTTTCTTGAACTAAATTTAATAGAAAAACGGTAGTAACGTAGCAGCAAAAGCTGAAATTCGCAGGTGGTTTTTATGAATTCACGAAGGAGAAATCATGAAAGAAATAAGAGAGAGAGCGAAGAGAGAGAGAGAGATGGGTGGTGTGTGGTTGTATGAATTTGGTCAAACAAGACACCAAAATATTCGAGCTTGTGGGTTTTCGGTTATGGTGAGGGTGGTGGTTGACGTGTGGTTTGTGGTGGTTCCAAGTGATGGCTCAAAGTGGCTCGGTTTGTTTAAGTTAAACATGAAAGAAAAAAAAATGCATGAACTCAAATGGGTTTGTGTTAGGATTGGTTGTGATGAAGGTGGTTTTTAAGGAAATGAGTTCTCCCACAATGCAGTGTATATATGTATGTCTATATAGATGAAAAGGAGAAGATAGTAGGAGACAAGGAAAACAAATGTACTAATATTTATAATATTAAAATATAATATAATAATATTCAAATTATAAAACGTGCTAAAGTAATTCATAGTTAGCCATCGGACGTTTGTCCATTTCTAGTCGACATCTATAATATACGGGTATTGTTTCGTGTCCATTGCTAAACAGTTAAAATATAAAAGTGTTTCTAAAAATCTCAAATTTTTAGATTAAATATAATTAATTATTTCACTCATTAACTGTTTGAAACTTGATCAAAAAGGTTCGGAAAATATTTATTTTATGTTCCAATTACTATGTACGGAGTGCTAATATTTAAACTTAAAAAGGTAAAAATATTTTTAACAAGTCTAAAATCTTCGTAATCACTTTACAGTCCAACTTTTATCTTAATCCTTCATATATATGTATTAGGTCTATATGAACACTAGCGAAATGTCAACTGAATATTACTGACGTTTACAAATTAGGCTCGAAATCCTTTATTTTCCATATACTATATGTATATATATAAATACATTTTAATATCAGGTTTTATTATATAACTAAATATATATATATATTTTCAAATAAATATATTTACAATTAACATTCATGTGTGTGTGTGTGTATATATATATATATATATATATATATATATATATATATATACAAATAGTTATTCGTGAATCGTTGAGAACAGTCGAAGGTCAATTGAATATATGAAACAGTTCACAATTTTTGAGACTCAGCCTAACAGATTTTGCTTATCGTGTTAAAGATCTTAAATCGTATCGAGATTTTGGTTCAAAATTAGTCGAAATTTTCCGGGTCGTGACAGTTGCAGTCTTCTTCAACAAATAAACCAATGAAACGTTCATCCATATCTCTCATTCTCAGTTTCAAACTAAACCTCTTTTGTAATGATCTCCTTTTAATATCCCAAAACCTAATACATTTAATCTTGAAATCGTTCTTTAATTAAACCCGAAAAACGTATCAGTTTCTTCTTCCCCAAATATTTTTATCGATTTCTTCCTTAAAAAAAATATGTATGAACCTTAATATAAAACTGATCAAACTGAACCATCAATCTTCAATTAAATGATGCAATGATCTCAATCGTGCAATACAAAGAGTGTGTCGTTTGAAATTTGAGCAGAGTAACGGTGCAATTTCACGAATTGGTATGACAATCTCAATCGGTCGATGGTATCAAATCTTGAAACGATGGTCGAATTGATTGATCGAAGGTTTATTGTTTGATAGTCGATCGAGGGAAGTTCTTAAGGATTTTCAGATTCCGGTGTCGGAGGCGGTGGTGGTTTGTGGCGGTGCAAGGCGGAGCTGTGACGACCCGGAAATTTTCGATTAAATTTAAACTTAATCTTTATATAAATTCGACACGATAAGAAAAGTCTATAATGTTGAGTCACAAAATTTTTGAACTGTTATCATGAGATCATTCGATTTTTGACTATTCCCGATGATTCACAAACAATTGTGTGTAATTAAAGATGTAAACATATATAAATTCTAAACATAAGTATTATTATATATATTGTAATTTATAAATATGAAATATTATAGAAAGTATGATATAATTAATAAATTGTAATATAACACAAGTTTGAATAAAGTTGTTATAATAATATCATCACTTTCATTATTAACATTTGTATTACTAATATTATTATTTATAATATATGTATAAATATATACACCTAAATGAAAATTTAATACATGTAACATGTATATCCTTTATATTATTTGTATTATTATGGCTATTACCATTATCCTTAGGAATTATTATGATTATTATTATAAAATATTATAAGATATTATAGTTAATAGAAAATAAAATAATTTATTATTAATAACATTAATAATATTATTATTATCATTTTTATTTTATTTATTATTTATTATTTTCTTTTGTATTATTAGTATTTATTAGTATTAATAATGTAATTATTATAATTAATATTATCATTATTATTATTAATATACTTACTTATTATTATTATTAATTTAATTATATAAATTATAAAAATAATGAACTAGTACGAATCTTATTAAATTTCATCATCCAGCTATTACAAATTTTTGGATCTGTCTCAATTTTGTTACATATCAAAATCAAAGTGTATGAATCTGTTGGCTTTCATTGTCTGCTTTTTATTTTCTCCTCTTTTTGATTGAGAATCCTATCTACCCAATTCTAGAAAACTTCACCAAAACAAATTGATCAATTATCATCACGCTTTCTGTTACACTTCACTATCTACTTTATTTTTCTTGTTTGATCCTTCTAGCTCGATTCTTCCTGTTGACCCTTTAAATTCTATAAACCAATCGATCATTCACTTATTGTTGATATATTCGAAAAACCACCTATCTATCTCTTACTCTCTCTCTTTTCTGTTTACAACCGAAACAGATTACCACCAAATGTTTTGAACCCATCAAATATCAACCAAGGAAGTTAACCCGTAAACATCAAACTTATATATATAAACATATATACTTACATGATGGATATAACACCGAACATCACTCTCCTTCGTAAACCGCCATCATAACACCACCACTTCAACCTTCGAAAACCACTTCTTGTTTTCTTTTCTTTGTTTCTTCATGTATTTATTCGAACAACCATGCTTACTACTACAACCGGCCTTAAACCATCAGGTATAACTTATTTCTATCTAGTGTTCGATCTTTTTCTGTTGTTGTACGAAGAGAAAGAGGAGATAACCCGATCACCACTTCTTTCTTGTTGATTATCTTTTAATGAAACCTTCCAACACCACGAGTCACCCTACCATCACCATTGAAACCATTACAACCGTTGCTATTATTCTATTCGAAGACTGCAGCCTCCTTAGTCTGTTTTCTGCTCGACAACTATCACTAACTATATCAAACTCAGAAAACTAGAAAACCTCGTTCTTTTATTTCTCAAGGCTGCTATCTTTAATCATTTATAATTGCTGTTGCTTTTTATTTTAAGCCGAAAGTCACCAATACAATACCCACTTGTCCTTATAAAGTGATACACAATAACAATGATAGGAATTGAATAATATATAAAAATGATATCATGATCGGTTGAAATGTCCCGTTCTTATTGATTAAAAACGTTCCATATTAATTGATTTCGTTGCGAGGTTTTGACCTCTATATGAGACGTTTTTTAAAGACTGCATTCATTTTTAAAACAAACCATAACCTTTATTTCATAAATAAAGGTTCAAAAAGCTTTACGTAGATTATCAAATAATGATAATCTAAAATATCCTGTTTACACACGACCATTACATAATGGTTTACAATACAAATATGTTACATCGAAATCAGTTTCTTGAATGCAGTTTTTACACAATATCATACAAACATGGACTCCAAATCTTGTCCTTATTTTAGTATGCAACAGCGGAAGCTCTTAGTATTCACCTGAGAATAAACATGCTTTAAACGTCAACAAAAATGTTGGTGAGTTATAGGTTTAACCTATATATATCAAATCGTAACAATAGACCACAAGATTTCATATTTCAATACACATCCCATACATAGAGATAAAAATCATTCATATGGTGAACACCTGGTAACCGACATTAACAAGATGCATATATAAGAATATCCCCATCATTCCGGGACACCCTTCGGATATGATATAAATTTCAAAGTACTAAAGCATCCGGTACTTTGGATGGGGTTTGTTAGGCCCAATAGATCTATCTTTAGGATTCGCGTCAATTAGGGTGTCTGTTCCCTAATTCTTAGATTACCAGACTTAATAAAAAGGGGCATATTCGATTTCGATAATTCAACCATAGAATGTAGTTTCACGTACTTGTGTCTATTTTGTAAATCATTTATAAAACCTGCATGTATTCTCATCCCAAAAATATTAGATTTTAAAAGTGGGACTATAACTCACTTTCACAGATTTTTACTTCGTCGGGAAGTAAGACTTGGCCACTGGTTGATTCATGAACCTATAACAATATATACATATATATCAAAGTATGTTCAAAATATATTTACAACACTTTTAATATATTTTGATGTTTTAAGTTTATTAAGTCAGCTGTCCTCGTTAGTAACCTACAACTAGTTGTCCACAGTTAGATGTACAGAAATAAATCGATAAATATTATCTTGAATCAATCCACGACCCAGTTTATACGTATCTCAGTATTGATCACAACTCAAACTATATATATTTTGGAATCAACCTCAACCCTGTATAGCTAACTCCAACATTCACATATAGAGTGTCTATGGTTGTTCCGAAATATATATAGATGTGTCGACATGATAGGTCGAAACATTGTATACGTGTCTATGGTATCTCAAGATTACATAATATACAATACAAGTTGATTAAGTTATGGTTGGAATAGATTTGTTACCAATTTTCACGTAGCTAAAATGAGAAAAATTATCCAATCTTGTTTTACCCATAACTTCTTCATTTTAAATCCGTTTTGAGTGAATCAAATTGCTATGGTTTCATATTGAACTCTATTTTATGAATCTAAACAGAAAAAGTATAGGTTTATAGTCGGAAAAATAAGTTACAAGTCATTTTTGTAAAGGTAGTCATTTCAGTCGAAAGAACGACGTCTAGATGACCATTTTAGAAAACATACTTCCACTTTGAGTTTAACCATAATTTTTGGATATAGTTTCATGTTCATAATAAAAATCATTTTCCCAGAATAACAACTTTTAAATCAAAGTTTATCATAGTTTTTAATTAACTAACCCAAAACAGCCCGCGGTGTTACTACTACGGCGTAAATCCGGTTTTACGGTGTTTTTCGTGTTTCCATGTTTTAAATCATTAAGTTAGCATATCATATAGATATAGAACATGTGTTTAGTTGATTTTAAAAGTCAATTTAGAAGGATTAACTTTTATTTGCGAACAAGTTTAGAATTAACTAAACTATGTTCTAGTGATTACAAGTTTAAACCTTCGAATAAGATAGCTTTATATGTATGAATCGAATGATGTTATGAACATCATTACTACCTCAAGTTCCTTGGATAAACCTACTGTAAATGAGAAAAATAGATCTAGCTTCAAAGGATCCTTGGATGGCTTGAAAGTTCTTGAAGCAGAATCATGACACGAAAACAATTTCAAGTAAGATTTCCACTCGAAATAAGATTGTTATAGTTATAGAAATTGAATTAAAGTTTGAATATTATTATTATCTTGTATTAGAAAGATAACCTACTGTAAGTAACAAAGGTTTCTTGATCTTGGATGATTATTTGGAATGGATTTAGAAAACTAGGAAGTAAACTTGCAATCTTGGAAGTATTCTTGATTTTATGAAACTAGAACTTTTGGAATTTATGAAGAACACTTGGAACTTGAAGATAGAACTTGAGAGAGATCAATTAGATGAAGAAAATTGAAGAATGAAAGTGTTTGTAGGTATTTTTGGTCGTTGGTGTATGGATTAGATATAAAGGATATGTAATTTTGTTTTCATGTAAATAAGTCATGAATGATTACTCATATTTTTGTAATTTTATGAGATATTTCATGCTAGTTGCCAAATTATGGCTCCCACATGTGTTAGGTGACTCACATGGGCTGCTAAGAGCTGATCATTGGAGTGTATATACCAATAGTACATACATCTAAAAGCTATGTATTGTACGAGTACGAATACGGGTGCATACGAGTAGAATTGTTGATGAAACTGAACGAGGATGTAATTGTAAGCATTTTTGTTAAGTAGAAGTATTTTGATAAGTGTCTTGAAGTCTTTCAAAAGTGTATGAATACATATTAAAACACTACATGTATATACATTTTAACTGAGTCGTTAAGTCATCGTTAGTCATTACATGTAAACGTTGTTTTGAAACCTTTAGGTTAACGATCTTGTTGAATGTTGTTAACCCATTGTTTATTATAACAAATGAGATGTTAAATTATTATATTATCATGATATTATGATATATAATATATCTTAGTATGATATATATACAGTTAAATGTCGTTACAACGATAATCGTTACATATATGTCTCGTTTCGAAATCATTAAGTTAGTAGTCTTATTTTTACATATGTATTTCATTGTTAATACACTTAATAATATATTTACTTATCATTTAACATAATTAACCAAGTGTATCAATATCTTAATATGATTCATATGTACCTAGTAAGACGTTGTTATAACGATAATCGTTATATATATCGTTTTCGAGTTTCTTAAATTAATAGTCTCATTTTTATGTATATAAATCATTGTTAAAATACCTAATGAGATACATACTTATAATAAAATCATGTTAACTATATATATAACCATATATATGTCATCGTATAGTTTTTACAAGTTTTAACGTTCGTGAATCACAGATCAACTTGGGTGGTCAATTGTCTATATGAAACCTATTTCAATTAATCAAGTCTTAACAAGTTTGATTGCTTAACATGTTGGAAACACTTAATCATGTAAATAAAAATTTCATTTAATATATATATAAACATGGAAAAGTTCGGGTCACTACAGTACCTACCCGTTAAATAAATTTCGTCCCGAAATTTTAAGCAGTTGGAGGTGTTGACGTATCTTCTGGAAATAAATGCGGGTATTTCTTCTTCATCTGATCTTCACGCTCCTAGGTGAACTCGGGTCCTCTACGAGCATTCCATCGAACCTTAACAATCGGTATCTTGTTTTGTTTAAGTCTCTTAACCTCACGATCCATTATTTCGACGGGTTTTTCAATGAATTGAAGTTTTTCATTGATTTGGATTTCATCCAACGGAATAGTGAGGTCTTTTTTAGCAAAACATTTCTTCAAATTTGAGACGTGGAAAGTGTTATGTACAGCCGCGAGTTGTTGAGGTAGCTCCAGTTGGTAAGCTACTGGTCCGACACGATCTATAATCTTGAATGGTCCAATGTACCTTGGATTTAGTTTCCCCTGTTTACCAAATCGAACAACGCCTTTCCAAGGTGAAACCTTAAGCATGACCATTTCTCTAATTTCAAACTCTATATCTTTTCTTTTACTGTCCGCGTAGCTCTTTTGTCGACTCTGGGTGGTTTTCAATCTTTGTTGAATTTGGATGATTTTCTCGGTAGTTTCTTGTATTATCTCCGGACCCGTAATCTGTCTATCCCCCACTTCACTCCAACAAATCATAGACCTGCACTTTCTACCATAAAGTGCTTCAAACAGCGCCATCTCAATGCTTGAATGGTAGCTGTTGTTGTAGGAAAATTCTGCTAACGGTAGATGTCGATCCCAACTGTTTCCGAAATCAATAACACAAGCTCGTAGCATGTCTTCAAGCGTTTGTATCGTCCTTTCGCTCTGCCCATCAGTTTGTGGATGATAGGCAGTACTCATGTCTAGACAAGTTCCCAATGCTTGCTGTAATGTCTTCCAGAATCTTGAAATAAATCTGCCATCCCTATTAGAGATAATAGAGATTGGTATTCCATGTCTGGAGATGACTTCCTTCAAATACAGTCGTGCTAACTTCTCCATCTTGTCATCTTCTCTTATTGGCAGGAAGTGTGCTGACTTGGTGAGACGATCAACTATTACCCAAATAGTATCATAACCACTTGCAGTCCTTGGCAATTTAGTAATGAAATCCATGGTAATGTTTTCCCATTTCCATTCCAGGATTTCAGGTTGTTGTAGTAGACCTGATGGTTTCTGATGTTCAGCTTTGACCTTAGAACACGTCAAACATTCTCCTACATATTTAGCAATATCGGCTTTCATACCTGGCCACCAAAAATGTTTCTTAAGATCCTTGTACATCTTCCCCGTTTCAGGATGTATTGAGTATCTGGTTTTATGAGCTTCTCTAAGTACCATTTCTCTCATATCTCCAAATTTTGGTACCCAAATTCTTTCAGCCCTATACCGGGTTCCGTCTTCCCGAATATTAAGATGCTTCTCCGATCCTTTGGATATTTCATCCTTTAAATTTCCCTCTTTTAAAACTCCTTGTTGCGCCTCCTTTATTTGAGTAGTAAGGTTAGTGTGAATCATTATATTCATAGATTTTACTCGAGTGGGTTCTCTGTCCTTTCTGCTCAAGGCGTCGGCTACCACATTTGCCTTCCCCGGGTGGTAACGAATCTCAAAGTCGTAATCATTCAACAATTCAATCCACCTACGCTGCCTCATATTCAGTTGTTTCTGATTAAATATGTGTTGAAGACTTTTGTGGTCGGTATATATAATACTTTTGACCCCATATAAGTAGTGCCTCCAAGTCTTTAATGCAAAAACAACCGCGCCTAATTCCAAATCATACGTCGTATAATTTTGCTCGTGAATCTTCAATTGTCTAGACGCATAAGCAATCACCTTCGTCCGTTGCATTAATACACAACCGAGACCTTGCTTTGATGCGTCACAATAAATCACAAAATCATCATTCCCTTCAGGCAATGACAATATAGGTGCCGTAGTTAGCTTTTTATTCAATAATTGAAACGCCTTCTCTTGTTCATCCTTCCATTCAAATTTCTTCCCTTTATGCGTTAATGCAGTCAAGGGTTTTGCTATTTTGGAGAAATCTTGGATGAATCTTCTGTAGTAACCAGCCAATCCTAAAAATTGACGTATATGCTTCGGAGTTTTTGGGGTTTCCCACTTTTCAACGGTTTCAATCTTTGCCGGGTTCACCTGGATACCTTCTTTGTTCACTATGTGACCGAGGAATTGAACTTCTTCCAACCAAAATGCACACTTTGAAAACTTAGCGTACAGTTTTTCTTTCCTCAATACTTCTAGCACTTTTCTCAAATGTTCTTCGTGCTCTTGATCATTCTTTGAGTAAATAAGTATGTCATCGATGAAAACAATGACAAACTTGTCAAGATATGGCCTACACACTCGGTTCATAAGGTCCATGAACACATCTGGTGCGTTAGTCAATCCAAACGGCATAACTATAAACTCGTAATGACCAAACGCGTCCTAAAAGCAGTTTTTGGAATATCATCCTCCTTTACTCGCATTTGATGATATCCAGAACATAAATCGATCTTCGAATAAACTGACGAGCCTTGTAGTTGATCAAATAAGTCGTCAATTCTCGACAGTGGATAACGGTTTTTGATGGTAAGTTTGTTCAACTCTCTGTAGTCAATACACAACCTAAATGTACCATCCTTCTTCTTGACAAACAAAACAGGAGCTCCCCATGGTGATGTGCTTGGTCGAATGAAACCACGTTCTAATAGTTCTTGCAGTTGGCTTTGCAGTTCTTTCATCTCGCTGGGTGCGAGTCTATAAGGAGCACGAGCTATTGGTGCAGCTCCTGGTACAAGATTTATTTGAAATTCAACAGATCGATGTGGAGGTAGTCCCGGTAATTCTTTCGGAAATACATCGGGAAATTCTTTTGCGACGGGAACATCATTGATGCTCTTTTCTTCAGTTTGTACTTTCTAGACGTGTGCTAGAACAGCATAGCAACCTTTTCTTATTAGTTTTTGTGCCTTTAAATTACTAATAAGATGTAGCTTCATGTTGCCCTTTTCTCCGTACACCATTAAGGGTTCTCCTTCTTCTCGTACAATGCGAATTGCATTTTTATAACATACGATCTCTGCTTTCACCTTCTTCAGCCAGTCCATGCCAACTATTACATCAAAACTCCCTAACTCTACTGGTATCAAATCAATCTTAAATATTTCGCTACCCAGTTTAATTTCTCGATTCCGGCATATATTATCTGCTGAAATTAATTTACTGTTTGCTAATTCGGGTAAAAATTTACTATCCAACGGCGTCAATGGACAACTTAATTTAGCACAAAAATCTCTACTCATATAGCTTCTATCCGCACCCGAATCAAATAAAACGTAAGCAGATTTATTGTCAATAAGAAACGTACCCGTAACAAGCTCCGGGTCTTCCTGTGCCTCTGCCGCATTAATATTGAAAACTCTTTCGCGGCCTTGTCCATTCGTGTTCTCCTGGTTCGGGCAATTTCTAATAATGTGGCCAGGTTTTCCACATTTATAACAAACTACATTGGCATAACTTGCTCCGACACTACTTGCTCCGCCATTACTCATTCCGACACCATTTGTTCCTTTCGTTCTGTTAACCCCTGGTCCGTAGACCTCACACTTCACCGTGCTATGACCATTTCTTTTACACTTGTTGCAAAATTTGGTGCAGAACCCCGAGTGATACTTTTCACACTTTGGCATAGCTGCTTCTGATTGTTGTTGTTGTTGCGGTTGTTATTGTTGTTGGGATAATTGTTGTAGTTGTTGTTGTTGTTGTTGTTGTTGTTGGGCCGTTTGTTGTAGTTGCAATTGATGTTGCGATTGTTGGGATAATTGTTGCGATTATTATTGTAATTGCTGTTGTTGTTGTATTGGTGATTCTTATCACCATTTTCCTCCCACTTTCTTTTGATTTGCTTCACACTGGCCTCTTCAGCCGTTTGTTCTTTAATTCTTTCCTCAATCTGGTTCACTAGTTTGTGAGCCATTCTACATGCCTGTTGTATGGAGGCGGGCTCGTGTGAACTTATATCTTCTTGGATTCTTTCCGGTAATCCTTTCACAAACGCGTCGATCTTCTCTTCCTCATCTTCGAACGCTCCCGGACACAATAGGCACAATTATGTGAATCGTCTTTCGTACGTGGTAATATCAAATCCTTGGGTTCGTAACCCTCTAAGTTATGTCTTGAGCTTATTGACCTCGGTTCTGGGACGGTACTTCTCGTTCATCAAGTGCTTGAATGCTGACCACGGTAGTGCGTACGCATCATCTTGTCCCACTTGCTCTAGATAGGTATTCCACCATGTTAACGCAGAACCTGTGAAGGTATGCGTAGCGTACTTCACTTTTTCCTCTTCAGTACACTTACTTATGGCAAACACCGATTCGACCTTCTCGGTCCACCGTTTCAATTCGATCGGTCCTTCGGTTCCATCAAATTCCAAAGGTTTGCAGGCAGTGAATTCTTTGTAGGTGCATCCTACACGATTTCCTGTACTGCTAGATCCAAGGTTATTGTTGGTATGTAGCGCAGCTTGTACTGAGCTATGTTTGAAGCTAGGAAAGTACGGAATTCCTCTTCATTCATATTCACGGTGTGTCGAGTAGTCGGTGCCATTTCCTTCAAAATAGTCAAATGGAACAAGTTAATTATACAGAATATTAAGATTAGTTAATAGTATTTCGTAGCATAATATGAACTCATTTATAAAAGCTTTTTCTTCATATTAGCGTTTTATAAGTTTAAATTCGGGTAGTACCTACCCGTTAAGTTCATACTTAGTAGCTAATATACAATTCAACTACTACAATTCTATATGAAAAACTGATTATAATAATATTTCGCGTTCAAACTTTTATACAATATTTTACAAACTTACAATACCGCTTATTTTACATAAAGCATGAAATATAGCACACAATAACTTTGATACAAGATAGTTGTGAAGATAATTCTAGCTAGTTCACAAGTCGTTCAACAAAGGCAATAAAGACACGTAATTCATACGTCCAGAAACAAGTCATGCATTCTGGTTTTACTAGGACTACTTCCCATCCTTGGTCTTATGGAACATAACCGTTATGGCCTTTGATAATACAGCGTGTTTTAACGTCGTCAAAGGGACTACGTAATGACCAACAGTCTCGTAATAACCTAAAAACCTCATTTCTTACCCCAATTACCGACTCCGTCACTTGTGGGAACGTTTTGTTTAATAGTTGTAGCCCGATGTTCTTTTTCTGACTTTGGTGAGAAGCGAACATTACTAACCCGTAAGCATAGCATGCTTCTTTATGTTGCATGTTAGCCGCTTTTTCTAAATCATGAAGTCCTATATTCGGATACATTGAGTCAAAATAATTTCTTAACCCGTTGCGTAAAATAGCATTTGGGTTCCCCGCAATATATGCGTCAAAGTAAACACATCGTAACTTATGGGTTTCCCAATGTGATATCCCCCATCTTTCAAACGAAAGTCTCTTATAAACCAAGACATTCTTGGAACGTTCTTCGAATGTCTTACAAACTGATATCGCGGTAAATAGTTGTGCTGAAGAATTCTGACCGACTCTAGACAAGATTTCATCAATCATGTCTCCGGGTAGGTCTCTTAAAATATTGGGTTGTCTATCCATTTTGTGTTTTTATACTGTAAAATAGACAAGAGTTAGATTCATAAAAAAAATACTTATTAATACAAGCAATTTTTACATATATCATAAAGCATAAGCACACTATATTACATATATTACACCACACGAATACAACTATCTTATTCCGACTCGCTCGTTTCTTCTTCTTCGGTTTTGGTTCGTTTTGCCAAGTTTCTAGGGATATATGATGTTCCCCTAATACGAGCTGTCGTTTTCCACAACGGTTTAGAAAAACCTGGTGGTTTAGAGGTTCCCGGGTCAATGTTACAACTTAAGGGCTTCGGGGGTTGACGATACATATAAAGTTCATCGAGGTTGGAATTAAATTTCTCTATTTTTATGCCCTTTCCCTTATTATTTTCTTTTGCCTTTTTAAATTCAGTTGGGGTAATTTCTATAACATCATCAGAATTCTCGTCGGAATCCGATTCATCGGAGAATTGGTAATCCTCCCAATATTTTGCTTCCTTGGCGGAAACACCATTGACCATAATTAACCTTGGTCGGTTGGTTGAGGATTTTCTTTTACTTAACCGTTTTATTATTTCCCCCACCGGTTCTATTTCCTCCTCCGGTTCCTCCTCTTCCGGTTCTGATTCTTCTTCCGGTTCTGATTCTTCTTCCGGTTCTTCTTCGGGAACTTGTGAATCAGTCCAATATATATTCGACTCTTCGTTATTATTAGGTGATTCAATGGGATTTGTGCTAGAGGTAGACATCTATCACACAATATCAAACATGTTAAGAGATTAATATATCACATAATATATACATGTTAATAATATATAGTTTCCAACAAAAATGTTAAGCAATCATTTTTAAAGAAAACACGGTCGAAGTCCAGACTCACTAATGCATCCTAACAAACTCGATAAGACATACTAATGCAAATTTTCTGGTTCTCTAAGACCAACGCTCTGATACCAACTGAAATGCCCCGTTCTTATTGATTAAAAACGTTCCATATTAATTGATTTCGTTGCGAGGTTTTGACCTCTATATGAGACGTTTTTCAAAGACTGCATTCATTTTTAAAACAAACCATAACCTTTATTTCATAAATAAAGGTTCAAAAAGCTTTACGTAGATTATCAAATAATGATAATCTAAAATATCCTGTTTACACACGACCATTACATAATGGTTTACAATACAAATATGTTACATCGAAATCAGTTTCTTGAATGCAGTTTTTACACAATATCATACAAACATGGACTCCAAATCTTGTCCTTATTTTAGTATGCAACAGCGGAAGCTCTTAGTATTCACCTAAGAATAAACATGCTTTAAACGTCAACAAAAATGTTGGTGAGTTATAGGTTTAACCTATATATATCAAATCGTAACAATAGACCACAAGATTTCATATTTCAATACACATCCCATACATAGAGATAAAAATCATTCATATGGTGAACACCTGGTAACTGACATTAACAAGATGCATATATAAGAATATCCCCATCATTCCGGGACACCCTTCGGATATGATATAAATTTCGAAGTACTAAAGCATCCGGTACTTTGGATGGGGTTTGTTAGGCCCAATAGATCTATCTTTAGATTCGCGTCAATTAGGGTGTCTGTTCCCTAATTCTTAGATTACCAGACTTAATAAAAAGGGGCATATTTAATTTCGATAATTCAACCATTAGAATGTAGTTTCACGTACTTGTGTCTATTTTGTAAATCATTTATAAAACCTGCATGTATTCTCATCCCAAAAATATTAGATTTTAAAAGTGGGACTATAACTCACTTTCACAGATTTTTACTTCGTCGGGAAGTAAGACTTGGCCACTGGTTGATTCACGAACCTATAACAATATATACATATATATATCAAAGTATGTTCAAAATATATTTACAACACTTTTAATATATTTTGATGTTTTAAGTTTATTAAGTCAGCTGTCCTCGTTAGTAACCTACAACTAGTTGTCCACAGTTAGATGTACAGAAATAAATCGATAAATATTATCTTGAATCAATCCACGACCCAGTTTATACATATCTCAGTATTGATCAGAACTCAAACTATATATATTTTGGAATCAACCTCAACCCTGTATAGCTAACTCCAACATTCACATATAGAGTGTCTATGGTTGTTCCGAAATATATATAGATGTGTGATGTGTCGACATGATAGGTCGAAACATTGTATACGTGTCTATGGTATCTCAAGATTACATAATATACAATACAAGTTGATTAAGTTATGGTTAGAATAGATTTGTTACCAATTTTCACGTAGCTAAAATGAGAAAAATTATCCAATCTTGTTTTACCCATAACTTCTTCATTTTAAATCCGTTTTGAGTGAATCAAATTGCTATGGTTTCATATTGAACTATATTTTATGAATCTAAACAGAAAAAGTATAGGTTTATAGTCAGAAAAATAAGTTACAAGTCATTTTTGTAAAGGTAGTCATTTCAGTCGAAAGAACGATGTCTAGATGACCATTTTAGAAAACATACTTCAACTTTGATTTTAACCATAATTTTTGGATATAGTTTCATGTTCATAATAAAAATCATTTTCCCAGAATAAAAACTTTTAAATCAAAGTTTATCACAGTTTTTAATTAACTAACCCAAAACAGCCCGCGGTGTTACTACGACGGCGTAAATCCGGTTTTACGGTGTTTTTCGTGTTTCCATATTTTAAATCATTAAGTTAGCATATCATATAGATATAGAACATGTGTTTAGTTGATTTTAAAAGTCAAGTTAGAAGAATTAACTTTTATTTGCGAACAAGTTTAGAATTAACTAAACTATGTTCTAGTGATTACAAGTTTAAACCTTCGAATAAGATAGCTTTATATGTATGAATCGAATGATGTTATGAAAATCATTACTACCTCAAGTTCCTTGGATAATCCTACTGGAAATGAGAAAAATAGATCTAGCTTCAAAGGATCCTTGGATGGCTTGAAAGTTCTTGAAGCAGAATCATGACACGAAAACAATTTCAAGTAAGATTTCCACTCGAAATAATATTGTTATAGTTATAGAAATTGAATTAAAGTTTGAATATGATTATTACCTTGTATTAGAAAGATAACCTACTGTAAGTAACAAAGGTTTCTTGATCTTGGATGATTATTTGGAATGGATTTAGAAAACTTGGAAGTAAACTTGCAATCTTGGAAGTATTCTTGATTTTATGAAACTAGAACTTTTGGAATTTATGAAGAACACTTGGAACTTGAAGATAGAACTTGAGAGAGATCAATTAGATGAAGAAAATTGAAGAATGAAAGTGTTTATAGGTATTTTTGGTCGTTGGTGTATGGATTAGATATAAAGGATATGTAATTTTGTTTTCATGTAAATAAGTCATGAATGATTACTCATATTTTTGTAATTTTATGAGATATTTCATGCTAGTTGCCAAATGATGGCTCCCACATATGTTAGGTGACTCACATGGGCTGCTAAGAGCTGATCATTAGAGTGTATATACCAATAGTACATACATCTAAAAGCTGTGTATTGTACGAGTACGAATACGAGTGCATACGAGTAGAATTGTTGATGAAACTGAACGAGGATGTAATTGTAAGCATTTTTGTTAATTAGAATTATTTTGATAAGTGTCTTGAAGTCTTTCAAAAGTGTATGAATACATATTAAAACACTACATGTATATACATTTTAACTGAGTCGTTAAGTCATCGTTAGTCGTTACATGTAAACGTTGTTTTGAAACCTTTAGGTTAACGATCTTGTTGAATATTGTTAACCCATTGTTTATTATAACAAATGAGATGTTAAATTGTTATATTATCATGATATTGTGATATATAATATATCTTAGTATGATATATATACAGTTAAATGTCGTTACAACGATAATCGTTACATATATGTCTCGTTTCGAAATCATTAAGTTAGTAGTCTTATTTTTACATATGTATTTCATTGTTAATACACTTAATAATATATTTACTTATCATTTAACATAATTAACCAAGTGTATCAATATCTTAATTTGATTCATATGTACCTAGTAAGACGTTTTTATAACGATAATCGTTATATATATCGTTTTCGAGTTTCTTAAATTAATAGTCTCATTTTTATGTATATAACTCATTGTTAAAATACCTAATGAGATACATACTTATAATAAAATCATGTTAACTATATATATAACCATATATATGTCATCGTATAGTTTTTACAAGTTTTAACGTTCGTGAATCACCGATCAACTTGGGTGGTCAATTGTCTATATGAAACCTATTTCAATTAATCAAGTCTTAACAAGTTTGATTGCTTAACATGTTGGAAACACTTAATCATGTAAATAACAATTTCATTTAATATATATATAAACATGGAAAAGTTCGGGTCACTACATCGGTGACTTGGGAAAATAATGGTGGATATGTGGAGTGCTATATAGTGATAAATGAGCTATAAAGGAAAGTTTCAATTCGTTTTTCTATTTAATTTATAAACCGAAAGTTTCAAACAAATAACCCATTTTACACATTAGGTATAGATAATTCTCCTTGGTCGTATTAGTAGTGTTGTGGGCCGAGATATAGATTAAAAGTTATGATTGGGACGTTCGTATTTTGAGATATATATTGTGTAGCACATTGTCAAGATAAAAGTAAAGCATGTGGGACAAAGGAGACTATTGGTGACCGACAATATCAATAAGAAAATACCACTTGTTCTCGCATGCCATATCGCCTTTCTGGTCGAGTTTTCTAATTAACATATACACGTTTACAGTTCCTATGGTAGGGTGTTAGTATATCTTTTTGAGCCATAATCCAACTCATGTTGGGCTGGAGCAATAACTGTAATGATACGTGTTGTATGGTTGGGCCAGAAAATCTTGTATTCTACTGGGCCGAGAGCTGTTAAGGTTGTAGTTGTTGGGCTAGTGGAGGTGGGTTGCAGTTTCCTTATTACAATCGAGGTCCAACAAAAAGAAATCCTTTAGGTATCAGGATGTTATGATAAGGGAGTAAATGATTAAGGTGATGATGTAATGATCATTAAGATGATTATGATGTTAGATGTTATGTACTGATAATGAATGATGATGGTGGCAGTGGTTATTGATAATGAAAATGACGAGTAATGAATAGATGATGAAGCGAGATCATGATGATTAAGATGATGGAATTAAAATGATTATGATTATGATTAGGAGCATAATGACGATAGTTTAATAGGATA
This sequence comes from Rutidosis leptorrhynchoides, assembly GCF_046630445.1. Taxonomy (NCBI): domain Eukaryota; kingdom Viridiplantae; phylum Streptophyta; class Magnoliopsida; order Asterales; family Asteraceae; genus Rutidosis; species Rutidosis leptorrhynchoides. Next base: position 115,071,055 of record NC_092337.1, read on the forward strand.
ATAAAGATTTACAAGTGATGATGATTCGGGTAAAGAATGTTATCGGGTTAGCGGGACGTCGCGGGTTCAAACCCGAACTTGGGCATTTTTTTTAGGCTACTTCTTCTTTGAGGTAGAATTTTTATTATTATTATTATTATTTTTAAAATTATTATCATTATTATCATTAGTAGTAAAATTAACATTTTTATAGTTATTATTACTATCAATATTATTATTATTATTATAATTGTCATTATTAAATCTAATTATTATTATTATTTTATTTTTACTAATATTATTTTAGTACTATTATAATTATTATTTTAACAAACAAATGATTTTTTTATAAAAATATATTACAAGTATACTAATATTACGTACTAACATGTTTTTAATATATATTAACTAATATATTATTATAACCTTAATTAAATTATACATTGTATTTATAATATGTAATTAATGTATATATAAAGATATTAATCTTAATACATTATAAAAATAAATAAACTTAGTTGATTAAATGTGATATGTGTTAATGTATATATGAATAATATAGGTTCGTAAATACGAGGCCAACCCTGCATTGTTGAATATAGTCATATGTATTTTTACTACAAAATACATTAGGTGAGTTTCATTTGCTCTCTTTTACACTTTATATTTTTGGGACTGAGAATACATGCGCTGTTTTTACAACTGCTTTATTAAATGCTTTTGAAATATATTTTGAACTGAGAATACATGAAATGCTTTCATAAATGTTTGACGTGATATGACACAAGCAAAACATTCCTTGAATGAATTATTATGCAGACAGAAGTTCTGTTGATTATTATTGAATTTTGTGGACATGATATTTGCCACCATTGAATTATGTGGACATGATAATTGCCACCATTGAATTATGTGGACAGGATAAATGCCACCATTGAATTATGTGGACATGATAATTGCCACCAATTGATATGAATGTTATATATCGAGAGAATGATTTTATACACAGGTTATGTGTATGTTATTTTTGTGCACGAGATATGTGTACGGTTACTAAGATTTATGAAAGATGATTTCGTACACGAGAAAAGTGTACTGTATTTAAAAGATATCGCATGTACATTACAGGTGGGTATAGAATTCGGGCCCATTTGTACCATGCAGGATTTAAATCTTGTGGTCTATCAAAATGATGAATTTTATTGTTTTATGATAAACTTATGAACTCACCAACCTTTTGGTTGACACTTTAAAGCATGTTTATTCTCAGGTATGAAAGAAATCTTCTGCTGTGCATTTGCTCATATTACATGGAGTCGTTCATGGCATCTAGAGGTCAGAACCTCGCAATGGGACCAACTGTTGAAGACTTCGTCCAGATGGATTAGGACGGGGCATTTCAGCTGGTATCAGAGCGGTGGTCTTAGCTAACTAGGTCTGCATTAGTGTGTCTAACTGATAAGTCATTAGGATGCATTAGTGAGCCTGGACTTCGACCGTGTCTGCATGTCAAAAGTTTTGCTTATCATTTAGTGTCGAAAATTATTTGCTTATCATCCTTAAAGTCTAGACACGTCTTACTGCCTCTATTGCATAGACAGTGTATAGATAAATTCATATCTTAACGTATCTGTTATTGTTACCTTTGCCTGACAGCTTTCGTAGATTCCTCCGTAACTTATGGGATTTTAGTATTATATATGCATATATAAATTATGTATTGCAGGGTACTAATCTACATCCTATTATATTCCTTATCGAAAATCCTTCATCTGATCGTACGAGATGAATCCCTCAACCAGTTCGAATTTCTCGGATTACGACAGCTATTCCGATATGGAGTTTCACCTAAGCTCCGAAAGTAGTGTCACCAGAATGAATCAACCAATCATCCATCCCCAATTCATCTGATGAGTTTGTAGCCGACTTAATCAATGGAGACGCGAAGAAGGCGATCCTTTTCACCAACCGAATTTACCTCTTGGCGATGAATCTGAAGTACTTATCAGCGAACCAGTCCGAAACACCATTTTCACCCTCATTTCCCGAATACCTCACCACGATTATATTCTATCTAAAATTCTAAACCTTATTATCTACTCGTTCCGACCGACAATCATCCCGGAGTAATATAAGAAGTCAACGAACTTCGCGCTCGAATAATCAATTTGGAGAATATGGTGCAAAACGTACCATCTCCAGCAACATCAACGGCACCAACAGTACCACCAACATCAATACTAGTACAATCAACAACATACGCTTTAACATCACAATCTGTACCTCGAGCATAATCATCATTCTACATGATGTTCTACATCATTTATCTTCGTTCAACATGACGATTATGTAATCTCTAATGTTTTAGAGATTATATATTCTTGTTCTAACGGTAAAGCAAATGAGATTAATATCATATTAACTCATTAAATCCATGATTACCTCTGAAGAAAATATATATGTATATATGTTTTCATAAAGATTGTAATTCAAAATTCTTTTATACAAACTGTTAATGGTGAAAATATTTTAACGGGTAGGTAATACCCGAGGAATATTTAGATTTCACAGTAATAAGTTACACTGTACATTCTTCCAATCTGATTCAACAGTCATTCACTATCCTACTTACAACCACCGATATACGTATTCGTTCACTGCAGAATAACCATTTTCATTCAATTTCATATTTGGATTTTGATTTACCAGAATCCAACAAGTGGGATAATGAAGAAAACATTGGACAAAATAAAATTGTTAGAAACAAACAAATTAACTATGAGAAATTTTGTTAAGAATTCACGCTAACTGTTCCTAGCTAACTGTTAATTCCGTATTACCTTTTATTTAACGCAATTTATTTATCGCATTTTATTTATCGCAATTTTAATTCTCACAATTTTATTTATAGTCATTTAATTTCTGTTATTTACTTTACGCATTTTATTTATCGTCATTTAATTTCTGTATTTTTTTACGCACTTTAAATATCGGGACACGTATACAAGGTTTTGACATATCATCGGGACACTCTATATGCAGTAATGATCGAGTTCTCTATACAGGGTTGAGGTTGATTCTATAATAATATATATACTTTGAGTTATGATCGAGTCTGAGACATGTACACGGGTCACGATACGTATTAATTAATTCGAATATTATAAACTGTATATGAATTATTGAATTAGTAACCGTGGACTGCTAACTGCGGACTACCCACTTTGAATAATTAAAATGAATTAAAATATTGATTATAACATATGAAACTAAACGATTCTTCAAGTTTGCCACTTGATTTCATCTTAAACGCCATTTGTATTTTGACAATTCTAATCTGTGTTCAAACCTTTCATAATTCTTGAAAACACCTCAATCGAGAGGATGAACCAACCGCACTTTATCTACGGAAGGAAAGATTTATGCGTATAGTTATACACCTGAAAAACTCTCGGAACCTGAGCAAACGTTTAACATGTATCTGTGCTAATTCCTTTAGCGTTGTTATTACCGAAGATAACTTTACAATCCTTCTCCAAATTAGCCAGTTTTGTCACAGCTCCAGCAAGTCAATTTCGACTTTTCATTCGAAATAACCTTATTATAACCTTGATATACATGCGTGCTCATTTATTGTTACCGGAGAACCTTTTATATTCCACCATATTACCATCAGCGTTTAATCATCTAAAAACACAATTCTCTTGAAAATACCTCGGATTGATAACCGACGATTCAGATATGGCTGCATTAAATGCAGAGGAAACAGTAAAATTGTAGAGGGCCTAATGGCCAAGAGTTGATGAAAAAGAATGGAGTGTTGGGGACGCTCGGTAGAAAATTTGGTACTGAAAAACGGATTGAGCTAACCATAAAGGAGATCAAGGACAAATACAAGGACCAAACCCTATATTCAAAGAATCCAGGTAATTCTGGATCCGATGAAATCTTTAGGGAATATCTTGCTCCGAAGTCATGTTAAAATCTTGCGAAAAATTTTTCTTCATCAACCTTCGAACTTAGAAATTTCAAAATATCATCATAAATATCTTCGATATTTTTGAGGATATTTTCATAAATATTCTTGTTCAAAATTATCTACCTCTTCGTGTTTTCTGTATTCCATTATATTGGAAACTTCTGTAAAATCTAAGTATAAATTATGAGTGAATTGTGGAGAAATGTTGGAAATTGAAGCATGGGTTGGTATAATATAATGAGGCTTGGCCAACGTGATTATATTACAGTAAGTCATGCTGAGTTTCTAATGAAACATGATGATGGTTCACAGTAAATCATACCATCATCATGTGTCATGTTACATAACTCTTTCATTCTGTTTAATTTCTAAACATATCAAGAAAATATATTCTTGATAGTTCTATTCTCAGTGATTCTGGTAATTTGACAAATCAAGTCGTGTTATTACTTTCTTTCTTGTTTAGAACATTAAGATCATTCGAAACTTTATATCTACGAATTCTGGACCGTTACTCGCGTTACTAGAGGTCGGGAAGAGAAGAAAAAGGCAAAGAACTCCGAAACATAAGGGAAGATATAAAACCCGACAACAACACAGAAATCACAAACCGTGTACATTAATACGAATAGCAATATAAAGACAGGGGAGTATGATAAACACAATAACCCTAAGGTAATAGTAGAAGTGAATAGATTCCTCCGATGGTAAATGGGAAAGAAGAATGACAGATATGATAGTTAGAAAAATATCAAGAATCAGAACTGGATGGAGCATTTCCACAATATTTTGGAAGTAGGAATAGAGGAAGAAAGTATAGGAATGGTGAAAATAATGGAACGGAAGAGTTTAATTTATAATGAAAATATCAGACATAGCAATCGAGGCAGATCATAGCATTTAATTGAAGAGATCTTAATCTCCTTATTCACCGAAGAATCAGATCTCACTCAGATTTCAAAGATTTCTTTAAATCCCTTGAATTCCGGAATTCAACCAAGAAAAAGCTCAAAATTAAAGACGCACCTTTTTTCTAAATTCAAACGTGACCACGTCAAAAGCTAAGACGAATATTTATTCATTCATTTCACTCTTTTGTGATAGCTTCACTCGTACTCTTCACAAAATCAAATTGTTTTATCTATATTACTCAATGATGATAAAACTCTAATTTTCAGCACGTATGCGTCATGAAAACATACTTATTGTCTACCATGACCATCCCAATCAAATTTCGGGACGAAATTTCTTTAACGGGTAGGTACTGTGACGACCCGGAAATTTCCGATTAAATTTAAACTTAATCTTTATATAAATTCGATACGATAAGCAAAGTCTATAATGTTGAGTCACAAAATTTTTGAACTGTTATCATGAGATCATTCAACTTTTGACTATTCCCGATGATTCACAAACAATTGTGTGTAATTAAAGATGTAAACATATATAAATTCTAAACATAAGTATTATTATATATATTGTAATTTATAAATATGAAATATTATAGAAAGTATGATATAATTAATAAATTGTAATATAACACAAGTTTGAATAAAGTTGTTATAATAATATCATCACTTTCATTATTAACATTTGTATTACTAGTATTATTATTTCTAATATATGTATAAATATATACACCTAAATGAAACTTTAATACATGTAACATGTATATCCTTTATATTATTTGTATTATTATGGCTATTACCATCATCCTTAGGAATTATTATGATTATTATTATAAAATATTATAAGATATTATAGTTAATAGAAAATAAAATAATTTATTATTAATAACATTAATATTATCATTTTTATTTTATTTATTATTTATTATTTTCTTTTGTATCATTAGTATTTATTAGTATTAATAATGTAATTATTATTATTAATATTATCATTATTATTATTAATATACTTACTTATTATTATTATTATTAATTTAATTATATAAATTATAAAAATAATGAACTAGTACGAATCTTATTAAATTTCAACATCCAGCTATTACAAATTTTTGGATCTGTCTCAATTTTGTTACATATCAAAATCAAAGTGTATGAATCTGTTGGCTTTCATTGTCTGCTTTTTATTTTCTCCTCTTTTTGATTGAGAATCCTATCTACCCGATTCTAGACAACTTCACCAAAACAAATTGATCAATTATCATCACGCTTTCTGTTACACTTCACTATCTACTTTATTTTTCTTGTTTGATCCTTCTAGCTCGATTCTTCCTGTTGACCCTTTAAATTCTATAAACCAATCGATCATTCACTTATTGTTGATATATTCAAAAACCACCTATCTATCTCTTACTCTCTCTCTTTTCTGTTTACAACCGAAACAGATTACCACCAGATGTTTTGAACCCATCAAATATCAACCAAGGAAGTTAACCCGTAAACATCAAACTTATATATATAAACATATATACTTACATGATGGATATAACACCGAACATCACTCTCCTTCGTAAACCGCCATCATAACACCACCACTTCAACCTTCGAAAACCACTTCTTGTTTTCTTTTCTTTGTTTCTTCGTGTATTTATTCGAACAACCATGCTTACTACTACAACCGGCCTTAAACTATTAGGTATAACTTATTTCTATCTAGTGTTCGATCTTTTTCTGTTGTTGTACGAAGAGAAAGAGGAGATAACCCGATCACCACTTCTTTCTTGTTGATTATCTTTTAATGAAACCTTCCAACACCACGAGTCACCCTACCATCACCATTGAAACCATTACAACCGTTGCTATTATTCTATTCGAAGACTGCAGCCTCCTTAGTCTGTTTTCTGCTAGACAACTATCACTAACTATATCAAACTCAAAAAACTAGAAAACCTCGTTCTTTTATTTCTCAAGGATGCTGTCTTTAATCATTTATAATTGCTGTTGCTTTTTATTTTAAGCCGAAAGTCACCAATACAATACCCACTTGTCCTTATAAAGTGATACACAATAACAATGATAGGAATTGAATAATATATAAAAATGATATCATGATCGGTGACTTGGAAAAATAATGGTGGATATGTGGAGTGCTATATAGTGATAAATGAGCTGTAAAGGAAAGTTTCAATTCGTTTTTCTATTTAATATATAAACTAAAAGTTTCAAACAAATAACCCATTTTACACATTAGGTATAGATAATTCTCCTTGGTTGTATTAGTAGTGTTGTGGGCCAAGATATAGATTAAAAGTTATGATTGGGACGTTCATATTTTGAGATATATATTGTGTAGCACATTGTCAAGATAAAAGTAAAGCATGTGGGACAAAGGAGACTATTGGTGACCGACAATATCGATAAGAAAATACCACTTGTTCTCGCATGCCATATCACCTTTCTAGTCGAGTTTTCTAATTAACATATACACGTTTACAGTTCCTATGGTAGGGTATCAGTATATCTTTTTGAGCCATAATCCAACTCATGTTGGGCTGGAGCAATAACTGTAATGATACGTGTTGTATGGTTGGGCCAGAAAATCTTGTATTCTACTGGGCCGAGAGCTGTTAAGGTTGTAGTTGTTGGGCTAGTGGAGGTGGGTTGCAGTTTCCTTATTACAATCGAGGTCCAACAAAAAGAAATCCTTTAGGTATCAGGATGTTATGATAAGGGAATAAATGATTAAGGTGATGATGTAATGATCATTAAGATGATTATGATGTTAGATGTTATGTACTGATAATGAATGATGATGGTGACAGTGGTTATTGAAAATGAAAATGACGAGTAATGAATAGATGATGAAGCGAGATCATGATGATTAAGACGATGGAATTAAAATGATTATGATTATGATTAGGAGCATAATGACGATAGTTTAATAGGATAATAAAGATTTACAAGTGATGATGATTTGGGTAAAGAATGTTATCGGGTTAGCGGGACGTCGCAGATTCAAACCCGGACTTAGGCATTTTTTTTAAGGCTACTTCTTCTTTGAGGTAGAATTTTTATTATTATTATTATTAAAATTATTATCATTATTATCATTAGTAGTAAAATTAACATTTTTATAGTTATTATTACTATCAATATTATTATTATTATTATTATTATTGTCATTATTAAATCTAATTATTATTATTATTTTATTTTTACTAATATTATTTTAGTACTATTATAATTATTATTTTAACAAACAAATGATTTTTTTTATAAAAATATATTACAAGTATACTAATATTACGTACTAACATGTTTTTAATATATATTAACTAATATATTATTATAACCTTAATTAAATTATACATTGTATTTATAATATATAATTAATGTAATATATAAAGATATTAATCTTAATACATTATAAAAATAAATAAACTTAGTTGATTAATTGTCATATGTGTTAATGTATATATGAATAATATAGGTTCATAAATCCGAGGCCAACCCTGCATTGTTGAATATAGTCATATGTATTTTTACTACAAAATACATTAGGTGAGTTTCATTTGCTCCCTTTTACACTTTATATTTTTGGGACTGAGAATACATGTGCTGTTTTTACAACTGCTTTATTAAATACTTTTGAAATATATTTTGAACTGAGAATACATGAAATGCTTTTATAAATGTTTGACATGATATGACACAAGCAAAACATTCTTCGAATGAATTATTATGCAGACAGAAGTTCTGTTGATTATTATTGAATTATGTGGACATGATAATTGCCACCATTGAATTATGTGGACATGATAATTGCCACCATTGAATTATGTGGACAGGATAAATGCCACCATTGAATTATGTGGACATGATAATTGCCACCAATTGATATGAATGTTATATATCGAGAGAATGATTTTATATACAGGTTATGTGTATGTTATTTTTGTGCACGAGATATGTGTACGGTTACTAAGATTTATGAAAGATGATTTCGTACACGAGAAAAGTGTACTGTATTTAAAAGATATCGCATGTACATTACAGGTGGGTATAGGATTCGGGCCCATTTGTACCATGCAGGATTTAAATCTTGTGGTCTATCAAAATGATGAATTTTATTATTTTATGATAAACTTATGAACTCACCAACCTTTTGGTTGACACTTTAAAGCATGTTTATTCTCAGGTATGAAAGAAATCTTCCGCTGTGCATTTGCTCATATTACATGGAGTCGTTCATGGCATATAGAGGTCAGAACCTCGCAATGGGACCAACTGTTGAAGACTTCGTCCAGATGGATTAGGACGGGGCATTTCAGGAGCTAGTTCAAAAACGCTAATTGGATAGCGAAAAATTGTAGAAAGGTACATTTCATCCATCTAAACCTAACTACAATCATAGTTTTTAAATTAGAACTCAGAATCAAGCAGACTAAATCAATTTCGAAGAAAATATTTTCAAACAAAAATTTTTGAAATTAGAACTAAATTTAATGATTTAGCTTCTGAGATTTGGATCGAAGTTGACCAGATGATTATGAAACGTTTTTCATTAACAGATGTGACCATACTATATGAAATCTGAAACTGCCAAAAAGAGTTCAAATAGTAAATAAGCTTGAAATCTGATATTTCAATGGATTTTAGACACGAATTGAGCTAAGGATCGATGTGAATCAATCACTTATGCTCTAATACCACGAATTGAGTAAATGAAAAATGCGCCACTTGACAAATCAAAGCGCCGCATCGAAAGTAAAAGTGCCAGGAAAGAGCCGTTTGAAAAATTAGGGTTTGAGTGAAAATCCGTTGCAGAAGCGCCGTTTGGCCTTCCAAAGCGGCGCTTGCTCTTGTCGGTTTAAAAAAACTGTATATGCGAGTCTTAGGGTTTTGAAGCCATATACAAATTTTGAAGGAGATTTTCATTCCAGAGCTGATCCTAGGCAACTTTTGGAGGTTTTTAAGGCGTTTTGGAGCATTCTAACACCTTGCAATTATCAAGAGAAGAATAGTAACATCGGTTGATTCTATAAACAATTTCTTTTCACGTTTAGTTTTAGTTTTTTTTATTATGAATTCTAATTTAGACATTAATTTTATGTATTTCATCATGATTGGTGGCTAAGTTTATTATGTTTACTTAGGCCAAATACTTATTATGTTGGGATTGGTTTTATTTTAATGATTATGGATTGAATGCATGATGAATTATTGTTTATTAAAGACAGTTTGATTATTGATATTTTCTAATTGAATTGACAATTTGATAATGCTAAAAACGAACATATATTTCATAGCATTATCCTTCAAGAAAGACAAGCTTTTAGTTGCAATTGTTCTATTTACAAGTGATATTCGTTTAAATATCAAAAGGTGAAGACAAAAGACAAATTCGACGATTTGAAGATGCAAACGACCAAAAAGCTCAAAAGTACAAAGTACAATCCAAGTGGTTCAATTTATTGATGAGAAACGTCTCAAAATTACAAGAGTACAAGCCGCAAAATGCAAAGTACAAGATATTAAATCGTACAAAAGGACGTTCGAAAATCCGGAACCGGGATACATGAACCAACTATCAACGCGCGACGCAACGGGTCTAAAATTACAAGTCAACTATGAACAAGAATATAATATAATATATATATATAATTATATATATTATATTATATATTAATTTAATCGAGCAGCCCAAGTTTTGAAAGGAAAATATCTAAATCCAGCTGGCCATGCGATCGCATGGCCTGGAAGCACAAAATCCATGCGATCTCATGGATCCCGGTAGCTGCCCAAGTCCTATAAATTGGAACGTTTTCTGTCGAGTTTGAGGACACCTTATTTCAATCTTATCTCTCACTCTCTCAATATATATTTATATTTTAATTATAATTTTAATTTTAATATTAAGTTAATAATAATAAGGTTATAGTGGCGAATGTTTTAAGTTTGTAAGTCGAAATTCTGTCTGTGTAACACTACGCGATTAATACTCATTGTAAGTTATGTTCAATCTTTTTAAATTAATGTCTCGTAGCAAAATTATTATTATGTTTATTTAAGCCGAAGTAATCGTGATGTTGGACTAAATATTAAGATTGGGTTATTGGGCTTTGAACCATAATTGGGGTTTGGACAAAAGACCGAAACTTGTGGAAATTGGACTATGGGCTATTAATGGGCTTTATATTAATTAAATGATATCTCGTTGATTTTAATTTGATGTGTTTATATATAACCACATAAGCTTGACTGGGTACGGTGGGCGGGATATCTATAAATACTAATAATTATTCATTTGACCGGACACGGGGATGGATTAATAGTCAGTGGACTCATTAAAACAGGGGTGGATTACATTCAAGGGTAATTGGTGTAATTGTTAATAAAGTATTAAAACCTTGGATTACACGCAGTCGATAACCTGGTGTACTCATTAAACAAAGTATTAAGACTTTGTTACAGTTCGAATCCCCAATTAGTTGGAATATTTGACTTCGGGTATAAGGTTAATTTGGCGAAGACTCTCGCACTTTATAATTATGACCGATGGACTATTATGGACAAAACCAGATGGACATATCAAATAATCCAGGACAAAGGACAATTAACCTATGGTAATAAATTAAAATCAACACGTCAAATATCATGATTACGGAAGTTTAAATAAGCATAATTCCTTTATTTTATATCTCATCGCACTTTTATTTATCGCAATTTTATTTATCGTACTTTAAATTATTGCACTTTTAATTATTGTACTTTTATTTATCATCATTTACTTTACGCTTTAAATTAAGTTATATTTATATTTAATATTTTACATTAGGTTTTAATTGTGATTTAAGACATAAAATCGACAAACCGATCATTAAACGTTAAAACCCCCTTTTTATAATAATAATAATATTACTTATATATATATATATATATATATATATATATATATATATATATATATATATATATATATATTGATACAAATATAGTTTAAAACATATATAGCGTTAAACTTAGCCAGCTCCTTGTGGAACGAACCGGACTTACTAAAAACTACACTACTCTACGATTAGGTACACTGCCTATAAGTGTTGTAGTAAGGTTTAGGTATATCCTATTTAATAAATAAATAGATAAATAACTTGTGTAAAATTGTATCGTATTTAATAGTATTTCGTAGTAAAATAAAATCTATTTCGTACTACACATCGCACACATCAAGTATTTTTGGCACCGCTGCCGGGGAATGACGAAAGCGAAACGCTATATAAAAAAATTAGTTTTTAAGATATTTTTGTAAAAACATAATATTTCTTATTTTGTAAAAATATTTCGTTAAAAATACAAAAATAAAAAAAAAGTATATATATATCTATTTAAGTGTTTAAATAAAAAGAAAATCTTTTTTTATATAAAGTATAAAAGTTTTTTTTTAGTTCTTAAAAATATAAGTTTATAAATATTACTTATATTAATTTGGTAAAGATTATAAAGTAAAAATTAAAAAAAAAATCTGAGCCTGCAAAATTTGAACCTGCATTGATCTGAACCTGCTTCTCATGCGACCGCATGAGAATGGAGTATTAAGGCCATGCGACCGCATGGAAAGGTCTGACACGCCTGACCTGATCCTCGTACAGCATTAATTACGGAGTATTATTAATTATTATTATCATTAAACCTAATTAGGGTTTAGTTATTTAATAATTAGTTTTAGTTTTATTTAATTTTGTATTTTAAGTTTTAAGATTTAATTAGTTTTATTAACTACATAAATTAATACTTTTATAAAATAATAAGATAAAATTAATATTTTTATAAAATTGTATTTTTTATCAATTTAGTTTCTTTTTATATTTATATCTTTTTAATCGTTTATTCGTATATTGTATATTTTTCGTTCGTAATTAGTTTTAAACTTAGTATTTTGCCATAGTTATTTTATATTTCTAGATTTTTAGGCTTTGCCGTAAAATCCCTTAAGTGTTTTTTTTTAGATTAAGATTTAGGCGCTTTATAATTTTACGATGTCGCTTATCGCTTTAATATTTAAATAGATTTTAGTGCCTAATAAGTTATTGCCATTTTGGATATTGAATTCCTCTTAAGCTTTAATATCTTTAGACGCAAGTTTTTAGTATTTAGTTTTTAGACTTTTAAGTTTCGACGCTCTACTTTCTTATTATTATTTTTCGACTTTTTATTTTTCGACCCACTCTTTTTCTTTCTTATTTCTCGACGCTCTAGTTTTTAGGACATAGATTTTATCTTCAAAAATTTCGACGAAAAATTATTTTAAGCGGTTAAATTGATAGACATCTAAAATTTTCTGGTTCGTAGTAATAGTTGGATTTGTTAGTGGCGAGTTGTGGGCTTCCGATTTAAAGGGTCCTGGCTACCTGCTGCATCTATTGGCTATTCGAAACGTGGACAAAATCAATAAAGTCTATTAATTTGATAACTTATATAACTTTTTATTTTCATAACTAATAGGATATTCAGTGAATGCACCAAGTAAAACGTTCACCACCTTTCATACGTTCACCTCCTATAACTCGATCAAGATATCTAGCCAATATTGTTGCCGTTGATTTTCTTTAGAATCATCATCTAGTCGACCAAGTACTCCAATTCAAATTTTCGATAATCCATTTTTTGAACCCGACCTCACAATTGAGAATCCAGAGGATATTCAAGGACAATTCAGAGATCCTGAACCACTAATTATTCCACCTGAACCACAAATCATTCAACCAGAGATTGTCGAGAAAGAAACCATTAAATCAGAATCCCTTAGTGATTCAGATTCAACAAATTCAATCATGGAAAATCAGGAACCTCTAAGTATGGAAGACCGAATGAGAGCTACACGCACGGGCCAAGGTCACGCAATTACTCAACCAGACATTAATGTGCCAGATTATGAAATCAAAGGACAAATCCTACACATGGTAACTAATCAATGCCAATTTAGTGGTACGCCGAAGGAAGATCCAAACAAACATCTTCGTACCTTTAATAGGATCTGTACTCTATTCAAAATCAAAGAAGTTGAGGATGAACAGATCTATCTCATGTTATTTCCCTGGACTTTAAAGGGAGAAGTTTTAGTTGAGAAATTTCTTAAAAAATTCTTTCTGGCCTATGCAATAAGGAAAAAATGACCTTAAACGATTAATTTTACCTTAAGTGTATTCGAGACCCGAGGAGCTTTGTTAACATTCCTTATTGCATAGGCCACTATTTGTCTAAAGTTGTTGAGGGTATGCAAACAGGAAGTATTATAGGGTGAGGTATTTTTTTTACTCTCATTGGAGAGTACTTAGATGTAGATAAAGAGCATGGGGGTCCGATGTTAGAAATTGAGAAACAAGCCGAGAGCATAGGCTTGCAGGTTTATCAAGGTGCAAAGGTACTACCATATCAGGGCAACCATCTACAGGTAGAGAGGGGTTCGGATGAGGAGATGGAGGAAGCAGATGACATTAGGGATAGTTATACTGATGTCTTCCAGCATGTAGATGAGGTGGAAATGAATAACCAAACTAGGCATCATCAGTATGAGCAGTGGAGAGCAGCAGATGAGTATGAGCGCTCCAGGAGACGCCAACACAATAGCTGGCAAGTTCATCAAAACCAAATCATGAGCCAGCTATCATATCAGGTACCACATAACTACATCCCGACTTGACCTGCTTACTATCCACCACATCAGCCCAACATGCGACCACCCTTTAACCTGTACGACCCCAATCAAGCCTACCAGGACACCTATCACCAACCATGAAACCCGAGTGATGATATGAACTGGAACCCCTATCTAAATCAATAGTGTTTCATTGGTGATTTCTTATCTTTTATTATTTTTATCTATTTATGTTAAACATTTAACATTTTGATACTTTTATGTAATGTTTAACATTTTTATTATTTCGTACTAATATTTCATTTTTGTAATTTGAAAGTGGGATATTAAGTCCCATTTCAAAAAACCATGCATTTTTATATTTGTATTGTATATATTTTATTTCATGTACACAACAGGGTAAAACATCGCATTTTCAAAGACTGGCATTAAGTTCAGCAAAAGCAACTAATTTTGACGACAAGATGCAAAATATATGTGAAATAACAAATGCAGGAATGAACAAATGATGTGCACCATTTATCATTCAAACAAACAACAATATGTTTGAAAACTTTGGTAAAATTTAATTATTTTTCTACGCTAATTACCCTCAATAATTTAAATTGTTACTGATTTCTTACAAATGAGGGCATTGCAAGATCTTAAGTGTGGGAAGGGATTAAATTCTTTCGGTTTTAAAAATTTGACTTATACACTTGGGTTAATAGCCACCGTTAAAATACTAGTAAAGCAGTAGTTGTATTAGAATCTAGTGCTCTCTGATAATAAAGAACAGCTCTAGTCTTATATACTGACTACCCACTTCTAGTAAAATTTTTAAAAAAATTTCAACTAAATGAACTCAAAATCATGTTTATGAACGATAAAACTAGGTGTTAACACCGAAATTATTGTTACCTCAGAAAGGACATAAATTGAGAAACAACCCAAAATGCTTGAATTCAATTAAAATGGAATAGAAGAGAATAAAAAGGCAAAAAATAAATATAAAAGCCAAGTGTGGGGAAAATTTACTAAGTTATTTAAAACATATATCACATATTTTTGTACAAATAATTGAAGATACTTTTGTTTTGGACAATATTAATCAGTTTTACCCAGTTTATTGTAATATAAATGGAATCTAAAAGGAAGTAAATTCTTCCGAGAAAAAGACACGCGCTTCTTGATTTAGGTCAGGAAGTTGTCGTCCAGACCAGTTGTAGTGTCTACGAAAAACCTTGAAAAGTTTTCTCGAAAATTAGATGGAAATCCACGGACCTCAGCATCAAACAGGGTCGCCATGTGGTCAGACTTATCCTAACCATGAGAGGATATGTCTCGTACAATGGGGCCACCATGCAAATTAGCTTATAAGACTAATGAATCAGATCCCCGGAAAGGATAATCTCCTTAAAGATCAAAAATCAGCTTTTAAGACTGATATTACTCAATCTTTGAGATTGACCTTAAAGCTTGAGAATTCAAACTCGTGAAATTCAATGATATCTAAACTCGAGCTTGAACGAGAAAATATTTTGATCAAAATTACAAACCGATTTATTTTTTGAAACCCTATTTTCAATGCGTTCATTACCACTGAACGTAAAATTCTAGGAATTCACCTAAAATTCATTAGGTCACCTGAACCAAATCGGGTGTCAACTGTAAGAACGGTGGTTACATAGCATGGTCGAAGACAGGACCTTGTGCCAGACCGATAAACTATTAGGTGATCTTTACTATTGCTCCTACAAAGGATAGTAATTGCATCCGACACGATATAGACCATAATCAAAAGCATGTCATTAGACATTGCCTTAACAGTTGCTTGTTAAATGCTTTCCTTTACAACCGGACGGTAGTTTACCGAAAGGTAATATACGGAGCAAGTATACTGGGCGTGTTGCTTTCCCAATACAAGGTTAGCAAGTGGGTGACACAAAACCATAAGTTTTGAGCTAAAATTTTCAAATCTGAAACTCACAAAACCCACAAAAACATTTTGCGAACACCGGTGAAGGGTTATTCCGGAAAACTTATCTAGGGTAAAAACTAGATTGAATTTTCAAAAGATCAAATGTTTTCATAAAGATCCAATTTCTTTAAGGATCTAAATTTTCATAGTCATGTGGGACTATAAACCACAATGTTACTATTATTGTTTATACTGCCGTATAAAAATCACTGATGTACAAAGTGTGAAGAATAAAGAAGTGATTCTAGTAAGTTTATATTCAAGTTCTATATTGCTTGAGGACAAGCAACGCTCAAGTGTGGGAATATTTGATAATGCTAAAAACGAACATATATTTCGTAGCATTATCCTTCAAGAAAGACAAGCTTTTAGTTGCAATTGTTCTATTTACAAGTGATATTCGTTTAAATATCAAAAGGTGAAGACAAAAGACAGATTCGATGATTTGAAGATGCAAACGACCAAAAAGCTCAAAAGTACAAAGTACAATCCAAGTGGTTCAATTTATTGATGAGAAACGTCTCAAAATTACAAGAGTACAAGCCGCAAAACGCAAAGTACAAGATATTAAATCGTACAAAAGGACGTTCGAAAATCCGGAACCGGGACACATGAACCAACTATCAACGCGCGACGCAACGGGCCTAAAATTACAAGTCAACTATGAACAAGAATATAATATAATATATATATATATATATATTTATATATATTATATTATATATTATATATTAATTTAATCGAGCAGCCCACGTTTTGAAAGGAAAATATCTGAATCCAGCTGGCCATGCGATTGCATGGCCTAGAAGCACAAAATCCATGCGATCGCATGGATCCCTATAGCTGCCCAAGTCCTATAAATTGGAACGTTTTCTGCCGAGTTTGAGTACACCTTATTTCAATCTTATCTCTCACTCTCTCAATATATATTTATATTTTAATTATAATTTTAATTTTAATATTAAGTTAATAATAATAAGGTTATAGTGGCGAATGTTTTAAGTTTGTAAGTCGAAATTCTGTCTGTGTAACACTACGCGATTAATACTCATTGTATGTTATGTTCAACCTTTTTAAATTAATGTCTCGTAGATAAATTATTATTATGTTTATTTAAGCCGAAGTAATCGTGATGTTGGACTAAATATTAAGATTGGGTTATTGGGATTTGAACCATAATTAGGGTTTGGACAAAAGACCGACACTTTTGGAAATTGGACTATGGGCTATTAATGGGCTTTATATTAATTAAATGATATCTCGTTGATTTAATATAGAGATTTATAATTTGATGTGTTTATATATAACCACATATGCTTGACTGGGTACGGTGGGCGGGATATCTATAAATACTAATAATTATTCATTTGACCGGACACGGGGATGGATTAATAGTCACTAGACTCATTAAAACAGGGGTGGATTACATTCAAGGGTAATTGGTGTAATTATTAACAAAGTATTAAAACCTTGGATTACACGCAGTCGATAACCTGATGTACTCATTAAACAAAGTATTAAGACCTTGTTACAGTTCAAATCCCCAATTAGTTGGAATATTTGACTTCGGGTATAAGGTTAATTTGGCGAAGACTCTCGCACTTTATAATTATGACCGATGGATTATTATGGACAAAACCAGATGGACATATCAAATAATCCAGGACTAAGGAAAATTAACCCATGGTAATAGATTAAAATCAACACGTCAAACATCATGATTACGGAAGTTTAAATAAGCATAATTCCTTTATTTTATATCTCATCGCACTTTTATTTATCGCAATTTTATCTATCGTACTTTAAATTATTGCACTTTTAATTATTGTACTTTTATTTATCATCATTTACTTTACGCTTTAAATTAAGTTATATTTATATTTAATATTTTACATTAGGTTTTAATTGTGATTTAAGACATAAAATCGACAAACCGGTCATTAAACGGTAAAATTCCCTTTTTATAATAATAATAATAATATTACTTATATATATATATATATATATATATATATATATTGATACAAATATAGTTTAAAACATATATAGCGTTAAACTTAGCCAGCTCCCTGTGAAACGAACCAGACTTACTAAAAACTACACTACTCTACGATTGGGTACACTGCCTATAAGTGTTATAGCAAGGTTTAGGTATATCCCATTCAATAAATAAATAAATAACTTGTGTAAAATTGTATCGTATTTAATAGTATTTCCTAGTAAAATATAATCTATTTCGTACTACACCTCGCACACATCACAACTCATAGGATTCAATTGATAAATTTTAACAAAGTGATAATAGGGTTATGCATGCGATTTTACAGTTAGGTGAAACTGATTGATTAGAGAAACCAGCAGGTGTGAATTATTGCGATAACTAGTTAGTGCAATTACTATAGATTAGTAATTCAGTTGATAAGTATTTCAAAGTGTATAGAAGGTCCGGTGTATGGTTTAGCTAAGAATGAGTGACACTTTTGTATGCTAGTTTGTGCAGTTGCGTCTGAAATACATAATTAGATTATGAATCACATACATGATATGAAATTGTCTATCCTTTGATCAAATCCCAACATAAGAAAAGTGAAGAGTACCTAAGTAAACATATTTGTTTGATATTGATTTCCTGCTATTTATTTGTTTGCGTAATTTTACGTGTTTTGATTAGATCATTGCTTTGACGTTTCGGTCATCAAACGATAACCCCATGAGTTGCTGTTTTTTCTGTTTAATTAAGAATTTGCATGTTATTAGTCATTGGAATTGATTACTAGTAGTTGTCGGTGGAACGAAAACCCTGGACTTTACCTTTATTATACTATTAGCTAATCGGGTACGCTTGCATGTATTTTGTGTTTTAGCCTTTAATTGTGTATTTTCTAAAGTATAAATTATATTACCTGATTTGCCACATTAATGGTGACTGTAGTTTTTTCTGATACAAATGATCCTCTATCTGCATCTTCCAAAACTCGAAATACTTCTCATCGAACCGATCAATCCTATACTTTCCTTCGTCTGTCATCGTGTCCAAATCGAACCTTTTGCTCTAGATACCAATTTTTAGGAATTTATGGACCCTAAACAACGATCACCAATCGAATATGGTGACCAAAAGTAAATGACATAAGATACTATATGGTTATATGTAATCGTTGTGATTGCTTTTGTCCACGGCCAACTAGAAAGTAATTTTATTAATTTTTTGTGCTTAGGGTTGCAATGAGGTTATAAGTCTATTTA
Organism: Rutidosis leptorrhynchoides; assembly: GCF_046630445.1. Classification (NCBI taxonomy): domain Eukaryota; kingdom Viridiplantae; phylum Streptophyta; class Magnoliopsida; order Asterales; family Asteraceae; genus Rutidosis; species Rutidosis leptorrhynchoides. Next base: position 115,090,779 of record NC_092337.1, read on the forward strand.
TAACGAAGGATTAAACCTAAAACCTTGTTACACAAGTTTAACTTGGTAATCAAGTACAAGAAATATTCCATAAAAAACAACTCCTTGTTCCTTAAGTAAAATTGTCTTCCAAACTTGACTTGTCTTCCAAGCTTAACTTGTTCTTCAAATTTAACTTGTTTTTCAAGTTTAACTTAATCTTCAAGCTATTTTTATCTTGTCTCTTTTTCTTTTTTCTTTTTTTGTTTAATCTACTTCACACATTCAACAAGATTGTTGTAAATACATTTGTAACCATGTGTGATTGTAGGTTTAGTTAAGAAACTTGAGGAAGAATCAATATGTTGGACGTACGTAAAAGTACATCGATTTTGTTTTCGAAGTTGCGTCACGAAACTTAAATAAATTACAATGTGCATCATATATACAATTATACATATACATATAATTGTTATGCAAACTTCACACCACATTTGCCCTTTGGTTAGTCGTAATCTTTAAAATTGTATATCGATCAACATCGGTATATTTCAAGTAACTTATACTCCTTGTACTGTGAATACATGTTTAAAGATATGGTACATATATATTCAGTATATTCAGGCTTATTTTTTCGATTCAGAATGTTTTTTTTTTGTCTTGTTCACTATCCTATATATATCTTTAATCAAAACTAAATATTGACACCTTCAATTCTTTCTATATATCTACTCTTATAATGAGAATTTTTTTTAGATGCTACATTTTGCAGCTCAAATTACAAAAATAGAAATTTAGAAAAATTGTTACAAAAATAGGAAAATCGAAGTTTGAAACTTCGATTTTGGTGAATCTGGAGTTTCAAACTTGAGTTTTGACTCTTTTTGACCACATGGCAGAGAGATTGTTTGGAATCTGTCACCCGTGTCCTAATCCAGAGTTTGAATTCCGGTTTTGTAGGATTTTCAGAAAAATCGGATTTTCAATCTTCGGTTTTACTATCTTCATTCGATACTTTTCTTGACTGAATCCTTGCTTTTCTTACTCAGATTCGATACTTTTCTGCATTTATTTATACCGCCATTATCTTCATTCCAATAACAACATCACAAAGAACACAACTAGATCTTAAACACATCAAACTGAGATTTATATATCAACAAAAATCACCAATTGAAAACTACAAAAAACACTAATTTACATTCAAAAAAATGGCCAACTTTGAAAATGATGGATGAGAATACCTTCTTGATATCGATGATTCCGACCTCACTTAATCTGTATCACTTACAAGTCCCACTGAAACCATTTTGGTGCCAACCCAGTCGCTACCATCCCCCCAATGGTTACCATCCTCCAACGTAACCGTCAAAAACAAAAGCAACCTTTTTCACCACTACGGCCTATTTTGCGTTGTTTTGGGTCTAACAAAAAGATCCAATTATCGTACCGGATTCCTGGACCCGCTGGTAATTTTCAAGATGCGTATGAACTTCGAAATAACGAGAATAACGTTGTGGATGACAAGTGTACGCAAGATTTTATAAGGAAAATAATAAACTAACCTGAAGTTGATGATTCATTTACACCAGATCCGTGGTTTCATGCCATGGAGTCTGCGTATCCGTACGGATGTAAACAATAATATTGTTAGGTTTTGAAAATGACAATTTAAACCATCAGACATTTTTTATATTCTTTTTTGTGACTGCAAGTAGATCTGATATAGCAAGCATTCTGGGGCAGCGTAGGTGTTTACCAGCCAATCAAGTTGTTGATGTTGTTAAGATGTGTGTTCGAAATGATTTCGGTGATTTGTCTATAATGCTGAAAGTTAGTTTACATGACTAACTTATGTATTTTTTTTCAAAATTGTATTGATTTCACTAAAATATGTTAATGTAAGTTTTCATTTTTGTTTAATAGGACACTAGTCGTACGATTCAGGGAACAATTCATAACAAGATCATTGATGATGTTCAAGGTAAGTATGAAGGTGTTAAAGGCATACGCGAGGAAGCTGTTTTGGTGCTACAAAATTATTCTATTTTCTGCCCTAATGTTAAGATTAAAATTCTTAACATTACACGCAAGAGTTTAATAAATGTGTTCTTAAAGATGGTGGGTCTACGTAGAGCATTGTGTTAATTGTGTTATTTTTATGTTGTCGTTGTTTAAAATAAAATTTAGTTGTTGTTTTTAAATAAAATATTGTTGTTGTTTAGAATAAAATATTGTTATTGTTGTTTATATTATACAACGTAAAACAATAAATAATTTATAAATAATAACAAAAGTAAATCATAAACGCGTGTATGGTTTAAACAAGATCAAAGCTAAATACTATAATGAATAAAAAAAATACAACTAATCAATGCACACGACGTCCCCCATGTATATATTTTAGGTGATGATCGGTTCCACAACTTGTTGGTTGTCTAAACCTGTTACTCCTCCGGAGTTCTTGTTCCTGGTTCTCATCATCACCTCCCGCTATATCCTCGATATACTCATCCTCAACTGGTAATCATATATACTAACGTCAAGAGGGCTCTGAGAGGATGAGCCATGAAATGTTTGTTGATGGGTCCGAGAGGATAAGGCATGATATGTTTGTTGAGAGGATCAGTATGTGTTCAGTGGGGTAGTGTATATGTTCCGAGCGGTAGTGTATGTGTTCACCGGGTTATCGTATGTGTTTTGATGGGTATTGTATGTGTCCTGAGGGGTACTGTATGTGTTATGAGGGTTATGATATGTCTTTTGAGGATCATGATATTGCGTCTGATCACCGTAATCATTAGTCGGAAACTCATCTTAGTAATTTAGTCTACAAGTTGAAAATTCAACGGTATATATGATGTTTGAAGAAACTCATCTTGCACCTTGTCTCTTGTGAAATGACAATCTATATTCAACTGCTTAGTGTGTCGTGTGTTCATGATAACATGGATTTGTAGCTATTTGTTGAGCTGCGTTATTGTCACAAAATAGTGCGATTGGATGTTGACTAGTATGAATAAGTCTTGAAGCAAATATGTAAGCTATATTGAATCATGTAAGCCATATTAATTCACATGCATTGGCTACCACACTAAGATATTCTGCCTCAATTGAACATCTTGAAACTGTAGGTGGCATTTTTGTTGTCCATGAGATCAAAGAATGACCAAGCATGATACAATAACCTATTAAAGATCTTATAGTCATAAGACAAGATGCCTAATTTGCATCTGAGTTGAGATATCTGATCAAATGAGTTGCTACCTATAAGTGGGGATCCTTGGAATTGGAAACAAAATGACTTAAATGTTGAACAACATATAAGATGTCATGATGGGTAAGGTTAAATATAATAAACTTCCAGTCAATCTTCCGTATGACTCAACATTGTCAAGCGGTTACCTTTTATCCAGTTCTAAGTTCAGATTTTGTGGCAAAGGAAATTTAGCTGGTTTGGCAGCAAGTAAACCGTCATCTTTTAGCAAATCCAAGATATATTTTCACCGATTTAGATTGGTGCCAGCAGTAGTATTGCAGATTTTAATACCTAAGAAGTACTTCGCTAAACCTAAATCCTTGATGGTAAATTGTTTATCAAGAGCTTACTTAGTAGCAATAATCTTATCAATTGAGTTTCTAGTCAATAATATGTCATCAACATAGACCAAAGTTGTTGTATACACATGTCCAGTGTTTTTAACAAAAAGAGAGTAATCGTGCTTAAATGGGACATAACCCAAGGATGTTAGAAACTTGGTTAACCCTAAATTACATTGCCTAGATACTTATTTTAAAACATAGAATGATTTCATTAGCTTGCATATCTGACCTGGTGTAGCCCTTTTATAACTATTAGGTGGTTTCATGTAAATTTCTTCATTAATAAAACCATGCAAAAATGTATTGTTAACATTCAATTGGTGCGATGGCCATCCTTTAGCAGTTACTATTGCAATGATAAGTCTTTGCAGCCGATTTTTTCATAGGTGAGAAAGTAAGCTTGTAATCTTCACCTTCCTTTTGATTAAATCATTTAATGAACAATCTTACTTTATCCCTTTTAGCTGTCCCTCAGCCTTATTCTTAGTTTTGTAAATTTATATGGAAGAAATGGACTTAAAACCTAAAGGTAAAATTATAAGCTCCCATGTATTATTCTTGTCTAATGCCTGAAAATCTTTGTTCATTGTTGCAACCCTATTAGTATCATGACTTGCTTGGGCATATGTAGCTGGATCAACATATCAAATACATTTGCTAAAAAGGGTACATAACCCTTTGACATAAAAGAAAAATCTCACGAACTAGTGGATATACAGGGGTATAAGTGATTTTTGAATTTCCGAAGCAATGACATTAGAAATAATAAAATCCTTAACCCAATCAAGAATTTGTTTGACTATACTAGACTTTCTAGTTGATGTTGGTTTGAAGATGATAGCTCATCAGGTAGAGTACTAGTAGTTGCATCAGGTAATGAGTTAATAATAGGTGATGAAAAAGAAATAGATGAAGGGGTATTATGAAAATGACGGAACATCTTCAACGGAGTCATAAAGAGGTGTAAATGAAGATGAATTAAGAGTATTTGTAGTATGTGGTGTAGAAGATTTGAAATGGGAATACATGTTCCCTAAAAATGACATCTCTGCTACAAAAGAGTTTCTTAGTCTTCATATTATAAAGTTTGTGTCCTTTTGGCCAGGTAGATAATCTATGAATACACGTTTTATGGCTCTATTTGCAAATTTATCAAACCACGGTTTGGTTACATCAGCATAACACAAACAACCAATGGTTCTCAGATGATCATATTTAGGAAGTTATCCATATAGTACCTCATAAGGAAATTTCAAGGATAAGTTGGGCATTGGTATATTATTGATTAAGTAAGTGGCTGAAAAATGCCTATGTTTTCTTCTACAACCCATTTGATTAGGAAGTATAAGTTATAGACCTTTAAATATTTGATGAATAATACCATGAGATTTAACAAAGGATTGACACCCTTTGTCGTTAATAATTTCAAAGCAAATTACAGATATGATAAACTTCAGTTTCCGATGGAGGTAATTTTTCGGCGTCCGACTCTTTCGGGGTGGGTCTGTTGGGTTTCCAAAGAAAACACAGGATCAGGGTGTCCCTGCCAAATATACACCTTTTGGACTTACAGTTTAGATTGAAAATGGTTTAACAAACTGGAAGTAAATGAATTTAATATATTTGAGACTTGGGATCTATTATGTAGCAAGTATGTCCATGTTGATCATTAATAATCGTCAACACTAATGAAAAAGTAATGAGCAACCATTCATGCAAAAATTTAAAGGGTTTAAGAGAACTAATAGTATTCCTTGGAAAAGGCAATCTGTGATGTTTTGCTAATACACAATGTAAGTAACTAGGGGGTGAATAGTTATTTAATACATTTTTAAAACTTTTTCGATTGATCACTAAACTTGATTAGCTATGATCAACCAATTCAACTCAAACTTGATGTGTGTTGTGTTTATGTTTAAAATGATAAGTAAATTAATGTAAAGAACATAGACACAAGAATTTATAGTGGTTTGGGTGGATGTTAACTAATCCACCTTAATCCACTCCCCGATTACACTAATCGGGGTTTCTTGCTTCACTACGCACTTTTCTCCAAACCCGGTGGAGATCCGATTTACAAGTCTTCAAATTCTTTGGTAGACAACAAACCTAATCTTTCTAACCCTTTGAAAGACCAACTCCAACCTAGCTCAACTTTTCTTCAACTTGGATAAGTATTAATCTTCAACTAAGATTAATCAACTTCTTAAGTCCCTTTAAAGAAGTAGATCACTAAGCTAGCCTACGCTTCTACTAATTGAAGTTACAAGACTTATACAATTAGTGATGATAATCCTAAGACAATTCTAGGACATACATCACACTAAGTAAACTCATAAGGTAAAAAAATTTTATTAGTAAGTTTACAACAACCAAACTCTATATTTATAAGATCATAGAATCTTCTCTTGATTGATCACATTTGAGTAGTAATTAAAGCCCTTGTGATATCTGGAAATATGCTTTTGAAATGTGCAAGAGGGTTAGCTTCAAATACTCTCCAATTCTTGCTATTTATAGTGGAATTCAAAAATTAGCCGTTGCCACACGGTCACTATCACGGTCAATCGTGGTTCGACCGTGCGCACCTCTGTCTAAAATTTATATACGTTGTATAGCCGTTTGACTCAGATTTGAACACCATACTTTGGAATCTTTTCTTCATTTAGCACCTGAAAAATAAAATGACATGTACAACAAGCATTAAGTGTGTGAGATTTGGTCTTATTGTGTGAAAATAACATGACACTCCAAATGTGGTAAACCAAACATTCTTGGAGGAGTATCTTGATTGTCATTTGGGGTAATCTCAGTTTGGTCAAGAATTAGTTAGGCTCATTAATGCATTTGGTTCAATCCTAAAGAGTAGTCAACATGTTATTAACTTCCTAGTTTCAATTAATCACAAATCATGTTCATTTTAAAATTAAGTAAAGATTAATTAAATGATGTATTTCTAAGTTAAACATTAAGTGTGTAAAGACATCAATGTTAAGTTGTACTTGGACATGTTACATAATGTGTTACTTAGACAAGACCAAATAGATTATTGACCATTATTACTTGTGAACCATGTTACACCTAATCCCTTGAAGTAAACTAGTTATTTGTATCCTAGTGTTCTAACAAATAACACATAGCAAGTTTAAGAGCATGTTAACAAGTTGGCAAATTAATGAGTATCAAACATATTAGCAAGTAGCAAGTAATACTCACATATATCAAGAGATAGTTATTCTAACATATATCATATAGATATTTGCATAACAATATTGTTTAAGTTTTGGCAAGCTTACTTGCAATATAACATGTTACATGATTAATGTGTAAGCACACATTAATGTTCAACACATGTACAAGAGAAGAGAAATCCCTAGTTGGGACTTGGTGACCATCCTAAATGTATCTAAGTGTATTTTAGAATTACAAGTCTTTACTAGTTACACTTAAACATGTTGTTCTTAAACATGTTGTTCTTCCTTAAAGTAATCTTTTAGTGTTCTAGTGACATTAGCTTATGTGTGTTGGTACTTGGTGATCATCCGAAGAATGTCTAGACAAGTTTCAAGATCACAAGTTATTGATTAACACTTATGTGTTATGCTTAATTATGGTTAAATTGTCATTAAGGTGTAGTTAAGCGCGATTAATCAAGATTAGTGTTTTTATGACCAAAACTCAATTGAGTATGAAGAGGGCATCTATTCTAAGCGTGTTGAGAAAGGATTCATGAATTATAGATGTCAGGAAGTGGTCAAACTAAATTTGGTCAAAAATGGTGACAATGAATTCTGCGGTCGCACTGCGGTTGACCGTGGTGACGACCGTGCAACTTATTTTCACAAAACTGCTTTGCAGATTCAGTCTGGCCTTCTACGGTCAGGTATACGATCGACCGTACCTTTGACCGTGTAACTTAATGATCTTTATTTTCATTATAAGTTTTGTTTTATTTAGTCATTTGCAAGATTAAGTATGGATTAGTGAACTTGCGTGTTTTATGTTAAGTTGTCGATCATCACTTATGCATATAGATGTGGGGAAGTGGTCAAACTAAATTTGGTCAAAAATGGTGACAGTGAATTCTGCGGTCGCACTGCGGTTGACCGTGGTGACGACCGTGCAACTTGTTTTCACAAAACTGCGTTGCAGATTCAGTCTGGGCTTCTACGGTCAGGTATACGGTCGACCGTACCTTTGACCGTGTAACTTAATGATCTTTATTTTCATTCTAAGTTTTGTTTTATTTGGTCATTTGCAAGATTAAGTATGGATTAGTGAACTTGCGTGTTTTATGTTAAGATGTCGATCATCACTTATGCATATGTACGTGTCATCATCAAAACATATTCTTTGGTTAGTTTTCATACTTAAGTTTGTCGGTTAATCCATTAACCAAGTTTCAACCAACACACAAGTATCACAGAAAAATTGTGAAGTAGGTAAATGTTTATAGGAATGTATATGCTGCAATTGCAATTGTGACAAAGAACTATGACCAAGTCTAGCATGAAAAGATCTAAAGTTACACTATTGTTGATGTAACAGCTTTGTTAATTAAAGGAGTATAAGTGATAATGCTAAAAACGAACACATAATTCATAGCATTATTCCTCAAGAAAGACAATCTTTTAGTTGCAATTGTTCTATTTACAAGTGATATTCGTTTAAATATTAAAAGGTGAAGACAAAAGGCAGATTCGACGATTTAAAGACGCAAACGACCAAAAAGCTCAAAAGTACAAAGTACGATCTAAGAGGTTCAATTTATTGATGAGAAGCGTCTAGAAATGACAAAAGTACAAGTTACAAAACGAAAAGTACAAGATATTAAATTGTACGCAAGGACGTTCGAAAATCTGGAACCGGGACCTAAGTCAACTTTCAATGCACGACGCAACGGAGCGAAAATTACAAGTCAACTATGCATATAAATATAATATAATATAATATAATATATAAATAATTCTTAAAATTATATATGTATTATATTTATTTATTAAAAAATCCGTCGGCAAGCTAGGAGCCAAACTTGGATGAGCTGTAATCCACTACTCCGCGATCATGGAGATGTGAAGGAGAAACCCTTCGAGATGGCGGAGCACACCAAAACTGAAATGGGGCCTATAAAAGGCAACGCATTCGATCAATATTTTACACTTCTTTTTCTTTTCATCATACGTAAAGATATATATATATATATATATATATATATATATATATATATATATATATATATATATATATATATATATATATATTATAATTTTAATTTTAATTCTAATAATGAGGGTATGTTAGCGAATATTGTAAGGGTGTAAGTCGAAATTCTGTCCGTGTAACGCTACGCTATTTTTAATCACTGTAAGTTATGGTTAATGTTATTTTTAAATTAATGTCTTGTACCTAAGTTATTATTATGCTTATTTAAAACAAAGTAATCATGATGTTGGGCTAAAAATATTAAGATTGGGTAATTGGGCTTTGTACCATAATTGGGGTTTGGACAAAAGAACGACACTTGTGGAAATCAGACTATGGGCTATTAATGGGTTTTATATTAACTAAACGATACCTCGTTAATTTAATATATAGACTTATAATTTGACGTATTTATATATAACCACATACGCTTGACTGGGTACGGTGGGCGGGATATCTATAAATACCAATAATTGTTCATTTTACCGGACACTGAACTGGATTAATAGTTAATAGACTTGTTGAAACAGGGGTGGATTACATTCAAGGGTAATTGTTGTAATTGTTAACAAAGTAGTAAAACCTTGGTTTACACGCAGTCGATAACCTGGTGTATTCATTAAACAAAGTATTAAAACCTTGTTACAATTCGAATCCCCAATTAGTTGGAATATTTGACTTCGGGAATAAGAATAATTTGACGAAGACTTTCGCACTTTATATTTATGCCTGATGGACTATTATAGACAAATCCGTATGGACATATCGAATAATCCAGGACAAAGGACAATTAACCCATGGGAATAAACTAAAAATCAACACGTCAAACATCATGATTACGGAAGTTTAAATAAGCATAATTCTTTTATTTTCATATTTAATTGCACTTTTAATTATCGCACTTTTATTTATTGTCATTGTATTTAATTGCACTTTTAATTATCGTACTTTTTAATTATCGCACTTTTATTTATCGCAATTTCATTATCGTTATTTATTTTACGTTTTAAATTAAGTATTTTATTTATTTAATATTTTACATTAGGTTTTAACTGCGACTAAAGTTTTAAAAATCGACAAACCGGTCATTAAACGGTAAAAACCCCCTTTTTATAATAATAATATTACTTATATATATATTTGTATTTTTATAAATTTAAAACTAATATAGCGTTAAGCTTGTTTAAGTGTATCCCTGTGGAATGAACCGGACTTACTAAAAACTACACTACTGTACGATTAGGTACACTGCCTATAAGTGTTGTAGCAAGGTTTAGGTATATCCATTCTATAAATAAATAAATATCTTGTGTAAAATTGTATCATATTTAATAGTATTTTCTTGTAAAAATTATAACTATTTTATATACACCTTGCATAACATCAAGTATTTTTGGCGCCGCTGCCGGGGAAAGCCAAAGCGAAACGCTATAAAAATATATATATTTATTTTTAAAAAAAAAGTTTGTTCAAAATATATAATATATAAAATTATAAAGTAATTTTATTTCTATTTTAGTTTTTTTTTAAATTAAGTTTTTATTTAATTTATATAAATATCTAAAACAGAAAAAAAATTAATTAAAACTGAGAATTGGGCCGAAACCCGTCGAAGCCCAACACTATTTTTATTTAAATATCGAAGTGGGCCAAACTGTTTTTAGCCCAATACTTAATCCAGTAATATTCATCTCCGCAATCTCGGAGTAGAAAAGGCAGAGAGCTTCGAGATCGCGTAGCACACCCTGACACGCCTGGTCAAACCCTAATTATGCATTAATTACGGAGTATTATTTATTATTATTATTAAAACCCTAATTAGGGTTTAATTTTAAATTAATTAGTTTTAGTTTTTATTATTAATTTGTATTTTTAGTTTAATTAGTTTTAATAATATATAAAATTAATACTTTTATAAAATAAATAATATAAAAATAATATTTTTATAAAAATAGTACTTTTTACAACTTTAAGTTTATTTTTATATTTTGTATCTTTTTATTTGTTTTAGCATAATATTTGGATTTTTCGCTCGTATTTAGTTTTAAGTCATAGTTTTTACCATAGTTATTTTTATTTCTAGATTCTTAGGCTTTGCCGTAAAATCCCTTAAGTGCTTTTTCTTTAGACTAAGATTTAGGTGCTTTAGAATTTTGCGAAGCCGTTTTATAAAATTTAGTACCTTTTTAAGTTTTTGCCATTTTGGATATAGTATTCCTTTTAAGCTTTAATATTTTTAGACGCAACTTTTAATTCTTAGTTTTTAGACTTTTTAAGTTTTGACGCGCTACTTTCTTATTTTTATTTTTCGACGCCTATTATTTTTCGACGTTTTTCGACGCACTCTTTTTCTTTCTTATTTCTCGACGCTCTAGTTTTAGGACATAGAATTTTCTATTTCTTCTCTAAAAATTTCCTTAAATTTAAACGAAAAATTATTTTAAGTGGTTAAATTGATAGACATCAAAATTTTCTGGTTCGTAGTAATAGTTGGATTTGTATGTGGACCGGGTTATTGGAGCCAAACAGTACTCAATTATATTGAGACCAAACAAATCCTGCCCCTCTGCTGCATCTTTTGGCTATTCGAAACGTGGGCAAAATCAGAAAAGTCTATTAATTGGATAACTTATATAATTTTTCTTTCTTTTTAAAAACTAATAAGATATTCAGTGAATGCACCGAGCAAAACGTTCACCACCTTTTGTACGTTCACCACCTGTAACCGATCAAGACATCTAGCAAATATTGTCACCGTTGATTTTTCTTTAGAATCGTCATCCAGTCGACCAAGTACTCCAATTCAAATTTCCGATAATCCATTTTTTGAACCCGACCTCACATTTGAGAATCCGGAGAATATTCAGGGACGATTTCGAGATCCTGAACCATTAATCTTTCCTCCGGAACCACCAATCATTCAAACAGAGATTATTGAGGAACCAACCATTAAATCTGAATCCTATAGTGATTCAGATTCAACAAATTCAATCATGGAAAATCTGGAACCTTTAAGTATAGAAGACCGAATGAGAGCTAAACGCACTGGCCAAGGTCACGCAATTACTCAACCTGACATTAATGCGCCAGATTATGAAATCAAAGGACAAATCCTACACATGGTAACTAATCAATGCCAATTTAGTGGTGCGCCGAAGGAAGATCCAAATGAACATCTTCGTACCTTTAATAGGATCTGCACACTATTTAAAATAAGAGAAGTGGAGGATGAGCAGATATATTCCATGTTATTTCCCTAGACTTTAAAGGGAGAAGCCAAAGATTGGTTAGAATCGTTACCTGAAGGGGCGATTGATACATGGGACGTTTTAGTTGAAAATTTTCTTAAACAATTCTTTCCGGCATCTAAAGCCGTGAGACTTCAAGGAGAAATTGTTACGTTCACACAAAAGCCAAATGAAACTCTATATGAAGCGTGGACAAGATTTGGAAAGTTATTAAGAGGATGTCCACAACATGGTTTAGCCACTTGTCAAATAGTACAAATATTCTACCAAGGATGCGACATCACTACACGAAAAGACATCGATATAGCAGCTGGTGGTTCCATTATGAAGAAAACAGAAACTGATGCTTACAAAATTATTGATAACACTGCTTCCCACTCACATGAGTGGCACCAAGAAAAAGATATCGTTAGATCATCTAAAGCAGCTAGAGCCGATTCTAGCCATGACTTAGATTTCATTTCCGCAAAGATAGATGCTGTCGAAAGACGAATGGAAAAGATGACTAAAGATATTCACTCAATACGAATTAGTTGTGAGCAGTGTGGAGGACCACATTTGACAAAAGATTGTCTCAGTATTGAACTAATAATGGAACAAAGAGAGAATGTTTCATACATAAACCAAAGGCCTGGAAATAATTATCAGAATAATTATCAACCGCCAAGACCACTATACAATCAAAACCAGAATTATAACCGAAATGTTCCATACAACAACCAACAAGGTCCAAGCAATCAACAAGTATCCAATAATACTTATAATCAGCAAAGACCTAATTTTCAAAATAAACCACAACAAACCGATGATAAAAAGCTAAATTTAGAAGACATGATGTCAAAGCTAGTTGATTCTCAAACACAGTTTTTCACATCTCAGAAACAAACCAATGAACAAAATGCTCAAGCATTTAGAAATCAACAAGCTTCTATTCAAAATCTGGAACAAGAAGTAAGCAACCTAGCAAGGTTAATAGGTGAAAGAAAACTGGGAAGTCTACCTAGTGATACAAATGCTAACCCCCGGAATGAAACAGCTAAAGCCATTACCACAAGAAGTGGTATTACACTTAAACCACCTGAAATACCTGTAATTTCTGATGATGCTATTCCTACTCCACAAGAACCGCAACCTGAGCAAGAAAAGGAAATAGAACCGGTAGTTGAAAAGGTTAATGAAGATAACACAGTTAAAGCTAAACCTTATGTTAAACCATACCAACCACCACTTTCTTACCCGAGTAAAATGAGAAAAGAGAGACTTGAAGCCGAGCAATCCAAATTCTTGGATATGTTTAAACAGATAAATGTTAATCTTCCTTTCATTGATGTGATTTCAGGAATGCCTAGATATGCTAAATTTTTGAAAGATCTAATCACTAATAGAAAGAAAATGGAAGAACTCTCGGCTGTTACTATGAATGCTAATTGTTCTGCAGTGCTGTTGAATAAGATACCAAAAAAATTATCAGATCCAGGAAGTTTCACAATTCCATGTTTTCTGGGTAGTCTTAGTTCAATAGAAGCATTGGCAGACTTAGGTGCTAGTATAAATTTAATGTCATATTCATTATACGCTAAACTAGACCTTGGAGAATTGAAACCGACACGAATACGCATACAACTAGCCGATCGATCAGTAAAATATCCTAGAGGGATAATGGAGAACATGCTAGTTAAAGTTGGTACTTTAGTATTTCCAGTAGATTTTGTTATTCTAGACATGGAAGAAGATTCTCGAGTTCCTCTCATATTAAGAAGACCATTCTTAAACACGGCCAAAGCAATAATAGACGTGTTTGGTAAGAAACTGACCCTAAGTATAGAGGACGAGAGTGTTACCTTTTCAGTTGATAGAGCCATGCAACAACCGCAATCTGCAGATGATACATGTTATTATATTCAAACTATAGAATCACATGCAGAATTGTTAGAAGAATTTCCAGAATTACAAGGAACAGGAGAATGTTCTTTAGGAGAAGGAACTGAACCAATTGATGAAACTGAAATGTTAGCTACACTTATGGCTAATGGATATAAACCAACAACAGAAGAAATTTAAATGCTAAAAGAAGAAGACAGATATCGATATAAATCATCGATAGAAGAACCACCGACATTAGAGTTAAAGCCACTTCCAAACCATTTGGAATATGCTTATTTACATGGTGAATCTGAATTACCTGTAATAATATCATCTTCTCTTACTGAAAATGAAAAATCTCAACTCATTTCTGTGCTAAAAGCTCATAAACCAGCTATTGCATGGAAAATTCATGATATTAAAGGAATAAGCCCTTCGTATTGCACACATAAAATCCTTATGGAAGAAGGTCATAAAATGTATGTGCAACGCCAACGAAGACTAAATCCTAATATGAAAGATGTTATTAAGAAAGAAATTATTAAACTGCTAGATGCAGGTTTAATTTATCCAATTTCTGATAGTCCATGGGTAAGCCCAGTTCAATGCGTACCTAAGAAGGGTGGCATGACTGTTGTAACAACCCTCACTTTTTGACTTCTAAATTTACTGAATTAACCCTAGGGTTATATGTCTGACTACATGTATTAAGGGTTGTTATATACAATTAAATATTGACCGAATAATAATTTTTAGTCAACAATGTACGCTTAAATAAATAATATATTATTAATTTATATAATTTGACATAATTTAACTAAGTATATAAACTTTGTATCACTTTTATTATTTAGTTAATGTATTGTATATTTAACTATATAATAAATCTAATTATATATAAATGTAATAATATTTACAAACTTACTAAAACTATAGTTTAATAATTAAAATCATAATTATTATTAAAAATACAAAATACCAAATTATTTATTATTTTTATGCAAAATTTGTATTTATTAATTAAATAAAAATAAAAAATAAAATATTATTGACAAATATTCTTGGAAAAGCATTAAATCAATTTGTTTATTTATATAAAAAAAATCCTTAAAATAAATGAAAAAAAAAATAAATAAATAAATAAATTACTTTTTAATTAAAAATTGTAATGGAAAAACTATTTTTATTATTTTATTTTGTGCATTATCCCATGACCTAACATTTAATACTTTTTAATTTTAAAATCCCATTAAGAATTAAAATATTTCTTTTTCTTTTAATTATTTTATTCTTTTTACCTAATTTTTTTAAGTATAAATACCCCTCATTTCTCATTCAAACTCACACCAAAATTTCTCTCATTCTCTCTTTGAAGAATTACTACTAGTAAGTATTATTTTCTTACTTTTTATTTTTTTTACTTTTTTACTTTTTACTTTTTACTTTTTACTTCGGTTATTATTTTTACCGAAACATGTAAATAATGTTATAAATTATATGCAATTAAAAATAAAATAAATAACATGTATACACTATTACTATTACTAGCACCTATAACCTACTATTTATATTGTAACATAAAAACATTTTGGGATATGTATTAGAGATGTATAGATCTTCGAACTTTCTTGACGAATGGTTTCTATGGGATTCTAGGCAGAGGGTTTGGATTTCCGATTTAAAGGGTCCTATGGCTCAAGCCCCTAGATCTAAATTAGCCATTCGAAGGGAAAGGGGTGATTGGAAGCTTATCTAATACGGCAAGTATCCTAAAATGGAAAACACTGATAAAAGTAGAAACTCTCTAGTCATAGAAACTTAGTAAAATAAGAAACTTTCTAAAAATGGAAACTTTATAAAAATAGTAACTTACTAGGAATAGAAACTTAGTAAAACAAACACATACTTAAACTTAAACATGGGCAAAACACTTAACTACTCTTAAATGTCAATAGGTTGACTTTCCTGCTCACTCGTTCAACTCTTTATTCCGAGGAATAACTCTCTCTCTACTTACTAAGGTGAATTCATAGCCCCTCTTTATTGCTAGAAAACTTACTTACTTTTACCTGGGGTGAGACACATGCTGTTTTTACTTTTTACACTTTAGACACAAGTACCAAACTGTTAAACTATGCTATACCCGGCTATGTCCGACTAAGTCCCTACAGTGATATTTTTAATTGATGTGCATGCTTAATTATTGGGGGTAGGCCTATCAGGAGTAACGTCCCCGATACATTTGACCAAGTCATTGTATTACTTAATAATGAAATTAAACCGACAAGGACAGACACAACTTGTCATGGGACAAAACTTGAACGTTTAGTCTAAATATCACGCATTGGCATAACTTTTTGATCTTGCGGGAGATCAACTTTACAAACTAAATCTAGTGGTCTAAAACAACGACAAACTTTTTGTTAAACCTATGAACTTCACTCAACCTTTTTGGTTGACACTTTAGCATGTTTTGTCTCAGGTGCTGTTTGATTCAAGCTCTTATACTTACCGCTTATGTGATGCTACTTGGACATAGGATCAAGAGATATCGCATTTATTACTTCTGCATGTGAACATTTACGATATTGTTATTCCTGTCATTGTAACGACATTTCATTTTTCGCTGCGTACTCATTAAAGTTAAATTCATCATTTAGTATTGTTCTCGTTTATTATAATATGTTGGTATGTTTTGATATTAGTGACGTTCCTTCCAGACCCTATTGGGAGGACATTACAGATTGGTATCAGAGCATAACCAGGCTGTTATAGAGAACCAGGATTGCATTTTTATGTGGGCCTTACTTGTTAGCTAGGGTGCCTTAGCAATCTAGGAAACTATAACCTTTCCTGCCTTAGAATTAAAGCACTTAGGATTGCCTCATAATCTTAACGATTATTCTTTAATAAACTTGACTTAAAGATTCTAATCAAAATATCCTTCCTAATGTTAGGATGTCTAATTATCATCAAATGACCAAAATGAATCTTTTCAAGCCAACCGAAAAAGATACTGAAAGGTCTTCCATAGAAAGACCAGTCCAAAGTCCACCTTATGGCTTTGGTGGTCCTCCCTCACCAAATTATAGCCCAAATACTACTCTATAGTTACATGAGTCTCCTGAATACTATCCAACCCCGAGGAATAAAGACAAGAGGAAATGTCTTGAAGAAACTGGGCCGTCAAAGAAAAGATCCCGATCTCCTTTCTACGATGAAGTTGATGCCAAGTACGAGCTCATGAATCTGCGAAAAATTACCGATGACCTAATTCGCCATATTGCAAGGATCGGTTTTCAAATGAAGGAAAAAGACCTAGCGATCAAGAAGCTCATGGAGGAAAATGTTGAACTAAAGAAAGAGATAAAGTTGGTGAAGTATGAAGGTGATAGAAATACCCGATGGGGGAAGCAATCTCTCTCCTACCTAAGAGAAGATATTGACCTTAGATTGTAGATGGAGGAAAACCGCGTGAATAATCAACTTTCTATAAGGGACCACAAGTACCATGTAATTAACAATGAAGTTTCTAACCTTTATGATAATCTCGAGTTCCTGCATGAGAAACAAAAGGCGAAGAATGAGAAAGTTGAGAAGTTTATGAAGAAGGTTGAGGACGAGAAGAAGGAATATGAATCTTAATATTCTTTAGTTATCTTTCTATTTTCCATCTATGTAAAGGCTATGCCTTAAAACTATTTCTATTTCCGAATCATATATTAAAAGGCTTATTTAATGCCTAGTTCCTTAATAAAATAAAGTGTTTTATTTATATCATGTGATATTAATACTTTATCTTATTCCTACTTGTAATTGCTCAAATTTGTTAACTTATCCGACTTATGTTCACTTTTATGTAGTGACATCATGGTTCGTTCAGCTGCACCTACCATTAACAATGTTGTGTTAACTACTGAGCAATTCCAACAGTTACTCGCTGCCGCCCAAGGCAACGCCCAAGCTAACCATGCTAATCCACAACCAAAACCTTGTTCCTATAAGGATTTTTCAAACTGTCATCCTCCTGCATTTAAGGGGATTGAAGAAGCTGTCGAACTAGTCCGTTGGTTCGAGAAGATGGAATCTATTTTCCGTATTTGCAACTGTGGTGATAACGATCGAGTAAAGTATGCCACTAGCTCATTGGGTGGCAATGCTTTAACTTGGTGGACTGCTCATGCCAAGTCCGTAGGAATTGATAATGCTAATGCAATTCCATGGGATGAACTCAAAAGCATGATGGTCAACAAATTCTGTCCTCGAAGTCAAGTTCAGAAACTTGAAGCTGAGTTCTGGGAACTCAAGGTCAAGGGTACTGACATTAAGAACTATACCAATCGTTATCTGGAGCTTTCTACTCTATGTCCTGAAATGTTTCCTACTGAAGCTAGAAGAATTGAGCAGTATATTGAAGGTCTTCCTGAGGATGTTCAAGGAAATATTATTGCTGCTGAGAAGGTTACTTTGGATGCTGTGATTTTCATGGCACAAAATCTCATGTTGGCCAAGAGAAGAAGGGCGTCGACCAATAAGCAAGTTGAAACCAAGGGTAATGATGGTAAGAGGAAGTTTGAGCCATCTCAAGGTTCAGCTCAGAATGATAATAAGAAGCCTGCGGATGGTACAAGGTCAAATTATAAGGGTACTTATCCTTTCTGTATTCGTTGTGAGAGGCATCACCCAGGGAAGTGTACTGTGGTTTGTGCGTTGTGTAAGAAAGTGGGACACGTTGCTAAGACGTGTAAGACTCCTACGAAGGATAAGGCTATTGTTCCAGCCAAAGCTCCTCCTACATGCTATACTTGTGGAGAAAAGGGACACATTAGTCCGAATTGTCCTAAGAAGAAAGATAATCCCGCTACTGGAGCTAATGCTACTGCTGCGAAGGGTCGTGCGTTTGTTATTACTGCTGCTGAAGCCCGAGATGAAGATGAAGTTATCACGGGTACGTATCTTGTCAATAATTTCTATGCAACTATTTTATTCGATACTGGTGCCAACAGAAGTTACGTGTCTAGTGATTTTTGTACCTTATTTGCTGAAAAGCCTCAACCCTTAGAAACTAAAAGATTAGTAAAAGTAGCCAATGGAAAGGTCATGCAAGTTGATAAAATCTATAAAAACTGCAACCTAATCTTAGCCGATAAAGAATTTAAGATAGACCTTTTGCCGGTCAAACTCGGAAGTTTTGACGTCGTAGTTGGTATGGATTGGTTACGTCCGTTACATGCTGCTATCATGTGTTACGATAAAACTGTTAATGTTCCATTGGGGAATGGAGATACTCTCATCATCCAAGGTGAAAAGAGTGGTTCCAATCTCAATATCATCTCCTATATCAAAACCCGCAAACACCTTATGAAAGGTTATCCAGCCATTCTAGCCCACGTTAAGCTGATCGAATCGGAAGAGAAGCGTATTGAAGATGTACCAGTGGTTAGAGACTATCCCGATGTGTTTCCCGAAGATCTTCCTGGTCTTCCACCTCCTCGACAAGTTGAATTTGAAATTGATTTAGCTCCCGGTGCTGCTCCTATTGCTAAAGCACCATACCGTTTAGCACCTTCCGAAATGAAGGAACTTTTCAACCAGCTCCAAGAACTATTGGATAAAGGTTTCATTCGTCCAAGCTCATCCCCATGGGGAGCTCCTATTCTATTTGTTAAAAAGAAGAATGGTACGTTAAGGATGTGCATTGATTACCGCAAACTTAACAAGCTTACTATCAAGAACCGTTATCCGTTGCCACGTATTGATGATCTATTCGACCAACTTCAAGGATCAAGTGTTTATTCAAAGATTGATTTGAGGTCCGGATATCACCAACTTAGAGTCAAGGAATCTGATATTCCTAAGACTGCTTTTCGCACTCGTTATGGGCACTATGAATTCTGTGTCATGCCTTTTGGTTTGACCAATGCTCCTGCCATTTTCATGGATCTCATGAACCGTGTATGTAAACCTTATCTCGATAAATTCGTCATTGTTTTCATTGATGACATTTTGATCTACTCCAAGAGTGAGAAGGAACATGAGCAACATCTGCGCGTGATTCTTGAACTCTTACTAAAGGAACAACTCTATACTAAGTTTTCTAAGTGCGAGTTTTGGCTCAAAACCGTACAATTCCTCAGACACGTTGTTGATAGTAATGGAATACATGTCGATCCAGCTAAGATTACCGCTATCTAGAACTGGGAGATACCAAAGACTGCGAAGCATATTCGTCAATTTTTGGGACTTGCCGGTTATTATCGGAGATTCATAAAGGATTTTTCCCTTATTGCCAAACCTCTTACGAAGCTAACTCAAAAAGGGAAGAAGTTTGAGTGGTCCGAAGAACAGGAATCTTCTTTCAAGATTCTGAAAGAGAAGTTGACCACTGCCCCGATTCTATCTTTACCTGAAGGTACTGACGATTTTGTTGTTTACTGCGATGCCTCAAAGCAAGGCTTTGGTTGTGTTTTAATGCAACGTGAAAAGGTTATTGCCTACGTATCGAGACAGTTGAAGAAACACGAGGAGAACTATACCACACACGACCTTGAGTTAGGTGCCGTGGTATTTGCATTAAAGATATGGAGACATTATCTATATGGTACCCAGTTTACGGTGTACACTGACCATAAAAGCCTTCGACACATCTTTAATCAAAAATAGCTGAATATGAGGCAAAGCCGATGGCTCGAGTTATTGAACAATTATGACTGTAAGATGGAATATCATCCTGGCAAGGCAAACGTAGTTGCTGATGTCCTTAGTCGAAAAGACGATGTTAAATGTGTTCGTGCCTTAAACCTGAAAATCAAATCAAATCTTATATCACGAATCTGCGAAGCTTAACTGGAAGCTATTAAACCAACACTTATCGAAGGTGAAGGACCTATCGGTTTCGAGAACCAACTCCAAGTGAAAGCTAATGGTACACGGTACTTTGGCAACAGAATTTGAGTTCCTCGCTTCGGTAATCTCCGTGAACTAGTCTTGGATGAAGCGCATAAGACTAGGTATTCTATTCATCCAGGTTCCAGTAAGATGTACCATGATGTGAAGGAATTCTACTGGTGGCCTAATATGAAAGCCGACATTGCTACTTATGTTAGTAAGTGTCTCACTTGTTTGAAAGTCAAGGCTGAACATCAAAAGCCTTCTGGTCTGTTGACACAACCCGATATTCCACAGTGGAAGTGGGAATGTATCGCTATGGACTTTATTACTAAATTGCCCAAGACTTCTACTGGCAATGATACTATATGAGTCATAGTAGATCGTCTTACTAAATCTGCTCATTTCTTACCGATCAAGGAGACCGACAAGATGGAGAGATTTTCACAACTGTATATCAAAGAAATTGTCTCTCGTCATGGTGTTCCTATATCAATCATATCCGATCGCGACAGTAGATTCACTTCCAGATTCTGGAAATCCTTACAAACTGCTCTTGGAACTCAACTCGACATGAGTACTGCTTATCATCCGCAAACCGATGGTCAAAGTGAACGAACCATTCAAACATTGGAAGATATGCTTCGCGCTTGTGTTATCGACTTCGGCAAAGGCTGGGATAGACATTTACCTTTGGTTGAATTCTCTTACAATAATAGTTACCACTCAAGTATTAAGGCTGCACCTTTTGAGGCCTTATACGGACGAAAATGTAGATCCCCACTGTGCTGGGATGAATTAGAGGACAGACAGTTAACTGGTCCTGAAATCATACACGAGACAACCGAAAAGATAGTTCAGATTAAGAAACGAATCGAAACTGCCCGCAGCCGACAGAAGAGCTATGCTAATAAAGGTCGGAAAGATTTGGAATTCTAAGTTGGTGACAAAGTCATGTTGAAAGTATCCCCTTGGAAAGGTGTCGTTCGTTTTGGTAAACGAAGCAAACTAAGTCCGCGTTTTGTTGGACCCTTCAAGATTACTGAAAGGATCGGACCCGTGGCTTATTGATTAGAATTACCTGCTGAACTTAGCAGCGTACACAACGTATTTCATGTCTCGAATCTTAAAAAGTGTCTCGCTGATGACACTCTCGTTATTCCTTTGGATGACATTCGCATTGATGATAAAATGCACTTCATAGAGGAACCCGTAGAAGTCATGGACCGATCTGCTAAACGCTTAAAACAAAGCACCATACCTATTGTTAAGATCCATTGGAATTCACGACGAGGCCCCGAGTATACCTGGGAACGTGAAGACCAAATGAAACAGAAATATTCCCATCTCTTCTCAACCGCTGATGCATCCGAGAAGTCTACCTAAAACTTCGGGACGAAGTTTTTATTAACGGGGAGGTACTGTAACAACCCTCACTTTTCGACTTCTAAATTTACTGAATTAACCCTAGGGTTATATGTCGGACTACATGTATTAAGGGTTGTTATATACAATTAAATATTGACCGAATAGTAATTTTTAGTCAACAATGTACGCTTAAATAAATAATATATTATTAATTTATATAATTTGACATAATTTAACTAAGTATATATAAACTTTGTATCACTTTTATTATTTAGTTAATGTATTATATATTTAACTATATAATAAATCTAATTATATATAAATGTAATAATATTTACAAACTTACTAAAACTATAGTTTAATAATTAAAATCATAATTATTATTAAAAATACAAAATACCGAATTATTTATTATTTTTATGCAAAATTTGTATTTATTAATTAAATAAAAATAAAAAATAAAATATTATTGACAAATATTCTTGGAAAAGCATTAAATCAATTTGTTTATTTATATAAAAAAAATCTTTAAAATAAATGAAAAAAATAAATAAATAAATAAATTACTTTTTAATTAAAAATTGTAATGGAAAAACTACTTTTATTATTTTATTTTGTGCATTATCCCATGACCTAACATTTAATACTTTTTAATTTTAAAATCTCATTAAGAATTAAAATATTTCTTTTTCTTTTAATTATTTTATTCTTTTTACCTAATTTTTTCAAGTATAAATACCCCTCATTTCTCATTCAAACTCACACCAAAATTTCTCTCATTCTCTCTTTGAAGAATTACTACTAATAAGTATTATTTTCTTACTTTTTATTTTTTTTTACTTTTTACTTTTTACTTTTTACTTCGGTTATTATTTTTACCGAAACATGTAAACAATGTTATAAATTATATGCAATTAAAAATAAAATAAATAACATGTATACACTATTACTATTACTAGCACCTATAACCTACTACTTATATTGTAACATAAAAACATTTTGGGATATGTATTAGAGATGTATAGATCTTCGAACTTTCTTGACAAATGGTTTCTATGAGATTCTAGGCAGAGGGTTTGGATTTCCGATTTAAAGGGTCCTATGGCTCAAGCCCCTAGATCTAAATTAGCCATTCGAAGGGAAAGGGGTGATTGGAAGCTTATCTAATACGGCAAGTATCCTAAAATGGAAAATACTGATAAAAGTAGAAACTCTCTAGTCATAGAAACTTAGTAAAATAAGAAACTTTCTAAAAATGGAAACTTTATAAAAATAGTAACTTACTAGGAATAGAAACTTAGTAAAACAAACACATACTTAAACTTAAACATGGGCAAAACACTTAACTACTCTTAAATGTCAATAGGTTGACTTTCCTGCTCACTCGTTCAACTCTTTATTCCGAGGAATAACTCTCTCTCTACTTACTAAGGTGAATTCATAGCCCCTCTTTATTGCTAGCAAACTTACTTACTTTTACCTGGGGTGAGACACATGCTGTTTTTACTTTTTACACTTTAGACACAAGTACCAAACTGTTAAACTATGCTATACCCGGCTATATCCGACTAAGTCCCTACAGTGATATTTTTAATTACTGCGGCATGCTTAATTATTGGGGGTAGGCCTATCGGGAGTAACGTCCCCGATACATTTGACCAAGTCATTGTATTACTTAATAATGAAATTAAACCGACAAGGACAGACACAACTTGTCATGGGGTAAAACTTGAACGTTTAGTCTAAATATCACGCATTGGCATAACTTTTTGATCCTGAGGGAGATCAACTTTACAAACTAAATCTTGTGGTCTAAAACAACGACAAACTTTTTGTTAAACCTATGAACTTCACTCAACCTTTTTGGTTGACACTTTAGCATGTTTTGTCTCAGGTGCTGTTTGATTCAAGCTCTTATACTTACCGCTTATGTGATGCTACTTGGACATAGGATCAAGAGATATCGCATTTATTACTTCTGCATGTGAACATTTACGATATTGTTATTCCTGTCATTGTAACGACATTTCATTTTCCGCTGCGTACTCATTAAAGTTAAATTCATCATTTAGTATTGTTCTCGTTTATTATAATATGTTGGTATGTTTTGATATTAGTGACGTTCCTTCCAGACCCTATTGGGAGGACGTTACAACTGTCATCACAAATGAGAAAAATGAGCTTATTCCTACTAGGACTGTAACAGGATGGCGTGTTTGTATTGATTATAGAAAATTAAATGACGCCACCAGAAAAGATCACTTTCCCTTACCTTTTATTGATCAAATGTTGGAAAGATTAGCCGGAAATAGTTACTATTGTTTTCTTGATGGTTTTTCCGGATATTTTCAAATTCTAATAGCACCCGAGGACCAAGAGAAAATCACATTCACGTGCCCTTATGGTACTTTTGCTTACAAACGCATGCCATTTGGACTTTGCAACGCCCCTGCAACCTTTCAAAGGTGCATGATGGTGATTTTTCACGACATGATAGAAGAATGCATGGAAGTTTTCATGGATGACTTTTCAGTCTTCAGTGATACATTTGAATCATGTCTAGTTAATCTTGAACGAATGCTTATTAGATGCGAACAATCAAATCTAGTACTTAATTGGGAGAAATGCCATTTCATGGTTAAAGAAGACATCGTTCTTGGTCATAAAATTTCAAAGGAAGGAATTGAAGTGGATAGAGCTAAAGTAGATGTAATTGCTATACTTCCACATCCCACCAATGTTAGAGGAGTTAGGAGTTTTCTAGGGCATGCCAGTTTTTACCGACGTTTCATAAAAGATTTTTCTAAAATTGCTACTCCTATGAATAAACTCCTAGAAAAGGATGCTCCATTCATCTTTTCAGATGAATGCATCAAATCTTTTAATATTCTTAAAGAAAAACTCACTAATGCGCCGATTATGATAACTCCAAATTGGAATCTACCGTTTGAACTTATGTGCGATGCAAGTGATTTTGCAATGGGAGCCGTTTTAGGACAAAGGATTGAAAAATGATTTCAACCTATTTATTATGCTAGTAAGACATTACAAGGAGCACAAACGAATTATACAACTACTAAAAAAGAACTCCTTGCTATTGTCTTTGCTTTTGACAAATTTCGTTCATATCTCATTCTAGCTAAAACGGTGGTCTATACCGACCATTCTGCTCTTAGATACCTATTTTCAAAACAACATGCCAAGCTACGATTAATCCGTTGGATCTTACTCTTACAAGAGTTCGATTTTGAAATCCGAGATAAAAAGGGAGCAGAAAATCTCGCCGCTGATCATATTTCTCGTCTTGAAAATCCCGAATTAGAAGTTCTAAATGAATCGGCCATACAAGACAACTTTCCTGATGAATATCTATTGAAGATAGATTATAATGAAATTCCATGGTACTTAGTATGCGGATTCCTTGAAAAAGGATTATCGTACCAAAAATGAAAGAAATTCTTTAGTTATATAAAACACTATTTCTGGGAAGATCCACATTTGTTTAAAAGTTGTCCCGATGGAATAATACGCCGATGTGTATTCGGAGACGAAGCTAGTCAAATCTTAGACCATTGTCACACAGGACCAACAGGAGGGCATTATGGGCCTCAACTAACAGCAAGAAAAGTTTATGATGCTGGATTCTATTGGCCTACAATTTTCAAAGATGCACACCTTCTTTGCAAATCCTGTGATGCTTGTCAAAGGGCCGGAAAAATAAGTCAACGTGATGAAATGCCACAAAATGTCATTCAAGTATGTGAAGTATTTGACATTTGGGGTATTGACTTTATGGGTCCATTTCTAAAATCTTATAATAATCTCTACATTCTCGTTGCCATTGATTATGTATCTAAATGGGTGGAAGCACGAGCTCTCCCAACTAACGATGCACGAGTTGTAGTCAACTTTTTAAAATGTCTTTTTGCAAGGTTCGGAACACCGAAAGCTTTTATAAGTGATCGGGGTACTCATTTTTGTAATAATCAACTTGAGAAAGTTCTCAAATGATATGGAGTAACTCATAAAATCTCCACCGCTTATCATCCACAAACAAGTGGACAAGTTGAAAATACCAACCGAGCTTTAAAACGTATTCTAGAGAAAACCGTAGGATCAAATCCGAAGGAATGGTCCATGAAATTGGAGGATGCACTCTGGGCTTTTAGAACAGCCTACAAAACTCCAATTGGAACCACACCTTTTAAACTCGTTTACGGAAAAGCATGTCATCTTCCAGTAGAAATTGAACACAAAGCATTTTGGGCTTTGAAGACATGTAATCTTGATTTACATGAAGCCGGACGTCTATGATTAAGTCAACTAAATGAATTAGAAGAATTAAGACTTGAGGCATCTGAAAATTCGTTAATCTATAAAGAAAGAACGAAGAAATGGCATGATAAAAGAATCAGAAGTTCAAAAGAATTTAAAGAAGGAGACAGAGTTCTTCTTTTCAATTCACGATTCAAGCTATTTTCTGGAAAATTGAAATCAAGATGGTCTGGACCATTCATAGTCAAAAGAGTTTTCCCATACGGAACAGTAGAGTTAATAAATTCAAATGGGATTGAATTTAAAGTTAATGGTCACAGAGTTAAACATTACATACATGGTCCGATGGAAGTTGACAATGAAGTCAATCATAATTTCACCACTCAAGAAAACCTTCAAAATGAAAAAATAAATATGTTATCAACAACATATGAAAAATCAAAATTGGAAAATAGGGAGGATTCAAATTTGAGTGATGAAGAAGAATTCTTATACAAACCTCCCATTCCAAGAAACGAAGAAAAATGTGAACAAGAAGTTCAAATAGAAGTGAAAGAACCAAGAAAAGAACACCCGAAAAAGGTTTACAAACCAACTCGACTTACTAAAGCAGGAGACCTGGGTGAATTTATCATTTCTTGCTTGCTTAATGATGGTGATGTATATAATGAACTCGCAGATTTAGGAGCAAGTGCAAATATTATGCCTCTTTCCTTATACAAAAGATTAGGTATGGGTAAATTAAAACCAACCAAAATAGGTGTTCAATCATTTGACCTAACCATTAAACACCCGGTTGGAATAGCAAATAATTTACTTGTTAACGTGGGAAGTTTGACCTTTGTTGCAAACTTCATAGTGATTAATATGGAGGAAAACCTTGATATTCCTCTAATTTTAGGTCGCCCATTTTTAGCAACCACCGAGGCATTCATTGATGTAAGAGAAGGAAGAATGACACTTAAGGATTGTGATAAATCGATCACCTTTATGAACCGAAAGTTTAGATCTCCACCAACCAAAACTGTTAAAACCAATAAAAACGCATAAGTGTGGGGAAGATGAAGAAACACTTAATGATGATCCGATCACAAAGAACCCCGTTGATGATAAGAAATTAGATGAACCCGTTTTTAACAGTTCAACGAAGAAACTTTATAAACGGATTCACGATGCTAAGATTAAGGGAAACTTTAAGTTATGTAACCAATTAATATCCAATTTATCACCAAAAGAAAAGGTGATGTTAGTTGAATTTATGAAAGTTACGGAGGAAATCAACAAATGGATTGAAGTAAAAGTCAAAGATATTCAAGTTGTTGATGATCCAATTAAAAATAACGTTAATCATAATTTCAACTAAGTGTAGGGAGGTTCGAATCTTTTTAGGGTAATATGTATTTCTGTTAGAGTTAGATTTTCTGTTTTCGTGTAGTTCTCGAGAATGGAATCCGAATGGTCTTTCCCTAGCAGACCCTAAAGAACTAGTCTTCTCCCCCCATTCTGAATTTTTTTTTTAGGTTTTACGAGATGAAGACTTCCTGTAAATTAAACCATGGTCTAATGCTACACGCTTTGATCACTAAACGTAATAATTACACCCTTTCAAGTGAAATAGTATCATTAATCAGAGGTAAATTGGACGGAGTAAGAAAAGAATCCAGGAATGAAAATAATAAGTTACATTTTGGTAAAGGAAAATCAAAATCCGCAGGGAAAAGAAGAGCTCGACACCTTGAAAGATGTCACAAATGCGGAAAATGGTCACACGAAGGAAAATGCTCGACGAATCAGACATATTCCAATACCGAATTCGTTACTTTATGCAAAGATGGACCGTTCATATATTTCGAAGAAAAAACGTTGAATGCTTGAGGCTATGCCTATGTAGCTATGGAAAACCAATTAGTCCGACTATCTTATGAGTGGGCTAAAACAGGTCACTGAGAATTCCATTTCACAGGTAAGTATGTACAGTTTTTATTTTTATTTTATTGCTTTTAACCTTTTGATATTAAACGCTAAATTGTTCGCTATAAAGTATTAAATTGGTATTCAATAAAATTAGATTTTGCGACCGAAATTATTGATATCATACAAAAATTTATTACATCACTACGAAATTTACCGTTTATTCTTAAGGTATAAATATCTTTAATCAATCAACCCAAAATATTTCAGAAATTCGTCAGGAGTAAAACTAGGTAATATAGCCGAAATTACTTTACCGAAAAGAGGGGCGTATATTTTTGATAATATTTGATTGATTAAAGTGGGATAAAAGACCAAAAAGATTGTTAATTTT
Organism: Rutidosis leptorrhynchoides; assembly: GCF_046630445.1. Lineage (NCBI taxonomy): Eukaryota > Viridiplantae > Streptophyta > Magnoliopsida > Asterales > Asteraceae > Rutidosis > Rutidosis leptorrhynchoides. The sequence continues at coordinate 115,119,489 of NC_092337.1, forward strand.
ATTTTTACCTTGTTTTTAAAATATTAAATTAATATTGTAAATATTTTTAAATCAATATGTTTAAGTTTGTGAATATTTTAAAAACTAATATTTTTAATATGAGTTTGTAAAACTAAAATATATAAATATTAATAATATTAATATGAATTTTTAATTTTATGCATTTTAAATTTAAGTTTGTGTGAAGTTAAAAACAAAAATTTACTTTATTTCATTAAGTTAAAAATATGATTTCTAAAATTCGTCGTGAGTTGAAGACTAGGTCATTTAGCCGAAATTGCTTTACCCGAGGGCGGGACGAGAAATTTTGTTATCATCATTTTTAATCTTATTAATTTAAAGTATGCCAAAAAAATTAAAAAACCCAAAAATCTTTGCTTTTAAAACAGCGCTTAAAAACGACAAATTTTAAAATTTTGTCGAGGGACGGACTAGGACAACGATCCGAAACGACCTCGTCCTAAATAACAAGAAAAACAAAATTTTTAAATTATGTAATTTCTATTTTAAAAGTTAAAGGTTTTATAAAAAAAAAAAGTGTTTCGAGATCGCGGAGTCAGGAGGGTGTCCCCTTCGAGATCGCGGAGATTAAAAATCCCAGAAAGCATAAACTGGTCGACAGACCAGTTTCATACACACACCCCACATATTTCTGCGAAAAATCCACGAAAAAAGCACCCCAAAATCGCCATTTTGAACCGTTTTTCATCAAATTTGTTGCTAAAAATTGATGTGGAGATTCCTACCTATATCCCTTTCAAGAAGAATGGTAATTTCTACACCCCTAACACTCTTAAATTGGAATTTTTTTTTTTTTTTTTTGTGTTCTTGAGCTATTTTTTTAATTTGATTTTTGTTAATTTTTAGTGTAATTAGTGTTAAATTGTTGATATATTATGCATGTATAACCTAGATTGATGCTATTTAACATGATTTGAAGCCAAAAACTTCAAAAATTTTAGGAATCTAGGGTTTGTGTTCTTGAGCAATTTGGGACTTTTTGATATAAACAGGTTATGGCCGATTTTTGTCATGAATTATTGCTAAATTAAGTAGTGTAACATGTTTAGGTAGCTAAATGATCAATACTTTGATCCTAAACATGATTTTTGAGAATTAAAGTGGACTTTTTAAGTCTAAAATTCATGAACTTGATTAATTTGATATAAAAGCCATTTGAAACTTGTTTAATTGCTAGTAATGATTATTTTGACATGTTATTTGAGTATAATGCTTATAAACTTGGTAAACATTTTCATATATGCTTATTTGAAAAAGTGTAGAATTGTTAAAAATATGAAAATGAGCATGAGTTTAATATGGATTAAACATGTCATGTTAGTTATTTTTAATTGTTATTTTGCTAATACCAATGCATTTTTGGATGAACAATTCCTTTTTGTTTAATGTGTTTAGCAGAATGAACGAGGTGAATCTTCATCCGCGCCATAAAATTTGAATACTTATAATGAAAGTGATGAGGATCAAGATCTCAGTGAACAATACAAACAGAATCAACCGCATCCTTTAATTTCATTGTCACGATCAGTTGAAGCAAATCTACACCCTAACTTACGATTTGACAGATTTTGGATAGACTATCCAAAATATCAGAGGAACTTGAGCATTCTTTATCCCAAAGATGTTGAAGTATCCAGGGTGATAGATTGGGCACCATTAGAAACAGTGGGATTGGCCGTGCCAATAAGAGAATTACTTACACAAAGGTATGGTAATTCTACTTTCAATGATTGGATTAATCTATTCACTATACGTAGACCTGTGTATAAGGAATGGTGCGTTGAGTTAGTAAGTACTATTGAACTAAATGATGAAGTAACTAGTTTAACGGATAAAAGTTTTATTAGATTTCTATTAGGAGGTGTGATGCGCCGTATGTCTTTATTAGATATGGCTGAAGCTTTGTGTATTTATACGGCTGAAGAATTATTAACTAATGATTGTAGACAGTTGATAAGTAATGGTAGAAGGGTTGATTATGATTTTGATAAGAATGAGTTGTGGAGTATAATGACTAGCCATAATCGTTTTCGTGGAGGTCATTATTCTTATACTGATATACATAGAGCTGAGCTTAGGGTAATCCATAAATTCATTTCCAACTCTATTACACAAAGGGGTAGAAATAAAGATAAAGTGACCGAAGATGATTTATTTTATCTGATGTGTATTAGAGACCCACAGAGCTTTGTAAATATTCCTTATTGTGTGGGCTATTATTTTTCGGATATGATAAAGGGAATGCGAAACAATAGTATTATAGGAGGTGGTATTTTTGTAACTTTAATTGCCAAGTACCTCGGTGTGGATATTACTCAGGGAAGGGAGTTAGTACAAGTACCCATTCCTCGTGATCGGATTGATATGCGGGTATATGCTGGTGCAAAGGTTTTGTTGAAAAGAAATAATGTTGCACTTCCGTATCAAGGAAATCATCCACAGGTAGAAAGAGGTCAACAACAAGGTAATGTAGGAGGAGGAAACCAAATGACCGATATACAAAGAATAATGTCCCAAACTGAATACCAACGGGCTATGCAACAAGAGTATCAGGCTTGGCAATATCATCAAGAATATATCAAAGCCTATTTAGCCTCCCAAGGTAGGACCTACATTCCTACTGAGCCAGTCCATTTTCCTCCGTGGACCGAGGACACGAGACCACCTTTTCCTACCTATGACCCACTTCAAGCATATCAAGATAGATACAATGAACCATGGAACCCCTACTGGTTTCAGAATCAACCCTAGTTTACTTAGTCTTATTTATCTTATTTATTTGTAATGTTGCTATATTTAATACTTATGTTAGTATTGTATTAGTTTTTATAATTTTCTAACTTTTATTATTATATTTTAATAATTTTTGACTGTGAGGTAATATACCAAACTTCAAAAATATGTATATATGTTTGCAGTTTATCTTATGTACACAACAGGGTAAAACAATGTATTTTCAAAGACTGGCATTAAGTTCAGCAAAAGCTACTAATTTTGACAACAAGATGCAAAATAAATGTGATGTAACAACAAGACGGAATGAACAAATGATGTGCACCATTTATCATTCAACAAACAAACGCCAATATGTTTGGAAACTTTGGTAAAATTTAATCATTTTTCTACGCTAATCACCTTCAATAATTTAAATTGTTACTAATTTCTTGCAAATGAGGGCATTGCAAGATCTTAAGTGTGAGAAGGGGTTAAATTCTTTCAAATTTTTAAAATTTTTTGACTTATACACTTGGTTACCATTAGAAATACTAGTAACGCAGTAGTTGTATTAGAATCTAGTGCTCTCTGATAATAAAGAACATCCCTAGTCTTATATACTGACTACCCAATTCTAGTAAATTTTTTCAAAATTTTCAATTAAATGAATTCAAAATCATGTTTATACATATTTATGAACGATAAAACTAGGTGTTAACACCGAAATTATTGTTACCTTGGAAAGGACATAAATTGAGAAACAAACCAAAATGTTAGAATTCATTTAAAATGGAATAGAGGACAATAAAAAGGCAAATAAAAGAAAATAAAAAGCCAAGTGTGGGAAAAATTTACCAAGTTATTTAAAACATATATCACATATTTTTGTGCAAATAATTGAAGATACTTTTGTTTTGGACAAAATTAACTGTTTTACCCGGTAAATTGTAATATATTTGAAAGAAAGATGGATCTACACGATGAATCAATTCCATCATTAAAAGGAAGTAAAGTCTTCCGAAAAAGACACGCGCTTCTTGATTTAGGTCATGAAGTTATCGTCCAGACCAGCTGTAGGTTGACGAAAAATCAAGAAAAGTCATCTCTAAAATCAGCAGGAAATCCATGGACCTCAGCATCAAACAGGGTTGCCAAGTGGTCAGACTTATCCTAACCATGAGAGGATCTGTCTCGTAAAATGGGGAGGGCGCCGTGCAAATTAGCTTTATATGTATGAATCGAATGATGTTATGAAAATCATTACTACCTCAAGTTCCTTGGATAATCCTACTGGAAATGAGAAAAATAGATCTAGCTTCAAAGGATCCTTGGATGGCTTGAAAGTTCTTGAAGCAGAATCATGACACGAAAACAATTTCAAGTAAGATTTCCACTCGAAATAAGATTGTTATAGTTATAGAAATTGAATTAAAGTTTGAATATGATTATTACCTTGTATTAGAAAGATAACCTACTGTAAGTAACAAAGGTTTCTTGATCTTGGATGATTATTTGGAATGGATTTAGAAAACTTGGAAGTAAACTTGCAATCTTGGAAGTATTCTTGATTTTATGAAACTAGAACTTTTGGAATTTATGAAGAACACTTGGAACTTGAAGATAGAACTTGAGAGAGATCAATTAGATGAAGAAAATTGAAGAATGAAAGTGTTTATAGGTATTTTTGGTCGTTGGTGTATGGATTAGATATAAAGGATATGTAATTTTGTTTTCATGTAAATAAGTCATGAATGATTACTCATATTTTTGTAATTTTATGAGATATTTCATGCTAGTTGCCAAATGATGGCTCCCACATATGTTAGGTGACTCACATGGGCTGCTAAGAGCTGATCATTAGAGTGTATATACCAATAGTACATACATCTAAAAGCTGTGTATTGTACGAGTACGAATACGAGTGCATACGAGTAGAATTGTTGATGAAACTGAACGAGGATGTAATTGTAAGCATTTTTGTTAATTAGAATTATTTTGATAAGTGTCTTGAAGTCTTTCAAAAGTGTATGAATACATATTAAAACACTACATGTATATACATTTTAACTGAGTCGTTAAGTCATCGTTAGTCGTTACATGTAAACGTTGTTTTGAAACCTTTAGGTTAACGATCTTGTTGAATGTTGTTAACCCATTGTTTATTATAACAAATGAGATGTTAAATTGTTATATTATCATGATATTGTGATATATAATATATCTTAGTATGATATATATACAGTTAAATGTCGTTACAACGATAATCGTTACATATATGTCTCGTTTCGAAATCATTAAGTTAGTAGTCTTATTTTTACATATGTATTTCATTGTTAATACACTTAATAATATATTTACTTATCATTTAACATAATTAACCAAGTGTATCAATATCTTAATTTGATTCATATGTACCTAGTAAGACGTTTTTATAACGATAATCGTTATATATATCGTTTTCGAGTTTCTTAAATTAATAGTCTCATTTTTATGTATATAACTCATTGTTAAAATACCTAATGAGATACATACTTATAATAAAATCATGTTAACTATATATATAACCATATATATGTCATCGTATAGTTTTTACAAGTTTTAACGTTCGTGAATCACCGATCAACTTGGGTGGTCAATTGTCTATATGAAACCTATTTCAATTAATCAAGTCTTAACAAGTTTGATTGCTTAACATGTTGGAAACACTTAATCATGTAAATAACAATTTCATTTAATATATATATAAACATGGAAAAGTTCGGGTCACTACATCGGTGACTTGGGAAAATAATGGTGGATATGTGGAGTGCTATATAGTGATAAATGAGCTATAAAGGAAAGTTTCAATTCGTTTTTCTATTTAATTTATAAACCGAAAGTTTCAAACAAATAACCCATTTTACACATTAGGTATAGATAATTCTCCTTGGTCGTATTAGTAGTGTTGTGGGCCGAGATATAGATTAAAAGTTATGATTGGGACGTTCGTATTTTGAGATATATATTGTGTAGCACATTGTCAAGATAAAAGTAAAGCATGTGGGACAAAGGAGACTATTGGTGACCGACAATATCAATAAGAAAATACCACTTGTTCTCGCATGCCATATCGCCTTTCTGGTCGAGTTTTCTAATTAACATATACACGTTTACAGTTCCTATGGTAGGGTGTTAGTATATCTTTTTGAGCCATAATCCAACTCATGTTGGGCTGGAGCAATAACTGTAATGATACGTGTTGTATGGTTGGGCCAGAAAATCTTGTATTCTACTGGGCCAAGAGCTGTTAAGGTTGTAGTTGTTGGGCTAGTGGAGGTGGGTTGCAGTTTCCTTATTACAATCGAGGTCCAACAAAAAGAAATCCTTTAGGTATCAGGATGTTATGATAAGGGAGTAAATGATTAAGGTGATGATGTAATGATCATTAAGATGATTATGATGTTAGATGTTATGTACTGATAATGAATGATGATGGTGACAGTGGTTATTGATAATGAAAATGACGAGTAATGAATAGATGATGAAGCGAGATCATGATGATTAAGATGATGGAATTAAAATGATTATGATTATGATTAGGAGCATAATGACGATAGTTTAATAGGATAATAAAGATTTACAAGTGATGATGATTCGGGTAAAGAATGTTATCGGGTTAGCGGGACGTCGCGGGTTCAAACCCGAACTTGGGCATTTTTTTTAGGCTACTTCTTCTTTGAGGTAGAATTTTTATTATTATTATTATTATTTTTAAAATTATTATCATTATTATCATTAGTAGTAAAATTAACATTTTTATAGTTATTATTACTATCAATATTATTATTATTATTATAATTGTCATTATTAAATCTAATTATTATTATTATTTTATTTTTACTAATATTATTTTAGTACTATTATAATTATTATTTTAACAAACAAATGATTTTTTTATAAAAATATATTACAAGTATACTAATATTACGTACTAACATGTTTTTAATATATATTAACTAATATATTATTATAACCTTAATTAAATTATACATTGTATTTATAATATGTAATTAATGTATATATAAAGATATTAATCTTAATACATTATAAAAATAAATAAACTTAGTTGATTAAATGTGATATGTGTTAATGTATATATGAATAATATAGGTTCGTAAATACGAGGCCAACCCTGCATTGTTGAATATAGTCATATGTATTTTTACTACAAAATACATTAGGTGAGTTTCATTTGCTCTCTTTTACACTTTATATTTTTGGGACTGAGAATACATGCGCTGTTTTTACAACTGCTTTATTAAATGCTTTTGAAATATATTTTGAACTGAGAATACATGAAATGCTTTCATAAATGTTTGACGTGATATGACACAAGCAAAACATTCCTTGAATGAATTATTATGCAGACAGAAGTTCTGTTGATTATTATTGAATTTTGTGGACATGATATTTGCCACCATTGAATTATGTGGACATGATAATTGCCACCATTGAATTATGTGGACAGGATAAATGCCACCATTGAATTATGTGGACATGATAATTGCCACCAATTGATATGAATGTTATATATCGAGAGAATGATTTTATACACAGGTTATGTGTATGTTATTTTTGTACACGAGATATGTGTACGGTTACTAAGATTTATGAAAGATGATTTCGTACACGAGAAAAGTGTACTGTATTTAAAAGATATCGCATGTACATTACAGGTGGGTATAGAATTCGGGCCCATTTGTACCATGCAGGATTTAAATCTTGTGGTCTATCAAAATGATGAATTTTATTGTTTTATGATAAACTTATGAACTCACCAACCTTTTGGTTGACACTTTAAAGCATGTTTATTCTCAGGTATGAAAGAAATCTTCTGCTGTGCATTTGCTCATATTACATGGAGTCGTTCATGGCATCTAGAGGTCAGAACCTCGCAATGGGACCAACTGTTGAAGACTTCGTCCAGATGGATTAGGACGGGGCATTTCAGCTGGTATCAGAGCGGTGGTCTTAGCTAACTAGGTCTGCATTAGTGTGTCTAACTGATAAGTCATTAGGATGCATTAGTGAGCCTGGACTTCGACCGTGTCTGCATGTCAAAAGTTTTGCTTATCATTTAGTGTCGAAAATTATTTGCTTATCATCCTTAAAGTCTAGACACGTCTTACTGCCTCTATTGCATAGACAGTGTATAGATAAATTCATATCTTAACGTATCTGTTATTGTTACCTTTGCCTGACAGCTTTCGTAGATTCCTCCGTAACTTATGGGATTTTAGTATTATATATGCATATATAAATTATGTATTGCAGGGTACTAATCTACATCCTATTATATTCCTTATCGAAAATCCTTCATCTGATCGTACGAGATGAATCCCTCAACCAGTTCGAATTCCTCGGATTACGACAGCTATTCCGATATGGAGTTTCACCTAAGCTCCGAAAGTAGTGTCACCAGAATGAATCAACCAATCATCCATCCCCAATTCATCTGATGAGTTTGTAGCCGACTTAATCAATGGAGACGCGAAGAAGGCGATCCTTTTCACCAACCGAATTTACCTCTTGGCGATGAATCTGAAGTACTTATCAGCGAACCAGTCCGAAACACCATTTTCACCCTCATTTCCCGAATACCTCACCACGATTATATTCTATCTAAAATTCTAAACCTTATTATCTACTCGTTCCGACCGACAATCATCCCGGAGTAATATAAGAAGTCAACGAACTTCGCGCTCGAATAATCAATTTGGAGAATATGGTGCAAAACGTACCATCTCCAGCAACATCAACGGCACCAACAGTACCACCAACATCAATACTAGTACAATCAACAACATACGCTTTAACATCACAATCTGTACCTCGAGCATAATCATCATTCTACATGATGTTCTACATCATTTATCTTCGTTCAACATGACGATTATGTAATCTCTAATGTTTTAGAGATTATATATTCTTGTTCTAACGGTAAAGCAAATGAGATTAATATCATATTAACTCATTAAATCCATGATTACCTCTGAAGAAAATATATATGTATATATGTTTTCATAAAGATTGTAATTCAAAATTCTTTTATACAAACTGTTAATGGTGAAAATATTTTAACGGGTAGGTAATACCCGAGGAATATTTAGATTTCACAGTAATAAGTTACACTGTACATTCTTCCAATCTGATTCAACAGTCATTCACTATCCTACTTACAACCACCGATATACGTATTCGTTCACTGCAGAATAACCATTTTCATTCAATTTCATATTTGGATTTTGATTTACCAGAATCCAACAAGTGGGATAATGAAGAAAACATTGGACAAAATAAAATTGTTAGAAACAAACAAATTAACTATGAGAAATTTTGTTAAGAATTCACGCTAACTGTTCCTAGCTAACTGTTAATTCCGTATTACCTTTTATTTAACGCAATTTATTTATCGCATTTTATTTATCGCAATTTTAATTCTCACAATTTTATTTATAGTCATTTAATTTCTGTTATTTACTTTACGCATTTTATTTATCGTCATTTAATTTCTGTATTTTTTTACGCACTTTAAATATCGGGACACGTATACAAGGTTTTGACATATCATCGGGACACTCTATATGCAGTAATGATCGAGTTCTCTATACAGGGTTGAGGTTGATTCTATAATAATATATATACTTTGAGTTATGATCGAGTCTGAGACATGTACACGGGTCACGATACGTATTAATTAATTCGAATATTATAAACTGTATATGAATTATTGAATTAGTAACCGTGGACTGCTAACTGCGGACTACCCACTTTGAACAATTAAAATGAATTAAAATATTGATTATAACATATGAAACTAAACGATTCTTCAAGTTTGCCACTTGATTTCATCTTAAACGCCATTTGTATTTTGACAATTCTAATCTGTGTTCAAACCTTTCATAATTCTTGAAAACACCTCAATCGAGAGGATGAACCAACCGCACTTTATCTACGGAAGGAAAGATTTATGCGTATAGTTATACACCTGAAAAACTCTCGGAACCTGAGCAAACGTTTAACATGTATCTGTGCTAATTCCTTTAGCGTTGTTATTACCGAAGATAACTTTACAATCCTTCTCCAAATTAGCCAGTTTTGTCACAGCTCCAGCAAGTCAATTTCGACTTTTCATTCGAAATAACCTTATTATAACCTTGATATACATGCGTGCTCATTTATTGTTACCGGAGAACCTTTTATATTCCACCATATTACCATCAGCGTTTAATCATCTAAAAACACAATTCTCTTGAAAATACCTCGGATTGATAACCGACGATTCAGATATGGCTGCATTAAATGCAGAGGAAACAGTAAAATTGTAGAGGGCCTAATGGCCAAGAGTTGATGAAAAAGAATGGAGTGTTGGGGACGCTCGGTAGAAAATTTGGTACTGAAAAACGGATTGAGCTAACCATAAAGGAGATCAAGGACAAATACAAGGACCAAACCCTATATTCAAAGAATCCAGGTAATTCTGGATCCGATGAAATCTTTAGGGAATATCTTGCTCCGAAGTCATGTTAAAATCTTGCGAAAAATTTTTCTTCATCAACCTTCGAACTTAGAAATTTCAAAATATCATCATAAATATCTTCGATATTTTTGAGGATATTTTCATAAATATTCTTGTTCAAAATTATCTACCTCTTCGTGTTTTCTGTATTCCATTATATTGGAAACTTCTGTAAAATCTAAGTATAAATTATGAGTGAATTGTGGAGAAATGTTGGAAATTGAAGCATGGGTTGGTATAATATAATGAGGCTTGGCCAACGTGATTATATTACAGTAAGTCATGCTGAGTTTCTAATGAAACATGATGATGGTTCACAGTAAATCATACCATCATCATGTGTCATGTTACATAACTCTTTCATTCTGTTTAATTTCTAAACATATCAAGAAAATATATTCTTGATAGTTCTATTCTCAGTGATTCTGGTAATTTGACAAATCAAGTCGTGTTATTACTTTCTTTCTTGTTTAGAACATTAAGATCATTCGAAACTTTATATCTACGAATTCTGGACCGTTACTCGCGTTACTAGAGGTCGGGAAGAGAAGAAAAAGGCAAAGAACTCCGAAACATAAGGGAAGATATAAAACCCGACAACAACACAGAAATCACAAACCGTGTACATTAATACGAATAGCAATATAAAGACAGGGGAGTATGATAAACACAATAACCCTAAGGTAATAGTAGAAGTGAATAGATTCCTCCGATGGTAAATGGGAAAGAAGAATGACAGATATGATAGTTAGAAAAATATCAAGAATCAGAACTGGATGGAGCATTTCCACAATATTTTGGAAGTAGGAATAGAGGAAGAAAGTATAGGAATGGTGAAAATAATGGAACGGAAGAGTTTAATTTATAATGAAAATATCAGACATAGCAATCGAGGCAGATCATAGCATTTAATTGAAGAGATCTTAATCTCCTTATTCACCGAAGAATCAGATCTCACTCAGATTTCAAAGATTTCTTTAAATCCCTTGAATTCCGGAATTCAACCAAGAAAAAGCTCAAAATTAAAGACGCACCTTTTTTCTAAATTCAAACGTGACCACGTCAAAAGCTAAGACGAATATTTATTCATTCATTTCACTCTTTTGTGATAGCTTCACTCGTACTCTTCACAAAATCAAATTGTTTTATCTATATTACTCAATGATGATAAAACTCTAATTTTCAGCACGTATGCGTCATGAAAACATACTTATTGTCTACCATGACCATCCCAATCAAATTTCGGGACGAAATTTCTTTAACGGGTAGGTACTGTGACGACCCGGAAATTTCCGATTAAATTTAAACTTAATCTTTATATAAATTCGATACGATAAGCAAAGTCTATAATGTTGAGTCACAAAATTTTTGAACTGTTATCATGAGATCATTCAACTTTTGACTATTCCCGATGATTCACAAACAATTGTGTGTAATTAAAGATGTAAACATATATAAATTCTAAACATAAGTATTATTATATATATTGTAATTTATAAATATGAAATATTATAGAAAGTATGATATAATTAATAAATTGTAATATAACACAAGTTTGAATAAAGTTGTTATAATAATATCATCACTTTCATTATTAACATTTGTATTACTAGTATTATTATTTCTAATATATGTATAAATATATACACCTAAATGAAACTTTAATACATGTAACATGTATATCCTTTATATTATTTGTATTATTATGGCTATTACCATCATCCTTAGGAATTATTATGATTATTATTATAAAATATTATAAGATATTATAGTTAATAGAAAATAAAATAATTTATTATTAATAACATTAATATTATCATTTTTATTTTATTTATTATTTATTATTTTCTTTTGTATCATTAGTATTTATTAGTATTAATAATGTAATTATTATTATTAATATTATCATTATTATTATTAATATACTTACTTATTATTATTATTATTAATTTAATTATATAAATTATAAAAATAATGAACTAGTACGAATCTTATTAAATTTCAACATCCAGCTATTACAAATTTTTGGATCTGTCTCAATTTTGTTACATATCAAAATCAAAGTGTATGAATCTGTTGGCTTTCATTGTCTGCTTTTTATTTTCTCCTCTTTTTGATTGAGAATCCTATCTACCCGATTCTAGACAACTTCACCAAAACAAATTGATCAATTATCATCACGCTTTCTGTTACACTTCATTATCTACTTTATTTTTCTTGTTTGATCCTTCTAGCTCGATTCTTCCTGTTGACCCTTTAAATTCTATAAACCAATCGATCATTCACTTATTGTTGATATATTCAAAAACCACCTATCTATCTCTTACTCTCTCTCTTTTCTGTTTACAACCGAAACAGATTACCACCAGATGTTTTGAACCCATCAAATATCAACCAAGGAAGTTAACCCGTAAACATCAAACTTATATATATAAACATATATACTTACATGATGGATATAACACCGAACATCACTCTCCTTCGTAAACCGCCATCATAACACCACCACTTCAACCTTCGAAAACCACTTCTTGTTTTCTTTTCTTTGTTTCTTCGTGTATTTATTCGAACAACCATGCTTACTACTACAACCGGCCTTAAACTATTAGGTATAACTTATTTCTATCTAGTGTTCGATCTTTTTCTGTTGTTGTACGAAGAGAAAGAGGAGATAACCCGATCACCACTTCTTTCTTGTTGATTATCTTTTAATGAAACCTTCCAACACCACGAGTCACCCTACCATCACCATTGAAACCATTACAACCGTTGCTATTATTCTATTCGAAGACTGCAGCCTCCTTAGTCTGTTTTCTGCTAGACAACTATCACTAACTATATCAAACTCAAAAAACTAGAAAACCTCGTTCTTTTATTTCTCAAGGATGCTGTCTTTAATCATTTATAATTGCTGTTGCTTTTTATTTTAAGCCGAAAGTCACCAATACAATACCCACTTGTCCTTATAAAGTGATACACAATAACAATGATAGGAATTGAATAATATATAAAAATGATATCATGATCGGTGACTTGGAAAAATAATGGTGGATATGTGGAGTGCTATATAGTGATAAATGAGCTGTAAAGGAAAGTTTCAATTCGTTTTTCTATTTAATATATAAACCAAAAGTTTCAAACAAATAACCCATTTTACACATTAGGTATAGATAATTCTCCTTGGTTGTATTAGTAGTGTTGTGGGCCAAGATATAGATTAAAAGTTATGATTGGGACGTTCATATTTTGAGATATATATTGTGTAGCACATTGTCAAGATAAAAGTAAAGCATGTGGGACAAAGGAGACTATTGGTGACCGACAATATCGATAAGAAAATACCACTTGTTCTCGCATGCCATATCACCTTTCTAGTCGAGTTTTCTAATTAACATATACACGTTTACAGTTCCTATGGTAGGGTATCAGTATATCTTTTTGAGCCATAATCCAACTCATGTTGGGCTGGAGCAATAACTGTAATGATACGTGTTGTATGGTTGGGCCAGAAAATCTTGTATTCTACTGGGCCGAGAGCTGTTAAGGTTGTAGTTGTTGGGCTAGTGGAGGTGGGTTGCAGTTTCCTTATTACAATCGAGGTCCAACAAAAAGAAATCCTTTAGGTATCAGGATGTTATGATAAGGGAATAAATGATTAAGGTGATGATGTAATGATCATTAAGATGATTATGATGTTAGATGTTATGTACTGATAATGAATGATGATGGTGACAGTGGTTATTGAAAATGAAAATGACGAGTAATGAATAGATGATGAAGCGAGATCATGATGATTAAGACGATGGAATTAAAATGATTATGATTATGATTAGGAGCATAATGACGATAGTTTAATAGGATAATAAAGATTTACAAGTGATGATGATTTGGGTAAAGAATGTTATCGGGTTAGCGGGACGTCGCGGATTCAAACCCGGACTTAGGCATTTTTTTTAAGGCTACTTCTTCTTTGAGGTAGAATTTTTATTATTATTATTATTAAAATTATTATCATTATTATCATTAGTAGTAAAATTAACATTTTTATAGTTATTATTACTATCAATATTATTATTATTATTATTATTGTCATTATTAAATCTAATTATTATTATTATTTTATTTTTACTAATATTATTTTAGTACTATTATAATTATTATTTTAACAAACAAATGATTTTTTTTATAAAAATATATTACAAGTATACTAATATTACGTACTAACATGTTTTTAATATATATTAACTAATATATTATTATAACCTTAATTAAATTATACATTGTATTTATAATATATAATTAATGTAATATATAAAGATATTAATCTTAATACATTATAAAAATAAATAAACTTAGTTGATTAATTGTCATATGTGTTAATGTATATATGAATAATATAGGTTCATAAATCCGAGGCCAACCCTGCATTGTTGAATATAGTCATATGTATTTTTACTACAAAATACATTAGGTGAGTTTCATTTGCTCCCTTTTACACTTTATATTTTTGGGACTGAGAATACATGTGCTGTTTTTACAACTGCTTTATTAAATACTTTTGAAATATATTTTGAACTGAGAATACATGAAATGCTTTTATAAATGTTTGACATGATATGACACAAGCAAAACATTCTTCGAATGAATTATTATGCAGACAGAAGTTCTGTTGATTATTATTGAATTATGTGGACATGATAATTGCCACCATTGAATTATGTGGACATGATAATTGCCACCATTGAATTATGTGGACAGGATAAATGCCACCATTGAATTATGTGGACATGATAATTGCCACCAATTGATATGAATGTTATATATCGAGAGAATGATTTTATATACAGGTTATGTGTATGTTATTTTTGTGCACGAGATATGTGTACGGTTACTAAGATTTATGAAAGATGATTTCGTAAACGAGAAAAGTGTACTGTATTTAAAAGATATCGCATGTACATTACAGGTGGGTATAGGATTCGGGCCCATTTGTACCATACAGGATTTAAATCTTGTGGTCTATCAAAATGATGAATTTTATTATTTTATGATAAACTTATGAACTCACCAACCTTTTGGTTGACACTTTAAAGCATGTTTATTCTCAGGTATGAAAGAAATCTTCCGCTGTGCATTTGCTCATATTACATGGAGTCGTTCATGGCATATAGAGGTCAGAACCTCGCAATGGGACCAACTGTTGAAGACTTCGTCCAGATGGATTAGGACGGGGCATTTCAGGAGCTAGTTCAAAAACGCTAATTGGATAGCGAAAAATTGTAGAAAGGTACATTTCATCCATCTAAACCTAACTACAATCATAGTTTTTAAATTAGAACTCAGAATCAAGCAGACTAAATCAATTTCGAAGAAAATATTTTCAAACAAAATTTTTTGAAATTAGAACTAAATTTAATGATTTAGCTTCTGAGATTTGGATCGAAGTTGACCAGATGATTATGAAACGTTTTTCATTAACAGATGTGACCATACTATATGAAATCTGAAACTGCCAAAAAGAGTTCAAATAGTAAATAAGCTTGAAATCTGATATTTCAATGGATTTTAGACACGAATTGAGCTAAGGATCGATGTGAATCAATCACTTATGCTCTAATACCACGAATTGAGTAAATGAAAAATGCGCCACTTGACAAATCAAAGCGCCGCATCGAAAGTAAAAGTGCTAGGAAAGAGCCGTTTAAAAAATTAGGGTTTGAGTGAAAATCCGTTGCAGAAGCGCCGTTTGGCCTTCCAAAGCGGCGCTTGCTCTTGTCGGTTTAAAAAAACTGTATATGCGAGTCTTAGGGTTTTGAAGCCATATACAAATTTTGAAGGAGATTTTCATTCCAGAGCTGATCCTAGGCAACTTTTGGAGGTTTTTAAGGCGTTTTGGAGCATTCTAACACCTTGCAATTATCAAGAGAAGAATAGTAACATCGGTTGATTCTATAAACAATTTCTTTTCACGTTTAGTTTTAGTTTTTTTTATTATGAATTCTAATTTAGACATTAATTTTATGTATTTCATCATGATTGGTGGCTAAGTTTATTATGTTTACTTAGGCCAAATACTTATTATGTTGGGATTGGTTTTATTTTAATGATTATGGATTGAATGCATGATGAATTATTGTTTATTAAAGACAGTTTGATTATTGATATTATCTAATTGAATTGACAATTTGATAATGCTAAAAACGAACATATATTTCATAGCATTATCCTTCAAGAAAGACAAGCTTTTAGTTGCAATTGTTCTATTTACAAGTGATATTCGTTTAAATATCAAAAGGTGAAGACAAAAGACAAATTCGACGATTTAAAGATGCAAACGACCAAAAAGCTCAAAAGTACAAAGTACAATCCAAGTGGTTCAATTTATTGATGAGAAACGTCTCAAAATTACAAGAGTACAAGCCGCAAAATGCAAAGTACAAGATATTAAATCGTACAAAAGGACGTTCGAAAATCCGGAACCGGGATACATGAACCAACTATCAACGCGCGACGCAACGGGTCTAAAATTACAAGTCAACTATGAACAAGAATATAATATAATATATATATAATTATATATATTATATTATATATTAATTTAATCGAGCAGCCCAAGTTTTGAAAGGAAAATATCTAAATCCAGCTGGCCATGCGATCGCATGGCCTGGAAGCACAAAATCCATGCGATCTCATGGATCCCTGTAGCTGCCCAAGTCCTATAAATTGGAACGTTTTCTGTCGAGTTTGAGGACACCTTATTTCAATCTTATCTCTCACTCTCTCAATATATATTTATATTTTAATTATAATTTTAATTTTAATATTAAGTTAATAATAATAAGGTTATAGTGGCGAATGTTTTAAGTTTGTAAGTCGAAATTCTGTCTGTGTAACACTACGCGATTAATACTCATTGTAAGTTATGTTCAATCTTTTTAAATTAATGTCTCGTAGCAAAATTATTATTATGTTTATTTAAGCCGAAGTAATCGTGATGTTGGACTAAATATTAAGATTGGGTTATTGGGCTTTGAACCATAATTGGGGTTTGGACAAAAGACCGACACTTGTGGAAATTGGACTATGGGCTATTAATGGGCTTTATATTAATTAAATGATATCTCGTTGATTTTAATTTGATGTGTTTATATATAACCACATAAGCTTGACTGGGTACGGTGGGCAGGATATCTATAAATACTAATAATTATTCATTTGACCGGACACGGGGATGGATTAATAGTCAGTGGACTCATTAAAACAGGGGTGGATTACATTCAAGGGTAATTGGTGTAATTGTTAATAAAGTATTAAAACCTTGGATTACACGCAGTCGATAACCTGGTGTACTCATTAAACAAAGTATTAAGACTTTGTTACAGTTCGAATCCCCAATTAGTTGGAATATTTGACTTCGGGTATAAGGTTAATTTGGCGAAGACTCTCGCACTTTATAATTATGACCGATGGACTATTATGGACAAAACCAGATGGACATATCAAATAATCCAGGACAAAGGACAATTAACCTATGGTAATAAATTAAAATCAACACGTCAAATATCATGATTACGGAAGTTTAAATAAGCATAATTCCTTTATTTTATATCTCATCGCACTTTTATTTATCGCAATTTTATTTATCGTACTTTAAATTATTGCACTTTTAATTATTGTACTTTTATTTATCATCATTTACTTTACGCTTTAAATTAAGTTATATTTATATTTAATATTTTACATTAGGTTTTAATTGTGATTTAAGACATAAAATCGACAAACCGATCATTAAACGGTAAAACCCCCTTTTTATAATAATAATAATATTACTTATATATATATATATATATATATATATATATATATATATATATATATATATATATATATATATATATATATATATATATATATATATATATATATTGATACAAATATAGTTTAAAACATATATAGCGTTAAACTTAGCCAGCTCCTTGTGGAACGAACCGGACTTACTAAAAACTACACTACTCTACGATTAGGTACACTGCCTATAAGTGTTGTAGTAAGGTTTAGGTATATCCTATTTAATAAATAAATAGATAAATAACTTGTGTAAAATTGTATCGTATTTAATAGTATTTCGTAGTAAAATAAAATCTATTTCGTACTACACATCGCACACATCAAGTATTTTTGGCACCGCTGCCGGGGAATGACGAAAGCGAAACGCTATATAAAAAAATTAGTTTTTAAGATATTTTTGTAAAAACATAATATTTCTTATTTTGTAAAAATATTTCGTTAAAAATACAAAAATAAAAAAAAAGTATATATATATCTATTTAAGTGTTTAAATAAAAAGAAAATCTTTTTTTATATAAAGTATAAAAGTTTTTTTTTTTAGTTCTTAAAAATATAAGTTTATAAATATTACTTATATTAATTTGGTAAAGATTATAAAGTAAAAATTAAAAAAAAAATCTGAGCCGGCAAAATTTGAACCTGCATTGATCTGAACCTGCTTCTCATGCGACCGCATGAGAATGGAGTATTAAGGCCATGCGACCGCATGGAAAGGTCTGACACGCCTGACCTGATCCTCGTACAGCATTAATTACGGAGTATTATTAATTATTATTATCATTAAACCTAATTAGGGTTTAGTTATTTAATAATTAGTTTTAGTTTTATTTAATTTTGTATTTTAAGTTTTAAGATTTAATTAGTTTTATTAACTACATAAATTAATACTTTTATAAAATAATAAGATAAAATTAATATTTTTATAAAATTGTATTTTTTATCAATTTAGTTTCTTTTTATATTTATATCTTTTTAATCGTTTATTCGTATATTGTATATTTTTTCGTTCGTAATTAGTTTTAAACTTAGTATTTTGCCATAGTTATTTTATATTTCTAGATTTTTAGGCTTTGCCGTAAAATCCCTTAAGTGTTTTTTTTTAGATTAAGATTTAGGCGCTTTATAATTTTACGATGTCGCTTATCGCTTTAATATTTAAATAGATTTTAGTGCCTAATAAGTTATTGCCATTTTGGATATTGAATTCCTCTTAAGCTTTAATATCTTTAGACGCAAGTTTTTAGTATTTAGTTTTTAGACTTTTAAGTTTCGACGCTCTACTTTCTTATTATTATTTTTCGACTTTTTATTTTTCGACCCACTCTTTTTCTTTCTTATTTCTCGACGCTCTAGTTTTTAGGACATAGATTTTATCTTCAAAAATTTCGACGAAAAATTATTTTAAGCGGTTAAATTGATAGACATCTAAAATTTTCTGGTTCGTAGTAATAGTTGGATTTGTTAGTGGCGAGTTGTGGGCTTCCGATTTAAAGGGTCCTGGCTACCTGCTGCATCTATTGGCTATTCGAAACGTGGACAAAATCAATAAAGTCTATTAATTTGATAACTTATATAACTTTTTATTTTCATAACTAATAGGATATTCAGTGAATGCACCAAGTAAAACGTTCACCACCTTTCATACGTTCACCTCCTATAACTCGATCAAGATATCTAGCCAATATTGTTGCCGTTGATTTTCTTTAGAATCATCATCTAGTCGACCAAGTACTCCAATTCAAATTTTCGATAATCCATTTTTTGAACCCGACCTCACAATTGAGAATCCAGAGGATATTCAAGGACAATTCAGAGATCCTGAACCACTAATTATTCCACCTGAACCACAAATCATTCAACCAGAGATTGTCGAGAAAGAAACCATTAAATCAGAATCCCTTAGTGATTCAGATTCAACAAATTCAATCATGGAAAATCAGGAACCTCTAAGTATGGAAGACCGAATGAGAGCTACACGCACGGGCCAAGGTCACGCAATTACTCAACCAGACATTAATGTGCCAGATTATGAAATCAAAGGACAAATCCTACACATGGTAACTAATCAATGCCAATTTAGTGGTACGCCGAAGGAAGATCCAAACGAACATCTTCGTACCTTTAATAGGATCTGTACTCTATTCAAAATCAAAGAAGTTGAGGATGAACAGATCTATCTCATGTTATTTCCCTGGACTTTAAAGGGAGAAGTTTTAGTTGAGAAATTTCTTAAAAGATTCTTTCTGGCCTATGCAATAAGGAAAAAATGACCTTAAACGATTAATTTTACCTTAAGTGTATTCGAGACCCGAGGAGCTTTGTTAACATTCCTTATTGCATAGGCCACTATTTGTCTAAAGTTGTTGAGGGTATGCAAGCAGGAAGTATTATAGGGTGAGGTATTTTTTTTACTCTCATTGGAGAGTACTTAGATGTAGATAAAGAGCATGGGGGTCCGATGTTAGAAATTGAGAAACAAGCCGAGAGCATAGGCTTGCAGGTTTATCAAGGTGCAAAGGTACTACCATATCAGGGCAACCATCTACAGGTAGAGAGGGGTTCGGATGAGGAGATGGAGGAAGCAGATGACATTAGGGATAGTTATACTGATGTCTTCCAGCATGTAGATGAGGTGGAAATGAATAACCAAACTAGGCATCATCAGTATGAGCAGTGGAGAGCAGCAGATGAGTATGAGCGCTCCAGGAGACGCCAACACAATAGCTGGCAAGTTCATCAAAACCAAATCATGAGCCAGCTATCATATCAGGTACCACATAACTACATCCCGACTTGACCTGCTTACTATCCACCACATCAGCCCAACATGCGACCACCCTTTAACCTGTACGACCCCAATCAAGCCTACCAGGACACCTATCACCAACAATGAAACCCGAGTGATGATATGAACTGGAACCCCTATCTAAATCAATAGTGTTTCATTGGTGATTTCTTATCTTTTATTATTTTTATCTATTTATGTTAAACATTTAACATTTTGATACTTTTATGTAATGTTTAACATTTTTATTATTTCGTACTAATATTTCATTTTTGTAATTTGAAAGTGGGATATTAAGTCCCATTTCAAAAAACCATGCATTTTTATATTTGTATTGTATATATTTTATTTCATGTACACAACAGGGTAAAACAGCGCATTTTCAAAGACTGGCATTAAGTTCAGCAAAAGCAACTAATTTTGACGACAAGATGCAAAATATATGTGAAATAACAAATGCAGGAATGAACAAATGATGTGCACCATTTATCATTCAAACAAACAACAATATGTTTGAAAACTTTGGTAAAATTTAATTATTTTTCTACGCTAATTACCCTCAATAATTTAAATTGTTACTGATTTCTTACAAATGAGGGCATTGCAAGATCTTAAGTGTGGGAAGGGATTAAATTCTTTCGGTTTTAAAAATTTGACTTATACACTTGGGTTAATAGCCACCGTTAAAATACTAGTAAAGCAGTAGTTGTATTAGAATCTAGTGCTATCTGATAATAAAGAACAGCTCTAGTCTTATATACTGACTACCCACTTCTAGTAAAATTTTTAAAAAAATTTCAACTAAATGAACTCAAAATCATGTTTATGAACGATAAAACTAGGTGTTAACACCGAAATTATTGTTACCTCAGAAAGGACATAAATTGAGAAACAACCCAAAATGCTTGAATTCAATTAAAATGGAATAGAAGAGAATAAAAAGGCAAAAAAGAAATATAAAAGCCAAGTGTGGGGAAAATTTACTAAGTTATTTAAAACATATATCACATATTTTTGTACAAATAATTGAAGATACTTTTGTTTTGGACAATATTAATCAGTTTTACCCAGTTTATTGTAATATAAATGGAATCTAAAAGGAAGTAAATTCTTCCGAGAAAAAGACACGCGCTTCTTGATTTAGGTCAGGAAGTTGTCGTCCAGACCAGTTGTAGTGTCTACGAAAAACCTTGAAAAGTTTTCTCGAAAATTAGATGGAAATCCACGGACCTCAGCATCAAACAGGGTCGCCATGTGGTCAGACTTATCCTAACCATGAGAGGATATGTCTCGTACAATGGGGCCACCATGCAAATTAGCTTATAAGACTAATGAATCAGATCCCCGGAAAGGATAATCTCCTTAAAGATCAAAAATCAGCTTTTAAGACTGATATTACTCAATCTTTGAGATTGACCTTAAAGCTTGAGAATTCAAACTCGTGAAATTCAATGATATCTAAACTCGAGCTTGAACGAGAAAATATTTTGATCAAAATTACAAACCGATTTATTTTTTGAAACCCTATTTTCAATGCGTTCATTACCACTGAACGTAAAATTCTAGGAATTCACCTGAAATTCATTAGGTCACCTGAACCAAATCGGGTGTCAACTGTAAGAACGGTGGTTACATAGCATGGTCGAAGACAGGACCTTGTGCCAGACCGATAAACTATTAGGTGATCTTTACTATTGCTCCTACAAAGGATAGTAATTGCATCCGACACGATATAGACCATAATCAAAAGCATGTCATTAGACATTGCCTTAACAGTTGCTTGTTAAACGCTTTCCTTTACAACCGGACGGTAGTTTACCGAAAGGTAATATACGGAGCAAGTATACTGGGCGTGTTGCTTTCCCAATACAAGGTTAGCAAGTGGGTGACACAAAACCATAAGTTTTGAGCTAAAATTTTCAAATCTGAAACTCACAAAACCCACAAAAACATTTTGCGAACACCGGTGAAGGGTTATTCCGGAAAACTTATCTAGGGTAAAAACTAGATTGAATTTTCAAAAGATCAAATATTTTCATAAAGATCCAATTTCTTTAAGGATCTAAATTTTCATAGTCATGTGGGACTATAAACCACAATGTTACTATTATTGTTTATACTGCCGTATAAAAATCACTGATGTACAAAGTGTGAAGAATAAAGAAGTGATTCTAGTAAGTTTATATTCAAGTTCTATATTGCTTGAGGACAAGCAACGCTCAAGTGTGGGAATATTTGATAATGCTAAAAACGAACATATATTTCATAGCATTATCCTTCAAGAAAGACAAGCTTTTAGTTGCAATTGTTCTATTTACAAGTGATATTCGTTTAAATATCAAAAGGTGAAGACAAAAGACAGATTCGATGATTTGAAGATGCAAACGACCAAAAAGCTCAAAAGTACAAAGTACAATCCAAGTGGTTCAATTTATTGATGAGAAACGTCTCAAAATTACAAGAGTACAAGCCGCAAAACGCAAAGTACAAGATATTAAATCGTACAAAAGGACGTTCGAAAATCCGGAACCGGGACACATGAACCAACTATCAACGCGCGACGCAACGGGCCTAAAATTACAAGTCAACTATGAACAAGAATATAATATAATATATATATATATATATATATTTATATATATTATATTATATATTATATATTAATTTAATCGAGCAGCCCACGTTTTGAAAGGAAAATATCTGAATCCAGCTGGCCATGCGATTGCATGGCCTAGAAGCACAAAATCCATGCGATCGCATGGATCCCTATAGCTGCCCAAGTCCTATAAATTGGAACGTTTTCTGCCGAGTTTGAGTACACCTTATTTCAATCTTATCTCTCACTCTCTCAATATATATTTATATTTTAATTATAATTTTAATTTTAATATTAAGTTAATAATAATAAGGTTATAGTGGCGAATGTTTTAAGTTTGTAAGTCGAAATTCTGTCTGTGTAACACTACGCGATTAATACTCATTGTAAGTTATGTTCAACCTTTTTAAATTAATGTCTCGTAGATAAATTATTATTATGTTTATTTAAGCCGAAGTAATCGTGATGTTGGACTAAATATTAAGATTGGGTTATTGGGATTTGAACCATAATTAGGGTTTGGACAAAAGACCGACACTTGTGGAAATTGGACTATGGGCTATTAATGGGCTTTATATTAATTAAATGATATCTCGTTGATTTAATATAGAGATTTATAATTTGATGTGTTTATATATAACCACATATGCTTGACTGGGTACGGTGGGCGGGATATCTATAAATACTAATAATTATTCATTTGACCGGACACGGGGATGGATTAATAGTCACTAGACTCATTAAAACAGGGGTGGATTACATTCAAGGGTAATTGGTGTAATTATTAACAAAGTATTAAAACCTTGGATTACACGCAGTCGATAACCTGATGTACTCATTAAACAAAGTATTAAGACCTTGTTACAGTTCAAATCCCCAATTAGTTGGAATATTTGACTTCGGGTATAAGGTTAATTTGGCGAAGACTCTCGCACTTTATAATTATGACCGATGGATTATTATGGACAAAACCAGATGGACATATCAAATAATCCAGGACTAAGGAAAATTAACCCATGGTAATAGATTAAAATCAACACGTCAAACATCATGATTACGGAAGTTTAAATAAGCATAATTCCTTTATTTTATATCTCATCGCACTTTTATTTATCGCAATTTTATCTATCGTACTTTAAATTATTGCACTTTTAATTATTGTACTTTTATTTATCATCATTTACTTTACGCTTTAAATTAAGTTATATTTATATTTAATATTTTACATTAGGTTTTAATTGTGATTTAAGACATAAAATCGACAAACCGGTCATTAAACGGTAAAATCCCCTTTTTATAATAATAATAATAATATTACTTATATATATATATATATATATATATATATATATATATATATATATATATATATATATATATATATATATATATATATATATATATATATATTGATACAAATATAGTTTAAAACATATATAGCGTTAAACTTAGCCAGCTCCCTGTGAAACGAACCAGACTTACTAAAAACTACACTACTCTACGATTGGGTACACTGCCTATAAGTGTTATAGCAAGGTTTAGGTATATCCCATTCAATAAATAAATAAATAACTTGTGTAAAATTGTATCGTATTTAATAGTATTTCCTAGTAAAATATAATCTATTTCGTACTACACCTCGCACACATCACAACTCATAGGATTCAATTGATAAATTTTAACAAAGTGATAATAGGGTTATGCATGCGATTTTACAGTTAGGTGAAACTGATTGATTAGAGAAACCAGCAGGTGTGAATTATTGCGATAACTAGTTAGTGCAATTACTATAGATTAGTAATTCAGTTGATAAGTATTTCAAAGTGTATAGAAGGTCCGGTGTATGGTTTAGCTAAGAATGAGTGACACTTTTGTATGCTAGTTTGTGCAGTTGCGTCTGAAATACATAATTAGATTATGAATCACATACATGATATGAAATTGTCTATCCTTTGATCAAATCCCAACATAAGAAAAGTGAAGAGTACCTAAGTAAACATATTTGTTTGATATTGATTTCCTGCTATTTATTTGTTTGCGTAATTTTACGTGTTTTGATTAGATCATTGCTTTGACGTTTCGGTCATCAAACGATAACCCCATGAGTTGCTGTTTTTTCTGTTTAATTAAGAATTTGCATGTTATTAGTCATTGGAATTGATTACTAGTAGTTGTCGGTGGAACGAAAACCCTGGACTTTACCTTTATTATACTATTAGCTAATCGGGTACGCTTGCATGTATTTTGTGTTTTAGCCTTTAATTGTGTATTTTCTAAAGTATAAATTATATTACCTGATTTGCCACATTAATGGTGACTGTAGTTTTTTCTGATACAAATGATCCTCTATCTGCATCTTCCAAAACTCGAAATACTTCTCATCGAACCGATCAATCCTATACTTTCCTTCGTCTGTCATCGTGTCCAAATCGAACCTTTTGCTCTAGATACCAATTTTTAGGAATTTATGGACCCTAAACAACGATCACCAATCGAATATGGTGACCAAAAGTAAATGACATAAGATACTATGTGGTTATATGTAATCGTTGTGATTGCTTTTGTCCACGGCCAACTAGAAAGTAATTTTATTAATTTTTTGTGCTTAGGGTTGCAATGAGGTTATAAGTCTATTTATAACGAAGGATTAAACCTAAAACCTTGTTACACAAGTTTAACTTGGTAATCAAGTACAAGAAATATTCCATAAAAAACAACTCCTTGTTCCTTAAGTAAAATTGTCTTCCAAACTTGACTTGTCTTCCAAGCTTAACTTGTTCTTCAAATTTAACTTGTTTTTCAAGTTTAACTTAATCTTCAAGCTATTTTTATCTTGTCTCTTTTTCTTTTTTCTTTTTTTGTTTAATCTACTTCACACATTCAACAAGATTGTTGTAAATACATTTGTAACCATGTGTGATTGTAGGTTTAGTTAAGAAACTTGAGGAAGAATCAATATGTTGGACGTACGTAAAAGTACATCGATTTTGTTTTCGAAGTTGCGTCACGAAACTTAAATAAATTACAATGTGCATCATATATACAATTATACATATACATATAATTGTTATGCAAACTTCACACCACATTTGCCCTTTGGTTAGTCGTAATCTTTAAAATTGTATATCGATCAACA
This sequence comes from Rutidosis leptorrhynchoides, assembly GCF_046630445.1. Lineage (NCBI taxonomy): Eukaryota > Viridiplantae > Streptophyta > Magnoliopsida > Asterales > Asteraceae > Rutidosis > Rutidosis leptorrhynchoides. The sequence continues at coordinate 115,146,148 of NC_092337.1, forward strand.
TCGGTATATTTCAAGTAACTTATACTCCTTGTACTGTGAATACATGTTTAAAGATATGGTACATATATATTCAGTATATTCAGGCTTATTTTTTCGATTCAGAATGTTTTTTTTTTGTCTTGTTCACTATCCTATATATATCTTTAATCAAAACTAAATATTGACACCTTCAATTCTTTCTATATATCTACTCTTATAATGAGAATTTTTTTTAGATGCTACATTTTGCAGCTCAAATTACAAAAATAGAAATTTAGAAAAATTGTTACAAAAATAGGAAAATCGAAGTTTGAAACTTCGATTTTGGTGAATCTGGAGTTTCAAACTTGAGTTTTGACTCTTTTTGACCACATGGCAGAGAGATTGTTTGGAATCTGTCACCCGTGTCCTAATCCAGAGTTTGAATTCCGGTTTTGTAGGATTTTCAGAAAAATCGGATTTTCAATCTTCGGTTTTACTATCTTCATTCGATACTTTTCTTGACTGAATCCTTGCTTTTCTTACTCAGATTCGATACTTTTCTGCATTTATTTATACCGCCATTATCTTCATTCCAATAACAACATCACAAAGAACACAACTAGATCTTAAACACATCAAACTGAGATTTATATATCAACAAAAATCACCAATTGAAAACTACAAAAAACACTAATTTACATTCAAAAAAATGGCCAACTTTGAAAATGATGGATGAGAATACCTTCTTGATATCGATGATTCCGACCTCACTTAATCTGTATCACTTACAAGTCCCACTGAAACCATTTTGGTGCCAACCCAGTCGCTACCATCCCCCCGATGGTTACCGTCCTCCAACGTAACCGTCAAAAACAAAAGCAACCTTTTTCACCACTACGGCCTATTTTGCGTTGTTTTGGGTCTAACAAAAAGATCCAATTATCGTACCGGATTCCTGGACCCGCTGGTAATTTTCAAGATGCGTATGAACTTCGAAATAACGAGAATAACGTTGTGGATGACAAGTGTACGCAAGATTTTATAAGGAAAATAATAAACTAACCTGAAGTTGATGATTCATTTACACCAGATCCGTGGTTTCATGCCATGGAGTCTGCGTATCCGTACGGATGTAAACAATAATATTGTTAGGTTTTGAAAATGACAATTTAAACCATCAGACATTTTTTATATTCTTTTTTGTGACTGCAAGTAGATCTGATATAGCAAGCATTCTGGGGCAGCGTAGGTGTTTACCAGCCAATCAAGTTGTTGATGTTGTTAAGACGTGTGTTCGAAATGATTTCGGTGATTTGTCTATAATGCTGAAAGTTAGTTTACATGACTAACTTATGTATTTTTTTTCAAAATTGTATTGATTTCACTAAAATATGTTAATGTAAGTTTTCATTTTTGTTTAATAGGACACTAGTCGTACGATTCAGGGAACAATTCATAACAAGATCATTGATGATGTTCAAGGTAAGTATGAAGGTGTTAAAGGCATACGCGAGGAAGCTGTTTTGGTGCTACAAAATTATTCTATTTTCTGCCCTAATGTTAAGATTAAAATTCTTAACATTACACGCAAGAGTTTAATAAATGTGTTCTTAAAGATGGTGGGTCTACGTAGAGCATTGTGTTAATTGTGTTATTTTTATGTTGTCGTTGTTTAAAATAAAATTTAGTTGTTATTTTTAAATAAAATATTTTTGTTGTTTAGAATAAAATATTGTTATTGTTGTTTATATTATACAACGTAAAACAATAAATAATTTATAAATAATAACAAAAGTAAATCATAAACGCGTGTATGGTTTAAACAAGATCAAAGCTAAATACTATAATGAATAAAAAAAATACAACTAATCAATGCACACGACGTCCCCCATGTATATATTTTAGGTGATGATCGGTTCCACAACTTGTTGGTTGTCTAAACCTGTTACTCCTCCGGAGTTCTTGTTCCTGGTTCTCATCATCACCTCCCGCTATATCCTCGATATACTCATCCTCAACTGGTAATCATATATACTAACGTCAAGAGGGCTCTGAGAGGATGAGCCATGAAATGTTTGTTGATGGGTCCGAGAGGATAAGGCATGATATGTTTGTTGAGAGGATCAGTATGTGTTCAGTGGGGTAGTGTATATGTTCCGAGCGGTAGTGTATGTGTTCACCGGGTTATCGTATGTGTTTTGATGGGTATTGTATGTGTTCTGAGGGGTACTGTATGTGTTATGAGGGTTATGATATGTCTTTTGAGGATCATGATATTGCGTCTGATCACCGTAATCATTAGTCGGAAACTCGTCTTAGTAATTTAGTCTACAAGTTGAAAATTCAACGGTATATATGATGTTTGAAGAAACTCATCTTGCACCTTGTCTCTTGTGAAATGACAATCTATATTCAACTGCTTAGTGTGTCGTGTGTTCATGATAACATGGATTTGTAGCTATTTGTTGAGCTGCGTTATTGTCACAAAATAGTGCGATTGGATGTTGACTAGTATGAATAAGTCTTGAAGCAAATATGTAAGCTATATTGAATCATGTAAGCCATATTAATTCACATGCATTGGCTACCACACTAAGATATTCTGCCTCAATTGAACATCTTGAAACTGTAGGTGGCATTTTTGTTGTCCATGAGATCAAAGAATGACCAAGCATGATACAATAACCTATTAAAGATCTTATAGTCATAAGACAAGATGCCTAATTTGCATCTGAGTTGAGATATCTGATCAAATGAGTTGCTACCTATAAGTGGGGATCCTTGGAATTGGAAACAAAATGACTTAAATGTTGAACAACATATAAGATGTCATGATGGGTAAGGTTAAATATAATAAACTTCCAGTCAATCTTCCGTATGACTCAACATTGTCAAGCGGTTACCTTTTATCCAGTTCTAAGTTCAGATTTTGTGGCAAAGGAAATTTAGCTGGTTTGGCAGCAAGTAAACCGTCATCTTTTAGCAAATCCAAGATATATTTTCACCGATTTAGATTGGTGCCAGCAGTAGTATTGCAGATTTTAATACCTAAGAAGTACTTCGCTAAACCTAAATCCTTGATGGTAAATTGTTTATCAAGAGCTTACTTAGTAGCAATAATCTTATCAATTGAGTTTCTAGTCAATAATATGTCATCAACATAGACCAAAGTTGTTGTATACACATGTCCAGTGTTTTTAACAAAAAGAGAGTAATCGTGCTTAAATGGGACATAACCCAAGGATGTTAGAAACTTGGTTAACCCTAAATTACATTGCCTAGATACTTATTTTAAAACATAGAATGATTTCATTAGCTTGCATATCTGACCTGGTGTAGCCCTTTTATAACTATTAGGTGGTTTCATGTAAATTTCTTCATTAATAAAACCATGCAAAAATGTATTGTTAACATTCAATTGGTGCGATGGCCATCCTTTAGCAGTTACTATTGCAATGATAAGTCTTTGCAGTCGATTTTTTCATAGGTGAGAAAGTAAGCTTGTAATCTTCACCTTCCTTTTGATTAAATCATTTAATGAACAATCTTACTTTATCCCTTTTAGCTGTCCCTCAGCCTTATTCTTAGTTTTGTAAATTTATATGGAAGAAATGGACTTAAAACCTAAAGGTAAAATTATAAGCTCCCATGTATTATTCTTGTCTAATGCCTGAAAATCTTTGTTCATTGTTGCAACCCTATTAGTATCATGACTTGCTTGGGCATATGTAGCTGGATCAACATATCAAATACATTTGCTAAAAAGGGTACATAACCCTTTGACATAAAAGAAAAATCTCACGAACTAGTGGATATACAGGGGTATAAGTGATTTTTGAATTTCCGAAGCAATGACATTAGAAATAATAAAATCCTTAACCCAATCAAGAATTTGTTTGACTATACTAGACTTTCTAGTTGATGTTGGTTTGAAGATGATAGCTCATCAGGTAGAGTACTAGTAGTTGCATCAGGTAATGAGTTAATAATAGGTGATGAAAAAGAAATAGATGAAGGGGTATTATGAAAATGACGGAACATCTTCAACGGAGTCATAAAGAGGTGTAAATGAAGATGAATTAAGAGTATTTGTAGTATGTGGTGTAGAAGATTTGAAATGGGAATACATGTTCCCTAAAAATGACATCTCTGCTACAAAAGAGTTTCTTAGTCTTCATATTATAAAGTTTGTGTCCTTTTGGCCAGGTAGATAATCTATGAATACACGTTTTATGGCTCTATTTGCAAATTTATCAAACCACAGTTTGGTTACATCAGCATAACACAAACAACCAATGGTTCTCAGATGATCATATTTAGGAATTTATCCATATAGTACCTCATAAGGAAATTTCAAGGATAAGTTGGGCATTGGTATATTATTGATTAAGTAAGTGGCTGAAAAATGCCTATGTTTTCTTCTACAACCCATTTGATTAGGAAGTATAAGTTATAGACCTTTAAATATTTGATGAATAATACCATGAGATTTAACAAAGGATTGACACCCTTTGTCGTTAATAATTTCAAAGCAAATTACAGATATGATAAACTTCAGTTTCCGATGGAGGTAATTTTTCGGCGTCCGACTCTTTCGGGGTGGGTCTGTTGGGTTTCCAAAGAAAACACAGGATCAGGGTGTCCCTGCCAAATATACACCTTTTGGACTTACAGTTTAGATTGAAAATGGTTTAACAAACTGGAAGTAAATGAATTTAATATATTTGAGACTTGGGATCTATTATGTAGCAAGTATGTCCATGTTGATCATTAATAATCGTCAACACTAATGAAAAAGTAATGAGCAACCATTCATGCAAAAATTTAAAGGGTTTAAGAGAACTAATAGTATTCCTTGGAAAAGGCAATCTGTGATGTTTTGCTAATACACAATGTAAGTAACTAGGGGGTGAATAGTTATTTAATACATTTTTAAAACTTTTTCGATTGATCACTAAACTTGATTAGCTATGATCAACCAATTCAACTCAAACTTGATGTGTGTTGTGTTTATGTTTAAAATGATAAGTAAATTAATGTAAAGAACATAGACACAAGAATTTATAGTGGTTTGGGTGGATGTTAACTAATCCACCTTAATCCACTCCCCGATTACACTAATCGGGGTTTCTTGCTTCACTACGCACTTTTCTCCAAACCCGGTGGAGATCCGATTTACAAGTCTTCAAATTCTTTGGTAGACAACAAACCTAATCTTTCTAACCCTTTGAAAGACCAACTCCAACCTAGCTCAACTTTTCTTCAACTTGGATAAGTATTAATCTTCAACTAAGATTAATCAACTTCTTAAGTCCCTTTAAAGAAGTAGATCACTAAGCTAGCCTACGCTTCTACTAATTGAAGTTACAAGACTTATACAATTAGTGATGATAATCCTAAGACAATTCTAGGACATACATCACACTAAGTAAACTCATAAGGTAAAAAAATTTTATTAGTAAGTTTACAACAACCAAACTCTATATTTATAAGATCATAGAATCTTCTCTTGATTGATCACATTTGAGTAGTAATTAAAGCCCTTGTGATATCTGGAAATATGCTTTTGAAATGTGCAAGAGGGTTAGCTTCAAATACTCTCCAATTCTTGCTATTTATAGTGGAATTCAAAAATTAGCCGTTGCCACACGGTCACTATCACGGTCAATCGTGGTTCGACCGTGCGCACCTCTGTCTAAAATTTATACACGTTGTATAGCCGTTTGACTCAGATTTGAACACCATACTTTGGAATCTTTTCTTCATTTAGCACCTGAAAAATAAAATGACATGTACAACAAGCATTAAGTGTGTGAGATTTGGTCTTATTGTGTGAAAATAACATGACACTCCAAATGTGGTAAACCAAACATTCTTGGAGGAGTATCTTGATTGTCATTTGGGGTAATCTCAGTTTGGTCAAGAATTAGTTAGGCTCATTAATGCATTTGGTTCAATCCTAAAGAGTAGTCAACATGTTATTAACTTCCTAGTTTCAATTAATCACAAATCATGTTCATTTTAAAATTAAGTAAAGATTAATTAAATGATGTATTTCTAAGTTAAACATTAAGTGTGTAAAGACATCAATGTTAAGTTGTACTTGGACATGTTACATAATGTGTTACTTAGACAAGACCAAATAGATTATTGACCATTATTACTTGTGAACCATGTTACACCTAATCCCTTGAAGTAAACTAGTTATTTGTATCCTAGTGTTCTAACAAATAACACATAGCAAGTTTAAGAGCATGTTAACAAGTTGGCAAATTAATGAGTATCAAACATATTAGCAAGTAGCAAGTAATACTCATATATATCAAGAGATAGTTATTCTAACATATATCATATAGATATTTGCATAACAATATTGTTTAAGTTTTGGCAAGCTTACTTGCAATATAACATGTTACATGATTAATGTGTAAGCACACATTAATGTTCAACACATGTACAAGAGAAGAGAAATCCCTAGTTGGGACTTGGTGACCATCCTAAATGTATCTAAGTGTATTTTAGAATTACAAGTCTTTACTAGTTACACTTAAACATGTTGTTCTTAAACATGTTGTTCTTCCTTAAAGTAATCTTTTAGTGTTCTAGTGACATTAGCTTATGTGTGTTGGTACTTGGTGATCATCCGAAGAATGTCTAGACAAGTTTCAAGATCACAAGTTATTGATTAACACTTATGTGTTATGCTTAATTATGGTTAAATTGTCATTAAGGTGTAATTAAGCGCGATTAATCAAGATTAGTGTTTTTATGACCAAAACTCAATTGAGTATGAAGAGGGCATCTATTCTAAGCGTGTTGAGAAAGGATTCATGAATTATAGATGTCAGGAAGTGGTCAAACTAAATTTGGTCAAAAATGGTGACAATGAATTCTGCGGTCGCACTGCGGTTGACCGTGGTGACGACCGTGCAACTTATTTTCACAAAACTGCTTTGCAGATTCAGTCTGGCCTTCTACGGTCAGGTATACGATCGACCGTACCTTTGACCGTGTAACTTAATGATCTTTATTTTCATTATAAGTTTTGTTTTATTTAGTCATTTGCAAGATTAAGTATGGATTAGTGAACTTGCGTGTTTTATGTTAAGTTGTCGATCATCACTTATGCATATAGATGTGGGGAAGTGGTCAAACTAAATTTGGTCAAAAATGGTGACAGTGAATTCTGCGGTCGCACTGCGGTTGACCGTGGTGACGACCGTGCAACTTGTTTTCACAAAACTGCGTTGCAGATTCAGTCTGGGCTTCTACGGTCAGGTATACGGTCGACCGTACCTTTGACCGTGTAACTTAATGATCTTTATTTTCATTCTAAGTTTTGTTTTATTTGGTCATTTGCAAGATTAAATATGGATTAGTGAACTTGCGTGTTTTATGTTAAGATGTCGATCATCACTTATGCATATGTACGTGTCATCATCAAAACATATTCTTTGGTTAGTATTCATACTTAAGTTTGTCGGTTAATCCATTAACCAAGTTTCAACCAACACACAAGTATCACAGAAAAATTGTGAAGTAGGTAAATGTTTATAGGAATGTATATGCTGCAATTGCAATTGTGACAAAGAACTATGACCAAGTCTAGCATGAAAAGATCTAAAGTTACACTATTGTTGATGTAACAGCTTTGTTAATTAAAGGAGTATAAGTGATAATGCTAAAAACGAACACATAATTCATAGCATTATTCCTCAAGAAAGACAATCTTTTAGTTGCAATTGTTCTATTTACAAGTGATATTCGTTTAAATATTAAAAGGTGAAGACAAAAGGCAGATTCGACGATTTAAAGACGCAAACGACCAAAAAGCTCAAAAGTACAAAGTACGATCTAAGAGGTTCAATTTATTGATGAGAAGCGTCTAGAAATGACAAAAGTACAAGTTACAAAACGAAAAGTACAAGATATTAAATTGTACGCAAGGACGTTCGAAAATCTGGAACCGGGACCTAAGTCAACTTTCAATGCACGACGCAACGGAGCGAAAATTACAAGTCAACTATGCATATAAATATAATATAATATAATATATAAATAATTCTTAAAATTATATATGTATTATATTTATTTATTAAAAAATCCGTCGGCAAGCTAGGAGCCAAACTTGGATGAGCTGTAATCCACTACTCCGCGATCATGGAGATGTGAAGGAGAAACCCTTCGAGATGGCGGAGCACACCAAAACTGAAATGGGGCCTATAAAAGGCAACGCATTCGATCAATATTTTACACTTCTTTTTCTTTTCATCATACGTAAAGATATATATATATATATATATATATATATATATATATATATATATATATATATATATATATATATATATATATATATATATATATATATATATATATATATTATAATTTTAATTTTAATTCTAATAATGAGGGTATGTTAGCGAATATTGTAAGGGTGTAAGTCGAAATTCTGTCCGTGTAACGCTACGCTATTTTTAATCACTGTAAGTTATGGTTAATGTTATTTTTAAATTAATGTCTCGTACCTAAGTTATTATTATGCTTATTTAAAACAAAGTAATCATGATGTTGGGCTAAAAATATTAAGATTGGGTAATTGGGCTTTGTACCATAATTGGGGTTTGGACAAAAGAACGACACTTGTGGAAATCAGACTATGGGCTATTAATGGGTTTTATATTAACTAAAAGATACCTCGTTAATTTAATATATAGACTTATAATTTGATGTATTTATATATAACCACATACGCTTGACTGGGTACGGTGGGCGGGATATCTATAAATACCAATAATTGTTCATTTTACCGGACACTGAACTGGATTAATAGTTAATAGACTTGTTGAAACAGGGGTGGATTACATTCAAGGGTAATTGTTGTAATTGTTAACAAAGTAGTAAAACCTTGGTTTACACGCAGTCGATAACCTGGTGTATTCATTAAACAAAGTATTAAAACCTTGTTACAATTCGAATCCCCAATTAGTTGGAATATTTGACTTCGGGAATAAGAATAATTTGACGAAGACTTTCGCACTTTATATTTATGCCTGATGGACTATTATAGACAAATCCGTATGGACATATCGAATAATCCAGGACAAAGGACAATTAACCCATGGGAATAAACTAAAAATCAACACGTCAAACATCATGATTACGGAAGTTTAAATAAGCATAATTCTTTTATTTTCATATTTAATTGCACTTTTAATTATCGCACTTTTATTTATTGTCATTGTATTTAATTGCACTTTTAATTATCGTACTTTTTAATTATCGCACTTTTATTTATCGCAATTTCATTATCGTTATTTATTTTACGTTTTAAATTAAGTATTTTATTTATTTAATATTTTACATTAGGTTTTAACTGCGACTAAAGTTTTAAAAATCGACAAACCGGTCATTAAACGGTAAAAACCCCCTTTTTATAATAATAATATTACTTATATATATATTTGTATTTTTATAAATTTAAAACTAATATAGCGTTAAGCTTGTTTAAGTGTATCCCTGTGGAATGAACCGGACTTACTAAAAACTACACTACTGTACGATTAGGTACACTGCCTATAAGTGTTGTAGCAAGGTTTAGGTATATCCATTCTATAAATAAATAAATATCTTGTGTAAAATTGTATCATATTTAATAGTATTTTCTTGTAAAAATTATAACTATTTTATATACACCTTGCATAACATCAAGTATTTTTGGCGCCGCTGCCGGGGAAAGCCAAAGCGAAACGCTATAAAAATATATATATTTATTTTTAAAAAAAAAAGTTTGTTCAAAATATATAATATATAAAATTATAAAGTAATTTTATTTCTATTTTAGTTTTTTTTTAAATTAAGTTTTTATTTAATTTATATAAATATCTAAAACAGAAAAAAAATTAATTAAAACTGAGAATTGGGCCGAAACCCGTCGAAGCCCAACACTATTTTTATTTAAATATCGAAGTGGGCCAAACTGTTTTTAGCCCAATACTTAATCCAGTAATATTCATCTCCGCAATCTCGGAGTAGAAAAGGCAGAGAGCTTCGAGATCGCGTAGCACACCCTGACACGCCTGGTCAAACCCTAATTATGCATTAATTACGGAGTATTATTTATTATTATTATTAAAACCCTAATTAGGGTTTAATTTTAAATTAATTAGTTTTAGTTTTTATTATTAATTTGTATTTTTAGTTTAATTAGTTTTAATAATATATAAAATTAATACTTTTATAAAATAAATAATATAAAAATAATATTTTTATAAAAATAGTACTTTTTACAACTTTAAGTTTATTTTTATATTTTGTATCTTTTTATTTGTTTTAGCATAATATTTGGATTTTTCGCTCGTATTTAGTTTTAAGTCATAGTTTTTACCATAGTTATTTTTATTTCTAGATTCTTAGGCTTTGCCGTAAAATCCCTTAAGTGCTTTTTCTTTAGACTAAGATTTAGGTGCTTTAGAATTTTGCGAAGCCGTTTTATAAAATTTAGTACCTTTTTAAGTTTTTGCCATTTTGGATATAGTATTCCTTTTAAGCTTTAATATTTTTAGACGCAACTTTTAATTCTTAGTTTTTAGACTTTTTAAGTTTCGACGCGCTACTTTCTTATTTTTATTTTTCGACGCCTATTATTTTTCGACGTTTTTCGACGCACTCTTTTTCTTTCTTATTTCTCGACGCTCTAGTTTTAGGACATAGAATTTTCTATTTCTTCTCTAAAAATTTCCTTAAATTTAAACGAAAAATTATTTTAAGTGGTTAAATTGATAGACATCAAAATTTTCTGGTTCGTAGTAATAGTTGGATTTGTATGTGGACCGGGTTATTGGAGCCAAACAGTACTCAATTATATTGAGACCAAACAAATCCTGCCCCTCTGCTGCATCTTTTGGCTATTCGAAACGTGGGCAAAATCAGAAAAGTCTATTAATTGGATAACTTATATAATTTTTCTTTCTTTTTAAAAACTAATAAGATATTCAGTGAATGCACCGAGCAAAACGTTCACCACCTTTTGTACGTTCACCACCTGTAACTCGATCAAGACATCTAGCAAATATTGTCACCGTTGATTTTTCTTTAGAATCGTCATCCAGTCGACCAAGTACTCCAATTCAAATTTCCGATAATCCATTTTTTGAACCCGACCTCACATTTGAGAATCCGGAGAATATTCAGGGACGATTTCGAGATCCTGAACCATTAATCTTTCCTCCGGAACCACCAATCATTCAAACAGAGATTATTGAGGAACCAACCATTAAATCTGAATCCTATAGTGATTCAGATTCAACAAATTCAATCATGGAAAATCTGGAACCTTTAAGTATAGAAGACCGAATGAGAGCTAAACGCACTGGCCAAGGTCACGCAATTACTCAACCTGACATTAATGCGCCAGATTATGAAATCAAAGGACAAATCCTACACATGGTAACTAATCAATGCCAATTTAGTGGTGCGCCGAAGGAAGATCCAAATGAACATCTTCGTACCTTTAATAGGATCTGCACACTATTTAAAATAAGAGAAGTGGAGGATGAGCAGATATATTCCATGTTATTTCCCTAGACTTTAAAGGGAGAAGCCAAAGATTGGTTAGAATCGTTACCTGAAGGGGCGATTGATACATGGGACGTTTTAGTTGAAAATTTTCTTAAACAATTCTTTCCGGCATCTAAAGCCGTGAGACTTCAAGGAGAAATTGTTACGTTCACACAAAAGCCAAATGAAACTCTATATGAAGCGTGGACAAGATTTGGAAAGTTATTAAGAGGATGTCCACAACATGGTTTAGCCACTTGTCAAATAGTACAAATATTCTACCAAGGATGCGACATCACTACACGAAAAGACATCGATATAGCAGCTGGTGGTTCCATTATGAAGAAAACAGAAACTGATGCTTACAAAATTATTGATAACACTGCTTCCCACTCACATGAGTGGCACCAAGAAAAAGATATCGTTAGATCATCTAAAGCAGCTAGAGCCGATTCTAGCCATGACTTAGATTTCATTTCCGCAAAGATAGATGCTGTCGAAAGACGAATGGAAAAGATGACTAAAGATATTCACTCAATACGAATTAGTTGTGAGCAGTGTGGAGGACCACATTTGACAAAAGATTGTCTCAGTATTGAACTAATAATGGAACAAAGAGAGAATGTTTCATACATAAACCAAAGGCCTGGAAATAATTATCAGAATAATTATCAACCGCCAAGACCACTATACAATCAAAACCAGAATTATAACCGAAATGTTCCATACAACAACCAACAAGGTCCAAGCAATCAACAAGTATCCAATAATACTTATAATCAGCAAAGACCTAATTTTCAAAATAAACCACAACAAACCGATGATAAAAAGCTAAATTTAGAAGACATGATGTCAAAGCTAGTTGATTCTCAAACACAGTTTTTCACATCTCAGAAACAAACCAATGAACAAAATGCTCAAGCATTTAGAAATCAACAAGCTTCTATTCAAAATCTGGAACAAGAAGTAAGCAACCTAGCAAGGTTAATAGGTGAAAGAAAACTGGGAAGTCTACCTAGTGATACAAATGCTAACCCCCGGAATGAAACAGCTAAAGCCATTACCACAAGAAGTGGTATTACACTTAAACCACCTGAAATACCTGTAATTTCTGATGACGCTATTCCTACTCCACAAGAACCGCAACCTGAGCAAGAAAAGGAAATAGAACCGGTAGTTGAAAAGGTTAATGAAGATAACACAGTTAAAGCTAAACCTTATGTTAAACCATACCAACCACCACTTTCTTACCCGAGTAAAATGAGAAAAGAGAGACTTGAAGCCGAGCAATCCAAATTCTTGGATATGTTTAAACAGATAAATGTTAATCTTCCTTTCATTGATGTGATTTCAGGAATGCCTAGATATGCTAAATTTTTGAAAGATCTAATCACTAATAGAAAGAAAATGGAAGAACTCTCGGCTGTTACTATGAATGCTAATTGTTCTGCAGTGCTGTTGAATAAGATACCAAAAAAATTATCAGATCCAGGAAGTTTCACAATTCCATGTTTTCTGGGTAGTCTTAGTTCAATAGAAGCATTGGCAGACTTAGGTGCTAGTATAAATTTAATGTCATATTCATTATACGCTAAACTAGACCTTGGAGAATTGAAACCGACACGAATACGCATACAACTAGCCGATCGATCAGTAAAATATCCTAGAGGGATAATGGAGAACATGCTAGTTAAAGTTGGTACTTTAGTATTTCCAGTAGATTTTGTTATTCTAGACATGGAAGAAGATTCTCGAGTTCCTCTCATATTAAGAAGACCATTCTTAAACACGGCCAAAGCAATAATAGACGTGTTTGGTAAGAAACTGACCCTAAGTATAGAGGACGAGAGTGTTACCTTTTCAGTTGATAGAGCCATGCAACAACCGCAATCTGCAGATGATACATGTTATTATATTCAAACTATAGAATCACATGCAGAATTGTTAGAAGAATTTCCAGAATTACAAGGAACAGGAGAATGTTCTTTAGGAGAAGGAACTGAACCAATTGATGAAACTGAAATGTTAGCTACACTTATGGCTAATGGATATGAACCAACAACAGAAGAAATTTAAATGCTAAAAGAAAAAGACAGATATCGATATAAATCATCGATAGAAGAACCACCGACATTAGAGTTAAAGCCACTTCCAAACCATTTGGAATATGCTTATTTACATGGTGAATCTGAATTACCTGTAATAATATCATCTTCTCTTACTGAAAATGAAAAATCTCAACTCATTTCTGTGCTAAAAGCTCATAAACCAGCTATTGCATGGAAAATTCATGATATTAAAGGAATAAGCCCTTCGTATTGCACACATAAAATCCTTATGGAAGAAGGTCATAAAATGTATGTGCAACGCCAACGAAGACTAAATCCTAATATGAAAGATGTTATTAAGAAAGAAATTATTAAACTGCTAGATGCAGGTTTAATTTATCCAATTTCTGATAGTCCATGGGTAAGCCCAGTTCAATGCGTACCTAAGAAGGGTGGCATGACTGTTGTAACAACCCTCACTTTTTGACTTCTAAATTTACTGAATTAACCCTAGGGTTATATGTCTGACTACATGTATTAAGGGTTGTTATATACAATTAAATATTGACCGAATAATAATTTTTAGTCAACAATGTACGCTTAAATAAATAATATATTATTAATTTATATAATTTGACATAATTTAACTAAGTATATAAACTTTGTATCACTTTTATTATTTAGTTAATGTATTGTATATTTAACTATATAATAAATCTAATTATATATAAATGTAATAATATTTACAAACTTACTAAAACTATAGTTTAATAATTAAAATCATAATTATTATTAAAAATACAAAATACCGAATTATTTATTATTTTTATGCAAAATTTGTATTTATTAATTAAATAAAAATAAAAAATAAAATATTATTGACAAATATTCTTGGAAAAGCATTAAATCAATTTGTTTATTTATATAAAAAAAATCCTTAAAATAAATGAAAAAAAAAATAAATAAATAAATAAATTACTTTTTAATTAAAAATTGTAATGGAAAAACTATTTTTATTATTTTATTTTGTGCATTATCCCATGACCTAACATTTAATACTTTTTAATTTTAAAATCCCATTAAGAATTAAAATATTTCTTTTTCTTTTAATTATTTTATTCTTTTTACCTAATTTTTTCAAGTATAAATACCCCTCATTTCTCATTCAAACTCACACCAAAATTTCGCTCATTCTCTCTTTGAAGAATTACTACTAGTAAGTATTATTTTCTTACTTTTTATTTTTTTTACTTTTTTACTTTTTACTTTTTACTTTTTACTTTTTACTTCGGTTATTATTTTTACCGAAACATGTAAATAATGTTATAAATTATATGCAATTAAAAATAAAATAAATAACATGTATACACTATTACTATTACTAGCCCCTATAACCTACTATTTATATTGTAACATAAAAACATTTTGGGATATGTATTAGAGATGTATAGATCTTCGAACTTTCTTGACGAATGGTTTCTATGGGATTCTAGGCAGAGAGTTTGGATTTCCGATTTAAAGGGTCCTATGGCTCAAGCCCCTAGATCTAAATTAGCCATTCGAAGGGAAAGGGGTGATTGGAAGCTTATCTAATACGGCAAGTATCCTAAAATGGAAAACACTGATAAAAGTAGAAACTCTCTAGTCATAGAAACTTAGTAAAATAAGAAACTTTCTAAAAATGGAAACTTTATAAAAATAGTAACTTACTAGGAATAGAAACTTAGTAAAACAAACACATACTTAAACTTAAACATGGGCAAAACACTTAACTACTCTTAAATGTCAATAGGTTGACTTTCCTGCTCACTCGTTCAACTCTTTATTCCGAGGAATAACTCTCTCTCTACTTACTAAGGTGAATTCATAGCCCCTCTTTATTGCTAGAAAACTTACTTACTTTTACCTGGGGTGAGACACATGCTGTTTTTACTTTTTACACTTTAGACACAAGTACCAAACTGTTAAACTATGCTATACCCGGCTATGTCCGACTAAGTCCCTACAGTGATATTTTTAATTGATGTGCATGCTTAATTATTGGGGGTAGGCCTATCAGGAGTAACGTCCCCGATACATTTGACCAAGTCATTGTATTACTTAATAATGAAATTAAACCGACAAGGACAGACACAACTTGTCATGGGACAAAACTTGAACGTTTAGTCTAAATATCACGCATTGGCATAACTTTTTGATCTTGCGGGAGATCAACTTTACAAACTAAATCTAGTGGTCTAAAACAACGACAAACTTTTTGTTAAACCTATGAACTTCACTCAACCTTTTTGGTTGACACTTTAGCATGTTTTGTCTCAGGTGCTGTTTGATTCAAGCTCTTATACTTACCGCTTATGTGATGCTACTTGGACATAGGATCAAGAGATATCGCATTTATTACTTCTGCATGTGAACATTTACGATATTGTTATTCCTGTCATTGTAACGACATTTCATTTTCTGCTGCGTACTCATTAAAGTTAAATTCATCATTTAGTATTGTTCTCGTTTATTATAATATGTTGGTATGTTTTGATATTAGTGACGTTCCTTCCAGACCCTATTGGGAGGACATTACAGATTGGTATCAGAGCATAACCAGGCTGTTATAGAGAACCAGGATTGCATTTTTATGTGGGCCTTAATTGTTAGCTAGGGTGCCTTAGCAATCTAGGAAACTATAACCTTTCCTGCCTTAGAATTAAAGCACTTAGGATTGCCTCATAATCTTAACGATTATTCTTTAATAAACTTGACTTAAAGATTCTAATCAAAATATCCTTCCTAATGTTAGGATGTCTAATTATCATCAAATGACCAAAATGAATCTTTTCAAGCCAACCGAAAAAGATACTGAAAGGTCTTCCATAGAAAGACCAGTCCAAAGTCCACCTTATGGCTTTGGTGGTCCTCCCTCACCAAATTATAGCCCAAATACTACTCTATAGTTACATGAGTCTCCTGAATACTATCCAACCCCGAGGAATAAAGACAAGAGGAAATGTCTTGAAGAAACTGGGCCGTCAAAGAAAAGATCCCGATCTCCTTTCTACGATGAAGTTGATGCCAAGTACGAGCTCATGAATCTGCGAAAAATTACCGATGACCTAATTCGCCATATTGCAAGGATCGGTTTTCAAATGAAGGAAAAAGACCTAGCGATCAAGAAGCTCATGGAGGAAAATGTTGAACTAAAGAAAGAGATAAAGTTGGTGAAGTATGAAGGTGATAGAAATACCCGATGGGGGAAGCAATCTCTCTCCTACCTAAGAGAAGATATTGACCTTAGATTGTAGATGGAGGAAAACCGCGTGAATAATCAACTTTCTATAAGGGACCACAAGTACCATGTAATTAACAATGAAGTTTCTAACCTTTATGATAATCTCGAGTTCCTGCATGAGAAACAAAAGGCGAAGAATGAGAAAGTTGAGAAGTTTATGAAGAAGGTTGAGGACGAGAAGAAGGAATATGAATCTTAATATTCTTTAGTTATCTTTCTATTTTCCATCTATGTAAAGGCTATGCCTTAAAACTATTTCTATTTCCGAATCATATATTAAAAGGCTTATTTAATGCCTAGTTCCTTAATAAAATAAAGTGTTTTATTTATATCATGTGATATTAATACTTTATCTTAGTCCTACTTGTAATTGCTCAAATTTGTTAACTTATCCGACTTATGTTCACTTTTATGTAGTGACATCATGGTTCGTTCAGCTGCACCTACCATTAACAATGTTGTGTTAACTACTGAGCAATTCCAACAGTTACTCGCTGCCGCCCAAGGCAACGCCCAAGCTAACCATGCTAATCCACAACCAAAACCTTGTTCCTACAAGGATTTTTCAAACTGTCATCTTCCTGCATTTAAGGGGATTGAAGAAGCTGTCGAACTAGTCCGTTGGTTCGAGAAGATGGAATCTATTTTCCGTATTTGCAACTGTGGTGATAACGATCGAGTAAAGTATGCCACTAGCTCATTGGGTGGCAATGCTTTAACTTGGTGGACTGCTCATGCCAAGTCCGTAGGAATTGATAATGCTAATGCAATTCCATGGGATGAACTCAAAAGCATGATGGTCAACAAATTCTGTCCTCGAAGTCAAGTTCAGAAACTTGAAGCTGAGTTCTGGGAACTCAAGGTCAAGGGTACTGACATTGAGAACTATACCAATCGTTATCTGGAGCTTTCTACTCTATGTCCTGAAATGTTTCCTACTGAAGCTAGAAGAATTGAGCAGTATATTGAAGGTCTTCCTGAGGATGTTCAAGGAAATATTATTGCTGCTGAGAAGGTTACTTTGGATGCTGTGATTTTCATGGCACAAAATCTCATGTTGGCCAAGAGAAGAAGGGCGTCGACCAATAAGCAAGTTGAAACCAAGGGTAATGATGGTAAGAGGAAGTTTGAGCCATCTCAAGGTTCAGCTCAGAATGATAATAAGAAGCCTGCGGATGGTACAAGGTCAAATTATAAGGGTACTTATCCTTTCTGTATTCGTTGTGAGAGGCATCACCCGGGGAAGTGTACTGTGGTTTGTGCGTTGTGTAAGAAAGTGGGACACGTTGCTAAGACGTGTAAGACTCCTAAGAAGGATAAGGCTATTGTTCCAGCCAAAGCTCCTCCTACATGCTATACTTGTGGAGAAAAGGGACACATTAGTCCGAATTGTCCTAAGAAGAAAGATAATCCCGCTACTGGAGCTAATGCTACTGCTGCGAAGGGTCGTGCGTTTGTTATTACTGCTGCTGAAGCCCGAGATGAAGATGAAGTTATCACGGGTACGTATCTTGTCAATAATTTCTATGCAACTATTTTATTCGATACTGGTGCCAACAGAAGTTACGTGTCTAGTGATTTTTGTACCTTATTTGCTGAAAAGCCTCAACCCTTAGAAACTAAAAGATTAGTAAAAGTAGCCAATGGAAAGGTCATGCAAGTTGATAAAATCTATAAAAACTGCAACCTAATCTTAGCCGATAAAGAATTTAAGATAGACCTTTTGCCGGTCAAACTCGGAAGTTTTGACGTCGTAGTTGGTATGGATTGGTTACGTCCGTTACATGCTGCTATCATGTGTTACGATAAAACTGTTAATGTTCCATTGGGGAATGGAGATACTCTCATCATCCAAGGTGAAAAGAGTGGTTCCAATCTCAATATCATCTCCTTTATCAAAACCCGCAAACACCTTATGAAAGGTTATCCAGCCATTCTAGCCCACGTTAAGCTGATCGAATCGGAAGAGAAGCGTATTGAAGATGTACCAGTGGTTAGAGACTATCCCGATGTGTTTCCCGAAGATCTTCCTGGTCTTCCACCTCCTCGACAAGTTGAATTTGAAATTGATTTAGCTCCCGGTGCTGCTCCTATTGCTAAAGCACCATACCGTTTAGCACCTTCCGAAATGAAGGAACTTTTCAACCAGCTCCAAGAACTATTGGATAAAGGTTTCATTGGTCCAAGCTCATCCCCATGGGGAGCTCCTATTCTATTTGTTAAAAAGAAGAATGGTACGTTAAGGATGTGCATTGATTACCGCAAACTTAACAAGCTTACTATCAAGAACCGTTATCCGTTGCCACGTATTGATGATCTATTCGACCAACTTCAAGGATCAAGTGTTTATTCAAAGATTGATTTGAGGTCCGGATATCACCAACTTAGAGTCAAGGAATCTGATATTCCTAAGACTGCTTTTCGCACTCGTTATGGGCACTATGAATTCTGTGTCATGCCTTTTGGTTTGACCAATGCTCCTGCCATTTTCATGGATCTCATGAACCGTGTATGTAAACCTTATCTCGATAAATTCGTCATTGTTTTCATTGATGACATTTTGATCTACTCCAAGAGTGAGAAGGAACATGAGCAACATCTGCGCGTGATTCTTGAACTCTTACTAAAGGAACAACTCTATACTAAGTTTTCTAAGTGCGAGTTTTGGCTCAAAACCGTACAATTCCTCAGACACGTTGTTGATAGTAATGGAATACATGTCGATCCAGCTAAGATTACCGCTATCTAGAACTGGGAGATACCAAAGACTGCGAAGCATATTCGTCAATTTTTGGGACTTGCCGGTTATTATCGGAGATTCATAAAGGATTTTTCCCTTATTGCCAAACCTCTTACGAAGCTAACTCAAAAAGGGAAGAAGTTTGAGTGGTCCGAAGAACAGAAATCTTCTTTCAAGATTCTGAAAGAGAAGTTGACCACTGCCCCGATTCTATCTTTACCTGAAGGTACTGACGATTTTGTTGTTTACTGCGATGCCTCAAAGCAAGGCTTTGGTTGTGTTTTAATGCAACGTGAAAAGGTTATTGCCTACGTATCGAGACAGTTGAAGAAACACGAGGAGAACTATACCACACACGACCTTGAGTTAGGTGCCGTGGTATTTGCATTAAAGATATGGAGACATTATCTATATGGTACCCAGTTTACGGTGTACACTGACCATAAAAGCCTTCGACACATCTTTGATCAAAAATAGCTGAATATGACGCAAAGCCGATGGCTCGAGTTATTGAACAATTATGACTGTAAGATGGAATATCATCCTGGCAAGGCAAACGTAGTTGCTGATGTCCTTAGTCGAAAAGACGATGTTAAATGTGTTCGTGCCTTAAACCTGAAAATCAAATCAAATCTTATATCACGAATCTGCGAAGCTTAACTGGAAGCTATTAAACCAACACTTATCGAAGGTGAAGGACCTATCGGTTTCGAGAACCAACTCCAAGTGAAAGCTAATGGTACACGGTACTTTGGCAACAGAATTTGAGTTCCTCGCTTCGGTAATCTCCGTGAACTAGTCTTGGATGAAGCGCATAAGACTAGGTATTCTATTCATCCAGGTTCCAGTAAGATGTACCATGATGTGAAGGAATTCTACTGGTGGCCTAATATGAAAGCCGACATTGCTACTTATGTTAGTAAGTGTCTCACTTGTTTGAAAGTCAAGGCTGAACATCAAAAGCCTTCTGGTCTGTTGACACAACCCGATATTCCACAGTGGAAGTGGGAATGTATCGCTATGGACTTTATTACTAAATTGCCCAAGACTTCTACTGGCAATGATACTATATGAGTCATAGTAGATCGTCTTACTAAATCTGCTCATTTCTTACCGATCAAGGAGACCGACAAGATGGAGAGATTGTCACAACTGTATATCAAAGAAATTGTCTCTCGTCATGGTGTTCCTATATCAATCATATCCGATCGCGACAGTAGATTCACTTCCAGATTCTGGAAATCCTTACAAACTGCTCTTGGAACTCAACTCGACATGAGTACTGCTTATCATCCGCAAACCGATGGTCAAAGTGAACGAACCATTCAAACATTGGAAGATATGCTTCGCGCTTGTGTTATCGACTTCGGCAAAGGCTGGGATAGACATTTACCTTTGGTTGAATTCTCTTACAATAATAGTTACCACTCAAGTATTAAGGCTGCACCTTTTGAGGCCTTATACGGACGAAAATGTAGATCCCCACTGTGCTGGGATGAATTAGAGGACAGACAGTTAACTGGTCCTGAAATCATACACGAGACAACCGAAAAGATAGTTCAGATTAAGAAACGAATCGAAACTGCCCGCAGCCGACAGAAGAGCTATGCTAATAAAGGTCGGAAAGATTTGGAATTCTAAGTTGGTGACAAAGTCATGTTGAAAGTATCCCCTTGGAAAGGTGTCGTTCGTTTTGGTAAACGAAGCAAACTAAGTCCGCGTTTTGTTGGACCCTTCAAGATTACTGAAAGGATCGGACCCGTGGCTTATTGATTAGAATTACCTGCTGAACTTAGCAGCGTACACAACGTATTTCATGTCTCGAATCTTAAAAAGTGTCTCGCTGATGACACTCTCGTTATTCCTTTGGATGACATTCGCATTGATGATAAAATGCACTTCATAGAGGAACCCGTAGAAGTCATGGACCGATCTGCTAAACGCTTAAAACAAAGCACCATACCTATTGTTAAGATCCATTGGAATTCACGACGAGGCCCCGAGTATACCTGGGAACGTGAAGACCAAATGAAACAGAAATATTCCCATCTCTTCTCAACCGCTGATGCATCCGAGAAGTCTACCTAAAACTTCGGGACGAAGTTTTTATTAACGGGGAGGTACTGTAACAACCCTCACTTTTCGACTTCTAAATTTACTGAATTAACCCTAGGGTTATATGTCGGACTACATGTATTAAGGGTTGTTATATACAATTAAATATTGACCGAATAGTAATTTTTAGTCAACAATGTACGCTTAAATAAATAATATATTATTAATTTATATAATTTGACATAATTTAACTAAGTATATATAAACTTTGTATCACTTTTATTATTTAGTTAATGTATTATATATTTAACTATATAATAAATCTAATTATATATAAATGTAATAATATTTACAAACTTACTAAAACTATAGTTTAATAATTAAAATCATAATTATTATTAAAAATACAAAATACCGAATTATTTATTATTTTTATGCAAAATTTGTATTTATTAATTAAATAAAAATAAAAAATAAAATATTATTGACAAATATTCTTGGAAAAGCATTAAATCAATTTGTTTATTTATATAAAAAAAATCTTTAAAATAAATGAAAAAAATAAATAAATAAATAAATTACTTTTTAATTAAAAATTGTAATGGAAAAACTACTTTTATTATTTTATTTTGTGCATTATCCCATGACCTAACATTTAATACTTTTTAATTTTAAAATCTCATTAAGAATTAAAATATTTCTTTTTCTTTTAATTATTTTATTCTTTTTACCTAATTTTTTCAAGTATAAATACCCCTCATTTCTCATTCAAACTCACACCAAAATTTCTCTCATTCTCTCTTTGAAGAATTACTACTAATAAGTATTATTTTCTTACTTTTTATTTTTTTTTTTACTTTTTACTTTTTACTTTTTACTTCGGTTATTATTTTTACCGAAACATGTAAACAATGTTATAAATTATATGCAATTAAAAATAAAATAAATAACATGTATACACTATTACTATTACTAGCACCTATAACCTACTACTTATATTGTAACATAAAAACATTTTGGGATATGTATTAGAGATGTATAGATCTTCGAACTTTCTTGACAAATGGTTTCTATGAGATTCTAGGCAGAGGGTTTGGATTTCCGATTTAAAGGGTCCTATGGCTCAAGCCCCTAGATCTAAATTAGCCATTCGAAGGGAAAGGGGTGATTGGAAGCTTATCTAATACGGCAAGTATCCTAAAATGGAAAATACTGATAAAAGTAGAAACTCTCTAGTCATAGAAACTTAGTAAAATAAGAAACTTTCTAAAAATGGAAACTTTATAAAAATAGTAACTTACTAGGAATAGAAACTTAGTAAAACAAACACATACTTAAACTTAAACATGGGCAAAACACTTAACTACTCTTAAATGTCAATAGGTTGACTTTCCTGCTCACTCGTTCAACTCTTTATTCCGAGGAATAACTCTCTCTCTACTTACTAAGGTGAATTCATAGCCCCTCTTTATTGCTAGCAAACTTACTTACTTTTACCTGGGGTGAGACACATGCTGTTTTTACTTTTTACACTTTAGACACAAGTACCAAACTGTTAAACTATGCTATACCCGGCTATATCCGACTAAGTCCCTACAGTGATATTTTTAATTACTGCGGCATGCTTAATTATTGGGGGTAGGCTTATCGGGAGTAACGTCCCCGATACATTTGACCAAGTCATTGTATTACTTAATAATGAAATTAAACCGACAAGGACAGACACAACTTGTCATGGGGTAAAACTTGAACGTTTAGTCTAAATATCACGCATTGGCATAACTTTTTGATCCTGAGGGAGATCAACTTTACAAACTAAATCTTGTGGTCTAAAACAACGACAAACTTTTTGTTAAACCTATGAACTTCACTCAACCTTTTTGGTTGACACTTTAGCATGTTTTGTCTCAGGTGCTGTTTGATTCAAGCTCTTATACTTACCGCTTATGTGATGCTACTTGGACATAGGATCAAGAGATATCGCATTTATTACTTCTGCATGTGAACATTTACGATATTGTTATTCCTGTCATTGTAACGACATTTCATTTTCCGCTGCGTACTCATTAAAGTTAAATTCATCATTTAGTATTGTTCTCGTTTATTATAATATGTTGGTATGTTTTGATATTAGTGACGTTCCTTCCAGACCCTATTGGGAGGACGTTACAACTGTCATCACAAATGAGAAAAATGAGCTTATTCCTACTAGGACTGTAACAGGATGGCGTGTTTGTATTGATTATAGAAAATTAAATGACGCCACCAGAAAAGATCACTTTCCCTTACCTTTTATTGATCAAATGTTGGAAAGATTAGCCGGAAATAGTTACTATTGTTTTCTTGATGGTTTTTCCGGATATTTTCAAATTCTAATAGCACCCGAGGACCAAGAGAAAATCACATTCACGTGCCCTTATGGTACTTTTGCTTACAAACGCATGCCATTTGGACTTTGCAACGCCCCTGCAACCTTTCAAAGGTGCATGATGGCGATTTTTCACGACATGATAGAAGAATGCATGGAAGTTTTCATGGATGACTTTTCAGTCTTCAGTGATACATTTGAATCATGTCTAGTTAATCTTGAACGAATGCTTATTAGATGCGAACAATCAAATCTAGTACTTAATTGGGAGAAATGCCATTTCATGGTTAAAGAAGACATCGTTCTTGGTCATAAAATTTCAAAGGAAGGAATTGAAGTGGATAGAGCTAAAGTAGATGTAATTGCTATACTTCCACATCCCACCAATGTTAGAGGAGTTAGGAGTTTTCTAGGGCATGCCAGTTTTTACCGACGTTTCATAAAAGATTTTTCTAAAATTGCTACTCCTATGAATAAACTCCTAGAAAAGGATGCTCCATTCATCTTTTCAGATGAATGCATCAAATCTTTTAATATTCTTAAAGAAAAACTCACTAATGTGCCGATTATGATAACTCCAAATTGGAATCTACCGTTTGAACTTATGTGCGATGCAAGTGATTTTGCAATGGGAGCCGTTTTAGGACAAAGGATTGAAAAATGATTTCAACCTATTTATTATGCTAGTAAGACATTACAAGGAGCACAAACGAATTATACAACTACTAAAAAAGAACTCCTTGCTATTGTCTTTGCTTTTGACAAATTTCGTTCATATCTCATTCTAGCTAAAACGGTGGTCTATACCGACCATTCTGCTCTTAGATACCTATTTTCAAAACAACATGCCAAGCCACGATTAATCCGTTGGATCTTACTCTTACAAGAGTTCGATTTTGAAATCCGAGATAAAAAGGGAGCAGAAAATCTCGCCGCTGATCATATTTCTCGTCTTGAAAATCCCGAATTAGAAGTTCTAAATGAATCGGCCATACAAGACAACTTTCCTGATGAATATCTATTGAAGATAGATTATAATGAAATTCCATGGTATTTAGTATGCGGATTCCTTGAAAAAGGATTATCGTACCAAAAATGAAAGAAATTCTTTAGTGATATAAAACACTATTTCTGGGAAGATCCACATTTGTTTAAAAGTTGTCCCGATGGAATAATACGCCGATGTGTATTCGGAGACGAAGCTAGTCAAATCTTAGACCATTGTCACACAGGACCAACAGGAGGGCATTATGGGCCTCAACTAACAGCAAGAAAAGTTTATGATGCTGGATTCTATTGGCCTACAATTTTCAAAGATGCACACCTTCTTTGCAAATCCTGTGATGCTTGTCAAAGGGCCGGAAAAATAAGTCAACGTGATGAAATGCCACAAAATGTCATTCAAGTATGTGAAGTATTTGACATTTGGGGTATTGACTTTATGGGTCCATTTCTAAAATCTTATAATAATCTCTACATTCTCGTTGCCATTGATTATGTATCTAAATGGGTGGAAGCACGAGCTCTCCCAACTAACGATGCACGAGTTGTAGTCAACTTTTTAAAATGTCTTTTTGCAAGGTTCGGAACACCGAAAGCTTTTATAAGTGATCGGGGTACTCATTTTTGTAATAATCAACTTGAGAAAGTTCTCAAATGATATGGAGTAACTCATAAAATCTCCACCGCTTATCATCCACAAACAAGTGGACAAGTTGAAAATACCAACCGAGCTTTAAAACGTATTCTAGAGAAAACCGTAGGATCAAATCCGAAGGAATGGTCCATGAAATTGGAGGATGCACTCTGGGCTTTTAGAACAGCCTACAAAACTCCAATTGGAACCACACCTTTTAAACTCGTTTACGGAAAAGCATGTCATCTTCCAGTAGAAATTGAACACAAAGCATTTTGGGCTTTGAAGACATGTAATCTTGATTTACATGAAGCCGGACGTCTATGATTAAGTCAACTAAATGAATTAGAAGAATTAAGACTTGAGGCATCTGAAAATTCGTTAATCTATAAAGAAAGAACGAAGAAATGGCATGATAAAAGAATCAGAAGTTCAAAAGAATTTAAAGAAGGAGACAGAGTTCTTCTTTTCAATTCACGATTCAAGCTATTTTCTGGAAAATTGAAATCAAGATGGTCTGGACCATTCATAGTCAAAAGAGTTTTCCCATACGGAACAGTAGAGTTAATAAATTCAAATGGGATTGAATTTAAAGTTAATGGTCACAGAGTTAAACATTACATACATGGTCCGATGGAAGTTGACAATGAAGTCAATCATAATTTCACCACTCAAGAAAACCTTCAAAATGAAAAAATAAATATGTTATCAACAACATATGAAAAATCAAAATTGGAAAATATGGAGGATTCAAATTTGAGTGATGAAGAAGAATTCTTATACAAACCTCCCATTCCAAGAAACGAAGAAAAATGTGAACAAGAAGTTCAAATAGAAGTGAAAGAACCAAGAAAAGAACACCCGAAAAAGGTTTACAAACCAACTCGACTTACTAAAGCAGGAGACCTGGGTGAATTTATCATTTCTTGCTTGCTTAATGATGGTGCTGTATATAATGAACTTGCAGATTTAGGAGCAAGTGCAAATATTATGCCTCTTTCCTTATACAAAAGATTAGGTATGGGTAAATTAAAACCAACCAAAATAGGTGTTCAATCATTTGACCTAACCATTAAACACCCGGTTGGAATAGCAAATAATTTACTTGTTAACGTGGGAAGTTTGACCTTTGTTGCAAACTTCATAGTGATTAATATGGAGGAAAACCTTGATATTCCTCTAATTTTAGGTCGCCCATTTTTAGCAACCACCGAGGCATTCATTGATGTAAGAGAAGGAAGAATGACACTTAAGGATTGTGATAAATCGATCACCTTTATGAACCGAAAGTTTAGATCTCCACCAACCAAAACTGTTAAAACCAATAAAAACGCATAAGTGTGGGGAAGATGAAGAAACACTTAATGATGATCCGATCACAAAGAACCCC
Organism: Rutidosis leptorrhynchoides; assembly: GCF_046630445.1. Taxonomy (NCBI): domain Eukaryota; kingdom Viridiplantae; phylum Streptophyta; class Magnoliopsida; order Asterales; family Asteraceae; genus Rutidosis; species Rutidosis leptorrhynchoides. Next base: position 115,173,188 of record NC_092337.1, read on the forward strand.
GTTGATGATAAGAAATTAGATGAACCCGTTTTTAACAGTTCAACGAAGAAACTTTATAAACGGATTCACGATGCTAAGATTAAGGGAAACTTTAAGTTATGTAACCAATTAATATCCAATTTATCACCAAAAGAAAAGGTGATGTTAGTTGAATTTATGAAAGTTACGGAGGAAATCAACAAATGGATTGAAGTAAAAGTCAAAGATATTCAAGTTGTTGATGATCCAATTAAAAATAACGTTAATCACAATTTCAACTAAGTGTAGGGAGGTTCGAATCTTTTTAGGGTAATATGTATTTCTGTTAGAGTTAGATTTTCTGTTTTCGTGTAGTTCTCGAGAATGGAATCCGAATGGTCTTTCCCTAGCAGACCCTAAAGAACTAGTCTTCTCCCCCCATTCTGAATTTTTTTTTTAGGTTTTACGAGATGAAGACTTCCTGTAAATTAAACCATGGTCTAATGCTACACGCTTTGATCACTAAACGTAATAATTACACCCTTTCAAGTGAAATAGTATCATTAATCAGAGGTAAATTGGACGGAGTAAGAAAAGAATCCAGGAATGAAAATAATAAGTTACATTTTGGTAAAGGAAAATCAAAATCCGCAGGGAAAAGAAGAGCTCGACACCTTGAAAGATGTCACAAATGCGGAAAATGGTCACACGAAGGAAAATGCTCGACGAATCAGACATATTCCAATACCGAATTCGTTACTTTATGCAAAGATGGACCGTTCATATATTTCGAAGAAAAAACGTTGAATGCTTGAGGCTATGCCTATGTAGCTATGGAAAACCAATTAGTCCGACTATCTTATGAGTGGGCTAAAACAGGTCACTGAGAATTCCATTTCACAGGTAAGTATGTACAGTTTTTATTTTTATTTTATTGCTTTTAACCTTTTGATATTAAACGCTAAATTGTTCGCTATAAAGTATTAAATTGGTATTCAATAAAATTAGATTTTGCGACCGAAATTATTGATATCATACAAAAATTTATTACATCACTGCGAAATTTACCGTTTATTCTTAAGGTATAAATATCTTTAATCAATCAACCTAAAATATTTCAGAAATTCGTCAGGAGTAAAACTAGGTAATATAGCCGAAATTACTTTACCGAAAAGAGGGGCGTATATTTTTGATAATATTTGATTGATTAAAGTGGGATAAAAGACCAAAAAGATTGTTAATTTTATTTTTACCTTGTTTTTAAAATATTAAATTAATATTGTAAATATTTTTAAATCAATATGTTTAAGTTTGTGAATATTTTAAAAACTAATATTTTTAATATGAGTTTGTAAAACTAAAATATATAAATATTAATAATATTAATATGAATTTTTAATTTTATGCATTTTAAATTTAAGTTTGTGTGAAGTTAAAAACAAAAATTTACTTTATTTCATTAAGTTAAAAATATGATTTCTAAAATTCGTCGTGAGTTGAAGACTAGGTCATTTAGCCGAAATTGCTTTACCCGAGGGCGGGACGAGAAATTTTGTTATCATCATTTTTAATCTTATTAATTTAAAGTATGCCAAAAAAATTAAAAAACCCAAAAATATTTGCTTTTAAAACAGCGCTTAAAAACGACAAATTTTAAAATTTTGTCGAGGGACGGACTAGGACAACGATCCGAAACGACCTCGTCCTAAATAACAAGAAAAACAAAATTTTTAAATTATGTAATTTCTATTTTAAAAGTTAAAGGTTTTATAAAAAAAAGTGTTTCGAGATCGCGGAGTCAGGAGGGTGTCCCCTTCGAGATCGCGGAGATTAAAAATCCCAGAAAGCATAAACTGGTCGACAGACCAGTTTCATACACACACCCCACATATTTCTGCGAAAAATCCACGAAAAAAGCACCCCAAAATCGCCATTTTGAACCGTTTTTCATCAAATTTGTTGCTAAAAATTGATGTGGAGATTCCTACCTATATCCCTTTCAAGAAGAATGGTAATTTCTACACCCCTAACACTCTTAAATTGGAATTTTTTTTTTTTTTTTTTGTGTTCTTGAGCTATTTTTTTAATTTGATTTTTGTTAATTTTTAGTGTAATTAGTGTTAAATTGTTGATATATTATGCATGTATAACCTAGATTGATGCTATTTAACATGATTTGAAGCCAAAAACTTCAAAAATTTTAGGAATCTAGGGTTTGTGTTCTTGAGCAATTTGGGACTTTTTGATATAAACAGGTTATGGCCGATTTTTGTCATGAATTATTGCTAAATTAAGTAGTGTAACATGTTTAGGTAGCTAAATGATCAATACTTTGATCCTAAACATGATTTTTGAGAATTAAAGTGGACTTTTTAAGTCTAAAATTCATGAACTTGATTAATTTGATATAAAAGCCATTTGAAACTTGTTTAATTGCTAGTAATGATTATTTTGACATGTTATTTGAGTATAATGCTTATAAACTTGGTAAACATTTTCATATATGCTTATTTGAAAAAGTGTAGAATTGTTAAAAATATGAAAATGAGCATGAGTTTAATATGGATTAAACATGTCATGTTAGTTATTTTTAATTGTTATTTTGCTAATACCAATGCATTTTTGGATGAACAATTCCTTTTTGTTTAATGTGTTTAGCAGAATGAACGAGGTGAATCTTCATCCGCGCCACAAAATTTGAATACTTATAATGAAAGTGATGAGGATCAAGATCTCAGTGAACAATACAAACAGAATCAACCGCATCCTTTAATTTCATTGTCACGATCAGTTGAAGCAAATCTACACCCTAACTTACGATTTGACAGATTTTGGATAGACTATCCAAAATATCAGAGGAACTTGAGCATTCTTTATCCCAAAGATGTTGAAGTATCCAGGGTGATAGATTGGGCACCATTAGAAACAGTGGGATTGGCCGTGCCAATAAGAGAATTACTTACACAAAGGTATGGTAATTCTACTTTCAATGATTGGATTAATCTATTCACTATACGTAGACCTGTGTATAAGGAATGGTGCGTTGAGTTAGTAAGTACTATTGAACTAAATGATGAAGTAACTAGTTTAACGGATAAAAGTTTTATTAGATTTCTATTAGGAGGTGTGATGCGCCGTATGTCTTTATTAGATATGGCTGAAGCTTTGTGTATTTATACGGCTGAAGAATTATTAACTAATGATTGTAGACAGTTGATAAGTAATGGTAGAAGGGTTGATTATGATTTTGATAAGAATGAGTTGTGGAGTATAATGACTAGCCATAATCGTTTTCGTGGAGGTCATTATTCTTATACTGATATACATAGAGCTGAGCTTAGGGTAATCCATAAATTCATTTCCAACTCTATTACACAAAGGGGTAGAAATAAAGATAAAGTGACCGAAGATGATTTATTTTATCTGATGTGTATTAGAGACCCACAGAGCTTTGTAAATATTCCTTATTGTGTGGGCTATTATTTTTCGAATATGATAAAGGGAATGCGAAACAATAGTATTATAGGAGGTGGTATTTTTGTGACTTTAATTGCCAAGTACCTCGGTGTGGATATTACTCAGGGAAGGGAGTTAGTACAAGTACCCATTCCTCGTGATCGGATTGATATGCGGGTATATGCTGGTGCAAAGGTTTTGTTGAAAAGAAATAATGTTGCACTTCCGTATCAAGGAAATCATCCACAGGTAGAAAGAGGTCAACAACAAGGTAATGTAGGAGGAGGAAACCAAATGACCGATATACAAAGAATAATGTCCCAAACTGAATACCAACGGGCTATGCAACAAGAGTATCAGGCTTGGCAATATCATCAAGAATATATCAAAGCCTATTTAGCCTCCCAAGGTAGGACCTACATTCCTACTGAGCCAGTCCATTTTCCTCCGTGGACCGAGGACACGAGACCACCTTTTCCTACCTATGACCCACTTCAAGCATATCAAGATAGATACAATGAACCATGGAACCCCTACTGGTTTCAGAATCAACCCTAGTTTACTTAGTCTTATTTATCTTATTTATTTGTAATGTTGCTATATTTAATACTTATGTTAGTATTGTATTAGTTTTTATAATTTTCTAACTTTTATTATTATATTTTAATAATTTTTGACTGTGAGGTAATATACCAAACTTCAAAAATATGTATATATGTTTGCAGTTTATCTTATGTACACAACAGGGTAAAACAATGTATTTTCAAAGACTGGCATTAAGTTCAGCAAAAGCTACTAATTTTGACAACAAGATGCAAAATAAATGTGATGTAACAACAAGACGGAATGAACAAATGATGTGCACCATTTATCATTCAACAAACAAACGCCAATATGTTTGGAAACTTTGGTAAAATTTAATCATTTTTCTACGCTAATCACCTTCAATAATTTAAATTGTTACTAATTTCTTGCAAATGAGGGCATTGCAAGATCTTAAGTGTGAGAAGGGGTTAAATTCTTTCGAATTTTTAAAATTTTTTGACTTATACACTTGGTTACCATTAGAAATACTAGTAACGCAGTAATTGTATTAGAATCTAGTGCTCTCTGATAATAAAGAACATCCCTAGTCTTATATACTGACTACCCAATTCTAGTAAATTTTTTCAAAATTTTCAATTAAATGAATTCAAAATCATGTTTATACATATTTATGAACGATAAAACTAGGTGTTAACACCGAAATTATTGTTACCTTGGAAAGGACATAAATTGAGAAACAAACCAAAATGTTAGAATTCATTTAAAATGGAATAGAGGACAATAAAAAGGCAAATAAAAGAAAATAAAAAGCCAAGTGTGGGAAAAATTTACCAAGTTATTTAAAACATATATCACATATTTTTGTGCAAATAATTGAAGATACTTTTGTTTTGGACAAAATTAACTGTTTTACCCGGTAAATTGTAATATATTTGAAAGAAAGATGGATCTACACGATGAATCAATTCCATCATTAAAAGGAAGTAAAGTCTTCCGAAAAAGACACGCGCTTCTTGATTTAGGTCATGAAGTTATCGTCCAGACCAGCTGTAGGTTGACGAAAAATCAAGAAAAGTCATCTCTAAAATCAGCAGGAAATCCATGGACCTCAGCATCAAACAGGGTTGCCAAGTGGTCAGACTTATCCTAACCATGAGAGGATCTGTCTCGTAAAATGGGGAGGGCGCCGTGCAAATTAGCTTGATAAGACTAATGAATCAGACCCCCAGAAAAGGATAATCTCCTTAAAAGATTAAAAATCAGCTTTTAAGCCTGATATTACTCAATCCTTGAGATTGACCTTAAAGATTGAGAATTCAAACTCATGGAATTCAATGATATCTAAACTCGAGCTTGAACGAGAAAATATTTTGATCAAATTAAAACCGATTTATTTTCTGAAAATCCATTTTCAATGCGTTCATTACCATTGAATGTAAAATCCTAAGAATTCACCGAAATTCATTAGGTCATCTGAACCAAATCGGGTGTCAACCGTAAGAACGGTGGTTGCATAGTATGGTCAAAGACAGGACCTTATGCCAGACCGAAAAACTATAGGGTGAGCTTTACTATTGCTCCCACAAAGGATAGTAATTGCATCCGACACGTTATAGACCATAATTAAAAGCATGTCATGGGACATTGCCTTAATAGTTGCTTGTTCAATGCTTTCCTTTACAACCGGATGGTAGTTTACCGAAAGGTAATATACAGAGCAAGTATACTGGACGTGTTGCTTTCCCAATACAAGGTTAGCAAGTGGGTGACACAAAATCGCAAATTTTGAGCTAAAATTTTCAAATCTGAAACCCACCAAACCCACAAAAACAATTTGCAAACACCGGTGAAGGGTTATTCCGGAAAACTTATCTAGGGTAAAAGCTAGATTGAATTTTCAAAAAGATCAAATGTTTTCATAAAGATCCAATTTACTTAAGGATCTAAATTTTCATAGTCATGTGGGACTGTAAACCACAACGTTACTATCATTGTTCATACTGTCGTATAGAAATCACTGATGTACAAAGTGTGAAGAATAAAGAAGTGATTCTAGTATTTGTATTTCAAGACTATATTGCTTGAGGACAAGCAATGCTCAAGTGTGGGAATATTTGATAATGCTAAAAACGAACACATAATTCATAGCATTATTCCTCAAGAAAGACAAGCTTTTAGTTGCAATTGTTCTATTTACAAGTAATATTCGTTTAAATATTAAAAGGTGAAGACAAAAGGAAAATTCGACGATTTAAAGACGTAAATGACCAAAAAGCTCAAAAGTTATAAGTACGATCCAAGAGGTTCAATTTATTGATGAGAAGCGTCTAGAAATGACAAAAGTACAAGTTACAAAACGAAAAGTACAAGATATTAAATTGTACGCAAGGACGTTCAAAAATCCGGAACCGGGACCTAAGTCAACTTTCAATGCACGACGCAACGGAGCGAAAATTACAAGTCAACTATGCATATAAATATAATATAATATATAAATAATTCTTAATATTATATATATGTTATATTTATTTATTTAAAAATCCGTCGGCAAGCTAAGAGCCAAACTTGGATGAGCTGTAATCCACTACTCCGCGATCGCGGAGATGTGAAGGAGAAACCCTTCGAGATCGCGGAGCACACCAAAACTGAAATGGGGCCTATAAAAGGCAACGCATTCGATCGATATTTTACACTTCTTTTTCTTTTCATCATACGTAAAGATAGATATATATATTATAATTTTAATTTTAATTTTAATTCTAATAATAAGGGTATGTTAGCGAATGTTGTAAGGGTGTAAGTCGAAATTCTATCCGTGTAACGCTACGCTATTTTTAATCACTGTAAGTTATGGTTAATGTTATTTTTAAATTAATGTCTCGTACCTAAGTTATTATTATGCTTATTTAAAACGAAGTAATCATGATGTTAGGCTAAAAATATTAAGATTGAGTAATTGGGCTTTGTACCATAATTGGGGTTTGGACAAAAGAACGACACTTGTGGAAATCAGACTATGGGCTATTAATGGGTTTTATATTAACTAAACGATACCTCGTTAATTTAATATATAGACTTATAATTTGACGTATTTATATATAACCACATACGCTTGACTGGGTACGGTGGGCGAGATATCTATAAATACCAATAATTGTTCATTTTACCGGACACGGAACTGGATTAATAGTTAATAGACTTGTTGAAACGGGGGTGGATTACATTCAAGGGTAATTGGTGTAATTGTTAACAAAGTAGTAAAACCTTGGTTTACACGCAGTCGATAACCTGGTGTATTCATTAAACAAAGTATTAAAAGCTTGTTACAATTCGAATCCCTAATTAGTTGGAATATTTGACTTCGGGAATAAGAATAATTTGACGAAGACTTTCGCACTTTATATTTATGCCTGATGGACTATTATGGACAAATCCGTATGGACATATCGAATAATCCAGGACAAAGGACAATTAACCCATGGGAATAAACTAAAAATCAACACGTCAAACATCATGATTACGGAAGTTTAAATAAGCATAATTCTTTTATTTTCATATTTAATTGCACTTTTAATTATCGCACTTTTATTTATTGTCATTGTATTTAATTGCACTTTTAATTATCGTACTTTTTAATTATCGCACTTTTATTTATCGCAATTTCATTATCGTTATTTATTTTACGCTTTAAATTAAGTCTTTTATTTATTTAATATTTTACATTAGGTTTTAACTGCGACTAAAGTTTTAAAAATCGACAAACCGGTCATTAAACGATAAAAACCCCCTTTTTATAATAATAATATTACTTATATATATATATTTGTATTTTTATAAATTTAAAACTAATATAGCGTTAAGCTTGTTTAAGTGTATCCCTGTGGAATGAACCGGACTTACTAAAAACTACACTACTGTACGATTAGGTACACTACCTATAAGTGTTGTAGCAAGGTTTAGGTATATCCATTCTATAAATAAATAAATATCTTGTGTAAAATTGTATCATATTTAATAGTATTTTCTTGTAAAAATTATAACTATTTTATATACACCTCGCATAACATCAATAAGAAACAAAATTATCGAGTTTATGTGCCAGGTTTGCAGATGTATAGTTTGTTAATTCCTCTTCCAGCTGCAACAACCTTTTTTAGTTAAAAGGTCCTCAAAAAGAAGTTTTCAGGTATGGGAACTACCATTAATTTCGATCCTCTTAGCAGCATACCAACAGATAATAAATTAAGCTTAAACTTTGGAACATAAAAGACATTAGTCAGAATCGAGTTTGAATTGAGTTGTATTTGACCAATAGTGGAAACAAGTCTACGAGTACCATCTGGTAAAGCAACTTCAATTGGATTATTAAGACTCTAATGCTTATGAAAAGATGTATATGAGGCGACATATGGTTAGAGTCCCCTATATCTATAATTTATCTAGTCATATTTCATATTATTTAAATCACACTTTTCAAAATATGATAATGTATGTTCATATGTACAAAAAAGGTTATACCTGCATGAGTCATTCTAGGATTATGCTCTTGTGCTCTTTTACAGTAACATGTTCCATTACTTTTTGACAAACAACAACTAGTCTTTGATCCAACTCATGCTTATGCTCAATATTCACTTCCTCCTCACACGCAATATCAAATGATGTATCTTCATTCATATACCCGTCAAACCCATCATGTGCAATCACCCTAATGTTTTTCCTTTTACTCTTTTCCCTTTATATTAGTCAAGATATCTCACCACCGAGCAGTTAGCTAAGTGCTATAAAATCTTGAAATACGTGTCATGGATCCAAGGAGAGAATCAAAGAATGTGACCAGATTCGATTCTCATCCAGGGGTTTCATTTCCTCTGAAAAAGAATCATGTGTTCTAGGTTCTGGTTCACAGTTTCCCCTGGCAGGTGTTGTGGATATGAATGGTTGGTGGGTTCCTCCATCACATGTGGACCCTGTCAGTGATGGCCAACATGTTGGTCTAAAAACACTAGTCATGATATCTTAAAAGTTCAAAAATTGCTCCGACATATTTCGTCTTCTTTGTAGTAAGTATGGTACATCTGTGAAACCGCTAACGAACATCCCTTTCCATGGTGGCACGAACACACCATGAGGATGACGTGACTTCAGAGGAATTCATCACTCTCCGTAACAACGGAGACAATGTTAGCGTTTTTGGAGCCATTTTTTGGATTAGCTCCACGGGGACAATTAACCCTTACATGTTCAGTCTTCCCGCACCTCCAGCATACCAGATTCTTCCCAGAGTTTCTCTTTTGCCTATCCAAACACAACACTATCGTATCTCCTGAAGACGAGACCCCGTTACTGTGACAACCCGGAAATTTTCGACCAAATTTAAACTTTAATCTTTATATATTCCCGACACGATAAGCAAAGTTTGTAAGTTGAATCTCAAGAATTTTAAACTGTGTTCATACACTCATTTAATCTCGGCCAAATTCCAATGATTCACGAACCATTATATGAACGAACATGATTATATATGTATATGTGTATATATTATAACTTGAAAACATTAAAAAAGTATTAGACGTATAATACTTTATATAAACGTTTTTGTTTCAAAATATATTCTAATAAGTTATCAATGGAATTAAAAGATGTTATCAAATGATTGAATTATTAGATACATTGAATTATAATTACGAGTCTCTGTTAAGAGGTCCACTATGATTTAAGAAATCTATTCTTTTTAACGGTATTCGGAATAATTGGTAAAGTGATTTATTAGAAGGAACAAAAGTGTCAATTAGCGGGAACTAGACAAGGATTAGTGGAGATTTTCGTTTGATTTTTAATTTATGCTTTACAATAATTGTCTCGTGACTTTTGATAAGTTAAATATTAATTAACGTGGAAGTAAAATTGTAGAATATAGATAACTTAGAAGATGGATATCGACAAGTTAAGTAAATTAACGTTTTACATTAAAATGATTTTATATGTTTATCTAACCTTTAGACGTTATATCACGTTGCACCAACAAACGTTAAAAACTCGAAATCTATTAAAAGTATATTTAATCTTACTTTTCTAAAACATTTTTACGATATAACAACTTCTTCTATTTTAACCTTTTAATAAAATGATTATTTTATATATTTAGTTTTAGAAAAACAAAGTTATCATATTTGATTTAAATGTATAAAAACATTTCAATTTAAAAAAAAACTTTATTAATTAGGACGTTTTATAAGATAATTTGTATATGACTTTTGAAAAATTTAAATAAAGTTTATATTATAAATTACAAGTAGATAAAGCGTTTCAAAAAATGTAAACGTGATTGATATAATATTTTTTTCTACTATCTAATCGATTCCAAAATAAACTTTAAAAATATAATTACTTTTGAAAAACTAAATATTGTATTATTACATATTTCAATATGAACAAATATATATTTTTAATAAGGATATATATATATATATATATATATATATATATATATATATATATATATATATATATATATATATATATATATATATATATATATATATATATATATATATATATATATATATTATACAAATGACAAAATATAATATTTTAACAATTGATTTAAAATGATACATTTTGATAAACTACGAGACTCTGATTTATAGAAGCAAATGACTACAACGCTCAATTTTATAGGTTACATTTATTATAAGGTAAGTTTTTGATGAGTAAAGTCAAATTATTAATAAGCGTACATGTCGCGTAACGTAAAAGGCTAGTTTTCTAAACGTACGAAAGTGCGTTCGAAAAACCGAAAGTGGTACATGGGTAGAGTGACAACGTTCGAGTTATTTGAGTAAAAATTACATTTCTACCATGAGCGTAAATATAATATTATATATAATTAATTATATAGATTAAATAATAATTTATAATTAATATATTAAATAAATTAAATACAATTGTCGGTAATGGAGATTGGTCTATGTTAGTTGATCCTTGTGACCATGCGGTCGCATGATCATATCAAGGAACCCCCATGCGATCGCATGGGGGATTAAGTGAAGAAGGGTGCATAAATTTGACGAGCTGGTTCCATTTTAAACTATCTATCTATCTCTCGATCTCACACACATATACAGAGTATATATTATTATTATTATTATTACTATTATTATTATTATTATTATTATTATTATTATTATTATTATTATTATTATTATCAAGATTAATATTATTATTATTAGTGTTATTATTAGTATTTATACATAAAATACTACGACGGAGTCATGAGCGGGTTATGTCCAAAATGGATTTTATGAGTAGGATAGGGCTAAGGAAATTATGGGTTATAACTATGGAGGTGATGGGTATGGTTCATGAGTATGCTCGTGAGGTCAATCTAGTGTTTATCATCTCCGTTGCATTTACGTACCTTTCCTGCAATATTGAATCTCAATATTGATACGTGAGTACTCATAATTTAACTTTTACATACTAATAGTGTATCCCTGACTAGTGCTCGAGTATATAGGATTATGCATGTTTGTACTTTTGATATTGCCTTTAGTTAGGTTATGTTGAATCCTGAATTAGTTACATATGCGGTTGAGATAAGGTATAAGATATGCATGTCGTTGGAAAGCTAGCGAAAAATTAAGAACTTTCCATTTAGAACTCGAATGATTTCGATGAACAGATTTGAGGTTATAGTCAATCAAATTTTTGTTTTATTATAAAAAAATAATTATTATTATCGTCGTTATTATCGTCGCTCTAGTTTTATCTTATTATTATCATTATTATTATCTTTATCAATAAAAGGGATTATCATTAAAAATTGTTATTTTTATTACTATTACTATCGTTATTATCGTTAAAGTTATAATTAGTATTATTATTATTATTATCCAGTTATTATTATTATTAGTATTATTATTATTAGTATTATTAGTATTATTATTATTATCATTATTAATGTATATATCATTATTTAAAACTGGTTATTGTTATTGTTATTATTATTATTATTATTATTATTATTATTATTATTATTATTATTATTATTATTATTATTATTATTATTATTATATTATCATTAAGATAATTATTAGTATTATCGTTAATAATGTCATAGTAACTATCATTATTAATATTGTAATTAAAACTAATATCAGTAACACCTAATTATTTTGATTACTATTATTATCATTATTATGAACACGATATAAAAGACGATTAAAAGTTATTAAACGAAACGATTAGGAAATAATGAGTATGAGTATCATGATGAAATTAAAATATTATAAGATATTGATTTAGACAAAATTATCGTTCTTATTATTTTTATCATTACTATTATTATTAAAAGTATCGTTAGTATTAAAACTATCATTTTAACAAAAATTATCATTTTAATAGAAATGTTATTGTTATTATAAAATATCATTATTATTATCATTTTAAATAGAATTATTATTTTAAAGATAATATTAAAAAGTATCGTAAATATTAAAGTTGTCATAATTAAAATTATCATTTTATCTTAATGTCATCTTAGTAATTATAAATATTGATATTTTTTTATTAATAGAATAATAATAATTAATATTACAAAATAATACAACTTTTACTTACTATTATCATAGATTTTAATAATACCTATCATATTATCTTTATAATATTAAATGAACTCTATAAATTTTATTACTTAATATATATAAAAGTATATTTTATTATATAAATTTTAATATAAAATTTTATTTATTAATAAATGAATTATATTATTTACTCTAATAAATCTTTTAAAAATATTTAAAATATAAAATGACGATATTTAAACTATATATTAATCATGTATAGATTTTTGGAAATTATTTTGAGTCAAATTGACTTTTGTTGACTTTTGTAGACTTTTGCAATTTTGTCTCGAGCATTAGGATTGTGATACACTATGACCTAAACTAAATTGTTAGACAAATTTTGACCAACATATATATATATATATATATATATATATATATATATATATATATATATATATATATATATATATATATATATATATATATATATATATATATATATATATATATATATAATTAATATAGGTTCGTGATTCCGAGGCCAACCTTGCACTTGTTCAATGATGTTATATGCATTTTTACTACGAAATACAGTATGGTGAGTTTTATTTACCTTTTTACCCTTTATATTTTTGGGCTGAGAATACATGCGCAATTTTTATAAATGTTTTACGATATAGACACAAGTAATTGAAACTACATTATATGGGTGAATGATCGAAGGCGAATATGCCCCTTTTGCTTGGTAACCTAAGAATTAGTAAACTGATCTACTAATTGACGCGAATCCTAAAGATAGATCTATTGGGCCTAACAAACCCCATCCATGGTTGCGGATGCTTTAGTACTTCGATGTTGTTTTATCATGTCCGATGGATTTCTCGGAATGATAGTGGATATTCTTATATGCATCTTGTTAATGTTGATTACCAGGTGTTCACCATATGAATGATTTTTGTCTCTATGCATGGGACGTATATTTATGAGAACTGGAAATGAAATTCTTGTGGTCTATTAAAATGATGAAAATGAATGTTTATAATAAACTAATGAACTCACCAACCTTTTGGTTGACACTTTAAAGCATGTTTATTCTCAGGTATTAAAGAAATCTTCCGCTGTGCATTAGCTCATTTTAAAGATATTACTTGAAATCATTCATGGCATATTTCAAAAGACGTTATTCAAGTCGTTGAGTTCTGTAAAGATTATGTTTAAGTAAATGACATATTAGATCATTTATAGATAGATATTATGAAATGGTATGCATGCCTGTCAATTTTCGATGTAATGAAAGTTTGTCTTTTAAAACAAATGCAATGTTTGTAAAATATATCATATAGAGGTCAAATACCTCGCGATGTAAACATATGTCATTGTATTCGTTCTTATGGATTAGGACGGGTCTTTACATGTGGTATCAGAGTGGTGGTCTTAGCGAACCAGGTCTGCATTAGTGTGTCTAACTGATAAGTCGTTAGGATGCATTAGTGAGTCTGGACTTCGACCGTGTCTGCATGTCAAAAGTTTTGCTTATCAATTCTAGTCGGAAATCATCTGCTTATCATCCTTAGGAAATTACCTGCTTATCATTATTAGTCTAGACACGTCTTGCTACATTAATTGAATGAGTAGTGTATAGACAAAATTCATATCTTAGCGTATCTGCTAAATCATATCTTATCGTATCTGTTACTTTAAATTTTGCCTGATATATTCCGTAAATTCCTCCGTAATCTACGAAATCTTTTGCTCTATATATATAGATATTCTATGTATATAGAATACCATACGATAACCAGAAAATCATTTCATATCAAAAAATCCTTTATTCAATCGTACGAAATGGAATTCGTCATCAGTTCAAGTCACTCGGATTCCGAAATGGAATCTCACTTAAGCTCCGAAAACAGTGTGACCGGAATGGATCAACCAATCAGCCATCATCTATTCTGGATGAATTGGGGATGGGTTCGTAGCCTCCTCAATCATTGGAGACAAGAAGAAGGTGATCCCTTCCATCCACCACATTGCCCTCTTGGTGATAAACCTGAAGCACTTACCGGCGAACCTGTTCGAGACACCATTTTCTCTCTCATTTTTGGGGTATCTCGTCACGATTACATACTACATCAAATTCTAGATTTTATTTATCCGCTCGTCCAAACTGACAATCATCCAGGTGTAATAGAAGAAGTCAACGAGCTTCGCGCTCGGGTAGTGGCTTTGGAGAATATGGTGCAGAGATTACAAACACCAGCAGCAGCACCAGCAGCAGCACCAGCAGCATAACCAGTACCACCATCATTAATGCCAACAGTACCATTACCACCTCCAACCACAACCGCGTCGTAAACCTTAACTTCACAATCTGTCCCACGAGCATCAACGTCATACGCACCATATATACCAAGGAGTACCAACAACAATAACTGACGAAGTATTAACTCATAACTTCATTGGAGAAACATTCCGCGGCGATTATGTAATCTCTAAAGTCTTAGAGATTATCTAATCTAGCCTTAACCATAAATCAGTTAAGTGAACCAAAATGATAGAAGGAAGAGTAGAAACTCTGACAAAAATGGTGTGTGATTAACAAGCTAAACTTGTTTTACCAACAGCATCAACAGTACCGTCAGCGTCACCAGCATCGTCAGTACAGTCAACAGCAGAATCAACAACACTTATAACATCACAAACTCTGTCAGTTCAAGAATCAATGTGGACATCATTACGAATCAATAATGCGTATATTGTATCAACAAGTTATGAAGAATTAACTCATTCCTTCTGAAGAAATTATATGTATATTTTATATATATATATATATATATATATATATATATATATGTATATATATATATATATATATATATATATATATATATATATATATATATATATATATATTTTGAAATAAAATAGATCTTTCCGTGCTAAGCTATTGTGTGTGAATCTTAACTACTCGGTTAATTCATATTACAAATATGCAATAATGTACGTCCCTCGCCCGCGACTTAACCATCGTTAACTACAATCTCTGTCTCAATTCAACAAATACCAATTCCTAATAAATCAAGTATATATTTGATTTTACAATTCATCATTGATGTAACCGAAACTTTTGAGATAACATCATTCGTACTTTGCGAAATTCACAAGAATTTAATGAAAACCAACATCACATCTCAACAAATAACGAAGTATTGATTCATAATTTCAATATTATTGAAGAAATACTTATGTAACCTCTAAAGCCTTCAAGGGATTATTCAATTCTGGTTTCAACCATAAATCCAATGTGTTTAATTTAGTATTGACTCATTGAAATGTATGTTACATCTGAAGAGAATATATACATATATATTTTCATAAAGACTGTAATAAAATTATTTGGTACAAAATATTAATTGTGAAATTTTTTTAACGGGTAGGTAATACCCGAGATATATATATATATATATATATATATATATATATATATATATATATATATATATATATATATTCACAATTAATATGTTACATTCTTCGAATCTGATTAAGCAAATTATCAGCTATACTTCCTACTTTCACAATAATATACATTCTTTCATAGAAATCAAAACAACCATACTCATTCAAACTCAATTACATATTCTGATTTTGAAACCTCAGAATTCAATTCGAGATATAACCAGTACCATCACTTTTAGATTCCTACATCTTTCAAAGCTATACTTTGACTTCAAAACTGTGTTAGAACATCAAATGTATATTAACGATTACAATATGTGTTCAAACCCTTCGAAAATTCCTGAAGACACTTCAAATAATGAACAATCGAGATGATGATCCAACCACATGTTACCCACAGTTATGTACTTAAAAAGCACTCGAAACCAAAGTCATAATTCCACACATATCTGTGTCAGATTCTTTGGCATTTATTAGCAAAAAATAACTTTGCAATTCCTTTTCAAAGTAGCAAATTCTATCACAGCTCCAGCAAGACAACTTCGATTTTCATCCGGAGTAGTAGTCTTATTATAACCACTGACATATACAATTACCCTTTTGTTACCGGGGAACCTTTTTTACATTCCACCACATTATCAACAGATGTACCAACAACTTCATTACCCTTTGACTTTAGCCTCTCCAAAAAGTCATTATATTTACTCATTAAAACCCATCATTCATCCATCTGCATCCTGTAACGAGAATTGCCATACGAATCATCGGGAATTAGCAATCAGTATTTTGAAATCTCGTAGCATGTCTACGCCAAAAGTTATATGTGTACATATAACGGACTTACATATTTTGAATGTGAAGTTTCTGGAAAACACCCTGAACTACGAGATAATTCTCGAAATGTTGATAAAGCAGCAAAAACTATAAAACGACCTTAACAGTAAAAAGTTTGATGATAAAGATTAGTGTATTGGCAAAGCTCAGAAAAAGAGAAGTTTTGGAACTGGAAAACGGATTGAGTAGAGTATGAAGGAGGCTGTGGACAAATCACAAAGACTGAACCTGTCTTCAAAGAATCCAAATGATTCAGTGTCTGCTGAAGTCATTAACGAATATCTTGCTCCTGACTTTAAACCCCTGCGAACAATATTCTTCATCATCCTCTGATATTAGAAATTCTAAGATATCATCGTATCTTTCATTATAAATATCCTTCATATTTTTGAAGATATTTTCATAATTATTCTTATCTGAAATTATTTACCTCTTCGCGCTATCTGTATTACATCATAAAGGAAACTATTTTAGTTTCTAAATTCTGAAACATTCGAGTTTAAAATAGGAATATTTTTGAAGTTGTGTTGGGAACTGAAGCATGAGTTAGTATAATATAATGACACTTGATCAACGTGATTATATTACAGTAAGTCATGCTGAGTTTCTAAATGGAACATGATGATTCACAGATCATAACATCATCATGTCCCATGCTACACGACTTTGTATTCTATTTAACCTCTAAAATATCAAGAAAATATTTTCTTGATGATTCGGTCTTTTCCAGGGTATTCTGATAATTTGACAAGTCAAGATTGTACCATTACAATTTCCTTCTTAGAACATTAACAATGTTCATTCCGAAATTCATATCTGCGAATTATAGACCATTATAAGTGGTATTTACTCGCAAGAAGAAAAAATGAAAGGACAAAACTCCGAAATAGAAATTGGAGTATAAATCACAGTAAAGAAAAGAAAGCATTAACTGGAGATGACAATGATTATGGGTGACAGAAGCAGGGACATCAAAATATAAGAGAAGATATAAAACCAAACAACCACCCAGAAATTATAAACCGTATAGGTCGATGCATATAGCAATATAAATACACGGGAGAACTAGAAACACTATAAACCCAAGAGTATAGTAGAAGTAAATAGATTCTTCCGGTGGTAGATGAAAAAGAAGAATGACCGATATGAAGGTTAAGAATATATCAAGAAGCAGAACTGGATGGAGCATATTGATGAATGCTTTAAAGTATGAGTTAGAAATAATGGAAGGTGTGAGTTAAAAGGAAATGAAGGAGGTTGATTTATAGTAAAATGTCCGACAGAGAAATCAAAACAGATGATCGCATTTAAAGCAGATCCTAATTCCCTTGATTATCGAAGAATCAAATCCTATAACGAAGATTTTCTCCAAATCTATTGAACTTGGAAATCAATCCTATCTACATCAAAAGATATGACGAATCTATACCTACTCATTTCACTCTTTTGGTAATATCTTCACTCGTACTCTTCACAAAATCAAATGGTTTTATCCATATTACTCAATGATGATAAAACCCTAATCTTCAGCTTATATGCGTCATGAAAACATACTTATTATCAACCATGACCATCCCAATCAAATTTCGGGAGGAAATTTCTTTACCGGGTAGGTACTGTGACAACCCGGAAATTTCTGACCAAATTTAAACTTTAATCTTTATATATTCCCGACACGATAAGCAAAGTTTGTAAGTTGAATCTCAAGAATTTTAAACTGTGTTCATACACTCATTTAACCTCAGCCGAATTCCAATGATTCACGAACCATTATATGAACGAACATGATTATATATGTATATGTGTATATATTATAACTTAAAAACATTAACAAAGTATTAGACGTATAATACTTTATATAAACGTTTTTGTTTCAAAATATATTCTAATAAGTTATCAATGAAATTAAAACATGTTATCAAATGATTGAATTATTAGATACATTGAATTATAATTACGAGTCTCTGTTAAGAGGTCCACTATAATTTAAAAAATCTATTCTTTTTAACGGTATTCGGAATAATTGGTAAAGTGATTTATTAGAAGGAACAAAAGTGTCAATTAATGGGAACTAGACAAGGATTAGTGGAGATTTCCGTTTGATTTTCAATTAATGCTTTACAATAATTGTCTCGTGACTTTTGATAAGTTAAATATTAATTAACGTGGAAGTAAAATTGTAGAATATAGATAACTTAGAAGATGGATATTGACAAGTTAAGTAAATTAACGTTTTACATTAAAATGATTTTATATGTTTATCTAACATTTAGACATTATATCACGTTGCACCAACAAACGTTAAAAACTCGAAATCTATTAAAAGTATATTTAATCTTACTTTTCTAAAACATTTTTACGATATAACAACTTCTTCTATTTTAACCTTTTAATAAAATGATTATTTTATATATTTAGTTTTAGAAAAACAAAGTTATCATATTTGATTTAAATGTATAAAAACATTTCAATTTAAAAAGAACTTTATTAATTAGGACGTTTTATATGATAATTTGTATATGACTTTTGAAGAATTTAAATAAAGTTTATATTATAAATTACAAGTAGATAAAGCGTTTAAAAAAATGTAAACGTGATTGATATAATATTTTTTTCTACTATCTAATCGATTCCAAAATAAACTTTAAAAATATAATTAGTTTTGAAAAACTAAATATTGTATTATTACATATTTCAATATGAACAAATATATATTTTAAATAAGGATATACATATATATATATTATAAAAATGACAAAATATATTATTTTAACAGTTGATTTAAAATGATACATTTTGATAAACTACGAGACTCTGATTTATAGAAGCAAATGACCACAACGCTCAATTTTATAGGTTACATTTATTATAAGGTAAATTTTTGATGAGTAAAGTCAAATTATTAATAAGCGTACATGTCGCGTAACGTAAAAGGCTAGTTTTCTAAACGTACGAAAGTGCGTTCGAAAAACCGAAAGTGGTAAATGGGTCGAGTGACAACGTTCGAGTTATTTGAGTAAAAATTACATTTCTACCATGAGCGTAAATATAATATTATATATAATTAATTATATAGATTAAATAATAATTTATAATTAATATATTAAATAAATTAAATACAATTGTCGGTAATGGAGATTAGTCTATGTTAGTTGATCCTTGTGACCATGCGGTCACATGATCATATCAAGGAACCCCCATGCGATCACATGGGGGATTAAGTGAAGAAGGGTGCATAATTTTGACGAGCTGGTTCCATTTTAAACTATCTATCTATCTCTCGATCTCACACACATATACGGAGTATATATTATTATTATTATTACTATTATTATTATTATTATTATTATTATTATTATTATTATTATTATTATTATTATTATTATTATTATTATCATTATTATTATTATTATTATTATTATTATTATTATTATTATTATTATTATTATTATTATTATTATCAAGATTAATATTATTATAACTAGTGTTATTATTAGTATTTATACATAAAATACTACGATGGAGTCATGAGCGGGTTATGTCAAAAATGGATTTTATGAGTAGGATAGGGCTAAGGAAATTATGGGTTATAGCTATGGAGGTGATGGGTATGGTTCATGGGTATGCTCGTGAGGTCAATCTAGTGTTTATCATCTCCGTTGCGTTTACGTACCTTTCCTGCAATATTGAATCTCAATATTGATACGTGAGTACTCATAATTTAACTTTTACATACTAATAGTGTATCCCTGACTAGTGCTCGAGTATATAGGATTATGCATGTTTGTACTTTTGATATTGCCTTTAGTTAGGTTATGTTGAGTCCTGAATTAGTTACGTATGCAGTTGAGATAAGGTATAAGATATGCATGTCGTTGGAAAGCTAGCGAAAAATTAAGAACTTTCCATTTAGAACTCGAATGATTTCGATGAACAGATTTGAGGTTATAGTCAATCGAATTTTTGTATTATTATAAAAAAATAATTATTATTATCGTCATTATTATCGTCGTTCTAGTTTTATCTTATTATTATCTTTATCAATAAAAGGAATTATCATTAAAAATTGTTATTTTTATTATTATTTCTATCGTTATTATCGTTAAAGTTATAATTAGTACTATTATTATTATTATTATTATTATTATTATTATTATTATTATTATTATTATTATTATTATTATTATTATTATCATTATTAATGTATATATCATTATTTAAAAATGGTTATTGTTATTGTTATTATTATTATTATTATATTATCATTAAGATAATTATTAGTATTATCGTTAATAATATCATAGTAACTATCATTATTAATATTGTAATTAAAACTAATATTAGTAACACCTAATTATTTTGATTACTATTATTATCATTATTATGAACATGATATAAAAGACGATTAAAAGCTATTAAACGAAACGATTAGGAAATAATGAGTATGAGTATCATGATGAAATTAAAATATTATAAGATATTGATTTAGACAAAATTATCGTTCTTATTATTTTTATCATTACTATTATTATTAAAAGTATCGTTAGTATTAAAACTATCATTTTAACAAAAATTATCATTTTAATAGAAATGTCATTGTTATTATAAAATATCATTATTATTATCATTTTAAATAGAATTATTATTTTAAAGATAATATTAAAAAATATCGTAAATATTAAAGTTGTCATAATTAAAATTATCATTTTATCTTAATGTCATCTTAGTAATTATAAATATTGATATTTTTTATTAATAGAATAATAATTATTATTATTACAAAATAATACAACTTTTACTTACTATTATCATAGATTTTAATAATACCTATTATATTATCTTTATAATATTAAATGAACTCTATAAATTTTATTACTTAATATATATAAAAGTATATTTTATTATATAAATTTTAATATAAAATTTTATTTATTAATAAATGAATTATATTATTTACTCTAATAAATCTTTTAAAAATATTTAAAATATAAAATGACGATATTTAAACTATATATTAATCATGTATAGATTTTTGGAAATTATTTTGAGTCAAATTGACTTTTGTTGACTTTTGCATATTAGTCTCGAGCATTAGAATTGTGATACACTGTGACCTAAACTAAATTGTTAGACAAATTTTGACCAACATATATATATATATATATATATATATATATATATATATATATATATATATATATATATATATATATATATATATATATATATATATATATATATATATATATATATATATATATATATATATATATATAATTAATATAGGTTCGTGAATCCGAAGCCAACCTTGCACTTGTTCAATGATGTTATATGTATTTTTACTACGAAATACAGTATGGTGAGTTTCATTTGTGACGACTCGGAAATTTTTGACCAAATTTAAACTTAATCTTAATATAAATTCGACACGATAAGCAAAGTCTGTAATGTTGAGTCTCGAAAACTTTGGAACTATGTTTATACATTCATTTGACTTCGACTGTTCTCGGCGATTCACGAACAATTAATTGTAAATAGATATGTGTGTATGTATATATAAATAATAATTTGAGATATAATTTGTTGTATTATGTGTTGTTGTTATTAAAAACTAATAAAATAAAAATAGGATATCATAATAATTATTATTTAAAATATATCTTTATATATAAATAAAGGATATTAAAAATAAATATTAAGTGATTTAAATACTCGTTTGATGTTTCGATTGATATTAAGCAAGTTAAATTCAAACTTATGTAAATTTAAAATAAACGGTGATACCAAAAATGACTTCTATAAATTTTAGGCTTATTAAAAATGTATTTAGGAACTATTTGTTAAGTTTGAACACTTTTTATATTTTACCCATAAATGAGAGGGACAGTTGATGTAATTTTCATTTAACCAATTAAGGATCGAATTTTTTACCATAATGACCAAAATAAATAAATACAGTTAATTTAAAAATATGGGATTTTTCTGAACACTTTTATCCGCCACTGAATTACAACGGAACTCGATATATTATCCGTACCAAACTGTCGGTAGAAAGAAAATAGAATAGAAACACAAGTGGTCTTATTTGTTAAATGTGGGAATTAAAAACTCTCAATTTGTTTACAGTATTATTAACTTTATCACATACATGCATCACCTCCACAAACAGACACATCACACTTATATATTTATATATATCCTCCTTTTATTAATTAATGACATATATAACCGTTGAAGATATGTTTTTAAATCTTGAATTATTATTATGGTTACTATGTTGTTTTATTTTCTTCTTACTTTAACAAGTCTTACGGAGTATATAAGATACACATATACATGCATATTAATTGCAGACACACTACACAATTTTTTTTTCTTCACCTATTGACTTGGCAACCATCTTCTTCACCACTAGTCTGTTTCCTATTTCGGGCTCAAGACCAACCCATCATCATCGATCATTAAGTTGTTGTTGTTGGCCGATCACCATAAACTATCACCATCTCCACTACTACCACCGTCACCTTAACACCCTCACCACCCTAACCATCAACTTTAGACGACTACAACCAAGGATGAAACCCACTTCATAACCACTTTCATTATTTTTGTTTCTTGCTTCTCTTCATTCGAACACCATCTATATTTTTTTCTGTTTAGCGGTTCATCAATCACCCATTAGCCAACCTTTTAAACAATCGACCACCATCACTATAAACCTCAACCATCTCATCTCCATCACCATGAGCCACCACCGTGAACCACCCTAACAAACCTTCGCGTTTTATATTTTTTTTTTTCCTTTCTTTCTCGACAACCACAAAGCAATCACCACACCTCACCTACTCTATCCTTAATATCATGTATTCTGTTTCTGTTTTTGGATCACGATCAACCATCACAATTTAACCATCAAAACCATTCCAACAACCGATCACCACCTCACCTTTGGACAACCTCCAACGCCATCACCTTCAACCTAAACCCACCACCCCACTTTGATCACACACCTTCTTCTTCTTCATCAACATACACCACCACTTCTACTCACCACCTTCTCTCTTTCTCTCTCTATTCTAGCTCGATTGTCACCACCCACCTTCCACGCTACCGTTACCAATCATCACCATATCATTTTTTTTTTGAAACTACAAACGAACATCAAACCAACACCTTTATTAACCTGCTGCTACTGCACACTTCTCCTTTCTTCCTATTTTTGCTCCGGCCATACGATGATGATGAGCAACGATGAAGATAAAGTAATATGTTAAGATAAAAGGGTATATTAAAATATGTTGTTATTCAATATTTGAGAAAAGTGTCCAAGTGGGACTAGTTGCAAGATAGAAACCGACCAATTTTTTTTCCTGTTATTAAAAGCAGTAAACGTGATGAGTGCTTCTTTTCTCTGTTGGATCGATGAGTTGGACCATCGCTATTTTTTTTTCCTTTTCTACATCGGGTTTTATTTATTTTGTTGGGCCAAAGTTTCTGTTGGGTCGAGGTCTGTATAGAGTTCTATTGGGCCGTGAGCCAATTGCTGTTGGGCTGGAACGAGATGGTGATATGATTCATGATGATGAGTGATGAAGAGGACTACTGCTACTCGACTTCCTTTTCTTGTTCACTGTTACAGGGCCGTGATGATAGTGATGATGATATGGTGTATGATGGTGTATGACTTGATGATCACGATGGGAATGATGATGATCATAATGGTATTCGATGATGATGATGAAAATAAAGATGATATGTTTATGCTTATGATTATAATCGTGATTATGTTATGATCATGATTATAATATAGATGTATGTATGATGATGAGGTTGATAATGATAAAGATGATATAGAGATGATAATAATAATTAGCGATGATGATAATTAAATAGTAGAGACGATTATGGTTTAAAAGATTTAATGGACAAATTACAACAGAAAATATTGGGCAGATCATTGGTTAGGGGTGTTTGGTTTAATCGAGAGGTCACTGGTTCGAGTCTAAGCTGTGACCATTTTTTGGAAAGCTTTCTAACTCTTATAAAGGTAGTATTTATATTTATCATTATTACTATTATTATTATTATTATTATTATTATTATTATTATTATTATTATTATTATTATTATTATTATTATTATTATTATTATTATTATTATTATTATTATTATTATTATTGTTATTATTAGGAAAATAAGTATTATTATTATCATTATTATTAATTAAAATTATCATTTTATTTAAAATTAACATTTATAGTAAAATTATCATTTTATTCGTTATTATTATTATCATTATTATTTTGGTACTATTATAATTATTTTTATAAATAAAAGATAGTTATATATAAAAAAAGTTAGTTAATACATATATCATAAGTATATCTAATTTACTATTTTAATACAAAAACAACATATATGAAATTATATATAATCTTTGAAATAATAAATACATGACTATTTTAAATAAATAATATATTATATGATTAATAAATATAAACCGAATTGAATACCATTATATGTTCATTATAGGTTTTGATATATATAAAACTGATATAGGTTCGTGAATTCGAGGCCAACCCTATACTTGTTCAATGTCGTCCTATGTATTTTTACTACAAAATACATTATGGTGAGTTCATTTGCTCCCTTTTACTCTTTATATTTTTGGGACTGAGAATGCATGCGTTGTTTTTACAACTGCTTTATTAAATGCTTTTGAAATATATTTTTGAACTGCGAATACATGAAATGCTTTTATAAATGTTTGACGAGATAGACACAATCAAAACATTCCTCGAATGAATTATTATGCAGACGGAACTTCTGTGGATTATTATTGAATTAGTTGGACATTATAATTGCCACTAATTGTTGTGAATATTTCCCCTGATTATTATTGCTTGGTAACCTAAGAATTAGAATCGGGTATGGCCCTAATTCACGCAAATCCTAAAGGTAGCTACCGGGTTTAACACCCCCACCCAGAATGTTCACTAGACGGAAGAGCTAGTGGGCGTGGTGTTTAGTACTTCGAGGTTTATATATTATACAGACGAGATGTTCTGTTATGGGGATATTATTGATGCGCATTATATGTTAAGGTCGGTTACCAAGCCAAGCAATGAATGAAAAGTGAATGTTATGTATCGAGAGAATGATTTTATACACAGGTTATGTGTATGATATTTTTGTACACAAGATATGTGTACGGTTACTAAGATTTATGAAAATGATTTCGTACACGTGATAGGTGTACTGTATTTAAATCTTGTGGTCTATCAAAATGATGAATTTTATTGTTTACGATAAACTTATGAACTCACCAACCCTTTGGTTGACACTTTAATGCATGTTTATTCTCAGGTATGAAAGAAATCTTCCGCTGTGCATTTGCTAATTTTAGAGACATTACTTGGAGTCGATCATCGCAATGGGACCAGATGTTGGTGACTTCGTCCAGATGGATTAGGACGGGGTATGACATGTGGTATCAGAGCTGTGGTCTTAGCGAACCAGGTCTTGCATCAGTGTGTCTAACTGATAGTTGTTTAGATGCATTAGTGAGTCTGGACTTCGATCGTGTCTGCATGTCAAAAGTTTTGCTTATCATTTAGTGTCAAAAATTATTTGCTTATCATCCTTAAAGTCTAGACACGTCTTTATGCCTCTATTGCATAGAATGTGTATAGATAAATTCATATCTTAGCGTATCTGTTATTGTTACATTTGCCTGACAGCTTCCGTAGATTTCTCCATAACTTATGAGATTTTAGTATTAAATATGCATATGTAAATTATGTATTGTAGGGTACTAATCTACATCCTATAATCTATTTCTTATAGAAAAATCCTTCATCTGATTGTACGAGATGAATCCCTCAACCAGTTCGAATTCCTCGGATTCCGACAGCTATTCCGATATGGATTTTCACCTAAGCTCCGAAAGCAATGTCACCAGAATGAATCAACCATTTCATCTGATGGGTTCTTAGCCTACTTAATCATTGGAGACAAAAAGAAGGTGATCCTTTCCATCAACCAAATTCACCTCATGGCGAAGAACCTGAAGCACTTACCGGTGAACCAGTCCGAAATATCATTTTCACCCTCATTTCTCGAATATCTAGTCATAATTACGTAATATCTCAGATTCTAAACCTTATTCATTCACTCGTTCCAACCGACAATCATCCCGGAATTATAGTAGAAGTCAACAAACTTCGCGCTCGAGTGATCAATTTGAAAAATATGGTGCAAAATGTACCAGCTTCAGCAACATCACCGGCACCAATAGTACCATCAGTAATAGCACCAGTACCATCAATAATCCATGCCTCAACATCTCATTCTGTACCTCGAGTATAATTATCATTCTACGAATCGTTCTACATCATTTATCTTCGTTCGACATGGCGATTATGTAATCTCTAATGTTTTAGAGATTATATATTCTTATTCTAACGATAAATCAAATGAGTCTAATATCATATTGACTCATTAAATCTCTGACTACATCTGAAGAAAATATATATGTATATATGTTTTCATAAGGATTGTAATTAAAAATTCTTTTGCACAAACTGTTAATGGTGAAAATATTTTAACGGGTAGGTAATACCCGAGGAATATTTAGATTTCACATTAATAAGTTACACTGTACATTCTTCGAATCTGATTCAACAGACATTTACTATCCTACTTACATCTACCGATATACGAATTTGTTC
Source organism: Rutidosis leptorrhynchoides (assembly GCF_046630445.1). Taxonomy (NCBI): domain Eukaryota; kingdom Viridiplantae; phylum Streptophyta; class Magnoliopsida; order Asterales; family Asteraceae; genus Rutidosis; species Rutidosis leptorrhynchoides. The sequence continues at coordinate 115,200,741 of NC_092337.1, forward strand.
ACCACAGAATAACCATTTTCATTCAATTTCATATTTGGATTTTGATTTATCAGAATTCAACAAGTGGTATAATGAAGAACACATTTGACGAAATAAAAATTTGATAGAAACAAACAAATTAACTATGAAAAATTTTGTTAAGAATCCACGCTAACTGTTTCCAGCTAACTATTCCTAGCTAACTAATTACATTTTATTTATCGCAGTTTATTTATCGCAATTTAATTATCGCAATTTTATTTATCGTCATTTAATTTCTGTTATTTACTTTACGCACTTTATTTATCGTCATTTAATTTCTGTTATTTATTTTACGCACTTTAAATATCGGGACACGTATACAAGGTTTTGACATATCATATCGATGCATCTAAATATATTATTTGGAATAACCATAGACACTCTATATGCAGTAATGCTGGAGTTAGCTATACAGGGTTGAGGTTGATTCTACAATAATATATATAGTTTGAGTTGTGATCGAGTCTGAGACATGTACACGAGTCACGATACGTATTAATTAATTCGAATATTATATATTAAATTATATATGAATTATTGGACTGTTAACTGTGGACTATCGACTGTGGACTAATGAAATTGGACAATTAAAATGAATTAAAATATTAATTTTAACATATGAAACTAAACATTTCTTCAAGTTTGCCACTTGATTTCATCTTAAACCTCATTTGTATCTTGATGATTACAATTTGCGTTCAAACCTTTCATGATTCTTGAAAACACCACACTCGAGAGGATGAATCAACCGCACTTCATCTACGGAAGGAAAGATTTATGCATATAGTATTGGACCTGAAAAACTCTCGGAAACTGAGTAAACGTTTAACACGGACCTGTGCTAATTCCTTTAGTGTTATTATTACCCAAAATAACCTTGCTAATTTTTTTTCAAAATAGCCAATTTTGTCACAGCTCCAGCAAGACAACTTCGACTTTTCATCCAAAACAACCTTAATATAACCTTGATATATATGCGTGCTCATTTATTGTTAACAGAGAACCTTTTATATTCCACCATACTACCATCAGCGTTTGATCATCTAAAAACACAATTCTCCTGAAAACACCTCGAATCGATAACCGACGATTCAGATATGACTGCATTAAATGCAGAGGAAACAGTAAAATTGTAGATGGTCTAAATGGTCAAAAGTTTGATAATAAAGAATGGAATGTTGGGAACGCTCGATAGAAAATTTGGTACTGAATAACGGATTAAGCTAACCATGAAGGAGACCAAGGACAAATACAAGGATCATACCCTATATTCAAAGAATCCAGGTAATTTTAGATCCGATAAAATCTTTAGAGAATATCTTGCTCCGAAGTCATGTTAAAATCTTGTGGAAAATTTTTCTTCATCAACCTTCGAATCTAGAAATTTCAAAATATCATCATAAATATCTTCGATATTTCTGAGGATATTTTCATAATTATTCTTGTCCGAAATTATCTACCTCTTCGTGTTTTCTGTATTTCATTATATTGAAAACTTTTGTAAAATCTAAGTATAAATTATGAATGAATTATGGAGAAGTGTTGGGAATTGAAGCATGGGTTAGTATAATATAATGACGCCCGGCCAACGTGATTATATTACAGTAAGTCATGCTGAGTTTCTAATGGAACGTGATGATTCACAGATCATAACGTCATCATGTGCCATATTACATAACTCTTTCATTCTACTTAACTTCTGAACATATCAAGAAAATGTATTCTTGATGGTTCTATCTTCCGTGATGTTGATAAATTTGAAAATCAAATCGTGCTATCACGTTCCTTCCTACTTAGAACATTATAAACACTCGAAACTCTATACCTACGAATTCTGAACCATTATTCGCTTGACTTAAAGTCGGGAAGAGAAAACAAAAGTATGAAACTCCAAAATATAAGGGGGAATGTAAAACTCGATAACAAAACATAAATTACAAACCGTGTATATCAATGTTGATCGCAACATAAAGACACGGGAGAATTAAAAATATTATAACCACAAGGGCGAAGTAGAAGAAAACGGATTCCTTCGGTGGTAATTGGAAAAGGAGAAAGATTGTTGCGATAGTGAGGATAAGAACAAGAATCAGAACTGGATTAAGCATTTTCACAATCTTTTGAATTTAGGAATTGAGTATAGAAGTGCTAAAAACTAATGGAATGGAAAGGGTAAAATTATAATGGAAATATCGGATGTAGTAATCGGGACAGATTATCCCATTTAATTAAAGAGATCCTAATTTAATTAAATCTCGAAGAATCAGATCTTATAGATTTCCAAGATTTTCTTTTAAATCCCTTGAATTTCGGAATTCAATAGTGACTATGTCAAAAGTTAAGACGTACCTTAATTTTTAAATTCAACTATAACTAGTCAAAAGTTATGATGAAACCTTTATTTTCTCATTTCCCTCTTTTGTGACAGCTTCACTCGTATGCTTCACATAATCGAATCGTTTTATCTATATCAGTCAATAATGATAAAACTCCATTTATCAACTCATATTTGTCATGAAAACATTTTTATTGTTAGCCATGACCACCTCACTCAAATTTCGGGACAAAATTTCTTTAACGGGTAGGTACTGTGACGACCCGGAAATTTTCGACCAAATTTAAACTTAATCTTAATATGAATTCGACACGATAAGCAAAGTCTGTAATGTTGAGTCTCGGAAACTTTGGAACTATGTTTATACATTCATTTAACTTCGACTGTTTTCGACGATTCACGAACAATTAATTGTAAATAGATAAGTGTGTATGTATATATAAATAATAATTTGAGATATAATTTGTAGTATTATGTGTTGTTGTTATTAAAAACTAATAAAATAAAAATAGGATATCATAATAATTATTATTTAAAATATATCTTTATATATAAATAAAGGATATTAAAAATAAATATTAAGTGATTTAAATACTCGTTTGATGTTTCGATTGATATTAAGCAAGTTAAATTCAAACTTGTGTAAATTTAAAATAAACGGTATTACCAAAAATGACTTCTATAAATTTTAGGCTTATTAAAAATGTATTTAGGAACTATTTGTTAAGTTTGAACACTTTTTATATTTTACCCATAAATGAGAGGGACAGTTGATGTAATTTTCATTTAACGAATTAAGGATCGAATTTTATACCATAATGACCAAAATAAATAAATACAGTTAATTTAAAAATATGGGATTTTTCTGAACACTTTTATCCGCCACTGAATTACAACGGAACTCGATATATTATCCGTACCAAACTGTCGATAGAAAGAAAATAGAATAGAAACACAAGTGGTCTTATTTGTTAAATGTGGGAATTAAAAACTCTCAATTTGTTTACAGTATTATTAACTTTATCACATACATGCATCACCTCCACAAACAGACACATCACACTTATATATTTATATATATCCTCCTTTTATTAATTCATGACATATATAACTGTTGAAGATATGTTTTTAAATCTTGAATTATTATTATGGTTACTGTGTTGTTTTATTTTCTTCTTACTTTAACAAGTCTTACGGAGTATATAAGATACACATATACATGCATATTAATTACAGACACACTACACAATTTTTTTTCCTTCACCTATTGACTTGGCAACCATCTTCTTCACCACTAGTCTGTTTCCTATTTCGGGCTCAAGACCAACCCATCATCATCGATCATTAATTTGTTGTTGGCCGATTACCGTAAACTATCACCATCTCCACTACTACCACCGTCACCGTAACACCCTCACCACCCTAACCATCAACTTTAGACGACTACAACCAAGGATGAAACCCACTTCATAACCACTTTCATTATTTTTGTTTCTTGCTTCTTTTCGTTCGAACACCATCTATATTTTTTTATGTTTAGCGGTTCATCAATCACCCATTAGCCACCCTTTTAAACAATCGGCCACCATCACTATAAACCTTAACCATCTCATCTCCATCACCATGAGCCACCACCGTGAACCACCCTAACAAACCTTCGCGTTTTATATATTTTTTTTTCCTTTCTTTCTCGACAACCATAAAGCAATCACCACACCTCACCTACTCTATCCTTAATATCATGTATTCTGTTTCTGTTTTTGGATCACGATCAACCATCACAATTTAACCATCGAAACTATTCTAACAACCGATCACCATCTCACCTTTGGACAACCTCCAACGCCACCACCTTCAACCTAAACCCACCACCCCACTTTGATCACACACCTTCTTCTTCTTCATCAACATACACCACCACTTTTACTCACCACCTTCTCTCTTTCTCTCACTATTCTAGCTCGATTGTCACCACCCACCTTCCACGCTACCGTCCAATCATCACCATATCAATTTTTTTTTTGAAACTACAAACGAACATCAAACCAACACCTTTATTAACCTGCTGCTACTGCACGCTTCTCCTTTCTTCCTATTTTTGCTCCGGCCATACGATGATGATGAGCAACGATGAAGATAAAGTAATATGTTAAGATAAAAGGGTATATTAAAATATGTTGTTATTCAATATTTGAGAAAAGTGTCCAAGTGGGACTAGTTGCAAGATAGAAATCGACCAATTTCTTTTCCTGTTATTAAAAGCAGTAAACGTGATGAGTGCTTCTTTTCTCTGTTGGATCGATGAGTTGGAGCATCGCTATTTTTTTTCTTCCTTTTCTACACCGGGTTTTAATTATTTTGTTGGGCCAAAGTTTCTGTTGGGCCGAGGCCTGTATAGAGTTCTGTTGGGCCGTGAGCCAATTGCTGTTGGGCTGGAACGAGATGGTGATATGATTAATGATGATGAGTGATGAAGAGGACTGCTGCTACTCGACTTCGTTTTCTTGTTCACTGTTACAGGACCGTGATGATAGTGATGATGATATGGTGTATGATGGTGTATGACTTGATGATCACGATGGGAATGATGATGATCATAATGGTATTCGATGATGATGATGAAAATAAAGATGATATGTTTATGCTTATGATTATAATCGTGATTATGTTATGATCATGATTATAATATAGATGTATGTATGATGATGAGGTTGATAATGATAAAGATGATATAGAGATGATAATAATAATTAGCGATGATGATAATTAAATAGTAGAGACGATTATGGTTTAAAAGATTTAATGGACTAATTACAACAGAAAATATTGGGCAGATCATTGGTTAGGGGTATTTGGTTTAATCGAGAGGTCACTGGTTAGTCTAAGCTGTGACCATTTTTTGGAAAGCTTTCTAACTCTTATAAAGGTAGTATTTATATTTATCATTATTACTATTATTATTATTATTATTGTTATTATTAGGAAAATAAGTATTATTATTATTATCATTATTATTAATTAAAATTTTCATTTTATTTAAAATTAACATTTATAGAAAAATTATCATTTTATTCGTTATTATTATCATCATTATTATTTTGGTACTATTATAATTATTTTTACAAATAAAAGATAGTTATATAAAAAAAAAGTTAGTTAATACATATATCATAAGTATATCTAATTTACTATTTTAATACAAAAACAACATATATGAAATTATATATAATCTTTGAAATAATAAATACATGACTATTTTAAATAAATAATATATTATATGATTAATAAATATAAACCGAATTGAATACCATTATATGTTCATTATAGGTTTTGATATATATAAAACTGATATAGGTTCATGAATCCGAGGCCAACCCTATACTTGTTCAATGTCGTCCTATGTATTTTTACTACAAAATACATTATGGTAAGTTCATTTGCTCCCTTTTACTCTTTATATTTTTGGGACAGAGAATGCATGCGTTGTTTTTACAACTGCTTTATTAAATGCTTTTGAAATATATTTTTGAACTGCGAATACATGAAATGCTTTTATAAATGTTTGACGAGATAGACACAATCAAAACATTCCTCGAATGAATTATTATGCAGACGGAAGTTCTGTGGATTATTATTGAATTAGTTGGACGTTATAACTGCCACTAATTGTTGTGAATATTTCCCCTGATTATTATTGCTTGGTAACCTAAGAATTAGAATCGGGTATGGCCCTAATTCACGCGAATCCTAAAGGTAGCTACCGAGTTTAACACCTCCACCCAGAATGTTCACTAGACGGAAGAGCTAGTGGGCGTGGTGTTTAGTACTTCGAGGTTTATATATTATACAGACGAGATGTTCTGTTATGGGGATATTATTGATGCGCATTATATGTTAAGGTCAGTTACCAAGCCAAGCAATGAATGAAAAGTGAATGTTATGTATCGAGAGAATGATTTTATACACAGGTTATGTGTATGATATTTTGGTACACGAGATATGTGTACGGTTACTAAGATTTATGAAAATGGTTTCGTACACGTGATAGGTGTACTGTATTTAAATCTTGTGGTCTATCAAAATGATGAATTTTATTGTTTACGATAAACTTATGAACTCACCAACCTTTTGGTTGACACTTTAATGCATGTTTATTCTCAGGTATGAAAGAAATCTTCTGCTGTGCATTTGCTCATTTTAGAGACATTACTTGGAGTCGGTCATCGCAATGGGATCAGATGTTGGTGACTTCGTCCAGATGGATTAGGATGGGGTATGACATTTGGTATCAGAGCGGTGGTCTTAGCGAACCAGGTCTTGCATCAGCGTGTCTAACTGATAGTTGTTTAGATGCATTAGTGAGTCTGGACTTCGACCGTGTCTGCATGTCAAAAGTTTTGCTTATCATTTAGTGTCAAAAATTATTTGCTTATCATCCTTAAAGTCTAGACACGTCTTTCTGCCTCTATTGCATAGACTGTGTATAGATAAATTCATATCTTAGCGTATCTGTTATTGTTACATTTGCCTGACAGCTTCCGTAGATTTCTCCGTAACTTATGAGATTTTAGTATTATATATGCATATGTAAATTATGTATTGCAGGGTACTAATCTACATCCTATAATCTATTTCTTATCGAAAAATCCTTCATCTGATCGTACGAGATGAATCCCTCAACCAGTTCGAATTCCTCGGATTCCGACAGCTATTCCGATATGGAGTTTCACCTAAGCTCCGAAAGCAGTGTCACCAGAATGAATCAACCAATTCATCTGATGGGTTCGTAGCCTACTTAATCATTGGAGACAAAAAGAAGGTGATCCTTTCCATCAACCAAATTCACCTCTTGGCGAAGAACCTGAAGCACTTACCGGTGAACCAGTCCGAAATATCATTTTCACCCTCATTTCTTGAATATCTCATCATGATTACGTAATATCTCAGATTCTAAACCTTATTCATTCGCTCGTTCCAACTGACAATTATCCCGAAATTATAGAAGAAGTCAACAAACTTCGCGCTCGAGTGATCAATTTGAAAAATATGGTGCAAAATGTACCAGCTTCAGCAACATCACCGGCACCAATAGTACCATCAGTAACAGCACCAGTACCATCAACAATCCATGCCTCAACATCTCATTCTGTACGTCGAGTATAATTATCGTTCTACGAATCGTTCTACATCATTTATCTTCATTCGACATGGCGATTATGTAATCTCTAATGTTTTAGAGATTATATATTCTTATTCTAACGATAAATCAAATGAGTCTAATATCATATTGACTCATTAAATCTCTGACTACATCTGAAGAAAATATATATGTATATATGTTTTCATAAGGATTGTAATTAAAAATTCTTTTGTACAAACTGTTAATGGTGAAAATATTTTAACGGGTAGGTAATACCCGAGGAATATTTAGATTTCACATTAATAAGTTACACTGTACATTCTTCGAATCTGATTCAACAGACATTTACTATCCTACTTACATCTACCGATATACGAATTCGTTCACCACAGAATAACCATTTTCATTCAATTTCATATTTGGATTTTGATTTATCAGAATCCAACAAGTGGCATAATGAAGAACACATTTGACGAAATAAAAATTTGATAGAAACAAACAAATTAACTATGAAAAATTTTGTTAAGAATCCACGCTAACTGTTTCCAGCTAACTGTTCCTAGCTAACTAATTACATTTTATTTATCGCAGTTTATTTATCGCAATTTAATTATCGCAATTTTATTTATCGTCATTTAATTTCTGTTATTTACTTTACGCACTTTATTTATAGTCATTTAATTTCTGTTATTTATTTTACGCACTTTAAATATCGGGACACGTATACAAGGTTTTGACATATTATATCGACACATCTATATATATTATTTGGAATAACCATAGACACTCTATATGCAGTAATGCTGGAGTTAGCTATACAAGGTTGAGGTTGATTCTACAATAATATATATAGTTTGAGTTGTGATCGAGTCTGAGACATGTACACGGGTCACGATACGTATTAATTAATTCGAATATTATATATTAAATTATATATGAATTATTGGACTGTTAACTGTGGACTATCGACTGTGGACTAATGAAATTGGACAATTAAAATGAATTAAAATATTGATTTTAACATATGAAACTAAACATTTCTTCAAGTTTTCCACTTGATTTCATCTTAAACCTCATTTGTATCTTGATGATTACAATTTGCATTCAAACCTTTCATGATTCTTGAAAACACCACAATCGAGAGGATGAATCAACCGCACTTCATCTACAGAAGGAAAGATTTATGCATATAGTATTGGACCTGAAAAACTCTCGGAAACTGAGTAAACGTTTAACACGGACCTGTGCTAATTCCTTTAGTGTTATTATTACCCAAAATAACCTTGATGCTTTTTTTCAAAATAGCCAATTTTGTCACAGCTCCAGCAAGACAACTTCGACTTTATATCCAAAACAACCTTAAGATAACCTTGATATATATGCGTGCTCATTTATTGTTAACAGAGAACCTTTTATATTCCACCATACTACCATCAGCGTTTAATCATCTAAAAACACAATTCTCCTAAAAACACCTCGGATCGATAACCGACGATTCAGATATGACTGCATTAAATGCAGAGGAAACAACAAAATTGTAGATGGTCTAAATGGTCAAAAGTTTGATAATAAAGAATGGAATGTTGGGAACGCTCGATAGAAAATTTGGAACTGAATAACGGATTGAGCTAACCATGAAGGAGACCAAGGACAAATACAAGGATCATACCCTATATTCAAAGAATCCAGGTAATTCTGGATCCGATAAAATCTTTAGAGAATATCTTGCTCCGAAGTCATGTTAAAATCTTGTGGAAAATTTTTCTTCATCAACCTTCGAATCTAGAAATTCCAAAATATCATCATAAATATCTTCGATATTTTTGAGGATATTTTCATAATTATTCTTGTCCGAAATTATCTACCTCTTTGTGTTTTTTGTATTTCATTATATTGAAAACTTTTGTAAAATCTAAGTATAAATTATGAATGAATTGTGGAGAAGTGTTGGGAATTGAAGAATGGGTTAGTATAATATAATGACGCCCGGCCAACGTGATTATATTACAGTAAGTCATGCTGAGTTTCTAATGGAACGTAATGATTCACAGATCATAACGTCATCATGTGCCATATTACATAACTCTTTCATTCTACTTAACTTCTGAACATATCAATTTCAAGTGCCAGCTTACTTCCAATCTTGCAAATCCATTTCAAGTGATCATTCAATCTCAAGAAATCTTTCTTATTTACAGTAAGATATCTTTCAAATTCAAGGTAATACTCATACTCAAACTTTGATTCAATTTCTATAACTATAACAATCTTATTTCGTGTGAAAATCTTACTTGAACTTGTTTTTGTGTCATGATTCTACTTCAAGAACTTTCAAGCCATCCAAGGATCCTTTGAAGCTAGATCTATTTTTCTCTTTTCCAGTAGGTTTATCCACAAAACTTGAGGTAGTAATGATGTTCATAACATCATTCGATTCATACATATAAAGCTATCTTATTCGAAGATTTAAACTTGTAATCACTAAAACATAGTTTAGTTAATTCTAAAATTGTTCGCAAATAAAGTTAATCCTTCGAACTTGACTTTTAAAATCAACTAAACACATGTTATATATCTATATGATATGCTAACTTAATGATTTAAAATCTGGAAACACGAAAAACACCGTAAAATCGGACATACGCCGTCGTAGTAACACGGGCTGTTTTGGGTTAGTTAATTAAAAACTATGATAAACTTTGATTTAAAAGTTGTTCTTCTGGGAAAATGATTTTTCTTATGAACATGAAACTGTATTCAAAAATCATGGTTAAACTCAAAGTGGAAGTATGTTTTTCAAAATGGTCATCAAGACGTCGTTCTTTCGACTGAAATGACTACCTCTTATAATATTGACTTGTAACCTGTATTTTTGACTGTAAACTTATACTTTTCCTATTTATATTCATAAACTTAAGTTCAATATGAAGCCATAGCAACTTGAATCACTCAAAACGGATTTAAAACGAAGAAGTTATGGGTAAAACAAAATTGGAAAATTTTTACTTGTTGTAGCTACGAAAATTTTATAACAAATCCATATTAATCATATCCTAGCTAACTTATATTGTATTATATATGTATTATGTAATCTTGGGATACCATAGACACGTATACAATGTTTTGACATATCATATCGACCCATCTATATATATATATATATATATATATTTCGGAACAACCATAGACACTCTATATGCAGTAATGTTTGAGTTAGCTATACAGGGTTGAGGTTGATTTCAAAATAATATATATACTTTGAGTTGTGATCTAGCCTGAGACTTATACACTGGGTCATTGATTAATTCGAGATAATATATATTGATTTATTTCAGTACATCTAACTGTGGACAACTAGTTGTAGGTTACTAACGAGGACTGCTAACTTAACAACTTAAATCATAAAAACGTAATAAAAAATGTTGTGAATATATTTAAATCATACTTTGATATATATGTACATATTTGTTATAGGTTCGTGAGTCGACCAGTGGCCAAGTCTTATTTCCAACGAAGGAAAAATCTGTGAAAGTGAGTTATAGTCTCACTTTTAAAATCTATTATTTTTGGGATGAGAATACATGCAATTTTATAAATGTTTTACAAAATAGACACAAGTGATCAAAATTACATTCTATGTTGAATTATCGAACCGAATATGCCCCTTTTTAGCTTGGTAGCCTAAGAATTGGTGTTTATTATAATTGCCACCAATTGACGCGAATCCTAAAGATAGATCTATTTGGCCCAACAAGCCTCATCCGAGTTACGGATGCTTTAGTACTTCAATTTATCATGTTCGATGAGAGTCCCGGAATGATGGGGATATTCTATATGCATCCTGTTAAGGTCGGTTACCAGGTGTTCATCATATGAATGATTTTTATGCAGATTGCATGTTGTTTATGAGAAATGGAAATATGAAATCTTGTGGTTGATGTTAAAGCGGAGGGGTACGAAATATATTATATTTTTACTACGAAATACGATACAAATTACACAAGTTTTAATTATTTATTTACAAATGGGATATACCTAAACTCTGCTACAACACTATAGGCAATGTACCTAATCGTAGAGTAGTATAGTTTTTAGTAAGTCCGGTTCGTTCCACAGGGAGACGACTTATTTTACACTATATTTTAAACAACTATATTTGTACAAAATATAAATATATATATTACAATTATTATTATTATAAAAGAGGGGTTTTACCGTTTAATGACTGGTTTGTCGATTTTATATTTTAAGCGTAAAGATAAATGACAATAAATAAAAATGCGATAAAATAAAAGTACGATAATAAAAGTGCAATAATTTAAAGTACGAAAAATAAAATGACGATAAATAAAAGTGCGATGGGATGTAAAATAAAGGAATTATGCTTATTTAAACATCCGTAATCATGATGTTCGACGTGTTGATTTTAATTTATTACCATGGGTTAATTGTCCTTTGTCCTGGATTATTCAATATGTCCATCTGGTTTTTGTCCATAACAGTCCATCGGTCATAAATATAAAGTGCGAGTGTCCTAGTCAAATTACCCTTATACCCGAAGTCAAATAATCCAACTAATTGGGGACTTAAATTGTAATAAGGTTTTAATACATTGTTAATGATTACACCAGGTTATCGACTATGTGCAATCCAAGGTTTTAATACTTTATTAACAATTACACCAAGTGTCCTTGTATGTAATCCACCCTTGTTTTAATGAGTCCATTGACTATTAATCCATCCCCGTGTCCCGTCAAATGAACAATTATTAGTATTTATAAATATCCCGCCCATCGTGTCCGATCGAGTGTATGTGGTTATTTATAGATACGTCAAATTGTAAATCTCTATATTAAATTAACGAACTATCATTCAGTTAAACAAATATAAAGCCCATTAATAGCCCATCGTCCAATTTCCACAAGTGTCGGTCTTTTGTCCAAACCCCAATTATGGTTTAAAGCCCAATAACCCCATCTTAATATTTAGTCCAACATCACGATTACTTCGGCTCAAATAAGCATAATAATAACTTAAATATGAGACATTAATTTAAAAAGGAAGAACATAGCTTACAGTGGTTATTAATCGCGTAGTGTTACACGGACAGAACTCCGACTTTAAAACCCGTAATTAACCGTTACATTAACTAAACTAATCTAATATAAAACTAAACTATATTATAAATATTATAAATATATAATTATATATATAATAGAGATATATCGATTGAATTGGTGTGTAAAACTCGGCAGACTTCGTGGCCTTTTATAGGCAGATTTTGAAACTGTGTGCTCCTCGATCGCGGTACTTTTATGCCTTGGAGCTTCGCGATTGCGGAGGTTCGAAATCCAGCTCATCCAATAAATACAAAACGTGGGCTGCTGAATAAATATATAATATAATATATATATATATAATTAATTATATATTATATTATATTCTTGTGCATAGTTGACTTGTAATTTTAGCTCCGTTGAGTCGTACGTTGATAGTTAGTTTATGTCTCAGTTTCAGATTTTCGAACGTCCTTTCGTACGCTTAGATATCTTGTACTTTGCATTTCGCGGCTTGTACTCTTGTCATTTTTAGACGTTTCTCATCAATAAATTGAACCACTTGGATTGTATGTTGTACATTTGAGCTTTTTGGTCATTTGCGTCTTTAAATCGTCGTTTTCTTCTTTTGTCTTCGCACTTATTTATTTAAACGATTATTACATAAAAATAGAACAATAGTAACTAAAAGCTTTACATTTTGGAAGGATATTGATACTAAATATATGTTCATTTAGAGCACTATCAAATATCCCCACACTTGAACGTTGCTTGTCCTCAAGCAATACAGAACTTGAAATTAAATCATACTTCACTCGAATCACTTTTTTATTCTCACACTTTGTACAACAGTGATTTTGATACGGCGGTATAAACAATGATAGTAACGATATGGTTTACAGTCCCACATGACTATGAAAATTTAGATCCTTTAAGGAAATTGGATCTTTATGAAAACATTTGATCTTTTGAAAATTCAAGCTAGATTTTACCCTAGACAAGTTTTTAGGAATAACCCTTCACCGGTGTTTGCAAAATATTTTTGTAGGTTTTGTGGGTTTCAGATTTGAAAATTTTAGCTCTAAACTTTACGGTTTTGTGTCACCCACTTGCTAACCTTGTATTAGGAAAGCAACACGTCCAGTATACTTGCTCCGTATATTACCTTTTAGTAAACTACCGTCCGGTTATAAAGGAAAGCGTTGAACAAGCAACTGTTAAGGCAATGTCTAATGACATGCAGATGTTCATGGTCCATAACGTGTCGGATGCAATTACTATCCTTTGTAGGAGCAATAGTAAAGATCACCCTATAATTTTTCGGTCTGGCACAAGGTCCTGTCTTCGACCATCCTATGCAACCACTGTTCTTACGGTGACACCCGATTTGGTTCAGGTGACCTAATGAATTCCGGTGAATTCTCAGGATTTTACGCTCAATGGTAATGAACGCATTGAAAATAGGTTTTCAGAAAACAAATCAGTTTTAATTTTGATCAAAATATTTTCTCGTTCAAGCTCGAGTTTAGATATCATTGAATTCCATGAGTTTGTAATTCTCAATCTTTAAGGTCAATCTCAAGGATTGAGTAATATCAGGCTTAAAAGCTGATTTTTAATCTTTAAGGAGATTATCCTTTCTGGGGGTCTGATTCATTAGTCTTATCAAGCTAATTTTCATGGAGCCCACCCCATTTTACGAAACAGATCCTCTAATGGATAGGATAAGTCTTGAAATGTCCCGTTCATATTGATTATAAACGTTCCATATTAATTGATTTCGTTGCGAGGTTTTGACCTCTATATGAGACGTTTTTTCAAAGACTGCATTCATTTTTAAAACAACCATAACCTTTATTTTATCGATAAAGGTTTAAAAAGCATTTCATAGATTATCAAATAATGATAATCTAAAATATACCGTTTACACACGACCATTACATAATGGTTTACAATATGAATATATTACATCAAAAATAAGTTTCTTGAATGCAGTTTTACATAATATCATACAAGCATTGACTCCAAATCTTGTCTTTATTTTAGTATGCAACAGCGAAAGCTCTTAATAATCACCTGAGAATAAACATGCTTAAAACGTCAACAAAAATGTTGGTGAGTTATAGGTTTAACCTATATATTATCAAATCATAATAATAGACTACAAGATTTCATATTTCAATACATCCCATACATAGAGATAAAAATCATTCATACGGTGAACACCTGGTAACCGACATTAACAAGATGTATATAAGAATATCCCCATCATTCCGGGACATTCATCGGACATGATATAAAAACTCGAAGTACTAAAGCATCCGCTACAACGGATGGGGTTTGTTGAGCCCAATAGATCTATCTTTAGAATTCGCGTCAATTAGTAGACTGGTTTACTAATTCTTAGGTTACCAAGCAAAAAGGGGCATATTCGGCTTTGATCATTCAACCATATAATGTAGTTTCAATTACTTGTGTCTATTTCGTAAAACATTTATAAAACTGCATGTATTCTCATTCCAAAAATATTAGATTTTAAAAGTGGGACTATAACTCACTTTCACAGATTTTTACTTCATCGGGAAATAAGACTTGGCCATTGGTCGATTCACGAACCTATAACAAATATGTACATATATATCAAAGTATGTTCAAAATATATTTACAATATTTCTAATACGTTTTAATGTTTTAAGTTTATTAAGTCAGCTGTCCTCGTTAGTAACCTACAACTAGTTGTCCATAGTTAGATGTACATAAATAAATTGATATATATTATCTTGACCCAATCCATGACCCAGTATATACACGTCTCAGGCTAGATCAAAACTCAAAGTATATATATTTTTAGAATCAACCTCAACCCTGTATAGCTAACTCCAACATTACTGCATATAGAGTGTCTATGGTTGTTCCAAATAATATATATAGATGGGTCGATATGATATGTCAAAACATTTGCATATGTGTCTATGGTATTCCAAGATTACATAATATATTAGAATATATGTATTATACAATATAAGTTAGCTAGGATATGATTAATATAGATTTGTTACCAATTTTCACGTAGCTACAACAAGTAAAAATATCCAATCTTGTTTTACCCATAACTTCTTCGTTTTAAATCCGTTTTGAGTGAATCCAATTGATATGGTTTCATATTGAACTTAAGTTTATGAATCTATACAGAAAAAGTATAAGTTTATAGTCGGAAATACAGGTTAGAAGTCATTTTTGTAAAGGTAGTCATTTCAGTCGAAAGAACGACGTCTAGATGACCATTTTGGAAAACATACTTCCACTTTGAGTTTAATCATGATTTTTGGATATAGTTTCATGTTCATAAGAAAAATCATTTTCTCAGAAGAACAACCTTTAAATCAAAGTTTATCATAGTTTTTAATTAACTAACCCAAAACAGCCCGCGGTGTTACTACGACGGCGCATATCCAGTTTTACGGTGTTTTTCGTGTTTTTAGGTTTTAAATCATTAAGTTAGCATATCATATAGATATAGAACATGTGTTTAGTTGATTTTAAAAGTCAAGTTAGAAGGATTAACTTTTGTTTGCGAACAAGTTTAAAATTAACTAAACTATGTTCTAGTGATTTCAAGTTTAAACCTTCGAATAAGGTAGTTTTATATATATGAATCGAATGATGTTATGAACATCATTACTACCTCAGATTTTGTGGATAAACCTACTGGAAATGAGAAAAATAGATCTAGCTTCAAAGGATCCTTGGATGGCTTGAAAGTTCTTGAAGCAGAATCATGATACGAAAACAAGTTCAAGTAAGATTTCCACTCGAAATAAGATTGTTATAGTTATAGAAATTGAATCAAAGTTTGAATATGAGTATTACCTTGTATTAGAAAGATACCTTACTGTAAATAAGAAAGATTTCTTGAGGTTGGATGATCACTTTACAAGATTGGAATTAAGCTAGCAAACTTGGAAGTATTCTTGATTTTATGAAACTAGAAATTATAGAATTTATGAAGAACACTTAGAACTTGAAGATAGAACTTGAGAGAGATCAATTTGATGAATAAAATTGAAGAATGAAAGTGTTTATAGGTATTTTTGGTCGTTGGTATATGGATTAGATATAAAGGATGTGTAATTTTATTTACATGTAAATAATACTAATATTTTTGTAATTTTATGAGATATTTCATGCTAGTTTCCAAATGATGGTTCCCACATATGTTAGGTGACTCACATGGGCTGCTAAAAGCTGATCATTAGAGTGTATATACCAATAGTACATATATCTAAAAGCTGTGTATTGTACGAGTACAAATACGGGTGCATACGAGTAGAATTGTTGATGAAACTGAACGAGGATGTAATTGTAAGAATTTTTGTTAAGTAGAAGTATTTTGATAAGTGTATTGAAGTCTTTCAAAAGTTTATGAATACATATTAAAACACTACATGTAAATTCATTTTAACTGAGTCGTTAAGTCATCGTTAGTCGTTACATGTAAATGTTGTTTTGAAACCTTTTAGGTTAACGATCTTGTTAAATGTTGTTAACCCATTGTTTATTATATCTAAAAAGATGTTAAATTATTACATTATTACATTATCATGATATATTAATATATCTTAGTATGATATATATATACAGTTAAATGTTGTTACAACGATAATCATTACATATATGTCTCGTTTCGAAATCATTAAGTTAGTAGTCTTGTTTTTACATATGTAGTTCATTGTTAATACACTTAATGACATGTTTACTTATCATTTATCATGATTAAACATAGTGTATCAATATCTTAATATGATTCATATGTATTTAGTAAGACGTTGTTATAACGATAATCGTTATATATATCGTTTCGAGTTTCTTAATTCAATAAACTCAATTTTATGTATATAACTCATTATTAAAATATCTAATGAGATACTTACTTATCATAATATCATGTTAACTATATATATAATCATATATATGTCATCATATAGTTTTAACGTTCGTGAATCACCGG
Organism: Rutidosis leptorrhynchoides; assembly: GCF_046630445.1. NCBI lineage: Eukaryota > Viridiplantae > Streptophyta > Magnoliopsida > Asterales > Asteraceae > Rutidosis > Rutidosis leptorrhynchoides. The sequence continues at coordinate 115,218,302 of NC_092337.1, forward strand.
TCAACTTGGGTGGTCAATTGTCTATATGAAACCTATTTAAATTAATCAAGTCTTAATAAGTTTGATTGCTTAACATGTTGGAAACACTTAATCAAATAAATAAAAATTTCATTTAATATATATAAACATGGAAAAGTTCGGGTCACTACAGTACCTACCCGTTAAATAAATTTCGTCCCGAAATTTTAAGCAGTTGGAGGTGTTGACGTATCTTTTGGAAATAAGTACGGGTATTTCTTCTTCATCTGATCTTCTCATTCCCAGGTGAACTCGGGTCCTCTATGAGCATTCCATCAAACTTTAATAATTGGTATCTTGTTTTTCTTAAGTCTTTTAATCTCACGATCCATTATTTCGACGGGTTCTTCGACGAATTGAAGTTTTTCGTTGATTTAGATTTCGTCTAACGGAATAGTGAGATCTTCTTTAGCAAAACATTTCTTCAAATTTGAGACGTGGAAAGTGTTATGTACAGCCGCGAGTTGTTGTGGTAATTCAAGTCGGTAAGCTACTGGTCCGACACGATCAATAATCTTGAATGGTCCTATATACCTTGGATTTAATTTCCCTCATTTACCAAATCGAACAACGCCTTTCCAAGGTGCAACCTTAAGCATGACCATATCTCCAATTTCAAATTCTATATCTTTTTTTTAATGTCGGCGTAGCTCTTTTGTCAACTTTGGGCGGTTTTCAACCGTTATTGAATTTGGATGATCTTCTCGGTAGTTTCTTGTATTATCTCCGGACCTATAATCTGTCTATCCCCCACTTCACTCCAACAAATTAGAGACCTGCACTTTCTACCATAAAGTGCTTCAAACGGCGCCATCTCAATGCTTGAATGGTAGCTGTTGTTGTAGGAAACTTCTGTTAATGGTAGATGTTGATCCCAACTGTTTCTGAAATCAGTAACACATGCTCGTAGTATGTCTTCAAGCATTTGTATCGTCCTTTCACTCTACCCATCAGTTTGTGGATGATAGGCAGTACTCATGTCTAGATGAGTTCCTAATGCTTGCTGTAATGTCTGCCAGAATCTTGAAATAAATCTGCCATCCCTATCAGAGATAATAGAGATTGGTATTCCATGCCTGGAGACGACTTCCTTCAAATACAGTCGTGCTAACTTCTCCATCTTGTCATCTTCTCTTATTGGCAGGAAGTGTGCTGATTTGGTGAGATGATCAACTATTACCCAAATAGTATCAAAACCACTTACAGTCCTTGGCAATTTAGTGATGAAATCCATGGTAATATTTTCCCATTTCCATTCTGGGATTTCGGGTTGTTGAAGTAGACCTGATGGTTTCTGATGCTCAGCTTTGACCTTAGAACACATCAAACATTCCCCTACGTATTTAGCAACATCGGCTTTCATACCTGGCCACCAAAATGTTTCTTGAGATCTTTGTACATCTTCCTCGTTCCAAGATATATTGAGTATCTGGTTTTATGAGCTTCTCTAAGTACCATTTCTCTCATATCTCCAAATTTTGGTACCCAAATTCTTTCAGCCCTATACCGGGTTCCGTCTTCCCGAATATTAAGATGCTTCTTCGATCCTTTGAGTATTTCATCCTTTAAATTTCCCTCTTTTAAAACTCCTTATTGCGCCTCCTTTATTTGAGTAGTAAGGTTATTGTGAATCATTATATTCATAGCTTTTACTCGAATAGGTTCTCTGTCCTTTCTACTAAAAGCGTCGGTTGCCACATTCGCCTTTCCCGGGTGGTAACGAATCTCAAAGTCGTAATCATTCAACAATTCAATCCACCTGCGCTGCCTCATGTTCAGTTGTTTCTAATTAAATATATGTTGTTTTGTGGTCGGTATATATAATACTTTTGACCCCATATAAGTAGTGCCTCCAAGTCTTTAATGCAAAAACAACCGCACCTAATTCCAAATCATGCGTCGTATAATTCTGCTCGTGAATCTTCAATTGTCTAGACGCATAAGCAATTACCTTCGTTCGTTGCATTAATACATAACCGAGACCTTGCTTTGAAGCGTCACAATATATCACAAAATCATCATTCCCTTCAGGTAATGACAATATAGGTGCTGTAGTTAACTTTTTCTTTAACAATTGAAATGCTTTCTGTTGTTCATCCTTCCATTCAAATTTCCTCCCTTTATGCGTTAATGCAGTCAAGGGTTTTGCTATTCTGGAAAAATCTTGGATGAACCTTCTGTAGTAACCAGCTAGTCCTAAAAATTGGCGTATATGCTTCGGAGTTTTCGGGGTTTCCCATTTTTCAACGGTTTCAATCTTTGCTGGATCCACCTGAATACCTTCTTTGTTCACTATGTGACCGAGGAATTGAACTTCTTCCAACCAAAATGCACACTTTGAAAACTTACCGTACAGTTTTTCTTTTCTCAGCAACTCTAGCACTTTTCTTAAATGTTCTTCATGCTCTTGATCATTCTTCGAGTAAATAAGTATGTCATCGATGAAAACAAGGACAAACTTGTCAAGATATGGCCCACACACTCAGTTCATGAGGTTCATGAACACAGCTGGTGCTTTCGTCAATCCAAAAGGCATAACCATAAACTTGTAATGACCGTAATGCGTCCTAAAAGCAGTCTTTGGAATATCATCCTCCTTCACCCGCATTTGATGATACCCAGAACGTAAATCAATCTTTGAATAAACCGACGAGCCTTGCAGTTGATTAAATAAGTCGTCGATTCTCGGTAGTGGGTAGCTGTTCTTGATGGTAAGTTTGTTCAACTCTCGGTAGTCGATACACAACCTAAATGTACCATCTTTCTTCTTGACAAACAAAACAGGAACTCCCCACAGTGATGTGCTTGGTCGAATGAAATCACGCTCTAAAAGTTCTTGTAATTGGCTCTGAAGTTCTTTCATTTCGCTAGGTGCAAGTCTGTATGGAGCACGATCTATTGGTGCAGCTCCCGATACAAGGTCTATTTGAAATTCAACAGATCGGTGTGGAGGTAGTCCTGGTAATTCTTTCGGAAATACATCGGGAAATTCTTTTGCGACTGGAACATCATTGATGTTCTTTTCTTCGGAATTGACTTTCTCGACGTGTGCCAGCATAGCATAGCAATTTTTTCTTATTAGTTTTTGTGCCTTCAGGTTACTAATAAGATTTAACTTCGCGTTGCTCTTTTCTCCGTACACCATTAAGGGTTTTCCTTTTTCTCGTATAATGCGAATTGCATTTTTGTAACAAATAATCTCTGCTTTTACTTCTTTCAACCAGTCCATACCGATTATCACATCAAAACTCCCTAACTCTACTGGTATCAAGTCAATCTTAAATGTTTCGCTAACCAGTTTAATTTCTCGATTCCGGCGTATATTATCTGCTGTAATTAATTTACCGTTTGCTAATTCGAGTAAAAATTTATTATCCAAGGGCGTCGGTGAACAACTTAGTTTAGCACAAAAATCTCTACTCATATAGCTTCTATCCGCACCCGAATCAAATAAAACATAAGCAGATTTATTTTCAATGAGAAACGTACCCGTAAAAAGCTCTGAGTCTTCCTGCGCTTCTTTCGTATTAATATTGAAAACTCTTTCGCGGCCCTGCCCATTAGTATTCCCCTGATTCAGGCAATTTCTACTAAAGTGGCCCGGTTTTTCACAACCAAAACAAACTATGGCGGTATTATTTGTTCCGACATTATTTGTTCCTTTAGTTCTGTTATGCATTGGTCCGTAGATTTCGCACTTCTTCGCGCTATGACCATTTCTTTTACACCTATTGCAAAGTGTCGTGCAGAACCCCAGGTGATGCTCTTCACATCTTTGGCATGGCTGTTTTTGGTTTTTGTTGCCATTGTTGTTATTGAGATTGTTGTTGGGATTGTTATTGTTACTATTGTTGTTGTTGTTGTTGTTATTGTTGTTGGGCCGATTATTGTAGTTGTTGTTGGGACATTTGTTGAAGTTGTTGTTGCGATTGATGTTGCGGTTATTGGGATAGTTGTTGCGATTTTGGTTGTGATTGTTGTTGTTGTATTGGTGACTCTTGTCATTGGTTTCTTCCCACTTTCTCTTGACTTGTTTCATGTTAGCCTCTTCGGTCGCCTACTCTTTAATCCTTCCTTCGATCTGGTTCACTAATTTGTAAGCCATTCGACTTGCCTTTTGTATGGAGGCGGGCTCGTGTGAACTCACATCTTCTTGAATTCTTTTCGGTAACCCTTTTACAAATGCGTCGATCTTCTCTTCTTCGTCTTCAAACGTTCTGGGACACAATAGGCACAATTCTGTGAATCCTCGTTCGTACGTGGTGATATCGAAACCTTGCGTTCGTAATCCTCTTAGCTCTACCTTGAGCTTATTGACCTCGTTCTTGGGACGATACTGCTCGTTCATCAATTGTTTGAATGCTGACCATGGTAGTGCGTAAGCAGCATCTTGTCCTACCTGCTCGAGATAGGTATTCCACCACGTTAACGCCGTACCTGTGAAGGTATGCGTAGCGTACTTAACTTTGTCCTCTTCAGCACACTTACTTATGGCAAACACCGATTCGACCTTCTCGGTACACCGTTTCAATCCAATTGGTTCTTCGGTTTCATCAAATTCCAAAGGTTTGCAGGCAGTGAATTCTTTGTAAGAACATCCTACATGATTTCTTGCGGAATTAGTTCCACTGCTAGATCTAGAGTTATTGTTATTTTGCATTGCAGCCTGCACTGCGGCTATGTTCGCAGCAAGGAAAACACGGAAGTCTTCCTCACTCATGTTCAAGTTCTGACGAGTCGCCTGTGCCATTGCCTTCAAAATAGCCAAAAGAATTGAGTTAATCATATAGAATTTAAGAGTAGTCAATAGTATTTCTTAGCATAATATGAACTTATTTATAAAAGCTTTTTCTTCATATTAGCATTTTATAGTTTTAACTCGGGTAGTACCTACCCGTTAAGTTCACACTCAGCAGCTATTATTCAATTCAACTACTACGATTCTATATGAAAAACTTATTACAATAATATTTCGCGTTCAAACTTTATACAATATTTTACATACTTACAATACCGTTATAATACATATAGGATGAAATATAGCACATAATAACTTTGCTACTCGGTAGCTATGAAGGCAATTCTAGTTAATACGCAAGTTATTCAGCAAAAGAAATAAAGACACGTAATTCATAAGTCCAGAAACAAGTCATGCATTCAGGTTTTACTAAGACGACTTCCCATCCTTGATCTTGTGGAAAATAACCATTATGACCATTGGCTAGGCAGCATGTTGTAATGTCGTCAAAAGGACGAGGGTTTCGTAATGTCCAACAGCCCCGTAATAATCTAAAAACCTTGTTTCTCACCCCAACTACTGAATCCGTCACTTGTGGAAAGGTTTTATTTAAAAGCTGCAATCCGATGTTCTTTTTCTCACTTTGGCAAGAAGCGAACATCACTAATCCATAAGTATAACATGCTTCTTTATGTTGCATGTTAGAAGCTCTTTCTAATTCACGAAATCCTATGTTGGGATATGTTGAGTCAAAATAGGTTCTTAACCCGTAGCGTAAAATTGCATTTGGGTTCCACGCATTTAACGCTTTAAAGAAAACACGGCGTAACTTACGGTCTCCCCAATGTGATATGAAAGAACGCGTCCTAATCCAACCGGACGAAGTCCATATCGATTATAAACGATTCACAACAGTTGATTACATCGCGAGGTACTTGACCTCTATATGATACATTTTACAAACATTGCATTCGTTTTTAAAAGACAAACTTTCATTTACATCGAAAGTTGACGGCATGCATACTATTTCATAATATATCAAACTATAATTGACTAATCAATAATCTTGATGAACTCAACGACCCGAATGCAATGTCTTTTGAAATATGTCATGAATGACTCCAAGTAATAACTCTAAAATGAGCAAATGCACAGCGGAAGATTTCTTTCATACCTGAGAATAAACATGCTTTCAAGTGTCAACCAAAAGGTTGGTGAGTTCATTAGTTTAACATAAATAATCTTTTCATAATTTTAATAGACCACAAGATTTCATATTTCCATTTCTCATAAACATACGTCCCATGCATAGAGACAAAAATATCATTCATATGGATTGAACACCTGGTAACCGACATTCACAATATACATATAAGAATATCCCCATCATTCCGGGATCCTCCTTCGGACATGATATAAATTTCGAAGTACTAAAGCATCCGGTACTTTGGATGGGGCTTGTTGGGCCCGATAGATCTATCTTTAGAGTTCGCGTCAATTAGGGTGTCTGTTCCCTAATTCTTTGATTACCAGACTTAATAAAAAGGGCATATTCGATTAGATAATCCAACCATAGAATGTAGTTTCGATTACTTGTGTCTATTTCGTAAAACAGTTATAAAAGCAGCGCATGTATTCTCAGTCCCAAAAATATATATTGCAAAAGCATTTAAAAAGGGATTAATGAAACTCACCTAATGTATTTTGTAGTAAAAATACATATGACAAAATTGAACCATGCAGGGTTGGCCTCGGATTCACGAACCTATACCATTTGTGTATTCATTAATACATATATAATTATAATCGAACATATATATTATTACTCTTGAATTAATTGTTATTTTAACTATGTTCTTCATTTATAATCTAATTAATTACATTTAATAATATTTATTACAAAAATAATAATATAGTTATGTTATACGTAGTAAATATAGAGTTATATAACTAATAGTTGTTTTGATAAAATAGTGTTGTTATTAATAAATAAAAAATAATAATTGTTTCATCCTAATATAATAATAATCATAGTTATAAAATGATTATTTTTATCAAAGTAATACTTTTAATAGTAATGTATACTAATAATAATAATAACTATAAAAATAGTGATTTTATTAACAATAATAATAATACTACTATTTTTACTAATAACTATAATGATAATAATGTTAATAATAAGGTTACCGATAATAATTTTAATCATAGTATTTATGTACTCATGTTAATACATATATTAGTTGTTAAAACAAATATAATAATAACCATGATAATAATAACAATATACTTATTTATAACTATCATAATAATAATAATAATAATGATAACTAATAATACATATAACTATGTTAATAATACTTAGCTATAATACATTTAATAATTATAATACTAATAGTATTAATAATATCTAATAATAATAACAATAATAATAATCACAACATTAATAATGATAATATTAATAACAATAATGAAAATGATAATGATAATAATAATAAAAATTCTTGGTATTTAAATCTACCTTTAGAAGCCTTAAGTAAAAAGAATGCACCAATTGAGGATCGAATCCGAGACCCCTCGCTAACCCGTCACCTCTCTTAACCAACCCGCTGTAACCATTTTTCTGATTTAATGCATAACTCATTAATATTTAAATCGACTTTTTCAGTTATCATCTTCTTTAACTTTCGTAAATTCAATCAGAGATCAATCCAATTTTGTAATGAGTTTCATATACAATTTAGGATCCATAAACGACACAGAATCAATTAGGGGTTTGTTTGAATTAATTAAAACAATATAAACAAAAAATAAAAGAGCTGTAACAGCTCGTTAAGTTCTTCAAGAACTCTAAATCACTCTCGTAAATTTAGGAAGTTTTAGACCCCGATTCTTGAATGAAATAAGTTCAAATTCATTCTTAGAAACTTTCTAACCTCTCAATTTGACTTAAAACATAAGCACATTCATAAATTTCACGAAGGAACAGCCGTTTGACTTTTTTAAAATCAACTTTGACCCCAAAATTAAAATTTGATAGAATGATTTGGACCTCTAAACTTTCCAGATAGTTTACATAATAGATTAACAACAATCTTGCAATTCTCATTTTTGAAATTCGTAAAAAAAATCGATCTATTTGAAAATTGAAACAAGAACAGGGCAGTGCCTCTTTTCTTCGTTCCTTTTGATTTAATTCCACTAAATAAAAGCTGTATGGGTTGGTAATTGATATTGAAGATGTAATGGTGATTAAAAAGAGTAATATCACAGTGTAATTTCTTTGTTTTATAGACAATTGATTCGTCTAGGACAATTAATCAGAAAAATATTTATATATAAAATAATAATAATAATAAAAAGTAATCACAAAGATTACGACCTGCAACAGAATTTGGATTCATTCAAATACTTTTTCACTGATTGGTACTAATTGGAGACAGAAAACAATCTTCCACGGGCTTGAAAGTGATTTGAACAGAAAGCGTGATTCTTTGCATTTATTTATATATTAAATTGTAATTTTTATTTATATATATACATATATTTATATAAATAAAATCTGTATACGTATTCATTTATAAACAAATATCTATATTATGTGTATATATATATGTAATTATATATATATATCTGTTTATATTTTTGTGTATATATATGTAATTCATAAATTTTATTATTGGCAATGTTATAAAATATTAATACTAATAATAAAACTAATAATTTATTAATATTGCTATCGAGATACAATTAATATAAAATTAATAATAATAATAATAATAATAATAATAATAATAATAATAATAATAATAATAATATCAAATAAATATTAATAATAATACAGATATGATAATATTAATACATTTAATAATAACTAATAATAATATTAGTTATATTTATATTATTAATGATAATACTAACATTAATAATAATAACACAAATTATATATATATTTTATTTTAGAAGTAATATTATTACTAATATAAATATTAACATGAATATTAACAATAATAAAAATGCTGAAATTAATGATAATGATATTAATATATCACTTAGCTTCAAAATTGTAATTACAAATAATATATTAACTTTACACTATATTATATAATAATATTTATTAAATATTATATATCACAATATATTAAATAATTATTATTAGAATTCATATAGACTCATAATATTATATATGTAAAATGGTAATTTATTTATTCTATTTATTATTTCACATTTTTAATTCTTAAGGTTTAAAGTATACATTATGGATTATATATGTCCATATATTTATATTTACATGTACCTATTTATTTACAAAGTAAAGTAAGGTTTAAAGTATACATTATGGATTATATATGTCCATATATTTATATTTACATGTACCTATTTATTTACAAAGTAAAGTTCGTGAATCGTCGGAAATAGTCAAAGGTCAAATGATTCCATATAAATAGTTCAAAGTTTTTGAGACTCCACATTACAGATTTTGCTTATCGTTTCGAAATCAAATAAGATTCAAGTTTAAATTTGGTCAGAATTTCTCGGGTCATCACAGTACCTACCCGTTAAAGAAATTTCGTCCCGAAATTTGAGCGAGGTCGTCATGGCTAACAATAAATATGTTTTCCTGACGAATATGAGCTGATAAATAGAGTTTTATCATTAGATAAAATAATTCGATTATTCAAAGCATACGAATGAAGTTATCACAAAAGAGTGAAATGAAGTGAGTATAGGTTTGTCTTGACTTTTGACGTAGTCATGGTTGAATTTAGAAAATAAGGCGCGTCTTAACTTTTGACATTGCCTTGGTTGAATTCTAGAATTCAAGGGATTTAAAGAAAATCTTGAAGATCTATAAGATCTGATTCTTCAGCGAATAAGGAAATTAAGATCTCTATAATTAAATACGGTGATCTGCCTCGATTACTCTGCCTGATATTTCCATTATAAATTAAGCTCTTCGGTTCCATTATTCTCACCATTCCTATGCTTCCTTCCTTAGTTCATACATCTAAAAGATTGTGAAAATGCTTAGTCCAGTTCTAATCCTTGAAACTTTCCTAACCTTCATATCTGTCATTCCTCTTTTCAATCTTCCACCAGAAAAAAATTGTTTACTTTTACTTTTACCATGGGGTGATACTATTCTTAATTATGCCGTGTCTTTATTTTGTTATTCCTATTAACATCCATGGTTTGTAACCTCCGTGTTGTTATTGGGCTTTATATTTTCTCTTATATTTTGGAGCCCTTTGCCTTTTTATTATCCTCCCGTCCTCTAGTAAAGCGAGTAACGGTTCAGAATTCGTAAACATGGAGTTTCGAATGAACTTAATGTTATAAACAAGAAAGAACATTACCGCACGATTTGATTTGTCAAATTACCTGAATCACTGAGAATAGAACTATCAAGAATATATTTTCTTGATATGTTCAGAAGTTAAGCAGAATGAAGAAGTTATGTAACATGGCACCTGATGAAGTTAGGGTCTGTGAATCATCAAGTTTCATTAGAAACTCAGCATGACTTATTGTAATATAATCACGTTGATCAAGTGTCATTATATTATACTAACTCATGCATTAGTTCCCAACATTACTTCAATAACATTCATATTTTAAGCTCGAAAGTTTACAGAATATAGAAACTAACAGTTTCTATATGATGTAATACTGATAGCACGAAGAGATTAATGATTTCAGATAAGAATAGTTATAAAAATATCTCTAGAAATATGGAGGATATTTATAATGAAAGATACGATAATATCTCGGAATATCTAAGATCAGAAGATGATAGAAACTATTGTCTGCAAGGGTTTAGAGTAAGGAGCAAGACATTCACTAAAGACTTTAGCAGACATTGAATCATTTGGATTCTTTGAAGTCAAACTTATTCTTTGTGATTTGTCCACGGCTTTCTTCATAGTTTCGCATAATCTGCTTTTCGGTACTAAATTTTTTCTTGAATGTTTCCAATATAATGATACATAGGAAGCACGAAGAGGTATATAATTTTGGACGAGAATATTTATTAAAATATCCTCAGAAATATCGAAGATATTGATGATGATATTTTTGAATTTCTAAGTTCGATGATTGATGAAGAAAGATTTTCCGCAAGATTTTAACATGAGTACGGAGCAAGATATTCGTTGGAGGTTTCATCGGATCCAGAATTACCTGGTTCTTTGAATATATGGTATGGTCCTTGTATTTGACCTTGATCTCCCTCATGGTTTGCTCAATCTGTTTTTCAGTACCAAATTTTTCTGAGCTTTTTCAACATACTATTGTTTATCATCAAACCTTCGATGATTATGGTCGTTTACGATTGTCTATGGTTTCTGCTGCTTCATTCAACTTTTTCAACATTCAGAGTATTGATTTGTGACTGAGTGCTTTTCAGAATTTTAGAATAAGAGATCATAATTCTAAGAGATAAATGTCATACATATAACTGTTGATGTAGATATGCTGTGAGTTTTCAAAGTACTGATTGCTGATTCCCGGTAATTGTTATGGCAGTTCTCGTTACCAGATGCGGATGAGTATATGATACGGTTTCAATGAATAAATATAATGATTTGTCAGAGAGATTTAAGCCAAAAAGCAACGAGGTTGCTGGTAATATGGTGGAATATAAAAGAATTTTCCGGTATCAAAAGGGTAATTGTATATATCAGGATTATAGTAAGGCTACTTCAAATGAAAAGTCGAAGCTGACTTGTTGGAGCTGTGACAAAATTGGCTACTTTGCAAAGGGATTGCAAAGTTTTTTTTTTTTTTTTTTTTTTGCTAATAAATGCCAAAGGATCTGACGTGGCTACGTGTTAAACTTTTACTCAGTTGTCGAGAGTTTCTCAGGTGCATAACTATATGCATAAATTTTTCCTTCCGTAGATGAAGTGCGGTTGATTCATCCTATCGATTGAGGTGTTTTCAAGAATCATGAAAGTTTGAACGCAGATTGGAATCGTCAAGATACAAATGAGGTTTAAGTTGAAATCAAGTGGCAAACTTGAAGAGATGTTTAGTTTCATATGTTATAATCAATATTTTAATTCATTTTAATTGTCCAATGTCATTAGTCCACAGTTCATAGTCCACAATTTGTAGTACAACAATTCATATATAGTTTAATATATAATATTCGAATTAATTAATATGTATCGTGACCCGTGTACATGTCTCAGTCACAAATCAAGCTATATATATTATTGTAGAATAACCTCAACCCTGTATAGCTAACTCCCGCATTACTGCATATAGAGTGTCCATGGTTATTCCAAATAATATATATAGATGGGTCGATATGATATGTCAAAACTTTGTATACGTGTCCCGATACTTAAAGTGCGTAAAAATAAATAACAGAAATTAAATAACGATAAATAAAGTGCGTAAAGTAAATAACAGAAATTAAATGACGATAATTAAAATTGCGAGAATGTAAATTGCGATAAATAAAATGTAATCAGTTAGCTAGGAACAATTAGCTAGGAACAGTTAGCGTGGATTCTTAACACAATTTCTCATAGTTAATTAGTCTGTTTCTAACAAATTTTATTTTGTCATATGTTTTCTTCATTATGCCACTTGTTGGATTCTGAAAAGTCAAAATCCGAATATGAAATTGAATAAAAATGGTTATTCTGCGGTGAACGGGTACGTATATCGGTGAATGTAAGTAGGATAGTAAATGATTGTTGAATCAGATTCGAAGAATATACAGTGTAATTTATTAATGTGAAATCTAAATATTCCTCGGGTATTACCTACCCGTTAAAATATTTTCACCATTAACAATTTGTACAAAAGAATTTTTAATTACAATCTTTATGAAAACATACTTAAATATATATTTTCTTCAGATGTAATTATAGATTTAATGAGTTAATATAGTATTAATCTCATTTGATTTACCATTAGAACTAAGATACATAATCTATAAAACATTAGAGATTACATAATTGCCATGTCGAACGAAGATAAAATAGATAGAACGATACGTAGAATGATGATTATGCTCGTGGTACAGAATGTGATATTGAGTCAAAGATTGTTGATGATACAGATGATGTTACTGATGGTACTGTTGGTGTCGGTGATGTTGCTGGAGCTGGTAAGTTTTGCACCATGATCTCCAAATTGATTACTCGAGCGCGAAGTTCGTTGACTTCTTATATTATTCCGGGATGATTGTCGGTCGAAACGAGTGGATGAATAAGGTTTAGAATCTGAGTTATGATATAGTCGTGGCGAGATATTCGGGAAATGAGGGTGAAAATGGTGTTACGAACAAGTTCGCCGGTAAGTGCTTCAGGTTCTTCGCCAAAAGGTGATTTCAGTTAGTGGAAGGGATCGCCTTCTGCGCGTCTCCATTGATTAAGTCGAGTACGAATCCATCAGATGAATTGGGGATGGATGATTGGTTGATTCATTCTGATGACGTTTCTTCCGGAGCTTAGATGACTATCCATTCGGAATAACAGTCGGGATAACTATCGGAATAGTTTTCGGAATCCGAGGGACTCGAATTAGTTAAGGGATTCATCTCGTACGATCAGATGAAGGATTTTCGATAAGAAATAGATTATAGGATATAGATTAGTATCCTACAATACATGATTTACATATGCATATATAATACTAAAATCCCATAAGTTACGGAGGAATCTACGGAAGCTGTCAGGCAAAGGTAACTATAACAGATACTCTATGATATGAATTTTGTCTATACACTATTCATGCAGTCAATGCAATAAGATGTGTCTAGACTAAGAATAATAAGCATGTAATTTACTAAGGATGATAAGCAAATGATTTCCGACAAAAATGATAAGCAAAACTTTTGACATGCAGACACGGTCGAAGTCCAGACTCACTAATGTATCCTAACGACTTATCAGTTAGACACACTAATGCAGACCCGGTTCACTAAGACTACCGCTCTGATACCAACTGAAAGAACCCGTCCTAATCCAACCGGACGAAGTCCATATCGATTATAAATGATTCACAATAGTTGATTACATCGCGAGGTACTTGACCTCTATATGATACATTTTACAAACATTGCATTCGTTTTTAAAAGACAAACTTTCATTTACATCGAAAGTTGACGGCATGCATACTATTTCATAATATATCAAACTATAATTGACTAATCAATAATCTTGATGAACTCAACGACCCGAATGCAATGTCTTTTGAAATATGTCATGAATGACTCCAAGTAATAACTCTAAAATGAGCAAATGCACAGCGGAAGATTTCTTTCATACCTGAGAATAAACATGCTTTCAAGTGTCAACCAAAAGGTTGGTGAGTTCATTAGTTTAACATAAATAATCTTTTCATAATTTTAATAGACCACAAGATTTCATATTTCCATTTCTCATAAACATACGTCCCATGCATAGAGACAAAAATATCATTCATATGGATTGAACACCTGGTAACCGACATTCACAATATACATATAAGAATATCCCCATCATTCCGGGATCCTCCTTCGGACATGATATAAATTTCGAAGTACTAAAGTATCCGGTACTTTGGATGGGGCTTGTTGGGCCCGATAGATCTATCTTTAGAGTTCGCGTTAATTAGGGTGTCTGTTCCCTAATTCTTAGATTACCAGACTTAATAAAAAGGGCATATTCGATTAGATAATCCAACCATAGAATGTAGTTTCGATTACTTGTGTCTATTTCGTAAAACAGTTATAAAAGCAGCGCATGTATTCTCAGTCCCAAAAATATATATTGCAAAAGCATTTAAAAAGGGATTAATGAAACTCACCTAATGTATTTTGTAGTAAAAATACATATGACAAAATTGAACCATGCAGGGTTGGCCTCGGATTCACGAACCTATACCATTTGTGTATTCATTAATACATATATAATTATAATCGAACATATATATTATTACTCTTGAATTAATTGTTATTTTAACTATGTTCTTCATTTATAATCTAATTAATTACATTTAATAATATTTATTACAAAAATAATAATATAGTTATGTTATACGTAGTAAATATAGAGTTATATAACTAATAGTTGTTTTGATAAAATAGTGTTGTTATTAATAAATAAAAAATAATAATTGTTTCATCCTAATATAATAATAATCATAGTTATAAAATGATTATTTTTATCAAAGTAATACTTTTAATAGTAATGTATACTAATAATAATAATAACTATAAAAATAGTGATTTTATTAACAATAATAATAATACTACTATTTTTACTAATAACTATAATGATAATAATGTTAATAATAAGGTTACCGATAACAATTTTAATCATAGTATTTATGTACTCATGTTAATACATATATTAGTTGTTAAAACAAATATAATAATAACCATGATAATAATAACAATATACTTATTTATAACTATCATAATAATAATAATAATGATAACTAATAATACATATAACTATGTTAATAATACTTAGCTATAATACATTTAATAATTATAATACTAATAGTATTAATAATATCTAATAATAATAACAATAATAATAATCACAACATTAATAATGATAATATTAATAACAATAATGAAAATGATAATGATAATAATAATAAAAATTCTTGGTATTTAAATCTACCTTTAGAAGCCTTAAGTAAAAAGAATGCACCAATTGAGGATCGAATCCGAGACCCCTCGCTAACCCGTCACCTCTCTTAACCAACCCGTTGTAACCATTTTTCTAATTTAATGCATAACTCGTTAATATTTAAATCGACTTTTTCAGTTATCATCTTCTTTAACTTTCGTAAATTCAATCAGAGATCAATCCAATTTTATAATGAGTTTCATATACAATTTAGGATCCATAAACGACACAGAATCAATTAGGGGTTTGTTTGAATTAATTAAAACAACATAAACAAAAAATAAAAGAGCTGTAACAGCTCGTTAAGTTCTTCAAGAACTCTAAATCACTCTCGTAAATTTAGGAAGTTTTAGACCCCGATTCTTGAATGAAAAAAGTTCAAATTCATTCTTAGAAACTTTCTAACCTCTCAATTTGACTTAAAACATAAGCACATTCATAAATTTCACGAAGGAACAGCCGTTTGACTTTTTTAAAATCAACTTTGACCCTAAAATTAAAATTTGATAGAATGATTTGGACCTCTAAACTTTCCAGATAGTTTACATAATAGATTAACAACAATCTTGCAATTCTCATTTTTGAAATTCGTAAAAAAAATCGATCTATTTGAAAATTGAAACAAGAACAGGGCAGTGCCTATTTTCTTCGTTCCTTTTGATTTAATTCCACTAAATAAAAGCTGTATGGGTTGGTAATTGATATTGAAGATGTAATGGTGATTAAAAAGAGTAATATCACAGTGTAATTTCTTTGTTTTATAGACAATTGATTCGTCTAGGACAATTAATCAGAAAAATATATATATATAAAAAAATAATAATAATAATAAAAAGTAATCACAAAGATTACGACCTGCAACAGAATTTGGATTCATTCAAATACTTTTTCACTGATTGGTACTAATTGGAGACAGAAAACAATCTTCCACGGGCTTGAAAGTGATTTGAACAGAAAGCGTGATTCTTTGCATTTATTTATATATTAAATTGTAATTTTTATTTATATATATATACATATATTTATATAAATAAAATCTGTATACGTATTCATTTATAAACAAATATCTGTATTATGTGTATATATATATGTAATTATATATATATATATCTGTTTATATTTTTGTGTATATATATGTAATTCATAAATTTTATTATTGGTAATGTTATAAAATATTAATACTAATAATAAAACTAATAATTTATTAATATTGCTATCGAGATACAATTAATATTAAATTAATAATAATAATAATAATAATATCAAATAAATATTAATAATAATACAGATATGATAATATTAATACATTTAATAATAACTAATAATAATATTAGTATTATTTATATTATTAATGATAATACTAACATTAATAATAATAACACAAATTATATATATATTTTATTTTAGAAGTAATATTCTTACTAATATAAATATTAACATGAATATTAACAATAATAAAAATGCTGAAATTAATGATAATGATATTAATATATCACTTAGCTTCAAAATTGTAATTACAAATAATATATTAACGTTACACTATATTATATAATAATATTTATTAAATATTATATATCACAATATATTAAATAATTATTATTAGAATTCATATAGACTCATAATATTATATATGTAAAATGGTAATTTATTTATTCTATTTATTATTTCACATTTTTAATTCCTAAGGTTTAAAGTATACATTATGGATTATATATGTCCATATATTTATATTTACATGTACCTATTTATTTACAAAGTAAAATAAGGTTTAAAGTATACATTATGGATTATATATGTCCTTATATTTATATTTACATGTACCTATTTATTTACAAAGTAAAGTTCGTGAATCGTCGGGAATAGTCAAAGGTCAAATGATTCCATATAAATAGTTCAAAGTTTTTGAGACTCCACATTACAGATTTTGCTTATCGTTTCGAAATCAAATAAGATTCAAGTTTAAATTTGGTCAGAATTTCTCGGGTCATCACATGATATACCACACCTATCAAAGGAAAGCCTTTTATAAACTAAGGCATTTCTGGAAAGTCTTTCAAATGTTTGACAAGTTAATTTCACCATAACTAAATGTGTTGATGAATTCTGACCGACTCTAGACAAGATTTCCTCAATCATATCCTCTGGTAGGTCTTCTAAAATATTCGGTTGTCTACCCTTAACGTCCATTTTATTTTTATACTATAAAATAGACAAGGATTAGATTCGTAAAAGATAATTAACAAACAATACAAGCAATTTTTACATAGAACATAAAAGTACAAGCACACTACAATACATATAATACACAACATGATTACAACCCTGTAATCTGAATCACTGGTTTCTTCTTCTTCGGACTTGGTTCGTTTTCCTAATTTTCTAGGAATATATGGTGTTCCTCTAATACGATCCGTCGTTTTCCACAATGGTTTAGAAAAACCTGGTGGTTTAGAGGTTCCCGGGTCATTGTTACATTTTCGGAAATACGGATGTTGCCGATACATATAAAGTTCATCGGGGTTGGAATTGGGTTTCTCTATTTTTATACCTTTTCCCTTATTATTTTCTTTCGCTTTATTAAATTGGGTCGAGGTAATCTCTATAACATCATCGGAATCCTCATCGGGATCCGATTCATCGAAAAATTGATAATCTTCCCAATATTTTGCTTCCTCGGCGGAAACACCATTGACCATTATTAACTTTGGTCCATTGGTTGAGGATTTTCTTTTATTTAATTGATTTACTAGAGGTATCAATATTTCTTCCTCCGGAACCTCTTCTTCTTCCGGTTCCTCCTCTTCCGGTTCCTCCTCTTCCGGTTCCTCCTCTTTCGGTTCCTCCTCTTCCGGTTCCTCTTCTTCCGGTTCCTCTTCGGGAATTTGTGAATCTTCCCAAAATATATTCGACTCTTCATTATTATTAGGTGAATCGATGGGATTTGTACTAGTTGTAGACATCTATCACACAATATCAAACACATTAAGAGGTTAATATATCACATAATATTTACATGTTAATAATATATAGTTTCCAACAAAAGTGTTAAGCAATCGTTTTTAAAGAAAACACGGTCGAAGTCCAGACTCACTAATGTATTCTAACAAACTCGATAAGACACACTAATGCAAATTTCTGGTTCTCTAAGACCAACGCTCGAATACCAACTGAAATGTCCCGTTCATATTGATTATAAACGTTCCATATTAATTGATTTCGTCACGAGGTTTTGACCTCTATATGAGACGTTTTTCAAAGACTACATTCATTTTTAAAACAACCATAACCTTTATTTTATCGATAAAGGTTTAAAAAGCATTACGTAGATTATCAAATAATGATAATCTAAAATATACCGTTTACACACGACCATTATATAATGGTTTACAATATGAATATATTACATCAAAAATAAGTTTCTTGAATGCAGTTTTACATAATATCATACAAGCATTGACTCCAAATCTTGTCCTTATTTTAGTATGCAACAACGGAAGCTCTTAATAATCACCTGAGAATAAACATGCTTAAAACATCAACAAAAATATTGGTGAGTTATAGGTTTAACCTATACATTATCAAATCATAATAATAGACCACAAGATTTCATATTTCAATACATCCCATACATAGAGATAAAAATCATTCATACGGTGAACACCTGGTAACCGACATTAACAAGATGCATATAAGAATATCCCCATCATTCCGGGACATCCATCGGACATGATATAAAAACTCGAAGTACTAAAGCATCCGCTACAACGGATGGGGTTTGTTGGGCCCAATAGATCTATCTTTAGGATTCGCGTCAATTAGTAGACTGGTTTACTAATTCTTAGGTTATCAAGCAAAAATGGGCATATTCGGCTTTGATCATTCAACCATATAATGTAGTTTCAATTACTTGTGTCTATTTCATAAAACATTTATAAAACTGCATGTATTCTCATCCCAAAAATATTAGATTTTAAAAGTGGGACTATAACTCACTTTCACAGATTTTTACTTCGTCGGGAAGTAAGACTTAGCCATTGGTCGATTCACGAACCTATAACAAATATGTACATATATATCAAAGTATGTTCAAAATATATTTACAACATTTCTAATATGTTTTAATGTTTTAAGTTTATTAAGTCAGCTGTCCTCGTTAGTAACCTACAACTAGTTGTCCATAGTTAGATGGACATAAATAAATTGATATATATTATCTTAACCCAATCCACGACCCAGTGTATACACGTCTCAGGCTAGATCACAACTCAAAGTATATATATTTTTAGAATCAACCTCAACCCTGTATAGCTAACTCCAACATTACTGCATATAGAGTGTCTATGGTTGTTCCAAATAATATATATAGATGGGTCGATATGATATGTCAAAACATTTGCATACGTGTCTATGGTATCCTAAGATTACATAATATATTAGAATATATGTATTATACAATATAAGTTAACTAGGATATGATTAATATAGATTTGTTACCAATTTTCACGTAGCTACAACAAGTAAAAATATCCAATCTTGTTTTACCCATAACTTCTTCGTTTTAAATCCGTTTTGAGTGAATCCAATTGCTATGGTTTCATATTGAACTTAAGTTTATGAATCTATACATAAAAATTATAAGTTTATAGTCAGAAATACAGGTTACAAGTCGTTTTTGTAAAGGTAGTCATTTCAGTCGAAAGAACGACGTCTAGATGACCATTTTGGAAAACATACTTCCACTTTGAGTTTAATCATGATTTTTGGATATAGTTTCATGTTCATAAGAAAAAACATTTTCTCAAAAGAACAACTTTTAAATCAAAGTTTATCATAGTTTTTAATTAACTAACCCAAAACAGCCCGCGGTGTTACTACGACTGCGTATATCCAGTTTTACGGTGTTTTTCGTGTTTTTAGGTTTTAAATCATTAAGTTAGCATATCATATAGATATAGAACATGTGTCTAGTTGATTTTAAAATTCAAGTTAGAAGGATTAACTTTTGTTTGCGAACAAGTTTAGAATTAACTAAACTATGTTCTAGTGATTTCAAGTTTAAACCTTCAAATAAGGTAGTTTTATATATATGAATCGAATGATGTTATGAACATCATTACTACCTCAGGATTTGTGGATAAACCTACTGGAAATGAGAAAAATAGATCTAGGTTCAAAGGATCCTTGGATGGCTTGAAAGTTCTTGAAGCAGAATCATGACACGAAAACAAGTTCAAGTAAGATTTCCACTCGAAATAAGATTGTTATAGTTATAGAAATTGAATCAAAGTTTGAATATGAGTATTACCTTGTATTAGAAAGATATATTACTATAAATAAGAAAGATTTCTTGAGGTTGGATGATCATTTTACAAGATTGGAAGTAAGCTAGCAAACTTGGAAGTATTCTTGATTTTATGAAACTAGAACTTATAGAATTTATGAAGAACACTTAGAACTTGAAGATAGAACTTGAGAGAGATCAATTTGATGAAGAAAATTGAAGAATGAAAGTGTTTGTAGGTGTTTTTGGTCGTTGGTATATGGATTAGATATAAAGGATGTGTAATTTTATTTACATGTAAATAAGTCATGAATGATTACTAATATTTTCGTAATTTTATGAGATATTTCATGCTAGTTTCTAAATGATGGTTCCCACATGTGTTAGGTGACTCACATGGGCTACTAATATCTGATCATTGGAGTGTATATACCAATAGTACATACATCTAAAAGCTGTGTATTGTACGAGTACGAATACGGGTGCATACGAGTAGAATTGTTGATGAAACTGAACGAGGATGTAATTGTAAGCATTTTTGTTTAGTAGAAGTATTTTGATAAGTGTCTTGAAGTCTTTAAAAAGTGTATGAATACATATTAAAACATTACATGTAAATACATTTTAACTGAGTCGTTAAGTCATCGTTAGTCGTTACATGTAAATGTTGTTTTGAAACCTTTAGGTTAACGATCTTGTTAAATGTTGTTAACCCATTGTTTATTATATCTAAAGAGATGTTAAATTATTACATTATCATGATATTATGATATATTAATATATCTTAGTATGATATATATACAGTTAAATGTTGTTACAACGATAATCGTTACATATATGTCTCGTTTCGAAATCATTAAGTTAGTAGTCTTGTTTTTACATATGTAGTTCATTGTTAATACACTTAATGACATGTTTACTTATCATTTATCATGATTAAACATAGTGTATCAATATCTTAATATGATTCATATGTATTTAGTAAGACGTTGTTATAACGATAATCGTTATATATATCGTTTCGAGTTACTTAATTCAATAAACTCAATTTTATGTATATAACTCATTGTTAAAATATCTAATGAGATACTTACTTATCATAATATCATGTTAACTATATATATAATCATATATATATCATCATATAGTTTTAACGTTCGTGAATCACCGGTCAACTTGGGTGGTCAATTGTCTATATGAAACCTATTTAAATTAATCAAGTCTTAACAAGTTTGATTGCTTAACATGTTGGAAACACTTAATCATGTAAATAACAATTTCATTTAATATATATAAACATGGAAAAGTTTGGGTCACTACAAATCTGACCACTTGGCGACTCTGTTTGATGCTGAGGTCCGTGGATTTCCTGCTGATTTTAGAGATGACTTTTCTAAATTTTTCGTCAACCTACAGCTGGTCTGGACGACAACTTCCTGACCTAAATCAAGAAGCACGTGTCTTTTTCGTAAGACTTTACTTCCTTTTAATGATGGAATTAATTCATCGTGTAGATCCATCTTTTCTTTTCTTTCATCGGGTAAAACAGTTAATTTAGTCCAAAACAAAAGCACCTGCAATAACTTTACAGAAACATGTGATAGATAGTTTTTAATTGAATAACTTGGTACATTCTCCCCATACTTGGCTTTTATTTATTTCTTTCTTTGCCTTTTTATTCTCCTCTTTTCCATTTTTAATGAATTCAAGCATTTTAGGTTGTTTCTCAATTTATGTCCTTTCCTAGTTAATGATAATTTCAGTATTAACACCTAGTTTTCATCGTTTATAAATATGTATAAACATGATTTTGAATTCATTTAGTTGAATTTTTTTTCAAAATTTCACAAAATTTGGCAATTAAACTAAGTGTAATCCTGAGAGAATTTATAACCCTTCCCCACACTTGAGATCATGCAATGCCCTCATTTACATGAAATCAGACTATAATAATATGTTCATGAGGGTGATTAGTGTAGAAAAGTGATTAAAATACCTAGTTTGTAATTACTAAGCTCGTCGAATGATAGATGGCGCGCCTCATCGTTCATTCCTTTTGTTGTTTTATCACACATGTTTTTCTACAAAAATGGTTGCTTTTCTGAAATGTTTGCTAATTTTTGAAAATATGTCTTTTACCCTAACTTATCATGCATTTTTATTAACGAGTTATGCACTAACCCGAACCCCTAATTTAACGTTAAGTGGGGTTAGACTTCCCCACACTTAGCTGACGACATGTGAAGTCGGTAGAATAAGTTCCATGAATTATAATAGTGAGCCAGTTATTTACATCTCGGGTGGTGTATAATATATCAATGGGTTTAAAGTTTAGACTCACCCGATCGTCACTACTTAATTCTTTTTTAAGTGTTGCTTTTAGTAAATGGATATGTCTCTTTTATGGTTCTTGGTCAAATGGATCGATATACACCGACATACATATTTCGATAGGGTGGACAATTCCTAACATTTCCTTCCGTTCATTCTCGGGATCAAAGTTTTCACCTCTATTACGCAATTGGGTGAAATCCGAGGTGTCATTATCTATTGCAGCTCGTAGTTCATCTTCGGTAGATGACTCGTCTATTGAGAATATTGGGTTAGAAGGTTGCGGAATGGTGAATTTTGGGATTGAAGCAAATTCTTCTTCTTTAACGGTTCTTATCGATCCCACCACTTTGGTCTCGGGGGTAAAATTTTCAACGCTATCGTTTTCCCAAGAGTACCAATTTCTCACCCTTATTTCTTCTTCATCCATTGATGGATCGATGATTTTGTCGGTAGAGGTTAATGTGTCGGTATGTTGTGAAATTTGTAAAACTGAATAAAAATTATCATCGGGATAATTGGTGATTTCGGAGCTCTCGAATTCATCAAAATTCGATGATATGAGATTTTCTTGCACACGACTCCTCAGATCAACAGGTGTGTAGTCTGATAGAGTTTCAGCTTGCCAATTTGCAAACTCTCTCATTTGTTCATTTTGAGCGTCAAATTCTTCGAGTTTGATTTTCATATAATCTAATAAATTTTTAGACACATAACTTTCCTTGTCCTCTAGTTGTTGAGTTTGGATATATTCTTGGGAATAATCCCAATTTGAATTGTATTCCTCATAATCATTCCATTCAGGTTCCATGGGTGCATAATTTTCCATAGGAACGTAATAATAACATTCCCATGTTGAGTGATAATCTCCACAGATTTCACAACCAGTTATTGTTTCATCATTCATGATCCAAGTTTGATCGAACGAATTTTCATCAACATTCGTTTGAGAGTATTGATTTAATTAATTTTGGAAATCAGAAAGAGTTTCCAAAGTATTCTCGAAATTTTCCATAATGCGATTATTACCAAATTTTAGCTACAATGTGGTGCATTTACTAATTATTCTATTAGTTATAAAACTAAAAATTATATAAGGTATCAAATTAATAGACTTTTCTGCTTTTGCCCACGTTTCGAATAGCTAAAAGATGCAGCAGGGAGCCAGGATCCTTTAAATCGGAAAATCCACAACTCAGCCACTAACAAATCCAACTATTACTACGAAGCAGAAAATTTTGGATGTCTATAATTCAATCGCTTACAATAATTTTTCGTCGAAATTTAAAGATTTTAAAAATTCTATGTCCTATAAACTAGCGCGTAGAAACGAAAAAGAAAAAGAGCGTCGAAAAACGTCGAAAAATAAAAATGAGAAAGAAAAACGTCAAAACTTAAAAGTCTAAAAACTAAATCTAAAAATTTGCGCCTAAAGGAATTAAGGTTTAAAAGGAATTGTATAGGAAAACGACAATAACTTAATTAGGGTACTAAAATTTATAAACTGTGTCGCAAAATTCTAAAGCACCTAAATCTTAATCTAAAGAAAAAGCACTTAAGAGATTTTACGGCAAAGCTTAAAAATCTAGAAATATGAAATAACTACGGCAAAAACAAAGTTAAAACTAATTACGAACGATAAATATAC
The DNA here is from genome assembly GCF_046630445.1 of Rutidosis leptorrhynchoides. NCBI lineage: Eukaryota > Viridiplantae > Streptophyta > Magnoliopsida > Asterales > Asteraceae > Rutidosis > Rutidosis leptorrhynchoides. Next base: position 115,242,955 of record NC_092337.1, read on the forward strand.
AAGTTACGATTTAAAAAAAACAAAATACAAAAAGAAGCTAAGTTGATAAAAATACAATTTTATAAAAATATTATTTTTATATTATTATTTTATAAAAATATTATTCTATATATTTAATAATAATATTTAAACTTAATATTACAAATTATAAATTAAAACTAGATATAAATATATATTAATTAATTAAAAATCCTAATTAGGTTTAATAATAAAAATTATAAAATTAAACCCTAAATTCGTAATTAATGCAGTCCAAGGTTGCAGTCTGAGACTGCTCCACGACTGCGGTGATTTGTGCCCGAGGTACTCCGCGACTGAGGATGTGTGCAGACTCAGATTGATTGCAGGCTTAAACGCGTTCGTTTTTTTTTTCAAAAATTTATATATAGAGAAAATTTATATAAAATAAAATAAACTTATATTTTAAAAACTAAAGATAAAAACAAATATACTTTATAATTTTACAAAATCTTAAAAAAATATGTTTTTCTTTTCTTTTTTTTATATTTTTTATATTTTTATTTTTACAAATATAAATTAAAAATATAGCGTTTCGCCGCTCCCCGGCACCAAAAACTTGATGTTAAAGCGGAGGGGTACGAAATATATTATATTTTTACTACGAAATACGATACAAATTACACAAGTTTTAATTATTTATTTACAAATGGGATATACCTAAACTCTGGTACAACACTATAAGTAGTGTACCTAATCGTAGAGTAGTATACTTTTTAGTAAGTCCGGTTCGTTCCACATGGAGACGACTTATTTTACACTATATTTTAAACAACTATATTTGTACAAAATATAAATATATATATTACAATTATTATTATTATAAAAGGGGGTCTTACCGTTTAATGACTGGTTTGTCGATTTTATATTTTAAGCGTAAAGATAAATGACGAAAAATAAAAATGCGAGAAAATAAAAGTACGATAATAAAAGTGCAATAAATTAAAGTAAGAAAAATAAAATGACGATAAATAAAAGTGTGATGAGATGTAAAATAAAGGAATTATGCTTATTTAAACATCCGTAATCATGATGTTCGACGTGTTGATTTTAATTTATTACCATGGGTTAATTGTCCTTTGTCCTGGATTATTCGATATGTCCATCTGGTTTTTGTCCATAACAGTCCATCGGTCATAAATATAAAGTGCGAGTGTCCTCGTCAAATTACCCTAATACCCGAAGTCAAATATTCAAACTAATTGGGGACTTAAACTGTAATAAAGTTTTAATACATTGTTAATGATTACACCAGGTAATCGACTGTGTGCAAACCAAGGTTTTAATACTTTATTAACAATTACACCAAGTGTCCTTGTATGTAATCCACCCTTGTTTTAATGAGTCCATTGACTATTAATCCATCCCCGTGTCCGGTCAAATGAACAATTATTAGTATTTATAAATATCCCGCCCATCGTGTCCGATCGAGTGTATGTGGTTATTTATAGATACGTCAAATTGTAAATCTCTATTTTAAATTAACGAACTATCATTCAGTTAAACAAATATAAAGCCCATTAATAGCCAGTCCAATTTTCGCAAGTGTCGGTCTTTTGTCTAAACCCCAATTATGGTCCAAAGCCCAATAATCCCGTCTTAATATTTAGTCCAACATCACGATTACTTCGGCTCAAATAAGCATAATAATAACTTAAATATGAGACATTAATTTAAAAAGGAAGAACATAGCTTACAATGGTTATTAATCGCGTAGTGTTACACGGACAGAACTCCGACTTTAAAACCGGTAATTAACCGTTACATTAACTAAACTAATCTAATATAAAACTAAACTATATTATATATATTATAAATATATAATTATATATATAATAGAGAGATATCGATTGAATTGGTGTGTAAAACTCGGCAGACTTCGTGGCCTTTTATAGGCAGATTTTGAAACTGTGTGCTCCGTGATCGCGGTACTTTTATGCCTTGGAGCTCCGCGATTGCGGAGGTTCGAAATCCAGCTCATCCAATAAATACAAAACATGGGCTGCTGAATAAATATATAATATATATATATATATATATATATATATATATATATATATATATATATATATATATATATATATATATATATATATATATATATATATATATATATATATAGATATATATATATATATATATATATATATATATATAATTAATTATATATTATATTATATTCTTGTGCATAGTTGACTTGTAATTTTAGCTCCGTTGAGTCGTACGTTGATAGTTGGTTTATGTCTCGGTTTCAGATTTTCGAACGTCCTTTCGTATGCTTAGATATCTTGTACTTTGCGTTTCGCGGCTTGTACTCTTGTCATTTTTAGACGTTTCTCATCAATAAATTGAACCACTTGGATTGTATCTTGTACATTTGAGCTTTTTGGTCATTTGCGTCTTCAAATCGCCGTTTTCTTGTTTTGTCTTCGCACTTATTTATTTAAACGATTATTACATAAAAATAGAACAATAGTAACTAAAAGTTTTACATATTGGAAGGATATTGATATTAAATATATGTTCATTTAGAGCACTATCAGTGGTCTATTATTACGATTTGATAAATAAATAGGTTAAACCTATAACTCACCAACATTTTTGTTGACGTTTAAAGCATGTTTATTCTCAGGTAATTATTAAGAGCTTCCGCTGTTGCATGCTAATTTATGGACAAGAGTTGGAGTCAGCATGCTTGTATTATATTGTTTAAAAACTGTATTCGAATACTTAAATTGATGTGTAATATTATTGTAAACCATTATGTAATAATCGTGTGAAAACGCTATACTTTAGATTATCATTATTTGATAATCGTCATAATATTTTTAAACCTTTATCGATAAAATAAAGGTTATGGTTTGTTTTAAAATCGAATGCATTCTTTGAAAAATGTCTCATATAGAGGTCAAAACCTTGCAACGAAATCAATTAATATGGAACGTTTATAAATCGATATGAACGGGACATTTCAGTTGGTATCCGAGCGTTGGTCTTAGAGAACCAGAAAATTTGCATTAGTATGTCACTGTGTCTTATCAAGTATGTAGGATGCATTAGTGAGTCTGAACTTCGACCGTATATTTTTCTTTAAAAACGATTGCTTAACACTTTTTGTTAAAAACTATATATATTTAACATGTAAATATTATGTGATTGATAATGCTAAAAACGAACATATATTTCATAGCATTATTCCTCAAGAAAGACAAGCTTTTAGTTGCAATTGTTCTATTTACAAGTGATATTCGTTTAAATAATAAAAGGTGAAGACAAAAGACAGATTCGACGAATTGAAGACACAAACGACCAAAAAGCTCAAAAGTACAAAGTACAATCCAAGAGGTTCAAATTATTGATGAGAAACGTCTAAAAGTTACAAGAGTACAAGCCGCAAAACGCAAAATACAAGATATTAAATTGTACGAAAGGACGTTCGAAAATCCGAAACCGGGACCAGAGTCAACTCTCAACGCTCGACGTAACGGACTAAAAATTACAAGTCAACTATGCACATGAATATAATATAATATATAATTAATTCTTAAAATTATATATATATTATATAATATATTAAAAACGTCGGCAAACTAGAAAACAAGAACATGTGAGCTGATCCAGCTGGCCATGCGATCGCATGGCCAGGATGCCCATATTTCATGCGATCGCATGAGCCTAAAAGGCTGGCCACATCTATAAATTTCGCAGTTTTTGGTCGAATGATATACTCCTTTTTCAATCTCTCTCTCACAGATATATATATATTTAAAATTTATTTTTAATATTAATTTAAGATTAATAATAATAAGGGTATGTTAGCGAATGTTGTAAGTGTGTAAGTCGAAATTCTGTCCGTGTAACGCTACGCTATTATTAATCATTGTAAGTTATGTTCAACCTTTTTAAATTAATGTCTCGTAGCTAAATTATTATTATGCTTATTTAAGCCGAAGTAATCGTGATTTTGGGCTAAAATATTAAAGACGGGTTAATTGGGCTTTGTACCATAATTGGGGTTTGGACAAAAGAACAACACTTGTGGAAATTAGACTATGGGCTATTAATGGGCTTTATATTTGTTTAATTGAATGATAGTTCGTTAATTTAATATAAAGATTTACAATTGGACATACCTATAAATAACCATATACACTCGATCGGACACGATGGGCGGGATATTTATAAGTACTAATAATCGTTCATTTAACCGGACACGGGAATGGATTAATAGTCAATAGACTCATTAAAACATGGGTGAATTATGTACAAGGACACTTGGCGTAATTGTTAATAAAGTATTAAAACCTTCTTATAGTTTAAGTCCCCAATTAGTTGGAATATTTGACTTCGGATATAAGGATAATTTGACGAGGACACTCGCACTTTATATTTATGACTGATGGACTGTTATGGACAAAAACCAGATGGACATATTGAATAATGCAGGACAAAGAACAATTAACCCATGATAATAAACTAAAATCAACACGTCAACATCTTGATTACGGAAGTTTAAATAAGCATAATTTCTTTATTTCATATTTCATCGCACTTTTATTTACTGTCATTTTATTTATTGCACTTTTAATTATCGTACTTTTTAATTAATGTAATTTTATTTATCGCACTTTAATTATTGTTATTTACTTTATGCTTTAAATTAAGTTATATTTATTTTTAATATTTTACATTAGGTTTTAACTGCGACTAAAGTTTTAAAATCGACAAACCGGTCATTAAACGGTAAAAACCCCCTTTTATAAGAATAATACTACTTATATATATATTTATATATTTATAAATATAGTTTTAAAAATATAGCGTTAAACTTGGCTAGTTCCCTGTAGACGAACCGGACTTACTAAAAACTACACTACTGTACGATTAGGTACACTGCCTATAAGTGTTGTAGTAAGGTTTAGGTATATCCACTCTATAAATAAATAAATAACTTGTGTAAAATTGTATCATATTTAATAGTATTTCATAACAAATATATAACTATTTCGTATACACCTCTAAGCACATCAAGTATTTTTGGCGCCGCTGCCGGAGAACAAACAACGCCGAAAGAGCAACGCTATAAAAAATTTATTTTATTAAGTTTTAATTTCTTTTTATAAAAATACGTTTTAAATATTAAAAATACAAAAATATAAAAAGAAAAACAAAATATATATATATATATATATATATATATATATATATATATATATATATATATATATATATATATATATATATATTTAAGAGTTTGTTTAAAATATATAAAATTATAATATATTTTTATTTCTATTTTAGTTTGTAAAAATATAAGTTTTTATTTATTTTATATAAATACTTTATATAATTATAAAACAGAAAATAAAAAAAAAATAAAAAAGTAAAAAGTGTACGAGCCCGATACTGTAGCAGCCCAATTTGTGATCTGAATATTTGGGCCATGCGACCGTATGAACCGGTAGGCTAAGATCCATGCGACCGCATGACCTATCCTGACACGTCTGATCTGAACCTGGTACAGCAATAATTACGGAGTATTAATTATTATTATTATTATTAAAACCCTAATTAGGGTTAGTTATTAAATTAATTAATTTTAGTTTTAATTAATTTGTAATATTTAGTTTAAATTAGTTTTAAAAATTAATACTTTTATAAAATAAATAATATAAAAATAATATTTTTATAAAAATTGTATTTTTTTTTACAACTTTAAGTTTATATCTTTTTATTCGTAATATTTGTATTTTTATCGCTCGTAACTAGTTTTAAGATATAGTATTTGCCGTAGTATTTTATATTTCTAGATTTTTAAGCTTTGCCGTAAAATCCTTTAAGTGCTTTTTTTTAGATTAAGACTTAAGCGCTTTAGAATTTTGCGACGCCGTTTTAAGATTTTAGTACTTTTTAAATAATTTCCGTTTTGAATATAGAATTCCTTTAAGCTTTAATACCTTTAGACGTAAGTTTTAATATTTAGTTTTTAGACTTTTAAGTTTCGACGCTGCATTTTATTATTTTTCGACGCTTATTTTTCGACCTTTTATTTTTCGACGTACTCTTTTTCTTTCTTATTTCTCGACGCTCTAGTTTTTAGGATATAGAATTTTCTATTTCTTCTCTAAAATTTATTTAAATTTCAACGAAAAATTATTTTAAGCGGTTAAATTGATAGACATCCAAAATTTTCTGTTTCGTAGTAATAGTTATATTTGTTAGTGGCGAGTTGTGGGCTTCCGATTTAAAGGGTCCTGGCTACCTGCTGCATCTATTGGCTATTCGAAACGTGGGCAAAATCAGAAAAGTCTATTAATTTGATAACTTATATAATTTTTATTTTTTTATAACTAATAGGATATTCAGTGAATGCACCGAGCAAAATGTTCACCACCTTTCATACGTTCACCACCTATAACTCGATCAAGACATCTAGCCAATATTGTCGCCGTTGATTTTTCTTTAGAATCATCATCCAGTCGACCAAGTACTCCAATTCAAATTTCCTATAATCCATTTTTTGAACCCGAACTCACAATTGAGAATCCGGAGGATATTCAGGGACAATTCAGAGATCCTGAACCATTAATCTTTCCTCCGGAACCACCAATCATTCAAACAGAGATTGTCGAGGAACAAACCATTAAATCAGAATCCTCTAGTGATTCAGATTCAACAAATTCAATAATGGAAAATCTGGAACCTCTAAGTATGGAAGACTGAATGAGAGCTAAACGCACTGGCCAAGGTCATGCAATTACTCAACCAGACATTAATGCGCCAGATTATGAAATCAAAGGACAAATCCTACACATGGTGACTAATCAATGCCAATTTAGTGGTGCGCTGAAGGAAGATCTAAATGAACATCTTCGTACCTTTAATAGAATCTGTACTCTATTTAAAATCCGAGAAGTGGAGGATGAACAGATATATCTCATGTTATTTCCCTGGACTTTAAAGGGAGAAGCCAAAGATTGGTTAGAATCGTTACCTGAAGGGGCGATTGATACATGAGACGTTTTAGTTGAAAATTTTCTTAAACAATTCTTTCCGGCATCTAAAGCCGTGAGACTTCAAGGAGAAATAGTTACGTTCACGCAAAAGTAAAATGAAACTCTGTATGAGGTGTGGACAAGATTTGGAAAGTTGTTGAGAGGATGTCCGCAACATGGTTTAGATACTTATCAAATAGTACAAATATTCTACCAAGGATGCGACATCACTACATGAAAAGACATCGACATAGCAGCTGTTGGTTCCATTATGAAGAAAACCGCAACTGAAACTTAAAAAATTAGTGATAATACTACTTCCCACTCACATGAGTGGCATCAAGAAAAAGATATCGTTAGATCATCTAAAGCGGCTAGAGCCGATTCTAGCCATGACTTTGATTCCATTTCCTCAAAGATAGATGCTGTCGAGAGACGAATGGAAAAGATGACTAAAGATATTCACTCAATACGAATTAGTTGTGAGCAATGTGGAGGACCACATTTGACAAAAGATTGTCTCAGTATTGAACAAACAATGGAACAAAGAGAGAATGTTTCATACATTAACCAAAGACCTGGAAATAATTATCAGAATAATTATCAACCGCCAAGACCAATCTACAATCAAAATTAGAATTATAACCGAAATGTTCCATACAACAACCAACAAGGTCCTAGCAATCAACAAGTACCTAATAATACTTATAACCAGCAAAGACCTATTTTTCAAAATAAACCACCACAAACCGATGATAAAAAGCCAAATTTAGAAGATATGATATCGAAGCTAGTTGAATCTCAAACGCAGTTTTTCACATCTCAGAAACAAACCAATGAAAAAAATGCTCAAGCATTTAGAAATCAACAAGCTTCTATTCAAAATCTGGAACAAGAAGTAAGCAACCTAGCAAGGTTGATAGGTGAAAGAAAATCGGGAAGTCTACCTAGCGATACAAATGCTAACCCCCGGAATGAAACAGCTAAAGCCATTACCACAAGAAGTGGTATGACACTTAAACCACTTGAAATACCTATAATTTCTGATGACTCTATTCCTACTCCACAAGAACCACAATCTGAGCAAGAAAAGAAAAAAGAACCGGTAGTTGAAAAGGTTAATGAAGATAACACAGTTAAGGCTAAACCTTATGTTAAACCATACCAACCACCACTTCCTTACCTGTAACGACCCGTCAAAATCGCTATTGACGCGGCACGTTAATCATTGATTCCACAATGAGGTTTTGACCTCTATATGATACGTTTTGATAAAATATTGCATTCATTAAAATAAGTGACTTTCTAAACATAGAAAGTCATAAACATGTGGGCAAGTGCTTAGGTATAAGCAAAACCCCGAAATACATAAGTCTTTAATTTACAGGTTGACATCACAGTCCAATTATTTATTACACAACGCAGTTTTATTTTGAATGCAATAAACTTTGTACAAAGCATGAGAGACTCCATGCAGGCAACAAGCACATCACAGCGGAAGCATTCTAAGGACCTGAGAATAAAACATGCTAAAAAGTCAACACGAATGTTGGTGAGTTATAGGTTTAATTGCTCGAGTCATAAACATATATAAAGATAGACCACAAAATTTCATCAAAAGTTTATCAATAGATTCTACGTAACAGAGCACCTTGGTAACTAAACTTAACGCTATAGTGATAATTACCCCATTCATTTTAATACACGCAAACCAACGTGTCTTAAACTCAAATAACATACGTCCGTTAAAAGGCTAGCGCTCTAGCTCGGACGGGGATGTCAAGCCTTATGGATCCATATACAATTATTCGCGCCCACCAGTCCATATCCTATGTACTGGCAGCTACTAGTTACCAAAGCTAAGGGATTTTCGGTTTAACTCAGTGTAGAATTTAGTATGTACTTGTGTCTTATCGCGTTTAAAATAAATTGCATGTATTCTCAGCCCAAAAATATTTAAAGTATTTAAAAAGGGAGACTATAACTCACAGTTCAATATGGCGATTCAATATTGTAGGCAAATTGCGTAGACGTAATGATGGTAGACGACTGTATGGTTGGTCTTGGATTCAAGAACAATACCCCGAACAATACACAATATTTCCTTATTTTAAAACGGTTTGAAACCCGAATTAAAAATACCCTCGAATATATTTTATTATTATTAAACTTAAAATTAAAATTATAATTATAATTATAATTATAAAATTTACGTACAGATATAATTTATGAAAAATTTCGTCGAGCAAAACTGACCTTTTATAGTACTTTTCGATTTACTGTAGCTCATGCGATCGCATGAGTTTTCAGTGTTTTTGCCATGCGATCGCATGGCCGCCTTTTCTGTTTCTGTTTGCTAGTTCGCCGACATCAAATAGTGTGTTACTGTAGCAAATAGTGTTCACTGTAGCAAATAGTGTTTACTGTAGCAAATAGTGTTTTACCGTAGCAAATCGTTTTCACTGTAGCACTGTAGCAAAATACGGTTTCACTGTAGTAAATAGTGTTTTACTGTAGCAAATTGTGTTTTACTGTAGCAAAGTAATTTTTACTGTAGCAAATAGGGTTTTACTGTAGGAAAGCCGTTTTTACTTGTATATATATATACATACATATAATTGTTCATGAATCGTCGAGAGTAGTCATAGGTAATTGTATATATGAAACAGTTCTAAAATTTTGAGACTCAATCTAACAGACTTTGTTTAACGTGTTAAAATAATAAATCGTATAGAGAATTGGTTTAAATAAGTCAAAAATTTTCGGGTCATCACAGTACCTCCCCGTTAAAGAAAATTTCGTCCCGAAATTTTGAGTAGTACCTGTTTCATGAGCGATATCAGTGAACAAATGTGGATACTTTTGCTTCATTTGATCTTCACGTTCCCAAGTAAACTCGGGTCCTCGTCTTGTGTTCCAACGAACTCTAACTATCGGTATTTTGCTTTGTTTTAATTTTTTGACCTCACGGTCCATGATTTCAACAGGTTCTTCGACAAAATGGAGTTTATCATTAATTCGTATTTCGTCAAGAGGAATTACGACATCCTCTTCAGCTAAACATTTCTTCAAATTTGACACGTGAAATGTGTCGTGAACACTACTAAGTTCTTGCGGTAGCTTTAATCGATAAGCAACTGATCCAATTCTTTCGGTGATTTCAAAGGGTCCTACATACCTAGGACTTAGCTTTCCTCGTTTACCGAATCGTACAACACCTTTCCAGGGTGACACTTTCAACATGACTTTGTCGCCCACTTGAAATTCTAGCAGTTTTCTTCTTACATCAGCATAACTCTTTTGGCGACTCATGGCCGTTTTCAATCGTTGTTGTATTTGAATGATCTTTTCGGTGGTTTCGTGAATAATTTCTGGTCCAGTAAGTTGTCTTTCTCCTACTTCACTCCAACAGATAGGAGATCTGCACTTTCTACCGTAAAGTGCTTCAAATGGTGCTGCGTTGATGCTCGTATGATAGCTGTTATTGTATGAAAATTCTGCCAACGGTAAGTGTCGATCCCAACTGGTTCCAAAGTCAATCACGCATGCCCGTAACATGTCTTCCAATGTTTGTATTGTTCTTTCACTTTGACCATCTGTCTGTGGGTGATAAGCGGTGCTCATATCTAATCGAGTTCCCAATGCTTTTTGTAATGATTGCCAAAAACGTGATGTGAATCGGGTGTCACGATCAGATATGATGGAGATGGGTACACCATGCCTAGAAACTACTTCCTTCAAATATAGGCGTGCTAATTTCTCCATACTGTCTGTCTCCTTTATTGGTAGGAAGTGAGCTGATTTAGTTAGACGATCAACTATCACCCAAATAGTATCATGACTACTTGCAGTCCTTGGCAATTTCGTAATGAAATCCATGGTTATTCTTTCCCATTTCCACTGCGGAATTTCTGGTTGTTGCAGTAATCCTGACGGCTTTTGGTGCTCAGCTTTAACCTTTGCACACGTCAAACATTTGCTTACATAAGTAGCAATTTCTGTCTTCATATTAGGCCACCAATAGAACTTCTTGAGATCGTGGTACATTTTCCCATTTCCTGGGTGAATTGAGTACCTCGTTTTGTGTGCTTCATCTAGTACTAGTTGCCTTAGGTTACCATGTCTTGGTACCCATATCCTACCAGCAAAATACAGGGTTCCATCGGCTTTTACTTCAAGTTGTTTTTCTAACCCTTTGCTCATTTCACCTTTTTCGTTTTCTTCTTTTAAAGCTTCTAACTGTGCTGCTTGAATTTGCTTTGTGAGATCAGTACGAATTGTAATATTCAAAGCTCGGACCCTAAGAGGTTTTACTCTTTCTTTTCGACTTAGGGCATCAGCTACAACATTAGCTTTTCCGGGGTGGTAACGGATTTCACAATCGTAATCGTTTAACAACTCTACCCAGCGACGTTGCCTCATATTGAGTTATTTTTGATCAAAAATATGCTGAAGACTCTTATGGTCGGTGTACACTGTACACTTGGTGCCATATAGATAGTGTCTCCATATTTTGAGTGCAAAAACTACTGCTCCAAGTTCCAAATCGTGCGTCGTATAGTTCTTTTCATGAATTTTTAGTTGTCGTGAGGCATATGCGATGACTTTTGTGCGTTGCATTAATACACATCCTAAACCTTGGCGTGAAGCATCACAATAGATCACGAAATCATCATTTCCTTCCGGTAATGACAAAATGGGTGCAGACGTTAACTTCTTCTTTAATAACTGGAATGAGGATTCCTGTTCCGTGGACCAATCATACTTCTTTCCCTTTTGAGTCAATGCAGTTAAGGGTTTGGCGATTCTAGAGAAATCTTGAATGAATCTTCGGTAGTAACCAGCAAGACCTAAGAATTGGCGAATTTATGTTGGAGTCTTCGGGGTTTCCCATTTACTAATGGCTTCGATCTTGGCGGGGTCAACTTTAATTCCATGTTTACTGACAACATGGCCCAAAAATTGTACTTCTTGTAACCAGAAATCACACTTCGAAAATTTTGCGTACAATTCTTCTTTCTTGAGTATCTCCAGTACCAGTCTTAAGTGTTGCTCATGTTCTTCCTTGTTCTTCGAGTAAATCAATATGTCGTCGATAAAAACAATGACAAATTTGTCTAAATACGGTCTACAGATGCGATTCATTAGATCCATGAATACTGCTGGAGCATTAGTTAATCCAAAAGGCATGACTAGAAACTCATAGTGACCGTAACGGGTTCTGAACGCGGTTTTAGGAACATCTTCTTCCTTCACTCTAAGTTGATGATATCCGGAGAGTAGATCAATCTTAGAATAAACACTTGATCCTTGCAATTGATCAAACAAATCATCAATCCTCGGTAATGGGTACCGATTTTTGATCGTTAATTTATTTAATTCTCGGTAATCTATGCACATTCTCATAGATCCATCCTTCTTCTTGACGAACAGAATAGGAGCACCCCAAGGTGAAAAACTAGGACGAATAAATCCACGGTCCGATAATTCTTGTAACTGGTCTTGTAATTCTTGCATTTCTGAAGGTGCAAGTCTATATGGAGATCGGGCTACAGGTGCAGCTCCTGGTATGAGATCAATCTGGAATTCTACACATCTGTGTGGAGGTAGCCCCGGTAATTCTTCTGGAAATACTCCGGGATATTCTCTTACAACCGGCATGTCATTAATGCTTCTTTCTTCAGTATCGATCTTCTTTACGTGTGCCAGAATAGCATAACAACCTTTTCTTATAAGTTTCTGGGCCTTCATACAGCTGATAAAGTTCAGCTTTGAGTTGCTCTTCTCCCCATAAATCATTAATGACGTTTCATCCTTACGTGGGATGCGGATTGCTTTCTCAGCGCAAACAACTTCCGCTCTTGTTTTGGACATCCAGTCCATGCCAACGATTACGTCAAAACTTCCTAGTTCTACGGGTATCAAATCGATTTTGAAGGTTTCACCAGCGAGATTCATTTCGCAACCATGGCAAATTTTATCGGCTTTTATCAGTTTACCATTAGCTAATTCAATAGTATATTTATCGTCTAGAGGTAATGATGCACATTTTAGTTTAAAACTAAAGTCTTTACACATATAACTTCTATCAGCACCCGTATCAAACATAATAGAAGCTAGTTGATTATTAACGGTAAACGTACCCGTGACAAGATTAGGATCCTCACGTGCTTTACTGGCACTAACATTAAATGCCCTCCCACGTGCGGGTTCTTTGTTCTTCTCCTTATCAGGGCATTGATTTATAAAGTGACCAGACTTCCCGCATCCAAAACATTTCTTGACATCGGTCAGTTTTATCTTTACTTCAGAAACGGTGGCATAACAATCTTTCGCCACATGTCCTTTCTTGTTGCACTTATCACAGACCACTTGACAATAACCTGCATGATGTGTGTAACATCTTTTGCAGAACGGATGGGGTCCCTTATAGTTTGGACTTGCAGTTGCCCCATCTTGTTTACCTTTAAAAGTTTCTTGTTTCTTCAGGTGAGTACTTTTGCCCTTATAGTCTTCCCATTTCCTCTTTCCTTCGGTTGTCTTGACTTCGGTAATTGGTGCCTTAATCGAACTCTCTGTGATCTGGTCCATGAGTTGGTGTGCCATTGTCATGGCTTCCTGCATCGTATTCGGTTTGGACGATGTAACATTTCCTTTGATATTGATCGATAAACCGTCAATATACATTTCTATCTTTCGTTTCTCATTTGGCACCAATTCGGGACACAACAAGGCTAGTTCCATGAAATGCTTTTCATAGTTATTGAGATTCGCGCCGATAACCTTCAGATTACGTAACTCAGATTCCATTTTTCTGATCTCGTTTCGAGGACAGTACTCCTCGATTAGCATCTTTTTCAGTTCTTCCCAAGAGATATCATATGCCGTATCTATTCCTTCTGCTTTAGCATAATTGTTCCACCAAGTAAGTGCACCATCTTGCAACGTGCACGAAGCATACTTTGACTTGTCTCCGTTCGCACAATTACTGATTTTGAAAACGGACTCCATCTTTTCAAACCATCGGGTTAGACCGACTGGTCCCTCAGTTCCACTAAACGTCTGTGGTTTGCATCCTTGAAAAGTTTTGTATGAGCATCCGTTTCATGAATTTGTGTTTACGGCTGCTGCTTTGGCTGCTGCTTCAGCTGTTGCTTTTGCTGCTTCGGTTGCAGCAATTCTTTCATTCACACGTTTCTCGACTAGTTGCTCAAACTCAGCATCCGACATTTGAGACATGTTTCTTCAATAAACACAACAGATATAATTTAATCATATAGAATATTATAGGTAAAATGAGTTGTCAATAGTTAATCGTAGCATATTAATAATATGAACCGATTATTATAAAAGCCTTTTCTTCTTATTAGCATTTTATAATTATTTCTAGGGTATTACCTACCCGTTAAGTTCATACATAATAGCTAGTACAAGGAATTAACTACTAAAATCCTAATAATATTCCACTATAAAAATTATAGCGAGTTACTACATTATTATGTAATAATAATAATAAGAAGTAGTAATAATACAAATAATCATTCCATGCATTTATTATTAATAAACCAAAATAATACAATACCATACAATACTGATATTTTACATATGCTTATTTTACATAACAAGATAGAGTAGCACACATAAGCAATAAAATAGCGCATGGAAGATTTATGGTTGCGAGGTCGTTTATTCAGAACTATCAGAAACTTCTTCCCATTTGGTTCTCTCTGCCAATTGTTTGTGTGCACATGGTCCGACAGACATTCTGGCAGTGCATTTTATTTTTGGTTGGGGTTTTGAGGTACCCGTTACCTCAGTGGGTTTAATACAATAAGGGTGGTTACGGATCAAATTGTCATTTTCCTTTTTAATAATTAAGGACTTTTTATTATTGTGGTTGTTTTTATTATCTATGGCAAGTTGGAATTTCTCCTTAGTGATCTCTTTTATTTCATTAGCGAAATCCTCCTCCTTACTGATCTCGTCTGATGACGAACTGTCTGAGTCATGTGTAGGAGAATATGATGACGAACTGCAAGAATATGTACCGGTGGTCATGAACCGAAATCTGCCAGGCGTAATCGGCACAACCCGCCCGTCGGCGGTATATCTGGACCAATGTCCATATTTGTTTAGAAATGGACGATCCTCGTTTACTCCAGGGATCATGGGTCCATGCCAACGATACTGTGGCTCCGGAAAACTAAAGCTGGGTGGAGCTGGAACCTCCTCTGGGTTTACCGGGAGTTGAGATTCCCCGACTAACACAATTTCTTCTTTAATAGGTATTGGAACGCCCTTTTCAGTTGTGGATATAATAGATTCAGTGTTCGATTCCGAGTCGTACAAAATGATAGGATTAGAGGAAGACATCTATCACATAATTGAAACAACAATTACGTTAGCATATAAATATATCACATATAATGTTTTTGACCAAATAATAAGCAAAAATCAGTAAAAACAGATATGGTCATAGTCTAGACTCACTAATGCATCCTAACAATTACCAGTTAAACACACTAATGTAATTTCTGGTTCCTATGACCTCAAGCTCGGATACCAACTGTAACGACCCGTCAAAATCGCTATTGACGCGGCACGTTAATCATTGATTCCACAGTGAGGTTTTGACCTCTATATGATACGTTTTGATAAAATATTGCATTCATTAAAATAAGTGACTTTCTAAACATAGAAAGTCATAAACATGTGGGCAAGTGCTTAGGTATAAGCAAAACCCCGAAATACATAAGTCTTTAATTTACAGGTTGACATCACAGTCCAATTATTTATTACACAACGCAGTTTTATTTTGAATGCAATAAACTTTGTACAAAGCATGAGAGACTCCATGCAGGTAACAAGCACATCACAGCGGAAGCATTCTAAGGACCTGAGAATAAAATATGCTAAAAAGTCAACACGAATGTTGGTGAGTTATAGGTTTAATTGCTCGAGTCATAAACATATATAAAGATAGACCACAAAATTTCATCAAAAGTTTATCAATAGATTCTACGTAACAGAGCACCCTGGTAACTAAACTTAACGCTATAGTGATAATTACCCCATTCGTTTTAATACACGCAAACCAACGTGTCTTAAACTCAAATAACATACGTCCGTTAAAAGGCTAGCGCTCTAGCTCGGACGGGGATGTCAAGCCCTATGGATCCATATACAATTATTCGCGCCCACCAGTCCATATCCTATGTACTGGCAGCTACTAGTTACCAAAGCTAAGGGATTTTCGGTTTAACTCATTGTAGAATTTAGTATGTACTTGTGTCTTATCGGGTTTAAAATAAATTGCATGTATTCTCAGCCCAAAAATATTTAAAGTATTTAAAAAGGGAGACTATAACTCACAGTTCAATATTGCGATTCAATATTGTAGGCAAATTGCGTAGACGTAATGATGGTAGACGACTGTATGGTTGGTCTTGGATTCAAGAACAATACCCCGAACAATACACAATATTTCCTTATTTTAAAACGGTTTGAAACCCGCATTAAAAATACCCTCGAATATATTTTATTATTATTAAACTTAAAATTAAAATTATAATTATAATTATAATTATAAAATTTACGTACAGATATAATTTATGAAAAATTTCGTCGAGCAAAACTGACCTTTTATAGTACTTTTCGATTTACTGTAGCTCATGCGATCGCATGGCCGCCTTTTCTGTTTCTGTTTGCTAGTTCGCCGACATCAAATAGTGTTTACTGTAGCAAATAGTGGAACTGTAGCAATAGTGTTTTACTGTAGCAAATAGTGTTTACTGTAGCAAATAGTGTAGCACTGTAGCAAAATACGGTTTCACTGTAGCAAATAGTGTTTTACTGTAGCAAATTGTGTTTTACTGTAGCAAAGTAATTTTTACTGTAGCAAATAGGGTTTTACTGTAGGAAAGTCGTTTTTACTTGTATATATATATACATACATATAATTGTTCATGAATCGTCGAGAGTAGTCATAGGTAATTGTATATATGAAACAGTTCTAAAATTTTGAGACTCAATTTAACAGACTTTGTTTAACGTGTTAAAATAATAAATCGTATAGAGAATTGGTTTAAATAAGTCAAAAATTTTCGGGTCATCACATTACCCGAGTAAAATGAGAAAAGAAAGACTTGAAGCTGAGCAATCCAAATTCTTTGATATGTTTAAACAAATAAATGTAAATCTTCCTTTCATTGATGTGATTTCAGGAATGCCTAGATATGCTAAATTCTTGAAAGATCTAATCACAAATAGAAAGAAAATGGAAGAACTCTCGGCTGTTACTATGAATGCTAATTGTTCTGCAGTACTGTTGAATAAGATACCAGAAAAATTATCAGATCCAGGAAGTTTCACAATTCCATGTTTTCTGGGTAGTCTTAGTTCAATAGAAGCATTGGCAGATTTAGGTGCAAGTATAAATTTAATGCCATATTCACTATACGCTAAACTAGACCTTGGAGAATTGAAACCAACAAGAATAAGCATACAACTAGCCGATCGATCAGTAAAATATCCTAGAGGGATAATGGAGAGCATGCTAGTTAAAGTTGGTACTTTAGTATTTCCAATAGATTTTGTTATTCTGGACATGGAAGAAGATTCTCGAGTTCCTCTCATATTAGGAAGACTATTCTTAAACACGGCTAAAGCAATAATAGACGTGTTTGGTAAGAAACTAACCCTAAGTATAGAGGATGAGAGTGTTACATTTTCTGTTGATAGAGCCATGCAACAATCGCAATCTGCAGATGATACATGTTATTATATTCAAACTATAGATTCGCATGCAGAATTGTTAGAAGAATTTCCAGAATTACAAGGAACAGGAGAATGTTCTTTAGGAGAAGGAACTGAACCAATTGATGAAGCTGAAATGTTAGCTACACTCATGGCTAATGGATATGAACCAACAACAGAAGAAATTCAAATGCTAAAAGAGGAATACAGATATCGATACAAATCATCGATAGAAGAACCACCGACATTAGAGTTAAAGCCACTTCCAAACTATTTGGAATACGCTTATTTACATGGTGAATCTGAATTACCTGTAATAATATCGTCTTCTCTTACAGAAAATGAAAAATCTCAACTCATTTCTGTGCTAAAAGCTCATAAACCAGCTATTGCATGGAAGATTCATGATATTAAAGGCATAAGTCCTTCGTATTGCACACATAAAATCCTTATGGAAGAAGGTCATAAAACGTATGTGCAACGCAAACGAAGACTAAATCCAAATATGCAAGATGTTGTTAAGAAAGAAATTATAAAACTACTTGATACAAGTTTAATTTATCCAATCTCTGATAGTCCATGGGTAAGCCCAGTTCAATGCGTACCTAAGAAGGGTGGCATGACTGTCATCACAAATGAGAAAAATGAGCTTATTCCTACTAGGACTGTAACAGGATGGCGTGTTTGTATAGATTATAGAAAATTAAATGTTGCCACCAGAAAAGATCACTTTCCCTTACCTTTCATTGATCAAATGTTGGAAAGATTAGCCGGAAATAGTTACTATTGTTTTCTTGACGGTTTTTCCGGATACTTTCAAATTCCAATAGCACCCGAGGACCAAGAGAAAACCACGTTCACGTGCCCTTATGGTACTTTTGCTTACAAACGCATGCCATTTGGACTTTGCAACGCCCCTGCAACCTTTCAAAGGTGCATGATGGCGATTTTTCACGACATGATAGAAGAATGCATGGAAGTTTTCATGGATGACTTTTCAGTCTTTGGTGATACTTTTGAATCATGTCTAGTTAATCTTGAACGAATGCTTATTAGATGCGAACAATCAAATCTAGTTCTTAATTGAGAAAAATGCCATTTCATGGTTAGAGAAGGCATCGTTCTTGTTCATAAAATTTCAAAAGAAGGAATTGAAGTGGATAGAGCTAAAGTAGATGTAATTGCTAAACTTCCACATCCCACCAATGTTAGAGGAGTTAGGAGTTTTCTAGGGCATGCCGGTTTTTACCGACGTTTCATAAAAGATTTTTCCAAAATTGCCACTCCTATGAATAAACTCCTAGAAAAGGATGCTCCATTCATCTTTTCAGATGAATGCATCAAATCTTTTAATATTCTTAAAGAAAAACTCACTAATGCGCCGATCATGATAACTCCAAATTGGAATCTACCGTTTGAACTTATGTGCGATGCAAGTGATTTTGCAATGAGAGCCGTTTTAGGACAAAGGATTGAAAAACGATTTCAACCTATCTATTACGCTAGTAAGACGTTACAAGGAGCACAAACGAATTACAAAACTACTAAAAAAGAACTCCTTGCTATTGTCTTTGCTTTTGACAAATTTCGTTCATATCTCGTTCTAGCTAAAACAGTGGTCTATACCGACCATTCTACTCTTAGATACCTATTTTCAAACCAAGATGCCAAACCATGATTAATCCGTTAGATCTTACTCTTACAAGAGTTCGATATTGAAATCCGAGACAAAAAGGGAGCAGAAAATCTCGCCGCTGATCATCTTTCTCGCCTTGAAAATCCTGAATTAGAAGTTCTAAATGAATCGGCCATACAAGACAATTTTCCTGATGAATATCTATTGAAAATCGATTATAATGAAATTCCATGGTTTGCAGACTATGCAAACTACTTAGTATGTAGATTCCTTGAAAAAGGGTTGTCGTACCAAAAACGAAAGAAATTCTTTAGTGATATAAAACACTATTTCTGGGAAGATCCACATTTGTTTAAAAGTTGTCCCGATGGAATAATACACCGATGTGTATTCGGGGATGAAGCCAGTCAAATCTTAAACCATTGTCACACAGGACCAACAGGAGGGCATTATGGGCCTCAACTCACAGCAAAAAAAGTCTACGATGCTGGATTCTATTGGCCTACAATTTTCAAAGACGCACACCTTCTTTGCAAATCCTGTGATGCTTGTCAGGTCAGGAAAAATAAGTCAACGTGATGAAATGCTACAAAATTTCATTCAAGTATGTGAAGTATTTGCCATTTGGGGTATTGACTTTATGGGTCCATTTCCAAAATCTCATAATAATCTCTACATTCTCGTTGCCATTGATTATGTATCTAAATGGGCGGAAGCACAAGCTCTCCCAACTAACGATGCACGAGTTGTAGTCAACTTTTTAAAACTCCTTTTTGCTAGGTTTGGAACACCGAAAGCTTTAATAAGTGATCGGGGTACTCATTTTTGTAATAATCAACTTGAGAAAGTTCTCAAAAGATATGGAGTAACTCATAAAATCTCAACTGCTTATCATCCATAAACAAGTGGACAAGTTGAAAATACCAACCGAGCATTAAAACGTATTCTAGAGAAAACCGTAGGATCAAATTCGAAGGAATGGTCCATGAAATTGGAGGATGCACTCTGGGCTTTTAGAACAGCCTACAAAACTCCAATTGGTACCACACCTTTTAAACTCGTTTACGGAAAAGCATGTCACCTTCCAGTAGAAATTGAGCACAAAGCATTTTGGGCTTTAAAGAAATATAATCTTGATTTACATAAAGCCGGACATCTACGGTTAATTCAACTAAACGAATTAGAAGAATTAAGACATGAAGCATACGAAAATTCGTTAATCTATAAGGAAAGAACGAAGAAATGACATGATAAAAGAATCAGAAGTTTAAAAGAATTGAAAGAAGGAGACAGAGTTCTTCTTTTTAATTCACGATTCAAGCTATTTCCTGGAAAACTGAAATCAAGATGGTCTGGACCATTCATAGTCAAAAGAGTTTTTCCGTACGGAACAGTAGAATTAATAAATTCAAATGGGATTGAATTTAAGCTTAATGGTCACAGAGTTAAACATTACATAGATAGTCCAATGGAAGTTGAAGATGAAGTTAATCACAATTTTAACACCACAGCTAACTAAGTGTGGGAAGGTTCGAATCTTTTTAGGGTAATATATATTTCTGTTAGAGTTAGATATTCTGTTTTCGTGTAGTTTCCGAGAATGGGATCCGAATGGTCTTTCTCTAGCAGACCCTAAAGAACTAGTCTTCTCCCTCCATTCTGAATTTTTATTTTTTTTAGGTTTTATGAGATGAAGAATTCCTTTGATCTGAACCATGGTCTAATGCTACACACTTTGATTACTAAACGTAATAATGACACACTCCCGAGTGACCTGGTGTCAGTAATAAGAGGCAGATGTGATGAAGTAAGGAAAGAACTAAGGAAAGATCATCATAAGATACATTTTGGTAAAGGAAAATCAAAATCTGCAACAAAAAGAAGAGAACGACACCTTGAAATATGTTATAAATGCGGAAAATGGTCACACGAAGGTAAATGTTCAAATAATCAAACATATTCAAATACCGAATTTGTTACTCTATGCAGAGAAGGATCGTTTATATGTTTAGAAGAAAAGATATTGAAGAATTGAGGTTACGCTTATGCAGCTATGGAGAACCAAATCACACGACTCTCCTATGAGTCGGCTAAAGCAGGTCTCTGAGAATTCTATCTCGCAGGTAAGTATGTACAGTTTTTATTTTTATTTTTATTGCTTTTAACCTTTTGATAATAAACGCTGAATCGTTCGCTATAAAGTATTAAATTGGTATTCAATAAAATTAGGTATGCGTAACCGAAATTATTGATATCATACAAAAAATTTATTACATCACTGCGAAATTTACCGTTTATTCTTAAGGTATAAATATCTTTAATCAATCAACTCAAAATATTTCAAAAATTCGTCAAGAGTAAAACTAGGTTATGAAACCGAAATTACTTTACCGAAAAGAGGGGCGTATATTTTTGATAATATTTGATTGATTAAAGTGGGATAAAAGACCAAAAAGATTTTTTTTTAATTTTTACCTTGTTTTTAATTAATATATAAATATTAAATTAATATTTTAAACCTTTTAAAATCAATATATTTAAGTTTGTAAATATTTGAAAAATTAATATTTTTAATATAATTTTGTATGTATAAAAATATTAATAATATGAATTTTTAATTTTATGCATTTTAAATATAACTTTGGTGTGAATTTAAAAACAAAAATTTACTTTATTTTATTAAGTTAAAAATGTGATTTCTAAAAATTCGTCGTGAGTTGAAAACTAGGTCGTTGAACCGAAATTGCTTTACCCAAGGGAGGGACGAGAAATTTTATTATCATTATTTTTAATCTTATTGAATTAAAGTATGCCAAAAAAATTAAAAAAAAGGTACCCCATGCGATCGCATGGGATTTCCTCTTAAAATCCATGCGATCGCATGGAGCTGAAAAACTTGCCAGGTACAAAATTCCATCGACCTGTTCTGTCTTCATCACAATACACACACACAATACGCAAATACTCCCCAAACTCTCTCAAATTTCACCAATTTTTCACCAAAATCAACCAAATTTCTTGCTATAATCCGCTCTAATCATGAATTTGTTAAGAAGTTTTTCAAGAAAGGTAACAATTACATCCCTAAACTCTTTAAATTTGAATTTTAGTGTTCTTGAGCTAATTTTTACCTAATTTGATTTTGTTAATTTCTAGTGTAATTAGAGCTAAATTGTTAGTATATTATGCATGTATAACCTAGATTGATGCTATTTAACATGATTTGAAGCCAAAAACTTCAAAATTTTTAGAAATCTAGGGTTTGTATTCTTGAGCAATTTGGGGCTTTTTGATATAAACAGGTTATGGCCGATTTTTATCATGAATTATTGCTAAATTAAGTAGTGTAACATGTTTAGGTAGCTAAATGATCCAAACTTTGATCCTAAACATGATTTTTGAGAATTAAAGTGGACTTTTTAGGTCTAAAATTCATGAACTTGATTAAATTGATGTAAATGCCATTTGAAACTTGTTTAATTGCTAGTAATGGTTATTTTAACATGTTATTTGAGTTGAATGCTTATGAACTTTGTAAACATTTTCATATATGCTTATTTGAAAAAGTGCAGAATTGTTAAAATTGTGAAAATGTGTATAAGTTTAATTTTGATTAAACATGTTATTGTAATTGTTTCAAGTTATTATTTTGCTAACACTAATGCATATTTGGATGCACAAATTTTGTTTTTAATGTGTTTTGCAGAGATTTACCGATAACGATGGTGCATCATCATCATCTAGGCAACCTGCTCCAGTACCTGAACCAGAAATGCAATATGAACCGGAGCAACAACAGGAACAACAACAACAACCTGATCAACACGTACCATATTATGATCCGCAACAAGAATATGTTAATGCCTACGTACAATTTCCGATTCATCCAATAATAGAACACCCAACGATTCATGAAGAACAGTTGCATCCCAATTTGAGATTTGATCGAAGTTGGAGAGATTACCCGACGTATCAAAGTAACAAATTTAAACTGATACCAAAAAATGTAGAAGTACCGAGGGTAATCGATTGGGAGCCTTTGGAAAGGGTCCAACTAGTTAACTCATGTAACATCCCAACTTAACATGACCACAATATTGTCCGCTTTGCCCGCAGGCGCACGGCTTTTTCTTGGCGACCACACACGAGAAGCACTTTCCCAGGAGGTCACCCATCCTGGTAGTGCTCTCGCCGGAGCACGCTTAACCACAACGTACTCGCACTTCTACTCAGCTTGTGATCCCAAAACGCGTTGTGTCATTTAAGCGTGAGTATTACCTTATAATCCCATGATCACTCATGTTCGTGGGCGATGTGGGATTTGCCTAGGGTGTTACATTCACCCCCCCTTAGGGACTCATCGTCCTCGATGAGTTTTGCCCCACCACCCCCAACGGCACATGAGTGGCTCTGATACCATTCTGTAACACCCCAGCTTAACATGACCACAATATTGTCCGCTTTGCCCGCAGGCGCACGGATTTTTCTTGGCGACCACACACGAGAAGCACTTTCCCAGGAGGTCACCAATCCTGGTAGTGCTCTCGCCCGAGCATGCTTAACCACAACGTACTCGCACTTCTACTCAGCTTGTGATCCCAAAACGCGTTGTGTCATTTAAGCGTGAGTATTACCTTATAATCCCATGATCACTCATGTTCGTGGGCGATGTGGGATTTGCCTAGGGTGTTGCAACTCAGTTAGGCAGCATCTGATCCAAAGGTATGGCATCTCTTCTTTTCCCGATTGGGAACGTTTATTCACCATTCGTAGGCCTGTATATAAGGAATAGTGTGTTGAGCTTATGAGTACTATATCACTTAATGCAGATGTAGTTAGGTTAGATGATAGAATTTTTCTTAGATTTTTACTTGGCTGTAGGATGTACAGGATGTCCATGATGGACATGGCTAGGACTTTACAGATTTACACTCCTGGTGAATTATTACTACCCGATTGTACAAATTTGATTTATCATGGGGAGCGAGTAGATAGGAAACGTCGTCTGGAGGCGTATGTCAAATTATAATGTTTTTTCGCTAGGAGGAAGACACTCCTACTTAGATATAAACAAAGCAGAGATATGTATTATACATAGATTTTTAGCTAATTCGATTACACAAAGAGGTAAAAACAAGGAGAAGATGACCTTACATGATTTATTTTACCTTAAGTGTATTCGAAACCCTAGAAGCTTTGTTAATATCCCCTACTGTGTTGGTTTTTATCTGTCCAAAATAGTGGCAGGAATACAGGACGAGGGAATAATAGGAGGAGGTATTTTTGTTACTCTCATTGGAGAGTATTTGGGTGTAGATAGGGATCAAGGGGGTCCACTGATGGTATGTAGGGAACAGGTAGACACTTTAGGATTGAAGGTCTATCAGGGTGCAAAGGTATTAAAGAGTAGACGCAATCAGGCAATACCATATGATGGCCGTCATTCACAGGTAGAGAGAGGTTCAGATGAGGAAATAGGGGAACCGGATGACATTAGGGATGTCATTAGGGAGGCTATGACTGACGTTTACCAGCGTATAGATGAGGTAGAAATGACAAACGAGGCTAGACATAGTCAGTTCGAGCAGTGGCACGCCGAGAATGTGTACGAGCATTCTAGGCAACGACAGCATGATAGATGGCACTATCATCAGCATCAGATCATGAGCCAGCTATCACCTCAGGTACCAAATAACTATGTACCGACCCGACCTGCTTACTATCCTCCATACCAGCCCGATATGCGACCACCATTTACTCTCTACGACCCTAACCAAGCCTATCAGTACACCTATAACCAACCATGGAACCTGCCCGACGACATGAACTGGAACCCCTATCCAGATTGATATAGTTCCGTTGGTGATTTCTATGATTTTGATCTTTTTATTATTTTTATTTATTTATGTTTAAACATATAATATTGTGATACTTTTATGTAAGTTTTAACATTTTTATTATGTTGTACTAATATTTCATATTTGATTTGAAAGTGGGATGTTAAGTTCCATTTCAAATTACCATGCATGTTATTATTTGTATGTATGTATATTGTCAATTTTATACAACAGGGTAAAATAGCGAATTTTCAAAGACTGGCATTAAGTTCAGCAAAAGCTACTAATTTTGACGACAAAACGAAAAACAAATGTGATGTAACAACAAGACGGAATGAACAAATGATGTGCACCATTTATCATTCAGCAAACAAACGCCAATATGTTTGGAAACTTTGGTAAAATTTAATCATTTTTCTACACTAATCACCCTCAATAATTTAAATTGTACTGATTTCTTGCAAATGAGGGCATTGCATGATCTTAAGTGTGGGAAGAGGTTAAATTCTTTCGAATTTTTAAAATTTTAAACTTAAACACTTGGTTACCATTAAAAATACTAGTAACGCAGTAGTTGTATTAGAATCTAGTGCTCTCTCGTAATAAAGAACAGCCCTAGTCTTATATACTGACTACCCAATTCTAGTAAAAATTTTCAAAATTTTCAATTAAATGAACTCAAAATCATGTTTATACATATTTATGAACAATAAAACTAGGTGTTAACACTGAAATTATTGTTACCTCGGAAAGGACATAAATTGTGAAACAACCCAAAATGTTAGAATTCATTTAAAATGGAATAGAGGAAAATAAAAAGGCAAAGAAAGGAAAATAAAAGCCAAGTGTGGGAAAAATTTACCAAGTTATTTAGAACATATGTCACATATTTTTGTACAAATAATTGAAGATACTTTTGTTTTGAACGATATTTATCAGTATTACCCAGTTTATTATAATATAAAAGGAAGTAAAGTCTTCCGAGAGAAAAATACACGCGCTTCTTGATTTAGGTCAGGAAGTTGTCATCCAGACCAATTGTAGAGTCTACGAAAAACCTTGAAAAGTTTTCTCGAAAATCAGCTGGAAATCCACGGACCTCAGCATCAAACAGGGTCGCCAAGTGGTCAGACTTATCCTAACCATGAGAGGATCTATCTCGTACAATGGGGGCACCGTGCAAATTAGCTTATAAGACTAATGAATCAGATCCCCAGAAAGGATAATCTCCTTAAAGATAAAAAATCAGCTTTTAAGACTGATATTACTCAATCCTTGAGATTGACCTTAAAGATTGAGAATTCAAACTCATGGAATTCAATGATATCTAAACTCGAGCTTGAACAAGAAAATATTTTGATCAAATTACAAACCGATTTGTTTTCTGAAAACCCATTTTCAATGCGTTCATTACCATTGAACGTAAAATCCTAGGAATTCACCTGGAATTCATTAGGTCACCTGAACCAAATCGGGTGTCAACTGTAAGAACGGTGGTTGCATAGCATGGTCGAAGATAGGACCTTGTGCCAGACCGAAAAACTATAAGGTGATCTTTACTATTGCTCCTACAAAGGATAGTAATTGCATCCGACACGTTATAGACCATAATCAAAAACATGTCACGGGACATTGCCTTAACAGTTGCTTGTTCAACGCTTTCATTTACAACCGGACAGTAGTTTACCGAAAGGTAATATACGGAGCAAGTATACTAGACGTGTTGCTTTCCTAATACAAGGTTAGCAAGTGGGTGACACAAAACCGCAAGTTTTGAGCTAAAATTTTAAATATGAAACCCACACAACCCACAAAAACAATTTGCAAACACCGGTGAAGGGTTATTCCGGAAAACTTATCTAGGGTAAAAGCTAGATTGAATTTTCAAAAGATAAAATGTTTTCATAAAGATCCAATTTCCTAAAAGGATCTAAATTTTCATAGTCATGTGGGACTGTAAACCACAACGTTACTATCATTGTTCATACCGCCATATAGAAATCACTGATGTACAAAGTGTGAAGAATAAAGAAGTGACTCTAGTATTTTTATTTCAAGACTATATTGCTTGAGGACAAGCAACGCTCAAGTGTGGGAATATTTGATAATGCTAAAAACGAACATATATTTCATAGCATTATTCCTCAAGAAAGACAAACTTTTAGTTGCAATTGTTCTATTTACAAGTGATATTCGTTTAAATAATAAAAGGTGAAGACAAAAGATAGATTCGACGAATTGAAGACGCAAATGACCAAAAAGCTCAAAAGTACAAAGTACAATCCAAGAGGTTCAAATTATTGATGAGAAACGTCTAAAAGTTACAAGAGTACAAGCTACAAAACGCAAAATACAAGATATTAAATTGTACGAAAGGACGTTCGAAAATCCGGAACCGGGACCAGAGTCAACTCTCAACGCTCGACGCAACGGACTAAAAATTACAAGTCAACTATGCACATGAATATAATATAATATATAATTAATTCTTAAAATTATATATATATTATATTATATATTAAAAACGCCGACAAACTAGAAAACAAGAACATGTGAGCTGATCCAGCTGGCCATGCGATCGCATGGCCAGGATGCCCATATTTTATGCGATCGCATGAGCCTAAAAGGCTGGCCGCATCTATAAATTTCGCAGTTTTTGGTCGAATGATATACTCCTTTTTCAATCTCTCTCTCACACATATATATATATATATATATATATATATATATATATATATATATATATATATATATATATATATATATATATATATATATATATATATATATATATATATATATATATTATTTTAATTTTAATTTTAATTTAAGATTAATGATAATAAGGGTATGTTAGCGAATGTTGTAAGTGTGTAAGTCGAAATTCTGTCCGTGTAACGCTACGCTATTATTAATCATTGTAAGTTATGTTCAACCTTTTTAAATTAATGTCTCATAGCTAAATTATTATTATGCTTATTTAAGCCGAAGTAATCGTGATGTTGGGCTAAAATATTAAAGACGGGGTAATTGGGCTTTGTACCATAATTGGGGTTTGGACAAAAGAACGACACTTGTGGAAATTAGACTATGGGCTATTAATGGGCTTTATATTTCTTTAATTAAATGATAGTTCGTTAATTTAATATAAAGATTTACAATTGGACGTACCTATAAATAACCATATACACTCGATCGGACACGATGGGCGGGATATTTATAAGTACTAATAATCGTTCATTTAACCGGACACGGGAATGGATTAATAGTCAATAGACTCATTAAAACAGTGGTGAATTATGTACAAGGACACTTGGCGTAATTGTTAACAAAGTATTAAAACCTTGTTATAGTTTAAGTCCCCAATTAGTTAGAATATTTGACTTCGGATATAAGGATAATTTGACGAGGACACTCGCACTTTATATTTATGACTGATGGACTGTTATGGACAAAAACCAGATGGACATATTGAATAATCCAGGACAAAGGACAATTAACCCATGGTAATAAACTAAAATTAACACGTCAACATCATGATTACGGAAGTTTAAATAAGCATAATTTCTTTATTTCATATTTCATCGCACTTTTAGTTACTGTCATTTTATTTATTGCACTTTTAATTATCGTACTTTTTAATTATCGCAATTTTATTTATCGCACTTTAATTATTGTCATTTACTTTACGCTTTAAATTAAGTTATATTTATTTTTAATATTTTACATTAGGTTTTAACTGCGAATAAAGTTTTAAAATCGACAAACCGATCATTAAACGGTAAAAACCCCTTTTATAATAATAATACTACTTATATATATATTTATATATTTATAAATATAGTTTTAAAAATATAGCGTTAAACTTGGCTAGTTCCCTGTGGACGAACCGGACTTACTAAAAACTACACTACTGTACGATTAGGTACACTGCCTATAAGTGTTGTAGCAAGGTTTAGGTATATCCACTCTATAAATAATGAAATAACTTGTGTAAAATTGCATCGTATTTAATAGTATTTCATAACAAATATATAACTATTTCGTATACACCTCTACGCACATCAATGATATATTATTCTCTTAACGTGTTTGATAATGTATGATAGATGTCTACTTCTAGTACAAATCCCATCGACTCACCTAATAATAATGAAGAGTCGG
Organism: Rutidosis leptorrhynchoides; assembly: GCF_046630445.1. Lineage (NCBI taxonomy): Eukaryota > Viridiplantae > Streptophyta > Magnoliopsida > Asterales > Asteraceae > Rutidosis > Rutidosis leptorrhynchoides. The sequence goes on from NC_092337.1 coordinate 115,272,360, forward strand.
ATATATTTTGGGAAAATTCATAAATTCCCGAAAAGGAACTGGAAGAAGAGGAACCGGAAGAAGAGGAACCAGAAGAGGAGGAACCGGAAGAAGAGGTTCCAGGGGGGAAATTTTAGGAACCACTGAAAAACAGACAAATAAAAGAAAACCCTCAACTAATGGACCAAAATTAATAATGGTCAATGGTGTTTCCGCCGAGAAAGCAAAATATTGGGAAGATTACCAATTTTCCGATAAATCGGATCCCGATGAGGATTCCGATGATGTTATAGAAATTACCTCGACCCAATTTGAAAAAGCAAAAGAAAATAATAAGGGAAAGGGCATTAAAATAGAGAAACTTGATTCCAACCTCGATGAACTATATATGTATCGTCAACACCCGTATTTCTTAAGTTGTAACAATAACCCTGGAACCTCTAAGCCACCAGGTTTTTCTAGACCATTTATGAAAAGAACGGCTCGTATTAGGGGAGCACCATATATCCCTAGAAAGTTAGCAAAACGAAACAAGTCCGAAGAGGAAGAAACAAGTGAGTCGGAATAAAGAGTTATAATCATGAGGTGTAAAATATGTAATATAAGTGTGCTTGTACTATTATGTTGTATGTGAAAATTGCTTGTATTATTTGATAATTATCTTTTACAAATCTAACCCTTGTCTATTTTTACAGTATAAAAACAAAATGGATGTTAAGGATAGACAAACAAAAATTTTAGAAGACCTACCCGGGGACATGATTGATGAAATCTTGTCTAAAGTCAGTCAGAATTCATCGACACAGTTATTTATGGCAAAATTAGTTTGTAGAATATTTGATGAACATTCCAGGCATGCCTTAGTTTATAAAAGGCTTTCATTTGAAAGATGGGGTATATCACATTGGGGAGACCGTAAGTTACGCCGTGTTTTCTTTAAAGCGTTAAATGCGGGGAACTCAAATGCAATTTTATGCTACGGGTTAAAAACCTATCTTGACTCAACATATCCCAACATAGGACTTCGAACTTTAGAAAGAACTGCTAACATGCAACATAAAGAAGCATGTTATGCTTACGGGTTAGTGATGTTCGCTTCTCACCAAAGTGAGAAAAAGAACATCGGATTTCAACTTTTAAATAAAACCTTCCCACAAGTGACGGATTCAGTAGTTGGGGTAAGAAACAAGGTTTTTAGATTGTTACGGGGCTGTTGGGCATTACGAAAACCTCGTCCCTTTGACGACGTTACAACATGCTGTCTTGTCAACGGCCACAACGGTTATGTTCCACAAGACCAAGGATGGGAAGTAGTCTTAGTAAAACCAGAATGCATGACTTGTTTCTGGACTTATGAATTACGTGTTTTTATTGCCTTTGCTGAACGACTTGCGTATTAACTAGGATTGTTGTCACAACTGTTTTGTATCAAAATTATTGTGTGCTATATTTCATGCTATATGTAAAATAGCGGTATTGTAAATTTGTAAAAATATTGTATAAAAGTTTGAACGCGACATATTATTGTATTTAGTTTTTCATATAGAATCGTAGTAGTTGAATTGTATAGTAGCTACTAAGTATGAACTTAACGGGTAGGTATTACCCGAATTAAAACTTATAAAATGCTAATATGAAGAAAAAGCTTTTATAAAAGAGTTCATATTATGCTACGAAATACTATTGACTACTCTTAAATTCTATATGATTAACTCAATTCTTTTGGCTATTTTTGAAGGAAATGGCACCGACGACTCGTCAGAACTTGAACATGAGTGAGGAAGACTTCCTTGTTTTCCTTGCTGCAAACATAGCCGCAGTGCAGGCCGCAATGCAAAATAACAACAATAACTCTGGTTTTAGTAGTGGAACTAATTCCATAAGAAATCGGGTAGGATGCTCCTACAAAGAATTCACTGCCTGTAAACCTTTGGAATTCGATGGAACCGGGGGTCCAATTGGATTAAAATGGTGGACCGAAAAGGTTGAATTGGTATTTGCCCTAAGTAAATGTACTGAAGAAGACAAAGTAAAGTACGCTACGCATACCTTCACAGGTACTGCGTTAACATGGTGGAACACCTATCTCGAGCAGGTGAGGCAAGATGCTGCTTACGCACTACCGTAGTCAGCATTCAAGCACTTGATGAACGAGCAGTATCGTCCCAGAAACGAGGTCAATAAGCTTAAGGTAGAACTTAGGGATTATGAATGCAAGGTTTCGACATCACCACGTACGAACGACGATTCACAGAGTTGAGCCTATTGTGTCCAAGAGCGTTTAAAGATGAAGAGGAGAAGATTGACGCATTTGTAAAAGGGTTACCAGAAAGGATTCAAGAAGATGTGAGTTCACACGAGCCCGCCTCCATACAAAAGGCAAGTCGAATGGCTCACAAACTCATAAATCAGATTGAGGGAAGGATTAAAGAACAGGTGGCCGAAGAGGCCAACATGAAACAAGTCAAGAGAAAGTGGGAGGAAAACAGTGACAAGAGTTACCAATACTACAACAACAACAACAGTCACAACCACAATCGCAACAACTATCCCAACAACCGCAACATCAATCGCAACAAAAACAATCGCAATCCCAACAATAACTACAACAAGCATCCCAACAACATTAACTTCACCAAACGTCCCAACAATAATAACAACCATATCAATCCCAATAGCAATCTCAATAACAACAATGACAACAACAATCAGAAAATTCCATGCTATAGGTGTGAAGGATATCATCCGGGTAATTTTTATGAAGTAGTATGTACCAAATGTAATAGGAAGGGTCATGTTGCAACGAAGTGTGAAGCATTCGGATCAGTGACTAAAAGAACAAATATTGCCCACATTATTTGTTTCGGATGCGGAAAGAAGCGCCACTACAAAACTACGTGCCCAAACCAGGGAAATAATAATGGGCAAAGTTGTGGGAGAGTTTTTAACATTAATGCAGAAGAAGCGCAGGAAGACCCGGAGCTTGTTACGGGTACGTTTCTTATCAATGCCTATAAATAATAAATTTTTACTCGAATTAGCAAACGGTAAATTAATTTCGACAGATAAAATTTGTCAGAATTGAGAAATTAAACGGGTTAGTGAAACGTTTAAGATTGATTTGATACCAGTAGAGTTAGGGAGTTTTGATGTAATAATTGGAATGGACTGGTTGAAAAAGGAGAAAGCAGAGATCGTATGTTACAAAAATGCAATTCGCATTGTATGAGAAGAAGGAAAACCCTTAATGGTATAAGGAGAAAAGAGCAACGCGAAGCTAAATCTTATTAGTAATTTGAAGGCGCAAAAGCTAATAAGAAAAGGTTGCTATGCTGTGCTAGCACATGTCTAGAAAGTACAAACCGAAGAAAAGAGCATCAATGATGTTCCCGTTGCAAAAGAATTTCCCGATGTATTTCCGAAAGAATTACCGGGACTACCTCCACACCGATCTGTTGAATTTCAAATAGATTTTGTACCAGGAGCTGCACCAATAGCTCGTGCTCCATACAGACTCGCACCCAGCGAAATGAAGGAACTTCAAAGTCAATTACAAGAACTTTTAGAGCGTGGTTTCATTCGACCAAGCACATCACCGTGGGGAGCTCCTGTTTTGTTTGTCAAGAAGAAAGATGGTACATTTAGGTTGTGTATCGACTACCGAGAGTTGAACAAGCTTACCAACAAGAACCGTTGCCCACTACTGAGAATCGACGACTTATTTGACCAACTACAAGGCTCGTCGGTTTATTCGAAGATCGATTTACGTTCCAGGTATCATCAAATGCGGGTGAAGGAGGATGATATTCCAAAGACTGCTTTCAGGACGCGTTACGATCATAACGAATTTATGGTTATGCCGTTTGGATTGACTAACGCACCAGCTGTGTTCATGGACCTCATGAACCGTGTGTGTGAGCCATATCTCGACAAGTTTGTCATTGTTTTTATCGATGACATACTTATTTACTCAAAGAATGAGCAAGAGCACGAAGAACATTTGAGAAAAGTGCTAGAGTTGTTGAGGAAAGAAAAACTGTACGCTAAGTTTTCAAAGTGTGCATTTTGGTTAGAAGAAGTTCAATTCCTCGGTCACATAGTGAACAAAGAAGGTATCCCGGTGGATCCGGCAAAGATTGAAACTGTTGAAAAATGGGAAACCCCGAAAACTCCGAAACATATACGCCAATTTTTAGGACTAGCTGGTTACTACAGAAGATTCATCCAAGATTTTTCCAAAATAGCAAAACCCTTGACTGCACTAACGCATAAAGGGAAGAAATTCGAATGGAAGGATGAGCAGGAGAAAGCGTTTCAATTGTTGAAGAAAAAGTTAACTACGGCACGTATATTGTAATTGCCTGAAGGGAATGATGATTTTGTGATATATTGTGACGCCTCAAAGCAAGGTCTCGGTTGTGTATTAATGCAACGAACGAAGGTAATTGCTTATGCGTCTAGACAATTGAAGATTCACGAGCAAAATTATACGACGCATGATTTGGAATTAAGCTCGGTTGTTTTTGCATTAAAGACTTGGAGGCACTATTTATATGGGGTCAAAAGTATTATATATACCGACCACAAAAGTCTTCAACACATATTTAATCAGAAACAACTGAACATGAGGCAGCGTAGATGGATTGAGTTATTGAATGATTACGATTTCGAGATTCGTTACCACCCGGGGAAGGCAAATGTGGTAGCCGACGCTTTGAGTAGAAAGGACAGAGAACCTATACGGGTAAAAGCAATGAATATAATTATTCGTACTAACCTTACTACTCAAATAAAGGAGGCGCAACAGGGAGTTGTAAAAGAAGGGAATTTGAAAAATGAAATACCCAAAGGGTCGGAGAAACACCTTAATATTCGGGAAGACGGAACTCGATATAGAGCTGAAAGAATTTGGGTACCAAGGTTTGGAGATGTGAGAGAAAATGTACTTAAGGAAGCACATAAAACCAGATATTCAATACATCCCGGAGCGGGGAAGATGTACAAAGATCTCAAGAAACACTTTTGGTGGCCGGGTATGAAAGCCGATATTGCTAGATACGTAGGAGAATGTTTGACGTGTTCTAAGGTTAAAGCTGAACATCAGAAACCATCAGGTCTACTTCAACAATCCAAAATCCTGGAATGGAAATGGGAAAACATTACCATGGATTTCATTACTAAATTGCCAAGGACTGCAAGTGGTTATGATACTATTTGGGTAATAGTCGATCGTCTTACCAAATCAGCACATTTTCTGCCAATGTGAGAAGATGACAAAATGGAGAAGTTGGAGCGATTATACTTGAAAGAAGTTGTCTCCAGACATGGAATACTAATCTCTATTATCTCTGATAGGGATGGCAGATTTGTTTCAAGGTTTTGACAGACATTACAGCAAGCATTAGGAACTCGTCTAGACATGAGTACTGCCTATCATCCATAAACCGATGGGCAAAGTGAGAGGACTATAAAAACTCTTGAAGACATGCTACGAGCATATATTATTGACTTTGGAAACAGCTGGGATCGACACCTACCGTTAGCAGAATTTTCCTACAACAACAGTTACCATTCGAGTATTGAGATGGTACCGTTTGAAGCACTATATAGTAGAAAGTGCATGTCTCCGATTTGTTGGAGTGAAGTGGGGGATAGACAGATTACGAGTCCGAAGAAAATTCAAGAAACTACCGAGAAGATCATTCAAATTCAATAACGGTTAACCGCCCAAAGTCGACAAAAGATTTACGTGGACATTAAAAGAAAAGACATAGAATTTGAAGTTGGAGAGATGGTCATGCTTAAGGTTTCACCTTGGAAAGGCGTTGTTCGATTTGGTAAAGGGGGGAAACTAAATCCAAGGTACATTGGACCATTCAAGATTATAGATCGTGTCGGACCAGTAGCTTATCGGCTTGAGTTACCTCAACAAATCGCGGCTGTACATAACACTTTCCACGTCTCGAATTTGAAGAAATGTTTTGCTAAAGAAAATCTCACTATTCCACTAGACGAAATCCAAATCAATAAAAAACTTCAATTCATCGAAGAACCCGTCAAAATAATGGATCGTGAGGTTAAAAGGCTTAAGCAAAACAAGATACCAATTGTTAAGGTTTGATGGAATGTTCGTAGAGGACCCGAGTTCACCTGGGAACGTGAAGACCAGAAAAAGAAGGACTACCCGCACTTATTTCCCGAAGATGCGTCAACACATTCAACCGCTTAAAATTTCGGGACAAAATTTATTTAACGGGTAGGTACTGTAGTGACCCGAACTTTTCCATGATTATTTATTAAATGAAAACTATATTTGCATGATTAAATATTTCCAACATGTTAAGCAATCAAACTTGTTAAGACTTGATTATTTGAAATGTGTTCATGTAGACAATTGACCACCCAAGTTGACCGGCGATTCACGAATGTTAAAACTTGTAAAAATGACATGATGATATATATATGGACATATATATGGTTAACATGAGATTATGATATGTAAGTATCTCACTAAGTATATTAACAATGTGTGATATACATAAAAAATGAGAATATTGAATTATGAAGCTCGAAACGATATACATAACGATTATCGTTATAGCAACGTCTTACTAAATACATATGTATTGTATTAAGATATTGATATACTATATTTAACATGATAAAATAATAATTAAATATATCATTAAGTGTATTAACAATGAACTATACAAGTAAGATGAGACTACTAACTTAAGGATTTCGAAACAATATATATATATGTAACGATTATCGTTGTAATAGTATTTTAGCATATATATATGATGTTAAGATATATTCATACACCATGTTATCATGTTAACATAACAATATAACATCTTATTTAAGTATTATAACAATGGATTAATTACATTTAACAAGATCGTTAACTTAAAGGTTTCAAAACAACACTTACATGTAATGACTAACGGTGACTTAACGACTCAGTTAAAATGTATATACATGTATGAAATGACCCGACCCAATCCATAGGGATGAATACAATAACATATGATTACATCGCGAGGCATTTGACCTCTATATGATACGTTTTATAAACATTGCATTCTTTTGAAAAGATATACCATAAATGAATATTTAAAATTCAATGTTTTCAACATCTGATGATTTCTACATATAGACAATCACCGTAAATAATAGTTTACAAGAATACTTCCGTTGACAATGCAGTCAAAATAAATACACGGTGATGATTTTGTGAATGCAATGCTTCCTCGAATAAAACATGTATGACTCCATGCACATGGTTTCTCTAACATATATTCAAACAGCGGAAGACTTCTAGGAACCTGAGAATAAACATGCTTTAAACGTCAACATAAAGTTGGTGAGATATAGGTTTAATGCTAGCAGCCTTATAAATATAGACCACAAGATTTCATATACATAAACGTTTTAATAAAAATATTCTAAGTGGTTGAGCACTTGATAACCATACTTAACATTTAATCAATGTCGCATATTCCCTTTATTATGAAATCTCACTACACTGTACCAAGTGTAGTCACCGAAACGAAGTACTGTGCAACCGTTGAATACTGGTCGTCCAGTTCGGTTGGGGTTGTCAGGCCCGATAGATCTATCAACAGGATTCGCGTTTACAATACCACATGTAAATAGTAGTTACCAAGCTACAGGGAAGTATGCCAGTGGTACAACTCAACGTAGAATATATTTTTTTATCACTTGTGTCCATAACGTAAATCATAAAATGCATGTATTCTCATCCCGAAATATTTAGAGTTTAAAAGTGGGACTATATACTCACTTTTGCCTTGAAGGTATTTGACTCGACTTGGTCTCCGATAGATATCACGAACCTAACCATATATATATAATATATCAACATATTTTCTTTTCAAGTAATCGTTACATATATATATATATATATATATATATATATATATATATATATATATATATATATATATATATATATATATATATATATATATATATATATATATATATATACTTATAATACTTTTAATATTTTCTTAGTCCGTAGTTAGCAGTCCGATGTTAGTGGTCCACAATTAGTTGCTCAATAAAATAAATAAAGACCCCATCGTATTCGTATTGATCAGAATTAATCTCAACCTATGGTACCATGTTGTCAAATGACGTGTTGCGTACATAAAGTACGGTGTTGTCAAATGACGTGTTGCGTACAATCATGAGGTCGTATGATTAATCTTCTCGTGTTGTTTACGGGTGGTCCTGAAATATATAAAATCAATCATAAGTATTTATATATAAAATATCATATTAATTAGAAAAGATATGATTAATTTACTTTTTCTCCAAATATTTTCGTAGCTAAACTAGCTTCGGATACCCAATCTTGTTTTAGTCGTAGTTTCTTCATTACAACTCCGTTTTTGTTGGTTCAACTTGCCATTTCCTTGGATCGAGTCAAATTTTAAGAATATTAACTGAAAATACCTTAGTTTGTATTCAAAATCACAGATTATAGGTCAAACTTTGGTAAAACTTATGAAAGTGATCATTTTTCATCATAAAAACAACATTTAATGATCATTTTTCTAAAAATACTTACACTTTGAGTTAAACCATGAAATTTTTATGTGTTAACATATTCATAAGAAATATCATTTTTCCAGAACATGAACTTCCAATTCAAAGTTCAAGATGGTTTTTAATTATCCAACCCAAAACAGCCCCCGGTTGCACTCCGACGACGTAGATTCAGTTTTTAAGGTGTTCTTTGTAAAACCAAGTTATATATTGTTAAGTTAGCATATCATTATGATATATTATAGGTCTTGAAGTGTTTTAAAAGATAAGTTAGAAGGATCTATTTAGTTTGCGAACAAGTTTGAAATCATTCAAACTATGTTCTTGTTGTTAAAATTTTACAACACAAAATAAGAAAGCTATATAAATATGAATCGAATAAAATTATGAACAAGGTTACTACCTCAAGTTACTTGGACAAAGTTACTGTAAGAGATGAGAAAAATCCTAGAACCAAAAGAGTGGTGGAGTGAGATTGAAAGATTGGAAGTAAACTTGTATTCTTGGAAGGATTATTGAAGTGTTCTTGTAAGAAATTTATTATGATGATTAAGGCTTGTAATTGAAGCTAAATGATGGGAAAAATGCTTGGAGAAGATCAAGTATGAAGTTAGGAGTATTTAGAGAGAGAAATGAGGGTGTAGGTATGAGAAAATGGAGTGAAGAAATGGTGTTCATTCATAAAAATGTTTTTAGTTTATAAAGAAAGAAAAGGATTCCTAATTTTGTTTTCTTACTAATAATTCATGCAACTTGACAAATCCTAGTTACCTCATATCTAGGGCAGTAATAATGTTAATTAGGATGTTGATTTGATGTGTATATACCAATAGTAAATACGTATAGAAGCTGGGTATGATACGGGTACATATACTCTAGATATACTTGTAGAAATCTTGAGAAAACGGAACGAGGATTCAAATATAACTATCTTTTGTAAATATACTTATATTGTTTTATGTATAAAAGCCCTTTAAAAGTGATTAAATACATATCTATATGATACATGTATAAGCATTATAAGTTATATGTATTTATGTCAAAGAACGTTTCGTATAGTTATCGTTTTGAAAACTTAAGTTAGTAGTTTCAAAGAATACTTTCATCTTATTGTTATTAGTACACAATGAGATGTTAAACCATTCTTAGATCATGTTAAATATATATAAATACATATATATACACAAACGTATAATTATCGTATGTTATATAGTTCGTGATATCATCGGTCAAATTGGACGGTCAAACGTTGTGTAAAACTCTTTTCAAAAACATAATTCTCAACAATTTAGATTGTTTATCATGTTGGTAAGATTTAATTTATGTAAATATTAATCTCATAAGTATAAAACGATCGGAAAAATCCGGGTCGTTACAGTACCTACCCGTTAAAGAAATTTCGTCCCGAAATTTGAATGGGATGGTCATGGCTGACAATAAGTATGTTTTCATGACGTATACGAGTTGAAAATTAGAGTTTTATTATCATCAAGTAATATTGATAAATCAATTTGATTTTTGTGAAGAGTACGAGTGAGGCCATCACCAAAGGGTGAAATGAGTAGGTATAGATTCGTCATATCTTTTGATGTAGATAGGATTGATTTCTAAGTTCAAGAGATTTGGAGTAAAATCTTCATAATGAGATTTGATTCTTCGATAATCAAGGAAATTAGAATCCGCTTTAAATGCGATCATCTATTTTGATTGCTCTGTCGAATCTTTTACTATAAATCTACCTCCCTTCATTTCCTTACAACTCATACCTTCTATTCTTCCTCCCTTAATCCATACTTTAAAACATTTATCAGTATGCTTCATCCAGTACTGATCCTGGATATACTCTTAACTTTCATCTCTGTCATTCTTCTTTTTCATCTACCACCGGAGGATTTTATTTATTTCTACTATTACCTTGGGGTTATAGTATTGTTAATTCTCCCGTGTCTTTACGTTGCAATACGTATTGATATACACAGTTTGTAATTTATTTGTTATTGTTGAGCTTTATATTTTCTTTTATATTCAACAGTTCTATACTTCTGTTTCCTCTTCCCGACTTCAAGTCAAGCTAATAATGGTCCGGAATTCGTAGGTATGGATTTTGAAATAAACATAGTTAATGTTCTAAGAAGGAAATAGTAATTACACGATCTTGATTTGGTAAGTTACCAGAATGTCCGAAAAGATAGAATTATCAAGGACATATGTTCTTAATATGTTTGGAGATTGGGTAGAATGTAATAGTTGTGTAACATGGCACATGATGACGTTATGATCTGTGAATCATCATGTTCTATTTAGAAACTCAGCATGAATTACTGTAATATAATCACGTTGATCAAGTGTCATTATATTATACTAATTCATGCTTAAGTTTCCAACACTACTTCAAAACATTCATATTTTAAACTCGAATTTTTCAGAATTTAGAAACTAACACAGTTTCTTTTATGTTGTAACACAGATATTGTGAAGAGATAAATGATTTTTGATGAGGATAGTTGGGAATATATCTTCGGGAATATCGGAGATATTTATAATGAAAGATACGATGATATCTTAGAATATCTAAGATCAGAGAATGACGTGGAAAATCTGTCTGTGAAGGTTTAGAATAAGGAGTAAGGTTCTTACTAACGATTTCAGCAGACACTGAATCATTTGAATCCTTTGAAGGTAGATTTCATCATTGTGATTTGTCCATGACCTCCTTTATACTTTGCTCAATCCGTTTTCCAGTACTAAATTTTTCGTTCGAGCTTTTTCAATCTATTATTCTTTATTGTCAAACTTCTGACCGTAATTGTTGTCTACTGTCTTTACCACTTTATCAGTCTTTTCCAAAACTTCATAGCACTAATTCGTAGACTGGAGCATTTTTCAGAAACTTCACATTTGAAATATGTAATTCTTGGGGATAGACGTTGTATATATATATAACTGCTGAAATAGAAACGCTGTGAGATTTCAAAATACCAATTGTTGATTCTGCCAAAGGGGTAACGAGTTGCTGGTACATCTGCTGATAATGTCGTGGAATATAAAAGGTTCCCTGGTAACAAAAGGGTAATCGTATGTATTACAGGTTATAATAAGGCTACTTCGAATGGAAAGTCGAGGTTGACTTGCTGAAACTGTGACAAAATTTTCTATTTTGAAAAGGAATCGCAAAGTTATTTTTTGCTAATAAATGCTAAAAGATTTAACGCGGATACGTGTTAAATTATGTCCTTGGTTTCGAGAGCTTTTCAGGTGCAAGACTGCGGGTAATGTGTGGTTGGATCATCATCTCGATTGTCCATTATTTGAAGTGTCTTCAGGAATTTCGAAGGGTTTGATCATAGATTGTAATTGTTAATATACATATGGTGTTTTAGGACTTTGAATGATACAAATATTTTTCTGGGCTCCAAGAATCGAATGATGTTCTAGCATAGTTTTGAAGTCAAAGTATAGTTTTGAAAGATGTAAGAGTCCTAAGAGTGATGTCTTCTGTTAAGTCTTGACTTGGATTTCGTTTTGTCGTAATCAAATTTGGATGAGAATGGTTGTTTTGATTTCTATGAAAGAATGTATATTATTGTGAAGGTAGTGAGTATAGTTGATGATTGTTGAATCAGAGTCGAAGAATATAATCATATTAATTGTGAATTTATATATCTCTCGGGTATTACCTACCCGTTAAAAAAATTCCACAAGTAATGTTTTGTACCAGAGAATTTTATTACAATCTTTATGAAAATATATGTACATATATATCTTCTTCAGATGTAATCATGAATTTAATAAGTCAATATAATATTAGACTCATTTGTTTTTCGGTTTGAGCTAGAATAAGTAATCTCTAAAACGATTAGGAACCACATATTCTTCACAGAATATTAATGAAGTTATGGATCAATACTTCATTATTTATTCTTATATATATTTCCTTAGTGAATCATGCTTATACTCATTGAACTCTTGCTAACTTCGCAAGATATGAATGTTGTTTCCCAGTAAGCTTCGAGTACATTGAAGATGAAAGTGTAAAATCAAACATATTATTGAATAATACACTTGGTTTATTATAAAACGGAATTCATTGAATTGAAACAGGGATTGTAGTTAACGATGATTAAGTTGCTGACGAAGGACGTACATCATTGCATATTTGTAGTATGAATTTAAACGAGTAGTATCTACCCTTTTTCAATTCATACTTAATAGCTTAGTACGAAAAGATTTATTTTGGTTTCCGAATTCATATATATAAAATATTTATATAAATTCTTCAGAAGAATGAGTTAATACTTCATAACTCGTTGATGCAATATACGCGTTATTGATGATGTCTACGGTGATTCTTGAACTGGTGGAGCTTGTGATGTTAAAGGTGCTGACGATTCTAACGATGTTGATAGCACTGACTGTGTTGGTGAGGCTAAGGGTACTGCTGATGTTGTTGGTAAAACAAGTCTAGCTTGTACCTTACGCATCATTCTTGTCGAGGTTTCTACTCTTCCTTTTATCATTTCTGTCCACTCATCTGATTTATGGTTAAGGCAGAAATAGGTAATCTCTATGTCTTTAGAGATTACATAATCACCATAGAATGTTTCTCCGATGAAGTTATGAATCAATACTTCATCGTTTGTTGTTGTTGTTGGTACTTCTTGGTATCTATGGTGCGTGTGACGTTGATATCCGAGGTACGGATGGTGATATTGATGTGTGGGATGCGGATGTGATTGTTGGTGTTGGTAATGATACTGTTGGTGTTGATGATGGTGATAACGTTGATGCTGGTAATGCTGCTGGTGCTTAGGGTATTGAGGCTTGCGATGTTGATGTTATTGACGGTACTGCTGATGCTGCTGATGGTGTTTGTAACCTTCGTACCGTATTCTCCAAAGCCACTACCCGAGCGCGAAGCTCGTTGACTTCTTCTATTACACCGGGGTGATTGTCGGTTCAGACGAGCAGATAAATAAAATCTAGAATTTGATGTATTATATAATCGTGATGAGATACTCTGGAAATGAAAGAGAAAATGGTTTCTCGAACAGGTTCGCCGGTAAGTGCTTCAGGTTCATCGTCAAGAGGGCAATTTAGTGGATGGAAGGGATCACCTTCTTCTTGTCTCCAATGATTGAGGAGGCTACAAACCCATCCCCAATCCATCCAAAATAGATGATGACTGATTGGTTGATCCATTCCGGTCGCACTGCTTTCGGAGCTTGAGTGGAATTCCATATCGGAATCCGGGGGACTTGAACTAGTGACGAGTTCCATTTCGTATGATTGAATAAAGGATTTTTCGATATGAAATAATTTTCTGGCTATCGGGTGGTATTCTAATTATATAGAATATCCACATATATAGAACAAAAGATCTCGTAGATTACGGAGGGATTTACGGAATATGTCAGACAAAGTTTACAGTAACAGATACGAGTAGATATGAATTAGCAAATACGCTAAGATATGAATTTTGTCTATACACCATTCATGCAATGAATGCAGTAAGACACGTTTAGACTTAAGATGATAAGCAGGTAATTTCCTACGGATGATAAGTAGATGATTTTCGACACAAAATGATAAGCAAAATTTTGACATGTAGACACGGTCGAAGTCCAGACTCACTAATGCAACCTAATGACTTATCAGTTAGACACACTAATGCAAACCTGGTTCGCTAAGACTACCACTCTGATACCACATGAAACGACCCGACCCAATCCATAGGGACGAATACAATAACATATGATTACATCGCGAGGCATTTGACCTCTATATGATACGTTTTATAAACATTGCATTCTTTTGAAAAGATATACCATAAATGAATATTTAAAATTCAATGTTTTTGACATCTGATGATTTCTACATATAGACAATCACCGTAAATAACAGTTTACAAGAATACTTCCGTTGATAATGCAGTCAAAATAAATACACGGTGATGATTTTGTGAATGCAATGCTTCCTCGAATAAAACATGTATGACTCCATGCACATGGTTTCTCTAACATATATTCAAACAGCGGAAGACTTCTAGGAACCTGAGAATAAACATGCTTAAAACGTCAACATAAAGTTGGTGAGATATAGGTTTAATGCTAGCAGCCTTATAAATATAGACCACAAGATTTCATATACATAAACGTTTTAATAAAAATATTCTAAGTGGTTGAGCACTTGATAACCATACTTAACATTTAATCAACGTCGCATATTCCCTTTATTATGAAATCTCACTACAATGTACCAAGTGTAGTCACCGAAACGAAGTACTGTGCAACCGTTGAATACTGGTCGTCCAGTCCGGTTGGGGTTGTCAGGCCCGATAGATCTATCAACAGGATTCGCGTTTACAATACCACATGTAAATAGTAGTTACCAAGCTACAGGGAAGTATGCCAGTGGTACAACTCAACGTAGAATATATTTTTTTTATCACTTGTGTCCATAACGTAAATCATAAAATGCATGTATTCTCATCCTTAAATATTTAGAGTTTAAAAGTGGGACTATATACTCACTTTTGCCTTGAAGGTATTTGACTCGACTTGGTCACCGATAGATATCACGAACCTAACCATATATATATAATATATCAACATATTTTCTTTTCAAGTAATCGTTACATATATATATATATATATATATATATATATATATATATATATATATATATATATATATATATATATATACTTATAATGCTTTTAATATTTTCTTAGTCCGTAGTTAGCAGTCCGATGTTAGTGGTCCACAATTAGTTGCTCAATAAAATAAATAAAGACCCCATCGTATTCGTATTGATCAGAATTAATCTCGACCCATGGTACCATGTTGTCAAATGACGTGTTGCGTACATAAAGTACCGTGTTGTCAAATGACGTGTTGCGTACAATCATGAGGTCTTATGATTAATCTTCTCGTGTTGTTTACGGGTGGTCCTGAAATATATAAAATCAATCATAAGTATTTATATATAAAATATCATATTAATTAGAAAAGATATGATTAATTTACTTTTTCTCCAAATATTTTCGTAGCTAAACTAGCTTCGGATACCCAATCTTGTTTTAGTCGTAGTTTCTTCATTACAACTCCGTTTTTGTTGGTTCAACTTGCCACTTCCTTGGATCGAGTCAAATTTTAAGAATATGAACTAAAAATACCTTAATTTGTATTCGAAATCACAGGTTATAGGTTAAACATTGGTAAAACTTATGAAAGTGATCATTTTCCATCATAAAAACAACATTTAATGATCATTTTTCTAAAAATACTTACACTTTGAGTTAAACCATTAAATTTTTATGTGTTAACATATTCATAAGAAATATCATTTTTCTAGAACATGAACTTCCAATTCAAAGTTCAAGATGGTTTTTAATTATCCAACCCAAAACAGCCCCCGGTTGCACTCCGACGACGTAGATTCAGTTTTTAAGGTGTTCTTTGTAAAACCAAGTTATATCTTCTTAAGTTAGCATATCATTATGATATATTACAGGTCTTGAAGTGTTTTAAAAGTTAAGTTAGAAGGATCTATTTAGTTTGCGAACAAGTTTGAAATCATTCAAACTATGTTCTTGTGGTTAAAATTTTACAACACAAAATAAGATAGCTATATAAATATGAATCGAATAAAATTATGAACAAGGTTACTACCTCAAGTAACTTGGACAAAGTTACTGTAAGATATGAGAAAAATCCTAGAACCAAAAGAGTGGTGGAGTGGGATTGAAAGATTGGAAGTAAACTTGTATTCTTGGAAGGATTATTGAAGTGTTCTTGTAAGGAATTTATTATGATGATTAAGGCTTGTAATTGAAGCTAAATGATGGAAAAAATGCTTGGAGATGATCAAGTATGAAGTTAGGAGTATTTAGAGAAGGAAATGAGGGTGTAGGTATGAGAAAATAGAGTGAAGAAATGGTGTTCATTCATAAAAACATTTTTAGTTTATAAAGAAAGAAAAGGATTCCTAATTTTGTTTTCTTACTAATAATTCATGCTACTTGACAAATCCTAGTTACCTCATATCTTGGGCAGTAATAATGTTGATTAGGATTTTGATTTGATGTGTATATACCAATAGTAAATACGTATAGAAGCTGGGTATGATACGGGTACATATACTCTAGATATACTTGTAGAAATCTTGAGAAAACGGAACAAGGATTCAAATATAACTATCTTTTGTAAATATACTTATATTGTTTTATGTATAAAATCCCTTTAAAAGTGATTAAATACATATCTATATGATACATGTATAAGCATTATAAGTTATATGTATTTATGTCAAAGAACGTTTCGTATAGTTATCGTTTTGAATAAGTTAGTAGTTTCAAAGTATACTTTCATCTTATTGTTATTAGTACACAATGAGATGTTAAACCATCCTTAGATCATGTTAAATATATATATAAATACATATATATACACAAACGTATAATTATCGTATGTTATATAGTTCGTGATATCATCGGTCAAATTGGACGGTCAAACGTTGTGTAAAACTCTTTTCAAAAACATAAGTCTCAACAATTTAGATTGTTTATCATGTTGGTAAGGTTTAATTTATGTAAATATTAATCTCATAAGTATAAAACGATCGGAAAAATCCGGGTCGTTACAATGTAGTGTATTAATATGTATTAGTACACTTTTGAAAGACTTCAAGACACATATCAAAGTACTTCTACTTAGCAAAAATGCTCACAATTACATTCTCATTCATTTTCATCAACAATTCTACTCGTATGTACCCGTATTCGTACTCGTACAATACACAGCTTCTAGATATATTTACTATTGGTATATACACCTTTAATCATTCATTCTTAGCAGACATCTTAGAGTAAAAAATATGTGGAACCATTATTTAACAACTTGTATGACTAATGAGCTAAAAACAAACTTAAGGATCTTTTTTTTCTTTATAACAAGTAATCCCGTTTTTATGATTTCACCCCATTTTTCCATTCCATTTTCTCATATTTACACTCCAAATTCTCTCTCAAAATACTCCTAACATCATACTTCATCATCTCGTAGCATTTTCACCATCTTTTAGCTTCAATTACAAGCTTTAGTCATCATAAAAACAACTATTCAAGAACACTTCAAGAAATCTTTCAAACTTGCTAGCTTACTTCCAATCTTGCAAATCCATTTCAAGTGATCATTCAATCTCAAGAAATCTTTCTTATTTACAGTAAGATATCTTTCTAATTCAAGGTAATACTCATACTCAAACTTTGATTCAATTTCTATAACTATAACAATCTTATTTCGAGTGGAAATCTTACTTGAACTTGTTTTTGTGTCATGATTCTACTTCAAGAACTTTCAAGCCATCCAAGGATCCTTTGGAGCTAGATCTATTTTTCTCTTTTCCATTAGGTTTATCCACAAAACTTGAGGTAGTAATGATATTCATAACATCATTCGATTCATACATATAAAGCTATCTTATTCGAAGATTTAAACTTGTAATCACTACAACATAGTTTAGTTAATTCTAAACTTGTTCGCAAATAAAGTTAATAATTCTAACTTGAATTTTAAAATTAACTAAACACATGTTATATATCTATATGATATGCTAACTTAATGATTTAAAATCTGGAAACACGAAAAACACCGTAAAATCGGACATACGCTGTTGTAGTAACACCACGGGCTGTTTTGAGTTAGTTAATTAAAAACTATGATAAACTTTGATTTAAAAGTTGTTCTTCTGGGAAAATGATTTTTCTTATGAACATGAAACTATATCTAAAAATCATGGTTAAACTCAAAGTGGAAGTATGTTTTTCAAAATGGTCATCAAGACGTCGTTCTTTCGAATGAAATGACTACCTCTTATAATATTGACTTGTAACCTGTATTTCAGACTATAAACTTATACTTTTTCTGTTTAGATTCATAAACTTAAGTTTAATGTGAATCCATAGCAACTTGAATCACTCAAAACGGATTTAAAACGAAGAAGTTATGGGTAAAACAAAATTGGAAAAATATTACTAGTTGTAGCTACGAAAATTTTTATAACAAATCCATATTAATCATATCCTAGCTAACTTATATTGTATTATACATGTATTATGTGATCTTGGGATACCATAGACACGTATACAATGTTTTGACATATCATATCGACCCATCTATATAAATATATTTCGGAACAACCATAGACACTCTATATGCAATAATGTTTGAGTTAGCTACACAGGGTTGAGGTTGATTCCAAAATAATATATATACTTTGAGTTATGATCTAGCCTGAGACTTGTATACACTGGGTCATGGATTGATTCGAGATAATATATATTGATTTATTTCAGTACGTCTAACTGTGGACAACTAGTTGTAGGTTACTAACGAGGACTGCTAACTTAACAACTTAAATCATAAAAACGTAATAAAAAATATTGTGAATATATTTAAATCATACTTTGATATATATGTACATATTTGTTATAGGTTCGTGAATCGACCAGTGGCCAAGTCTTATTTCCAACGAACGAAAAATCTGTGAAAGTGAGTTATAGTCCCACTTTTAAAATCTATTATTTTTGGGATGAGAATACATGCAATTTTATAAATGTTTTACAAAATAGACACAAGTGATCAAAATTACATTCTATGTTGAATTATCGAACCGAATATGCCCATTTTTAGCTTGGTAGCCTAAGAATTGGTGTTTATTATAATTGCCACCAATTGACGCGAATCCAAAAGATATATCTATTTGGCCCAACAAGCCTCATCCGAGTTACGGATGCTTTAGTACTTCGATTTATCATGTCCGATGAGAGTCCCGGAATGATGGGGATATTCTATATGCATCCTGTTAAGGTCGGTTACCAGGTGTGTAACATCCCGTTTTCCTATAATATGACTTAAGGTACGTATATTATTGCATCTATGATCGTTTATTTTAGTTTAATGTGTGAAAATAATGGAAAATGGTTTGATCAGGTCTTCTGTCGCGTCTGAATGGGTTTCATCGCGTCCTGGTGCGTCGCGATACGCGACAAAGTAGGTTGAAATGCGATAGATTCAGAAACCCATTTCTGTCAAGGTTATCACGTTCTGTTGTGGTTTGTCACGTTTGGGCGTCGCGTTACGCGACTGGTTGTCGCGAAACGTGACAGATGTCGATGTTTGACAAATTTGACCCAATTTAAATGGCATCTTTGGGGGTGTTTAAGTCTTTTCACTTGTGGACGGTTTTAGATCTAGAAAACTGATAAATGATTTATCCTAACTCATTTAACACATCTTCACCTACACCACATTCAATTTAGAGAGAGAGAGTTAGGGTTTAGTGAGGGAAAGCTCACTCGGAGAAGAAGGAGACCAAATCTCACCCGAATCCAAGTTTTAAAGTTGCTCCCTACGTCTCTAGCTACGTTGTGATTGTATTGGTAAGTCTTAACTCTATGTTTTGAGTTTTATTTTGTTTAAGCTAGGGTTTGGTTCATGTGGGGTTTGTATGACCCATTTGAGGGATAAATGGGTGGATCTTGGGTTAGATTGTTGAAAGGAAACCCTAATTATCATAATCTAGGGTTTTGGTCTAATGTAATGAGGTTTTTAAGTGTCAAAGGTGTTGTAAGCATTAAAACACTTGTTCAAAGTTAAAAGAGATGTTAAATGGGTCATGTTTGACCAAAATTATGTGTTTAAGTGTTAGATGGGTCACATGAGTCAAAGTTGACCTAATTTGGGTAAAATGGGTGAGAAATACCCTAGGTTGTGCTAGTTGAAGAGTAATGGACTTTAATTCACTAGCTTTAGTGATTATAATGAGTCTTGACTAATTTTGGGTGGTTGGTGTAGATGAGTCATTTAATGCTCGGGCCATTAAATGCTCGGGTGTTAGAAGTTGACATTTAATTCAACTTGATGGTGTGTTAATTATATGCATAATGTAATAGGTGCTTTACTTTGAAGTTTGCGAGCTTACTTCCTAATTCACCGAAGACGATAAGGTGAGTGGAATAATTATATATGCATGTATATAATTTATTTACTTGTGAGGTATGGGTTAAATTTCGTTGTTGATGATACCATACCCTAGAGTATATTGTTGTTGATGAGGGTTTAAAGTTCGTTGTTGACGATACCTCATACGTATGAAATTAAAGTTCGATGTTGACGATGCCATACAATTATTTAGTGACGTTGATGAGGGTTTTAAAAGTTCGTTGTTGACGATGCCTCATATATGGGTTTAAAGTTCGGTGTTGACGATACCACATTAATGTAGGCGAATGGGATTTAAGTTCGATGTTGACGATACCATTCGATAGGCTAGCCTTGGGATCTTGAGTACTATGGATGTTGTGAACATCATCGTTATACTTATGTTTTAGCATATTGTATTGTTGTGTTATATGCTATTATTATACTAGCCTTGTAATCGTGGTACTTAGCGTTATACATGTGAAAGGTATGCTAATTATGTAACTAGTATGTATGCGGATTTGGTGAGTGTTTGCAAGTAAGTAGGTTATATATATGTATGTATAATTGTTGCACTCACTAAGCCTTGCTTACCCTCTCGTCATTTACCATTTTATAGGTCCCGGCTTGGATAAGGGTAAGGGCATACGGTTGGATTAGTGGTCTCCCGTTTATGTTGACAGGGGGTGCTTTTGGGATAGCTTTTGAAGTTGGCCTGACGTTTTGGGTAGTTTAGCCCCAAACCATGCTCGAGTGTCGTTTGGATTATAAACTATCGTTGTAGTGGGTCAAACTTGTATTGAACTTAATTAATGGCCTTTGTGCCTTTTGTAAACATTTAAATTGATGTACGTTTAAATGGAATTGTGGAATGATTTACATATTTAATTGGTGCGTAAATGTCTATTATAAAAAAAATTATCGTATGGAAATACGGGTTGGGTTGTTACAAGTGGTATCAGAGCATGGTCTAAGGGATTTAGGCGACTTGAGATATGTGCCTAGACTTGGGCTTTATTGGTGAGCGCTTTATGCGGGACTTGTAGGACTTTGGGTCTAATCGGGAATTGTTAGTGCCTTGGTTTATGTGAACTAACCTTGTGCTAATTGTTTTGTGTTGGGTTTAGCAATCATCAAGCAAGACAGACGTTGTACTAGCGAGTTAATGCGACGTGCTCGCGTAACAACGATTAGCTACCGTTGTTACGGGTGCAAATCGTGTCAAACGAGTGATGTACGACGATTGTTGAGCAAGATGGGGTAGTGTGGTACGTATGTTTATACTTACGTGTTGTGCCTTTTCGTTCATGGTTTAACCTTTTCCGTTTTATAGAATGAAGACGAGAAACGGACACGATAACGATATCAGTGGTACAAGCGAGGACCCCGAATTCACAGTCAAGGTCGAGGCCATCTTTAAAAGAATAAAAAAGGACTTTCTTGACGACGTTCGAAAGGTTTTCCAAGAGTCGGTTGATAGACAAGTGACCGAAATGATAAATGAACGAATGAAAGCCGCAATAGAGGAGGCTTTGGAAACTAGAAACATTTATCCTTGAGGCGAAGGGGGTGAAGGTAATGGTTGGGGTGGAAGGTGGGACTTCCACTACAAGAATTTCAAGGATACTCAACCTCTGATGTTTAATGGGGTGAGGGATCCATTGAAAAGCACTTGTTGGATTTCCGATATCAAGGGAGCTTTCTGTACCGCGGAATGTCCTCCCGAAAAGAAGACAAGATATAGGTCTAGCATGCTACGTGAGGAAGGCAAGTTGTGGTGGGATGATAAAATCAATTTATATGGTGAAGAGCAATGCATGAGCTTGACATGGGAGGAGTTTAAGAAGGAATTCTTCCAAGAATACCGAATTCCTTCCGACCTTGAGAGAATCCGGGACGAGTTGCATCATTTGCAACAAGGTTCAATGGACTTGGTTACTCTCAAGTCTACCTTTTTGGCAAAGACTCGCTTTTGCCCGGAATATGTTGGTGACGATCAGAAGCTAATGAAAGATTTCTACCGTACTTTGAACGACGAGTTCAAGGGTAAGATTAGTCGGGGTATGGCTAAGACTTTTGAAGAGCTATTCGAGTTGGCTCGGGGTTTTGAGCCGGAGGTTCCAAGAAAAAGCGATTTCACTTTTTCAAAAAGAAAGTTTGAAGGTTCGAGTCATTCGAACTTTTCAAATAAAAAGAACAAGAACAAAAAGAGTTCCGAAAGTGTCAATAGTGTGAAGAAGGGCGCTACCGGTGGTTTTGGGAACTTTGTCCCTACTTGCTATAATTGTGGGGTACGTGGACATATTGCTTGAGATTGTCCGAAGCCAAATTCAACAAACAAGCTCACTTGTTTTAATTGCAACAAAGAAGGACACCGAAAGTCAGAGTGTCCCGATTTGAACAACGATAATGTTAAAAGGCTAGAGAAGGCGGCGGGTACGGCTCAAGGGCAAAACTATTTGATGACTAACGATGAAGCCAAGCAATCCAACAAAGTTTTCTCAGGTACCTACTTGGTTAATTCTAATCCGGCAAGGATTCTTTTTGATAGCGGTGCAAATTTGTCGTTTGTGTCTCCAAAATTTGTGCCTAAACTTGATAGACCGTTAGCTAAGTTAAGTCGTCCAGTAGAAGTCGAAATAGCAGACGGCAAGACGGTGCTAGTGGTCGATGTGTGTAAGAATTGTGACGTTGTTTTTGGTGCCGAAAATTTTAAAATTGATCTCATCCCTATGACTTTGGGCGATTTTGACATCGTTGTTGGTATGGATTGGCTCGATCGTAATAGAGCCGATATCGCATACCATGAGAAATCTATTCGTGTGAAGACCCCAAGTGGGGGAGAGATAATTATTCACGGTGATAAGCGGAGGAGACTTGTGCCGATATGTTCTTTTGCACGGGCACGCCGTTTTCTTGTTAGTGGTGGCATGGCTTTTCTTACCCATGTTGTTGATACTCGTAATGAGCCACCACCCATTCATGAAATTCCGGTAGTTAGTGAATTCGAAGACGTTTTTCCGGATGAGTTACCGGGTGTTCCGGCGGAAAGACAAGTTGAATTTCGTATTGAGTTGGTTCCGGGAGCTACTCCCATTGCTAAAACTCCTTATCGTTTAGCACCAATGGAAATGCAAGAGTTGTTAAATCAAACCCAAGAGTTTCTTGATAAGGGTTTTATTCGACCGAGTGCTTCGCTGTGGGGAGCTCCGGTTTTATTCATGAAAAAGAAGGATGGTAGTATGCGGATGTGCATCGATTATCGGGAGTTAAATAAGGTGACAATCAAAAATTGTTATCCATTTCCTCGGATTGACGATTTGTTTGACCAACTCCAAGGTGCGACATATTTCTCAAAGATTGACCTACGGTCCGGCTATCACCAAATGCGGGTCCGTGAGGAAGATATTGAGAAAACGGCTTTTCGAACGCGTTATGGGCATTTTAAGTTCGTGGTAATGCCTTTTGGTCTTACGAATGCACCGGCGGCATTCATGGATCTTATGAACCAGGTGTGCCAACCTATGTTGGACAAGTCAGTGATTGTGTTCATTGACGACATACTAGTCTACTCGAAGAGTATGAATGAATATGAACGTCAATTGCGTGAAGTATTGAAGACATTACGAAAGGAGAAGTTGTATGCTAAGCTCTCCAAATGTGAATTTTGGCTAAAGGAGGTTCAATTCCTTGGTTACATTGTGAACAAAGACGGAATTCAAGTAGATCCGGGGAAGATAGAGACGGTGAAGAGTTGGAGACAACCGACTATGCCTACGGAAATCCGGAGTTTTCTCGGATTGGCCGGTTATTATCGTCGATTTATCCAAGACTTTTCTAAGATTGCTTCTCCATTGACGAAGTTGACAAGAAAGAATGCTAGGTTTAATTGGGAGAACGAGCAAGAAATTGCTTTTCAATTGTTGAAGGAGAAGTTGTGTCAAGCTCCGGTGTTAGTATTGCCGGAAGGTGTGGAAGATATGACGGTTTATTGTGATGCTTCTCTCAATGGGCTCGGGTGTGTTCTTATACAAAGAGGTAAAGTCATCGCCTATGCCTCTCGACAATTGAAGGAACACGAAACGAGATATCCGACTCATGATCTTGAGTTGGCGGTGGTGGTGCATGCGTTGAAAATTTGGCGTCATTACTTGTATGGTGTCAAGTGTACGATTTATTCGGATAATAAGAGTTTGAAACATCTCTTTAATCAACGAGATTTGAATTATCGCCAACGTAGGTGGATGGATGTGGTGAAAGATTAAGATTGTGAGATACTTTATCATCCGGGTAAGGCGAATGTTGTCGCGGATGCGTTGAGTCGAAAGAGTCAACATCCGGTGATAAAAGTGGGATCATTACGTTTGAATATTACCAACGATTTTCTAGAGAAGCTTGGTGAGATTCAAATAGAGGCTTATGTTCACAACAAGCATACGGAGCGAATCGTGGGCCAATCGGAGTTCATTACTATGGGCCCGCGTGGGTTGTTGTCTTTTCAAGGAAGGGTGTGGGTGCCTAAGATGGGTGATTTCCGACGAGTGCTACTTGATGAAGCACATAAGTCAAAATATTCCATTCATTCGGGCGCGATGAAAATGTATCATGATTTGAGGAAGGATTATTGGTGGCTGGGCATGAAACGTGATGTTGTAAAATATGTTGAACAATGTGTTACTTGTTTGCAAGTAAAGGCCGAACACCAAAAGCCGTATGGTAAATTGCAACTGTTAGAAATCCCGAAATGGAAATGGGAGCACATTACCATGGATTTCATTACAAAGTTGCCTAAAACGGCGAGAACCCAATTTGATACAATTTGGGTGATAGTTGATCGTTTGACGAAAAGTGCTTTTTTTATTCCCATTAAAGAAGCGATATCGTCGGAGGCCTTGGCTAAGTTGTTTATCAAGGAAGTGGTATCGCGACATGGGGTTCCTATATCTATTATTTCGGATCGAGATACCCGTTTCACATCTCGATTTTGGGAGAAGTTTCATGAAGATATGGGTACGCAATTGAAGTTAAGCACGACATATCATCCTCAAACGGACGGTCAAACCGAACGTACGAATCAAACTTTGAAGGATATGTTACGAGCGTGTATTATCAATTTCGGTGGTAGTTGGGATGAGCACTTACCTTTGGTGGAATTCTCGTACAATAATAGTTATCATACTAGTATCGGGATGCCACCTTACGAGATGCTTTATGGGCATAGGTGTCGAACTCTAATTTGTTGGGGTGAAGTGGGTCAAAGAGAAATCGGGAGTACCGATTTGGTTTTGGAAACGAATAACAAGATCGATACTATTCGGGACCATTTGAAAAAGGCGCAAGATAGACAAAAGTCGTATGCCGACAAGCGTAGACGAATGATCGAATTTCAAGAAGGTGATATGGTGATGCTTAAGGTTTCGCCATGGAAAGGTATTATTCGGTTTCGAAAACGGGGAAAGTTAGCTCCTCGGTTTATTGGGCCGTTTAAGGTTTTAGCTCGTGTTGGTGAAGTTGTGTATCGTTTGGAATTACCCGAAGAGCTTGTGGGGATCCATGATACATTCCATGTTTCCCATCTCCGTTGAGGATGATTCTTCTTGGATGCCTTTAGACGAAATTGAGCTAAACAATAAGTTAGAGTATATTGAGGAGCCGATTGCTATACTCGATGAGAAGGTCAAAAGGTTGAGAAATAAAGAAGTGAGAACTTTTAAAGTTTAATGGCGTCGTAGTAAAGGTTCTGAATTTACTTGGGAGACCGAAGAATTCTTGTTGGTTTACCTACCCTCTTGTCATGCGGCTTGGATCGCGAGGACGCGCTCCGATTCAAGTGGGGAGAGTTGTAACATCCCGTTTTCCTCGAATATGACTTAAGGTGCGTAATTAACCTCGGGTACATTTATTATTGCATCTATGATCGTTTATTTTAGTTTAATGTGTGAAAATAATGGAAAATGGTTTGATCAGGTCTTCTGTCACGTCTGAATGGGTTTCATCGCATCCTGGTGCGTCGCAATACGCGACAAAGTAGGCTGAAACACGACAGATTCAGAAACCCAGTTCTGTCAAGGTTATCACGTTCTGTTGTGGTTTGTCGCGTTTAGGCGTCGCGTTACGCGACAGGTTGTCGCAAAACGCGACAGATGTCGCTGTTTGACAAATTTGACCCAATTTAAATGGCATCTTTGGGGGTGTTTAAGTCTTTTCACTTGTGGACGGTTTTAGATCTAGAAAACTGATAAATGAGTTATCCTAACTCATTTAACACATCTTCACCTACACCACATTCAATTTAGAGAGAGAGAGAGAGTTAGGGTTTAGTGAGAGAAAGCTCACTCGGAGAAGAAGGAGACCAAATCTCACCCGAATCCAAGTTTTAAAGTTGCTCCCTACGTCTCTAGCTACGTTGTGATTGTATTGGTAAGTCTTAGCTCTATGTTTTGAGTTTTATTTTGTTTAAGCTAGGGTCACATGAGTCAAAGTTGACCTAATTTGGGTAAAATGGGTGAGAAGTACCCTAGGTTGTGTTAGTTGAAGAGTAATGGACTTTAATTCACTAGCTTTAGTGATTATAATGAGTCTTGACCAATTTTGGGTGGTTGGTGTAGATGAGTCATTTAATGCTCGGGCCATTAAATGCTCGGGTGTTAGAAGTTGACATTTAATTCAACTTGATGGTGTGTTAATTGTATGCATAATGTAATAGGTGCTTTACTTTGAAGTTTGCGAGCTTACTTCCTAATTCACCGAAGACTATAAGGTGAGTGGAATAATTATATATGCATGTATATAATTTATTTACTTGTGAGGTATGGGTTAAAGTTCATTGTTGATGATACCATACCCTAGAGTATATTGTTGTTGATGAGGGTTTAAAGTTCGTTGTTGATGATACCTCATACGTATGGAATTAAAGTTCGATGTTGACGATGCCATACGATTATTTAGTGACGTTGATGAGGGTTTAAAGTTCGTTGATGACTATACCTCATATGTGGGTTTAAAGTTCGGTTTTGACGATACCACATTAATGTAGGCGAATGAGATTTAAGTTCGATGTTGACGATACCATTCGTTGTGCTAGCCTTGGGATCTTGAGTACTATGGATGTTGTGAACATCATCGTTATACTTATGTTTTAGCATATTGTATTGTTGTGTTATATGCTATTATTATACTAGCCTTGTAATCGTGGTACTTAGCGTTATACATGTGAAAGGTATGCTAATTATGTAACTAGTATGTATGCGAATTTGGTGAGTGTTTGCAAGTAAGTAGGTTATATATATGTATGTATAATTGTTGCACTCACTAAGCCTTGCTTACCCTCTCGTTGTTTACCATTTTATAGGTTCCGGCTTGGACAAGGGTAAGGGCATACGGTTGGATTAGTGGTCTCCTGTTTATGTTGACAGGGGGTGCTTTTGGGATAGCTTTTGAAGTTGGCCTGCCGTTTTGGGTAGTTTAGCCCCAAACCATGCTCGAGTGTCGTTTGGATTATAAACTATCGTTGTAGTGGGTCAAACTTGTATTGAACTTAATTAATGGCCTTTGTGCCTTTTATAAACATTTAAATTGATGTACGTTTAAATGGAATTGTGTAATGGTTTACATATTTAATTGGCACGTAAATGTGTATTATAAAAAAAAAAATTATCGTATGGAATACGGGTTGGGTTGTTACAAGGTGTTCATCATATGAATGATTTTTATGCAAAATGCATGTTGTTTATGAGAAATGGAAATTTGAAATCTTGTGGTCTATTATTACGATTTGATAAATATATAGGTTAAACCTATAACTCACCAACAGTTTTGTTGACGTTTAAAGCATGTTTATTCTCAGGTGATTATTAAGAGCTTCCGCTGTTGCATGCTAATTTATGGACAAGAGTTGGAGTCAGCATGCTTGTATTATATTGTTTAAAAACTGCATTCGAAGACTTAAATTGATGTGTAATATTATTGTAAACCATTATGTAATAATCATGTGAAAACGCTATATTTTAGATTATCATTATTTGATAATCGTCGTAATATTTTTAAACCTTTATCGATAAAATAAAGGTTATGGTTTGTTTTAAAATCGAATGCATTCTTTGAAAAACGTCTCATATAGAGGTCAAAACCTCGCAACGTAATCAATTAATATGGAACGTTTATAAATCGATATGAACGGGACATTTCACATAAGACGATGACAAAGATAATATCAACCTCAAAGCTTTATCTTCATCATCCGTTTTAACTCCAATAGCCTCCAGTTCCGAAACAATACCATTCAGAATGCTCAGATGATCTGAAATCTTAGAACCCCCATCCATACGTAAAGTATGAAACTGTTCCTTAAGACACAACTGGTTTGAGATGCCCTTGCCCTGGTACAACTGCTCCAACTTATCCCAAAGTTCCTTAGCCGTTGATAACCCGTGCACATTTGCAAGCACGTTCTTTTCAAGACACTGCCGGGAACAAAGGTGGGTTTACCTTTCAATGCCTTGTGTAACCCGGACTGAATCAACACATCCTTGACTTGAACCTGCCATAAGCCAAAATTGATCATCCCATCAAATTTCTCTACATCAAACCTCATTAGACTGAACTTAGACATCGTATCCATATCCTATAAACAACACTTTCTCTGATTTTACTCACGTTTCGAATAGCCAAAAGATGTAGCAGGTAGCCAGGACCCTTTAAATCGGAAATCCACAACTCGCCACTAACAAATCCAACTATTACTACGAATCAGAAAAAATATTGTCTAATCATATACCCTATACGATCAATAGAACTCGTTT
Source organism: Rutidosis leptorrhynchoides (assembly GCF_046630445.1). NCBI lineage: Eukaryota > Viridiplantae > Streptophyta > Magnoliopsida > Asterales > Asteraceae > Rutidosis > Rutidosis leptorrhynchoides. The sequence goes on from NC_092337.1 coordinate 115,301,699, forward strand.
CTGATGTGGACGATCCACTCCCGTGGCAACCACAGAGCATACTCCGACTCCTATAACCGAGACCCCCGTCAAACCTGACGCTCTGATACCAGTTGTTGGGAAATTATGGTCTCACTAATTCCCACTACCCAGCCCAACAATAATAGTAAAGAAATAAGAACAATACACAACACAAGATTTAACGTGGAAACTCCAAAACAGGAGAAAAACCACCGACCCCCAAAGAGAGAAATACACTATATCACAAATTGTTACAATGATATAGATGACTCTCTTAAGCCAACTACACTCTCCAAAATATTTAACTAATACAACTTTCAAACAAGGGTAAGAAAGAAAGAAATAATCAAATACTTAAAGTGTATTGATTGGTGCAATTTAAAAGTAATCCCATAAGCTCCTTTTATAACCAAAGAGATTACTTCCCACTCTTCCCATCCACCGATGTGGGACTAAGCAAAAAACATTTCTTCTACTAGCCAAAAAATCAAACCAACATAAACAACCTACACAACCTAATTCGTAAATTTTATGGATGCTTTGTTCAATAATTCAATTGTAATGTCACCCCCAAATTCATCTTCTACGTGCCAAAGGACAAAGGAGTAGTTCGTCACCGTCTAGTCAACAATTATTACAACAACAATACTACCCACTAGAACCACGATTTCAACAACCATATTATCCACAGACAACTTTTCAACAACAATACTACTCACAAACAAAAATCCAACAACCACCATTTCCACAAACACCAAATCAATAAATGTATTATTCACAACGACTAATGAATGAAACATAATATGGTGAAGTTGAAACTCCACCTGAAGAAGCCAACCTTTATTCGAATAATGTGAAAGGACTCACTCATATACATTATAAATGATTCACAATAGTTGATTACATCGCGAGGTATTTGACCTCTATATGATACATTTTACAAACATTGCATTCGTTTCTAAAAGACAAACTTTCTGTACAATGAGAGTTGACGGCATGCATGCCATTTCATAATACATCCAACTATAATTGACTTAATAATAATCTTGATGAATTTCAACGACTCGAATGCAACGTCTTTAAAAATATGCCATGAATGACTCCAAATAATATCTCTAAAATGAGCAAATGCACAGCGGAAGATTTCTTTAACACCTGAGAATAAACATGCTTTAAAGTGTCAACCAAAAGGTTGGTGAGTTCATTAGTTTATCATAATCATTCATTTCTATTATTTTAATAGACCACAAGAATTTCATTTCCAGTTCTCATAAATATACGTCCCATGCATAGAGACAAAAATCATTCATATGGTGAACACCTGGTAACCGACATTAACAAGATGCATATAAGAATATCCCCTATCATTCTGGGAAATTCTTCGGACATGATAAAAATGAATTCGAAGTACTAAAGCATCTGGTACTTTGGATGGGGTTCGATAGGCCCAATAGATCTTTCTTTAAGATTCGCGTCAATTAGGGGTGCACTAATTCTCAAAATTAGTGATGTTCCGTAATTCTTAGATTACCAGGCTAAAAGGGGCATATTCGGCTTCGATCCATTCAACCATATAATGTAGTTTCGATTACTTGTGTCTATTTCATAAAACATTTATAAAAGCGCATGTATTCTCAGTCCCAAAAATATATATTGCAAAAGCATTTAAAAAGGGAGTAATGAAACTCACCATACTGTATTTCGTAGTAAAAATACATATAACATCATTGAACAAGTGCAAGGTTGGCCTTGAATTCACGAACCTATATTAATTTTATATATATATATATATATATATATATATATATATATATATATATATATATATATATATATATATATATATATATATATATATATATATTGGTCAAAATTTGTCTAACAATTTAGTTTAGGTCATAGTGTATCACAATCCTAATGCTCGAGACTAATATGCAAAAGTCAACAAATTTCAATTTGACTCAAAATAATTTCCAAAAATCTATACATGATTAATATATAGTTTAAATATCGTCGTTTTATATTTTTAAATATTTTTAAAAGATTTATTAGAGTAAATAATATAATTCCTTTATTAATAAATAAAATTTTATATTAAAATTTATATAATAAAATATACTTTTATATATATTAAGTAATAAAATTTATAGAGTTCATTTAATATTATAAAGATAATATGATAGGTATTATTAAAGTAATTTTATTACTTGTAGTAAAATATGTTTGTATCACATATTTATTTGATAAAATAATATCTATGATAATAGTAAGTAAAAGTTGTATTATTTTGTAATAATAATTATTATTATTTTATTAATAAAAATATCAATATTTATAATTACTAAGATGACATTATGATAAAATGATAATTCTAATTATGAAAACTTTAATATTTACGACACTTTTTAATATTATCTTTAAAATAATAATTCTATTTAAAATGATAATAATAGTGATATTTTATAATAACAATGACATTTCTATTAAAATGATAATTTTTGTTAAAATGATAGTTTTAATACTAACGATACTTTTAATAATAATAATAGTAATGATAAAAATAATAAGAATGATAATTTTATCTAAATCAATATCTTATAATATTTTAATTTCATCATGGTACTCATACTCATTATTTCTTAATCGTTTCATTTAATAGCTTTTAATCGTTTTTTATATCGTGTTCATAATACTAATAATAATAGTACTCAAAAGAATTAGGTATTACTAATATTAGTTTTAATTACAATAATACTAATAATGATAATTACTATGATATTATTAATAATACTAATAACTATTTTAATGATAATAATAATAATAATAATAGTAATAACAATAACAATCACCATTTTTAAATAGTGATATATATATTAATAATAATAATAATAATAATAATAATAATAATAATAATAATAATAATAATAATAATAATAATAATAATAATAATAATAATAATAATAATAATTATAACTTTAACGATAATAACGATAGTAATAATAATAAAAATAACAATTTTTAATGATAATTCCTTTTATTGATAATGATAATAATAAGATAAAACTAGAACGACCATAATAACGACGATGATAATAATCATTTTTAATAATAATACTAAATTTCAATTGACTGTAACTCCAAATCTGTTCATCGAAACCATTCGATATCTAAAGGAAAAGTTCTTAATTTTTCGCTAGCTTTCCAACGACATGCATATCTTATACCTTATCTCAACCGCATATATAACTAATTCAGGATTCAACATAACCTAACTAAAGGCAATATCAAAAGTACAAACATGCATAATCCTATATACTCGAGCACTAGTCAGGGATACACTATTTGTATGTAAAAATTAAATTATGAGTACTCACGTATCAATATTGAGATTCAATATTGCAGGAAAGGTACGTAAACGCAACGGAGACGATAAACACTATATTGACCTCACGAGCATACCCATGAACATACCCATCACCTCCATAGCTATAACCTATAATTTCCTTAGCCCTATCCTACTCGAAAAACTCATTTTGAAATCACGCGGGCAGAACTCCGTCGTAGTATTTATATGTATAATATTACTAATAACACTCCTAACTATAAGACTAATAATAATCTTAATCTTAATAATAATAATAATAGTAATCATAATAATAATAATATAAATAATTAAATAAATACGTAGTATGAGATATAAATGAAGAACCAGTGCACAAATCGAGCAATTTATAGACTTGGCTCACCAAATCCCCTCATGCGATCGCATGAGGGTTGTATGGAGTGCCCATGCGATCGCATGAGGCTACTCCCCCAGCTCATATGCACTAATCCAAAGGCTGCCGACAGTTTTATAATTTATTTAATATATTTATTTAATTTATATAATTAATTATATATTATATTATATTTACGTGTGTAGTAAAAATGTAATTTTTACACAACTGACATGGGCGTTGCCACCCGACTTATGTCTCGCTTCCGGCTTCTAAAACTCATTCTCGTACGTTTAGAAAACTAGCCTTTTACGTTTAGTGACTCGTACCCTTATAAAAACAATAGATTTAAACAATGAAAACAATCCCACTCAAAATGTAACTTTATTTATTTGAGTGTTTTGGTCATTTGCTTCTATAAATCAACGTTTTGTTGTTTGTCAAAATGTATATTTTTAATTTAGACGTTTTATGACTAAGATAATATAATATCTATTACTTTGTAATATATATATATATATATATATATATATATATATATATATATATATATATATATATATATATATATATATATATATATATATATATATATATATATATATATTTATGTATATATATATATATATATATATATATATATATATATATATATATATATATATATTTATGTATTTATTAAAAATACAAATTTGTACGTATTGTATGTAGTTGAAATATAATATTTAGTTTTCAAAACTAATTCTATTTTAAAGTTTGTTTGAAAATCGTTTAGAAAAATAATATAACACGTAACGTTTTCATTTTTAAAACTTAAATAGATATAATACATTTATGTACTTAATCGTTTTAAATATTAATCGCATTACTAGGCGAGTGTTAATATCGTGTACTTAATTACTTTGAAAACATATATAATTAGTGAACACGTTTTAAATACACTTTGTAAGTTATTTATATATATAGCAACCAATATTCCAAACTACGTTTATTTACTCAAAGACATTTTAACTAACAAGTTCTATTATATCGAAAAGCGTTTTCGTATAGTTGAAAATTTCACCAATTGATTATTATGTACATTAGTCTCCTACTAGCTTTTGTCTAACACTCGATATTTGACACATTGTTCTTATATGCAAATCACTTTACCATTTTCCGAATACCGTTAAAAAGAAAATAGATTTCTTAAATCAAGGTGGACCTCTCAACAGAGGCTCGTAATCATAATTCAATGTATCTGATAAATCAGTCATTTGATATCATCTTCTAATTCCATCGATAACTATTTGAATATATTAAGAAACAAATACGTTTATGTAAAGTATTATACGTCTAATACTTGGTTAATGTTTTCAAGTTATAATATATACACATATACATATATAATCATATTTATTCATATAATGGTTTGTGAATCATTGGAATTTAGTCGAGGTTAAATGAGTGTATGAACACAGTTTAAAATTCTTGAGATTCAACTTACAAACTTTGCTTATCGTGTCGGGAATATATAAAGATTAAAGTTTAAATTTGGTCGAAAATTTCCGGGTACTCACATAATGAACCTGAAAATGATGGTGAAGTTATACCGAAAATCAACCCCTAACAGAATAAAAATAAAGAAAAATAAAAAGTGGTCGAGAAAAAGTCTAGAATAAGTATAAGAGGGATAACGCGTGCACCGAAGTCTTCTTATGAAAAAAAGTCTTGGCCGAACGTTGGGTTGATGCTACCTAATATCTGATCATTGGCAATTCGTAAACAAGGGCATCTTTTTGAAAAATTCGTACAAGAAAATAACAACAAATGTGTTAATAGACCATGCAAAGCGAACTAAATAAGTAGAAAATGGTCTAAACTTCAAAGGGAAGTTAAACTTTTTTGCACTATTTACCACGATATCAAGAAAAATGGCCAAGTGGTCAATCGGACACCGACATCATGGCAACAGCTTGTTCGGTGTATAAGGACCAAACTTCTCGAGAATTTGAACACGAAGGTGTTTGGCAAGTAGTTAAAGAAATCCCAAAGTTTTTCGCACCGGAAGGTGTAATGGGATGGACACGAAGACGATCGGGACAAGAAATTCCTCCCGACCTTGTTGATGACGAACTACCAAATACGAATCTAAACCTTAATGATAACCCGAATTTGGAGCATTTATTTAAGGATGATACCATACGTCATCCACCAGGTCGTTCCGCTAGCCGCAAGAGCCAACGTAGTTTCGAATCATCTGATGCTACTTCCTCGCAATGTTCGTTCGAAGAAGTTCGTGTACAAATCAAAGAAGCCGCAAGTACTAGAATGAACGAAATACGAACAATTAACATAATTTGGTCATAGATCTTAGATTGTAACTTTATCATAATCGAACTTGAAGTATTGTTTTGAAGTGTTATCAAAATTTGGTCTTTTAGCTAGTAAGTTTGCTATTACTCCCTTGGAATCAAGAGTTAGTTTTGCTAATGTTAATGATCATTCAAGTTCATATTTTCTTTTAAAAATATAAGTGAATATCAAAAACTAGTTGGAAAGTTAATTTACATAATTCTAACCACACTTACTTATTATGGGCATTGTTTAAGTCAACACATGTATGCTCCTTTGAATTCTCACTTAAAGGCTGATATGAGAGTTTTAAGGTATCTTAAGGGTTCTCCTAATACATGTATAACTATTAAGAAATGTAATGATACTATTGTTTCAGCATTTGTTGATTCTGACTATGCAAAGTATAGTATGGTAAGAAGGTTTGGCTTTTGTGTTTACCTTGAAAAATCTTTGATTTCATGGAGCAGTAAGAAGGAGTTTAGTGTTTTTTGATCATCTACAGAAGCGGAGTATAGAGCTCTTGAGTTCTGTAACATGTGAAATAATTTGGATTTTAAATAATTTAACTGATTTAAATATTGAAACTGTTTTAGCAGTTAAGGTTTAATTTGATAATAAATTTGCTTTGCAAATTGCAAAGAATCGTATATTTTATTAAATAACTAAACATTTTGAGGTGGGCTTCCATTTTTTTGAGAAAAAATTAGTTCCAGTGTTATTAAAACCGGACAATTTCTTTTAAATATTAGTGTTTCAGATATTTTTTATTAATCGATTAAGTGGATTACAACATAACTTGTTGTGTGAAAAAATTACTTTGTCAAATCTTTTTCATGTTTAGATACATGGAGGATATTGAATTATATATAGGTAATCATCAATCTAAACATGTTTATTTGTTACTTTTGAGTTCTTATTTACTGGTTAAGTAAAGCAGGGTCCTTGCAGTCATTGATTGATAGTTGAAGGTTTGGTGTTCAAAGTGTAAAATCTGAAACTTAGGTGCTAAGCTGGAAACCGACTTAAGTTGCTTAGGGGCCTGAATGAAACTTCTATTATATATTTATTGTTTTCTTTTATTTTTTATTTTACTTTTACTTTTTATTTTTATGATATGTATTCAATTTTTATGTTCTCCTCACGCTCCATATTATGTAATTTTGAGAGTTACATGTTCAGGGGCGGACTTACGCTCCATATTATGTAATTTTGAGAGTTACACGTTCAGGGGCAGACTTAATTGGGGCAGGAGGGGGCGCCCGCTCCCAGTCGATTTTGTAATTTTAGTGGAAAATTTTTGAATTTTTTGACTTTGCCCAGTGAATTTTTTTTCTTCCCAAAACCTATATATTTTGCCTTAAAACTTTCAAATTTTGTCCAAAATTCTTCAAAATTTGTCTCAAAATCTTAAAATTTTGTCCAAAAAATTCATATTTTTCCTAAAAACCTCTATTTTTTCCCCAAAACCTTCATATTTTACTCAAGAAAGTTGCTACAATTTTAATTTTTTTCCTCCTCCGGTGACAAAAAAAATCATGCTCCTGCCACTATACATGTTCATATTTTCATAAAACTATGAGAGGATTGCTACTATGAGTGATTGTGTACTTATCACAATTGTATTGATTGTGCGTTAGGGATGGCGCCCGTGGGCAACGGACACGGGTTCTATATATCCGCGACCCACCCGTCGGGTTGCTTTTTTGCACGTTGAGACCCGTTACCCGTCCGCGGGTAAAAATGTTTTGCCCATGCCCGTGACCTGCGGGTACCCGTTACCCGCGGGTAATAATATATACAACTTTTTATTAGAAAACCCAAATAATTTTATTAATTATAAAAATGTATGTACAAGTTATAACTAAAATGACATGAAAATTAAGTTTTTTACTTGTATATAATATTAAATTATTAATCATTATTCACTTATTAGTAAATTAACTTTCAAAATTAATAAAGTATAAACTCGCGGGTAAATTAAGAAAAGTCTCATGTATTCACGGGTCGGGTTTTATCCGCGACGGATAGTACATACCCGCGACCCGCCCGCGACCCGTTGGCGGGTATATATTTTTACCCGTACGCGTGCCCGCGGGTAAGATTTAATGAATTTACCCACCCATCGCGGATCAGGTACCCGCGGGTCACGGGTTTTTTCTCGCCCATTGCCATCGTGCGTGGTTTATTAATAGAAGTTCGGACATCCTGTAATTGGAGAGATTTACGTCATGTGATTGGCCGATTTATTTGTTTGTTTGTTCACATCAGGAGCTTGGGAGAATCAACATCCATAAGAATCTATCTTTTTGGTTTCACGCGTGGCCTAGTGAGTGATCAATTGATCAGGGTCAAATTTTTCAAGGGGCTCGTATATCTTATGCTAAGAGTATTAGTCTATGTAGTTTTGGGACTTTTTTTCTTTTCAAGCCAATTTTTTCAAGCCCAAATATACTTACGCCATCTCTGCAATTGATTGGATACCATTCCTTATGTTCATATGTCGATAAAAAAATGTAAGGGTTCTATGTTCAATTGTTAATCGATACCCCATCTCTGCTACTAGTCAATTAGGTAATCTTTTTGTTCTTTTAATTATTTTTAATCAGTGATTAATACATAAATACAAATTGTATCGTTGTAGGTTAAATATGGTTTCTTATACAATTAAACACCGTAACTCTATTAATATACGAATTGTAGAATAACTATTAGGGTTAAAGCTAAAAATAGGCTATATACTTTTTCAAATGTCTCGATGTAGGCTATATACCCATTTTTGTCTCACTGTCGGTTATATACTTTCAAAAAGTGTACTAATATAAACGATTATACTTTTTTAACCTTCAACCAAAAAAGTTGATGATGTGTCATCATATCTATAGTTTACATTGGAACAAAAAAAAAAAAAAAAAAAAAAAAAAAAACTATATAACCTACATTGGAACAAAAGAGAAACTATATTAGTCCACGTCACCTATAAAAAACAAAAAAGTACACGTAATTATTTTGACCGGTTGTACCGGTAACTGTTAACCAATCGTTGACATGAGAACACTTTTTAATGTATATAGCCGACAGTGAGACAAAAATATATATAGCCTATATTGGGACATTTGAAAATGTATATAACCTATTTGTAGCTTTAACCCTGAATATTATATACATATAGTTCTTATTAATAATGGATCTTTGATGAATTGTAGAATAGGTTAATAAGTATTTTATGGGTGATAATATGTACACAATCACTTTTTACACACACATAACCAAACATGCTTTATAATATTGTACAGTTAACACTATAAAGCAAGTTTGGTTGTGTATGTGTAAAAAATAGCTATGTACATATCATTCCACGTATTTTATGGATAATGGGTCTTTGACAGAATGCGAACGCAATATTTTAATTTTTTAATTAACATATTGAATAGTAATAATCTTTAAGTCTTTAAAAATCTTTAATGATTTTCAGTCTTTCTATATACCTTGCACAATGTATGATATATACTTGACTCTTTGTTACCTATATTATACAGATTGAATACAATAGCAATAGTAATAATATTGTTGCAATTAGTTTATGTTCATCGTCGCCTGTAAATAAGTATTGTTGCGAACTTTTAGTTAATTGATTATTTTTATGGTTATTGATTTGTATGCTATTTTTCTTAATGATATAATATAAGATAAACTCAAGTATTGTTGTATGATTATTGATTTGATGAAAAAGCTTCGTGTGAATTAAATGTCTTTGAAAAAAATCTAAACTGGAGTGGCTAAGTTGGCTAAATTCTCCTATGTCCTTTAACGTCAATCCGACTAAAAAAGATATCGGTACATTTACAGGTTTTTTTGTTCAATTCTCAATAAACTCTTCGTATTTGGACTAATTAAGTATGTTTAAGGTGCTTTGTTGCTGTTAAACACTTAAACAACAGTGTATCTTAATTCATATCTCAGCTTGTCGTTACAAGTTAAGTCCATTATATGGAGGTAGTTAGTTGCAAACTGAACTTTTTCCTGTAGATCCGAACACTTCGAGTTATTATATGATTGTACTAAATGCATGTATAGAATAGCTATCCTTTTTCGAGTCTGTATATGCTTGAGTTTTTAACTCCTCGTTTATAATCCTTTTATTTGAATATAAAGTTTATTGCCTTTAAAAAAAAAGAAAATGAAAAGAAAAAAAGAAAAATTGAAGCAGATGAATTCATTTAACATAATAGGAGCCAGTGAATTTAAAAATCCTTTAGATGTTCTGACGCATCTGAATGAAGCTAAAAAAATTGTTTCCAAACGCAAGGATTGCACATAGAATACTATTGACTATTATCGTTATAGTGGCATCTCCGGAAAGGAACTTTGAAATTATTATACTCTTACCTACGATCTACAATGTTCCAATAAAGACTGAGTGGATTTGAAATGAAGACTGTTGAGAATGAAATCTTCGAGAGTCTAAACTGTGAAGAGGTGATTAAACAAGTTTGCTATCAAGAATGAAATGTCCCGTTCTTATTGATTAAAAACGTTCCATATTAATTGATTTCGTTGCGAGGTTTTGACCTCTATATGAGACATTTTTTCAAAGACTGCATTCATTTTTAAAACAAACCATAACCTTTATTTCATAAATAAAGGTTTAAAAAGCTTTACGTAGATTATCAAATAATGATAATCTAAAATATCCTGTTTACACACGACCATTACATAATGGTTTACAATACAAATATGTTACATCGAAATCAGTTTCTTGAATGCAGTTTTTACACAATATCATACAAACATGGACTCCAAATCGTGTCCTTATTTTAGTATGCAACAGCGGAAGCTCTTGGTATTCACCTGAGAATAAACATGCTTTAAACGTCAACAAAAAATGTTGGTGAGTTATAGGTTTAACCTATATATATCAAATCTTAACAATAGACCACAAGATTTCATATTTCAATACACATCCCATACATAGAGATAAAAATCATTCATATGGTGAACACCTGGTAACCGACATTAACAAGATGCGTATATAAGAATATCCCCATCATTCCGGGACACCCTTCGAATATGATATAAATTTCGAAGTACTAAAGCATCCGGTACTTTGGATGGGGCTTGTTGGGCCCGATAGATCTATCTTTAGGATTCGCGTCAATTAGGGTGTCTGTTCCCTAATTCTTAGATTACCAGACTTAATAACAAGGGGCATATTCGATTTCGATAATTCAACCATAGAATGTAGTTTCACGTACTTGTGTCTATTTTGTAAATCATTTATAAAACCTGCATTTATTCTCATCCCAAAAATATTAGATTTTAAAAGTGGGACTATAACTCACTTTCACAGATTTTTACTTCGTCGGGAAGTAAGACTTGGCCACTGGTTGATTCACGAACCTATAACAATATATACATATATATCAAAGTATGTTCAAAATATATTTACAATACTTTTAATACATTTTGATATTTTAAGTTTATTAAGTCAGCTGTCCTCGTTAGTAACCTACAACTAGTTGTCCACAGTTAGATGTACAGAAATAAATCGATAAATATTATCTTGAATCAATCCACGACCCAGTGTATACGTATCTCAGTATTGATCACAACTCAAACTATATATATATTTTGGAATCAACCTCAACCCTGTAGAGCTAACTCCAACATTCACATATAGAGTGTCTATGGTTGTTCCGCAATATATATATAAATGGGTCGACATGATAGGTCGAAACATTGTATACGTGTCTATGGTATCTCAAGATTACATAATATACAATATAAGTTGATTAGGTTATGGTTAGAATAGATTTATTACTAACTTTCACGTAGGTAAAATGAGTAGTTTTTATCAATCTTGTTTTACTCGCCATTTCTTCGTTTCTAATCCGTTTTGAGTGATTCCAGTGGCCACGGTTTCGTATTGAACTTAAATTTATGAATCTAAATAGAAAAAGTATAAGTTTATAGTCGGAAATACAAGTTACAAGTCGTTTTTGAAAGAGGTAGTCATTTCCGTCGAAAGAACGACATCTTGATGACCATTTTGAAAAACATACTTTCACTTTGAGTTTAACCATGATTTTTGGATATAGTTTCATGTTCATAAGAAAAATCATTTTTTCAGAAGTATAGCTTTTAAATCAAAGTTCTTCTTAGCTTTTAATTATCCCAACCAAAACAGCCCCCGGTTTTACTACGACGGCGTATATCCAGTTTTATAGTGTTTATCGTGTTTCCGGGTTTTAAATCATTAAGTTAGCATATCATATAGATATAGAACATGTGTTTAGTTGATTTTAAAAGTCTAGTTAGAAGGATTAACTTTATTTGCGAACAGGTTTAGAATTAACTAAACTATGTTCTAGTGATTACAAGTTTATAACGTTGAATAAGACAGCTTTTTATGTATGAATCGAATGATGTTATGAACATCATTACTACCTCAAGTTCCTTGGATAAACCTACTGGAAATGATAAAAATGGATCTAGCTTCAAAGGATCCTTGGATGGCTTGAAAGTTCTTGAAGCAGAATCATGACACGAAAACAATTTCAAGTAAGATTTCCACTCGAAATAAGATTGTTATAGTTATAGAAATTGAATTAAAGTTTGAATATGATTATTACCTTGTATTAGAAAGATAACCTACTGTAAGTAACAAAGGTTTCTTGATCTTGGATGATTACTTGGAATGGATTTAGAAAACTTGGAAGTAAACTTGCAATCTTGGAAGTATTCTTGATTTTATGAAACTAGAACTTTTGGAATTTATGAAGAACACTTAGAACTTGAAGATAGAACTTGAGAGAGATCAATTAGATGAAGAAAATTGAAGAATGAAAGTGTTTGTAGGTGTTTTTGGTCGTTGGTATATGGATTAGATATAAAGGATATGTAATTTTGTTTTCATGTAAATAAGTAATGAATGATTACTCATATTTTTGTAATTTTATGAGATATTTCATGCTAGTTGCCAAATGATGGTTCCCACATGTGTTAGGTGACTCACATGGGCTACTAAGAGCTGATCATTGGAGTGTATATACCAATAGTACATACTTCTAAAAGCTGTGTATTGTACGAGTACGAATACGGGTGCATACGAGTAGATTTGTTGATGAAACTGAACGAGGATGTAATTGTAAGCATTTTTGTTAAGTAGAAGTATTTTGATAAGTGTCTTGAAGTCTTTCAAAAGTGTATGAATACATATTAAAACACTACATGTATATACATTTTAACTGAGTCGTTAAGTCATTGTTAGTCGTTACATGTAAATGTTGTTTTGAAACCTTTAGGTTAACGATCTTGTTAAATGTTGTTAACCCAATGTTTATAATATCAAATGAGATTTTAAATTATTATATTATCGTGATATTATGATGTACGAATATCTCTTAATATGATCTATATACATTAAATGTCGTTACAACGATAATCGTTACATATATGTCTCGTTTCAAAATCATTAAGTTAGTAGTCTTATTTTTACATATGTAGTTCATTGTTAATACACTTAATGATATATTTACTTATCATTTAACATAATTAACCAAGTGTATCAATATCTTAATATGATTCATATGTACCTAGTAAGACGTTATAACGATAATCGTTATATATATCGTTTTCGAGTTTCTTAATTTAATAGTCTCATTTTTATGTATATAACTCATTGTTAAAATACCTAATGAGATACATACTTATAATAAAATCATGTTAACTATATATATAACCATATATATGGCATCGTTTAGTTTTTACAAGTTTTAACGTTCGTGAATCACCGGTCAACTTGGGTGGTCATTTGTCTATATGAAACCTATTCCAATTAATCAAGTCTTAATAAGTTTGATTGCTTAACATGTTGGAAACACTTAATCATGTAAATATCAATTTCATTTAATATATATAAATATGGAAAAGTTCGGGTCACTACAAAGAATGCGATGAGAGCTTCAAAAATTATTAGTTAGCTATTACGGTATATAATTCTAATATTATATTCTTTATGTTTATTGATATGACGTTTATTGTTGTTTTTTTAATAACTTGTATTATTTTTTGGGCCCGAAGGATTTTTGTTTCCACCTTATTTTAGGTTCTTAATTAAATTTCCAGCCTTGGTTGGTTTTAAGGTTTGTACTGGAGTTACTCATTACAAAATATGTTCAAGACTTTGAAATCGTTGTTAGCATATTTGCATAAAAGAAATGAAAAATATGGTAAAAAGGAAGATACCTTTTGGCATGTCCAAATGCTCTTTGGAAGCTTCACTTTTATTGTCTTTTTTTCCTTTTCATTGGGATTCTTCTTCTTTATGTCTCCTAAAATCACTACTTTTATTCATTTTATTATAGTCCCCACAACTCGTCTTTCTCACAATTTGGCCGAATGCTAAATTGGTTCTAGCTAGGTTTATAAGAATATTACAGGCATTATTATTGATGAACTTTTTATTACAATTTATAAACATGCAATTATTAATTTTTTACTAGAAAAATAAATAACATATTGATGAACTTGTAATATTTAATTAACGAAGTTTGTGAAATTAGAAGAGATTAACTACAATGTATTATCAACACAGTAAAAAAAAAAAAAAACGTACGTAGTTATGTTTCTTGGTTGCACACAGACCTAGAATATAATGTTGGTTCTCTTTTAACAGATTAATTGCCTACTCATGCATGCATGGACCATCAACAGTTATCACTGTGTAACCAGACATCAAACATATATATCACAAATGACACTCATACAAAAAACATAAAAACAAAGGACACAAAGCTGATGTGGACTGGTCTGATGAATCACTGAAAAGTTGATGCACATTGGCCAACTTCCCTAGCTTCTCTTGATTATGTAATTATTACTATATCATTCTTATTAAGTATTACTGTGATATTTGGATTTGTGTTTCAAAATGTGTCAAAATTGCATATAATAAGTCTAGTATATACTAGTAGTATATATAAAGTAGCTAGCTTACAGTGATCGACCATTAACCATATATATATGCTACATAATCTGAGTTCTTATTTTTGTCTTTGTAAGGTTTTTTATGATCTCAAGGTTTCTTGGAAACTACCAACAAGAGAAATGGTCTGTTAGATCATAATTATATCAAGCAAAATTTCAAATCTTAATCTGCTGAAATCAGCTTGTCATATGGAACATTAATTTAAATAAATTAAAACCACTAGTTTCCGTCTTGGTGCCTGCATTATATATTATATTTCCTGCACAACGCTTATCGAATATAAGAATTTAACCTTGATCAGTATATATAACTCTTATGTTCAGTGCACCAATTAAGTTTTACAAATAAAGAAACTTGAACATCCCATTATAAGTTTATAACCAGTGATTGGGATCCTAATATCCTCACATGTGAACAGCTCTCATAGGTCTCATGTTAAAATCTTACTAGCACTGTATGTTATGTTAGGTGGTCAAGGAAAGGATCGAAAACAGTAACTAGATATATCAAGTTAGCATATTATTTGATTAAAATACTTCTTTTACTGAGTAGCTTAAACATGAAAAATTCAGTCCATTTATAAACCAATCGTACTGTATCATAAACGAGTAAAACTTGATAAATAAATAACATACCTAAGTTTTCAGCATTATATAAAAGTTATTAAAAATGTAAGATCCTTTAAGCCTAACAACATGCACTACATTCAAGTTTATGAGTCTTTTAGTACTCTGAAATCAATTAGTGATATAAAGAGGTTCTCATAAGCTTATAAGCATACATTTATTTCTTTGTAATTTCAATGTGGGACTATAGTTTACACCCTTTAACCGATTGACTCCAATAATCACTCATTCAACGGTTTTACGCTACATGCTACTTGTTACATGCTTGCGACTGCTTTCTTGCTGCTAACTTGTTTCGACGCAAAGCCATCCACATCTGGACTTCAACCATAGATTATATACCATTTGTAGGAAGTTTTCAACATTATTTAAAAGTTATTAGAAATGCGGGATCGTTTAGGTTATTAGAAATGTGGGATCGTTTAGGCCTAACAACATGTCTTACATATTAGTCCATCCAATGTGAAACTATGGATTGCATCCTTTAACCGATTAACCCTAACGACTGCTTTCTTGATGCTAACTTGCTTCGATGCAAACCCATCCACATTCGGACTTCAACCATAGCTCTGATATCATTTGTAGGATCGCTTAGGCCAGATAACATGCTCTACAGATATAAGTGCATAATTCCCTTAGTATTCTAAAACTAATTGGTGATAGATGAAGGTTTTAATGAGTTTATAAACATACATTGTTTCTTTCAACTTCGAATGTAGGACTATGATTTGCGTCCTTTAACCATTAACTCAAACAAAAACAAAAAATGCTTGTTTTTCTGTAATGGAATTGTCCAAAAATGTAACAAACCCTAATAAAGACTTTATTTATGTATATAAACTTTGCAAAAATTCTTATTGTGTGTATCAAATTAATTTTAACTTTACAAAATTCCTATGTATGTATGTATCAAATTTTCGATTTGTTGCTGTTTAGAGGTGAGGATTTATTTATTTATTTATTTTTTTTTTTGGTATGAAAGCCACAAAAGTATTTATATAGATGATTCGTGCGTCAGCCAAATTGCATACATAGATAAAGATTTTAAACTTAAATACATGTAATTTAGTTTTTTTATCATAATTTGATACATTTGATGCCCTCTATAATTGCTGATTTAGTCGATGACTAAACTCTAAATATAAGAGTTTGAAAATTGAAATGTTAATAGTAGCTTAAACAAGTGTATCGGGGCCGGGGAGTTTAAGCTGTTGGAATTGGTAATCCATGATTAAAAAAATAACATTAGCATTAATTACTACATGAATCCAGAAAGTATGTCTGTCAAGTTTTGATATATGAAAAATGTAAAGATTCTGCACTTACTTCAAGTACCTTTTTGTCTTAAAGCATCCTTCTTTCTTTACCTAGGGAATAGACCACTCAACTTTTTTACATAAAAAATGACACTAGATATAAAACAGAAGTTTCAGTTGATAAATTATGTGTTAATCTTAGATTAAACTCGTGATTATGCAAAAGGACCAAGACCAAAACAGAAAGTTACATCACTCCATCAACATCATAAATGATGAACAACTCTTCTATTAACACGTGCATTCTCCAGTTTCAACTTTTGTCTAAAAATCAAGATTTTTATAGAAAACACAAAATCCTTATAAAAAACCATTATAAAAAGAAAAATAGATAATCTGATGATCTGTCTTGACTACATTACAACGGTATTTAATTTTAATAGAGTAACTAAAATTGAATTAAAAAGTATTACTAAGAATTTTTCGAGAAACTGATCAAACTATTTTGAAAGCATTGCCAACAATTTTTGAAGTAAAAAAAAAAAACACCTTAGTCGTGTCACAATAGTCATATTCATTTTATTTTTTTTAGTTTTAAATGTCAAGCTATTATATATATTAATTTCACATATAAATTAGTACTAAGACCACTTGTAACGTGTGTGTTCGAACCCAAAATTCATTCAACAAGCCACCCAACACGCCATAATGTGGTGTGTCGGTGGCTCTGGTCGCTGGCTTGCTACGGCTGGGCAGTGCGAGGAAATGTAGCCATAGTTTTGAGATTTGCTAATAAAGATGGGGTGATAAGAGAAAGGTTCTTAAATTTGGTACATGTTTTTGATACTTATTCATTAACCCTTAAAACAAATATGTCGGATCAACTCTTACATCATCAATTTGATATTAGAAAAATTCTTGGCCAGGGTTATGATGGGTGCTAGTAACATGAGAGGAGAATGGAATGATTTACAAGCACTTGTTGTTAACGATTGTCCTTATGCATATTATGCTCATCGTTTTGCACATAGATTACAATTTGCCTTAGTTGCTTCTTCAAAAGAAGTTATTCCAGACCACCAATATTTCACAAAGTTGATATCCATTATTAATGTTGTTGTGCTTCAAGTAACTGATATGACGAGTTACAAAAAGCTAAGACAGATGACATCAAATGTTTATTAGAACTCGGTGAAATCAAATCTTGGCAAAGGAAAAAATCAACTTGGAACAATAAGTCGAGCTAGTGACCCACGTTGGAGTTCTCATTTCAAATCAGTTTGTAGCTTGATTAATATGTATGATGCTACTTTTGTTGTTCTTCAGAATATAATTAAAGATGGATGTTCTTCACAACGCGGTGATGTTGATGCAACTTATGGTTACATGCAATCGTTCGAGTTTGTATTTATTCCATATTTGATAAAGGAAATAATGGAGAGACTGATACTTATATCTAAGGCTTTGTAAAAACAATCTCACGACATTGGAAATGGTATCCATCTTGTTTCAGCTAGAAAGGAAAATCTTAACAACTTCAGAAATTCTGAATGGAACTACTTGCTTGAACAAGTTATCATGTTCTCGGAAAAACATCAAGTGGATATGATATCACTCAAAATGGTCATGTTTTACTAGTGTTATCACGCATATTTTAACCTTAAAATCAACAAAATAACCTATGAATATTCAAAATCATACAAATTGTAATATTGAGGGGTCAAACTGCAGAATTGCCAAAATAAGGCCAAAATAGGTTTTTTAACAAGGTTTTTAACACTTTTTCTATCCGATAGGTATACTCTACATACTTAGCTAAAAAATAGGTATTCTAGACTCATAAACATCATTGGAGAACTCTTGGAGTTTGAATCCACAAGCTTAAACTGAAGAACAAGTCAAAGCCAAAATTAGGGTTTTCTAAAACCCTAATTTCAGAGATCACTCTAAAACACTAATTCAGAAGATCAAGAAGACTAGCAAACGTACCGTCACTTAATTAAAGCTCATTAATGAAGATCTAACCATGACCTAAATCCTCTGTGCATCCGATTGAAGAGATCAAGAAGTTACAAGACTTACATACACTGAAACACACACTAAACCCTAATCTCTCATGCACTCATGTCCGGCCAACAAGAGCTTCAGAGACTGACCAAGGACTTGTGTACACTTAAGATCAAGCTTAAAGACCTTAATGTAGACTTATTTACCTACTACAAGCTGACTGTATATTGCATCGGGCAAGATAAAGCGCAACTATCAAAGAAATACATCCATCAAATCAACCACCTAAAGGTTGTTATGAAACTGGCGACCCAGATGAAGCAACTGGTGACCTAGTTACTGAAACTGACGACCCGGATACTTCACCTGGTGACCCGGTTACTAAAACCGGCGACCCGATCACTAAAACGGTGACCCGGTTACAACAACTGGCGACCCGGAAATGAAACTGACGACTCAAGAAATTAAACTGGCAACTCAGGAAATAAAACTGGCAACTCGAAATCAACAACTGGTGACCCAGAAACAGAAACTGGCAACCCAGGGTTGGAAACTGGAGACCTAGGGTTAGAAACAAGAGACCCATGAGTTAGCTAACTCGCGACCCGGAGTTAAAAACTGGAGACTCGGGTTACGAAACTGGCGAATCGATTCTCAAAACTGGCGACCCGCTTTACTATAAAGAGGCTACTGATCATTCACTATTTCACACACTTCATTTCTATTTCAATTCAATTCAAATAAAATATGTCCAAGTATCTCTAGTTTCTAGCATTTAGTAGTTATAATGATGTAATAACTAGAGGAAAAGAAGTCCTGTTAGTGCCTCTAGTATGTAGTTACATTAGTAATAAAGGAGGTACTTATTGGAAAGCGTTATCAAGAAGCATATTAACTCAGCATTTCAGGTATCAACTATGACTCCATCTGTATTATATCAAAATGTTATAACGAATGTTAAGTTCATTATAATGAGTTAAATTACTTCTTGTGTCTATTAAAAATGTAAGTTATGATGTTTTACTATTGTTGTCGTTTAAATCATTATAAGTGTTTTTTTCAATGCTTTATAAACGGAGTTAGTTTTTATCAACTTATGTAATGTTTATCCAACTTGTACCGTGCTTAAATCTACATAAGTGGGTTGAAGTATTCTGCGTCTAAAAAGCGTATGGTCGGTGTCCCGAAAATTGAAATAGATTAGGTCGGGCACGGGGTATAAGACTCGAGATAAATGTGCTTTAAAAACTATGATAAATACCATGTTGGAGAAATTGGGGGGTATTTATGATCTATGAAACCAAATAACATAAAATCACTCTTTCAACAAATGGATTGATACGCAGGCGATGTCGTGTTCAGTCAATTGGTAAAGTTTAACATTATGGACTTGTGGTCTTTGTATAACTGGCTTGATACGTAGCCGATGTCGTTTTCAGTCAACTTATACAAGTCCATCCTTTTGAATTTGGAGTGTAAGGTTTTTATAAAGTAGTAGTCATTAACACCTATTTTAAATTTAAATGACGAATATATATCACTTTATTCATAGCCGACGGTCATTCTCGACTGTTCAAATTAGCCATTACCAACTTAATTTGGTAGGAATAATATTCCCATTTCTGACCGGTGTTGTCAACATGTCTAATCTTTCTTGTTACACCCTCGCGAGAGTTTCCATAAGAGAATTAAGAATCGAGGGTGGTTATTGGTGTAACAACCCTACTTTTTCCGTCACTTTCGTTAACTGTCTGTTAATTGTTTTAACGGTGTTTACTTGACTTTATATGTGTTTAAGTGTATTAAATGCATACTTGATCCCTGGAGAGTTACGTGAATTAATATGGGTTAATATTAATTGATAAACTTATTTCGGTTAAGAAAATACGATAAAAAAATGAAACGGTTTGAATAACTGCAAAAACTACTTTTCGAGTAATGAAACACTCGGGTTTATTTTAATATTTATTTTAATAATTATTAACTTTGAAAAATATTTAATTTATTAAGTGTTTTAATAAATTAGACTTATTGGTTGCGTTTTAACGATCGGTTTAGTGTTTCGGGCCTTCATTACGTTTAAACGACACTTGAAACGGACCACGAGTACACGGGATTGGACAATGAGAGCCCGGGAATCCCATGTGGGCCCCATTCAACTAAAACCCCCACCCCACCCCACCCCTTTAATTTTTGTTTTGGGCTTGCTTGACACTAGTGTATGTGTTTAGGGCTTAATTTAAATTACTTGTAACCTAAACACACTACAACCTAATCGCTAAAACTTGTTTCAGTCTCCGGATATCTCCTCTCCCTCTCTGTCTATTCGTCGACCATCACCACATACTTATCACCATCAATTTTTAACTTTTAGATTAAACCTTCAACACGAGAATTGTAATTCGCATCGATAGCTACGCGTTGGTATAACTAATTCGTTGATCAAAGGTATAATTCTAAGAACCCTAATTGTTATAAATCTGATTTTTATGAAGTTTCATAGTGTATGATGTCAATTGCTCAAGTCTATACGCGTACATGTAAATTGCTTGCGTTAATTTGTTCGTTTGATGTGATTATGGTTAATCCCGAATTTAAATTGCATGATTACAGAAACTTAACTTTGTTGAATGTTAAGTATTATTAAATATTCAGAATCCTCTCAAAAAATTAATAATTCTAGGCTTTTGAATTGCGTATTTTCGTTACCGTATGTGCAAGTTATGATTAAATGAAGTTTTGTTGACGAATCTGTGATTAATCGGTATTATGTGTAAAGAATTGAGTTATGAGCTGATCACCATTGTGTAGAGAATTCAAAAACAATCAATTTGGACTAGTATATCATGCTATTTGGAGTTGTAAAGCTCATGTTATGCTTAAATGAATGTTCTTGACAAAACTAGTTTGCTCGGTAGCCTAAACAGATTTTAAAAGCAATTTGAAATGAGATATTGATGTGTGCAGTGGGGTGTACGAAATAGTATTAATTTAAATACGAAATACGAAGAAATATTACACAAGTTTTAATTATTTATTTACAAAATGGATATACCTAAACCTTGCTACAACACTATAGGCAGTGTACCTAATCGTAGAGTAGTATAGTTTTTAGTAAGTCCGGTTCGTTCCACAGGGAGCGGGCTTATTGCACACTATATTTTTAAACAATTATATTTGTACAAAATATATTATATTGATAATATATAAAAGGGGGTTTACCGTTTAATGACTGGTTTGTCGATTTTATATTTTAAGTTACAATTAAAACCTAATGCAAAATATAAATGACGATAATTAAAGTAGCGAAAAATAAATGACAATAAATAAATGACGATAAATAAAATAGCGAGTAAATAAAAGTACGATGAAATATGAAATAAAATATATTATGCTTATTTAAATTTCCGTAACCATGATGGTTGACGTGTTGATTTTAATTTTATGCCCATGGGTTAATTGTCCTTTGTCCTGGATTATTTAATATGTCCGTCTGGTTTTTGTCCATAACAGTCCATCGGTCATAAATTTATAGTGCGAGTGTCCTCGTCAAATTATCCTTATACCCGAAGTCAAATATTCCAACTAATTGGGGACTTAAACTGTAACAAGGTTTTAATACTTTGTTTAATAATTACACCAGGATATCGAGTGCGTGTAACCCAAGGTTTTAATACTTTGTTATCAATTATGCCAAGTGTCCTCGTACATAATTTCACCCCTATTTTAATAATTCCATAGACTATTAATCCATTCCCGTGTCTGGTTAAATGAACGATTATTCGTACATATAAATATCCCGCCCATCGTGTCCGATCGAGTGTATATGGTTATTTATAGGGACGTCCGATTGTAAATCTTTATATTAAAATTAACAAACTATCATTTAGTTAAACAAATATAAAGCCCATTAATAGCCCATAGTCTAATTTCCACAAGTGTCGTTCTTTTGTCCAAACCCCAATTAAGGTACAAAGCCCAATTACCCCTATCTTTAATATTTAGTCCAACATCATGATTACTTTGGCTCAAATAAGCATAATAATAACTTAAGTACGAGACATTAATTTAAAAAGGAGAACATAACTTACATTGAGTATTTATCGCGTAGTGTTACACGGACAGAATTTCGACTTCAAAAACTCGTAAAATAACCTTTACATAACCCGAACTAATCTAATATAAAACTACCCTATACTATATATATTATATATTTATTTATTTATTTATTACAGAGTATTATTATTATTATTTATATTATTATTATCGAACGAATGCATGGCCTTTTATAGGTGTTTTGATTTCTGACAGCTCCGCGAGTCGTGGAGTTTTTGGCCTTCAAACTCCGCGAGTCGTGGAGTTTGAAAATCCAGCTCAGGATCCTTTGTCTCATAGCTTGTCGACATGATTATATATATATTTATAATATATAAATAATTTATATAATTATTTATATATTATATTTTATTCTTATGCATAGTTGACTCATAATTTTTGGTCCATTGCGTCGGGCGTTGATAGTTGACTCATGTCCCGGTTCCGGATTTTCGAACGTCCTTGCGTACAATTTAATATCTTGTACTTTGAGTTTTGTAACTTGTACTCTTGTCATTTTTAGACGTTTTTCATCAATAAATTGAACCTTTTGAATTGTATCTTGAACATTTGAGCTTTTTGGACGTTTGTGTCTTCAAATCTTCGTTTTCGCCTTTTGTCTTCGCACTTATTTATTTAAACAATTACAATGAAAATATAATACAATTACATATGAAAACCTATTATTTAGGAGGGATATTGCTATGAAATATATGTTCCTTTTTAGCCTTATCAAACCTCCCCACACTTGAGCGTTGCTTATCCTCAAGCAATACAGAACTTGAAATAAAAACATACATGAATCACTTTTTTATTCATCACACTTTGTACATCAGTGATTTTGATATGGTGGTATAAACAATGATAGTAACGATAGAACCATGGTTAAAGGTGGGTGTGTCATCCACAATTGCCTCGGGTTTAGGTCAACGACACTTGCAATCAAATAGCCGATTTACTTTCGGTTTCCAAAGCAAAGTGCACATTTGAAAGGCGGTTTACAGTCCCACATGACTATGAAAATGTAGATCCTTAAGGAAATTGGATCTTTATGAAAATATTCGATCTTTTGAAAATTCAATCTAGCTTTTACCCTAGATAAGTTTTCCGGAATAACCCTTTACTGGTGTTTGCAAAATATTTTTTTGTGGGTTGTGTGGGTTTCAGATTTGAAAATTTTAGCTCAACACTTGTGGTTTTGTGTTACCCACTTGCTAACCTTGTATTGGGAAAGCAACACGTCCAGTATACTTGCTCCGTATATTACCTTTCGGTAAAGTACCGTCCGGTTGTAAAGGAAAGCGATGAACAAGAAACTGTTAAGGCAATGTCCCGTGCCTTGCTTTTGATTATGGTCTATAAACGTGTCGGATGCTATTACTATCCTTTGTAGGAGCAATAGTAAAGATCATCCTATGATTTTTTGGTCTGGCACAAGGTCCTGTCTCCGACCATGCTATGCAACCACCGTTCTTACGGTTGACACCCGATTTGGTTCAGGTGACCTAATGAATTCCAGGTGAATTCCTAGGATTTTACGTTCAATGGTAATGAACGCATTGAAAATGGTTTTTCAGAAAACAAATCGGTTTGTATTTTTGATCAAAATATTTTCTCGTTCAAGCTCGAGTTTTGATATCATTGAATTCCATGAGTTTGTAATTCTCAATCTTTAAGGTCAATCTCAAGGATTGAGTAATATCAGTCTTAAAAGCTGATTTTTGATCTTTAAGGAGATTATCCTTTCCAGAGATCTGATTCATTAGTCTTATCAAGCTAATTTGCACGGTGCCCCCCCCATTGTACGAGATAAATCCTTCTCATGGTTAGGATAAATCTGACCACCTGGCGACCCTGTTTGATGCTGAGGTCCGTGGATTTCCTGCTGATTTTAGAAATGACTTTTCTAGATTTTTCGTCAACCTACAGCTGGTCTGGACGACAACTTCTTGACCTAAATCAAGAAGCGCGTGTCTTTTTCGGAAGACTTTACTTTCTTTTAATGATGGAATTGATTCATCGTGTAGATCCATCTTTCATTACAGTAAATCGGGTAAAACAGTTAATTTAGTCCAAAACAAAAGTACCTGCAATAAACTTTACAGAAACATGTGATAGATAATTTTTTATTGAATAACTTAGTATATTCTCCCCACACTTGGCTTTTTTCATGCGTCTTTTTATATCCTAATAAATAAATTCAAGCGTTTTAGTTGTTTCTCAATTTATGTCCTTTCCGAGGTAACGATAATTTCGGTATTAACACCTAGTTTTCATCGTTCATAAATATGTATAAACATGATTTTGAATTCATTTAGTTGAAATTTTTTTAAATTTTCACAAAATTTGGCAAATAAAATAAGTGCAAACCCGAGAGAATTTATAACCCTTCCCCACACTTGAGATCATGCAATGCCCTCAATTGCATGAAATCAGACTATAATTATAAATTTATGAGGGTGATTAGTGTAGAAAGTAGTTAAAGATACCATAAAATTACAGGATGATAGATGGTGCACCTCATCGTTCATTCCTTCTTGTTTTATCACACATGTTTTCCTTCAAAAACGGTTGCTTTTCTGAACTGTTTGATAATTTTTAAAAATGCGTCTTTTACCCTAATTTATTATGCATGTTTATTAACGAGTTATGTACTAACCCGAACCCCTAATTTAACGTTAAGTGGGGTTAGACTTCCCCACACTTAGCTGACGACATGTGAAGTCGGTAGAATAAGTTCCACGAATTAAAATAGTGAGCCAGTTATTTACATCTCGGGTGGTATAAAATATATCAATGGGTTTAAAGTTTAGACCCACCCGATCGTCACTACCTAATTCTTTTTTAAGTGTAGCTTTTAGTAAATGGATATGTCTCTTTTCTGGTTCTTGGTCAAATGGATCGATATACACCGACATACTTATTTCTATAGGGTGGACAATTCCTAATATTTCCTTCCTTTTATTCTCAGGATCAAAGTTTTCACCTCTATTACCCAATTGGGTGAAATTCTAGGTGTCATTATCTATTACAGCTCGTAGTTCATTTCCGGTGGATGACTCGTCTATTGAGAATATTGGGTTGGAAGGTTGTGGAATGGTGAAGTTCGGTTTGGCCTCGGGGGTAAAATTTTCAACGTTATCGTATTCCCAAGAGTACCAATTTGTCATTCTTACTTCTTCTTTATCCATTGATGGATCGATGATTTCGTCGGTAGAGGCTAATGTGTCGATATGTTGTGAAATTGGTAAGACTGAATAAAAAGTATCATCGGGATAGTTGGTGATTTTGGAGCTCTCGAATTCATCAAAATTCGATGATATGAGATTTTCTTGCACACGACTCCTCAGATCAACAGGTGTGTAGTCTGATAGAGTTTCAGCTTGCCGGTTTACAAACTCTCTCATTTGTTCATTTTGAGCATTGAGTTCTTCGAGTTTGATTTTCATATTGTCTAATAAATTTTCAGACACGTAATTTTCCTCGTCTACTGGTTGTTGAGTTTGGAAATATTCTTGGGAATAATCCCAATTTGAATTGTATTCTTCATAATCATTCCATTCGGGTTCCGTGGGTGCGTAATTTTCCATAGGAACGTAATAATAACATTCCCATGTTGAGTGATAATCTCCACAGATTTCACAACCAGTTATTGTTTCGTCATTCGTGATCCAAGATTGACCGAACGAATTGTCATCAACACCCGTTTGAGAGTATTGATTTAATTGATTTTGGATATCAAAAAGAGTTTCCATAGCCTTGTTTTCAAAATTTTCCATTTTATTGCGATGGCCAAATTTTAGCTACAATGTGGTGCATTTACTAATTATCCTATTAGTTATAAAAATAGAAAAACTTATATAAGTTGTCCAATTAATAGACTTTTCTGCTTTTGCCCACGTTTCGAATAGCCAAAAGATGCAGCAGGGAGCCAGAACCCTTTAAATCGGAAGCTCACAACTCAGCCACTAACAAATCCAACTATTACTACGAAGCAGAAAATTTGGATGTCTATCAATTTAACCGCTTAAAATAATTTTTCGTTGAAATTTTAAAGAAATTATAGAGAAGAAATAGAGAAAATTCTAAGTCCTAAAAACTAGCGTGTCGAGAAATAAGAAAGAAAAAGATTGCGCGTCGAAAAATGTCGAAAAATAAAAGGTTGAAAATAAAAAGAAAGTAGCGCGTCGTAACTTAAAAGGTACTAAAAACTAAAAAATTAAAAGTTGCGTCTAAAAATATTAAAGCTTACAAGTAAAACTATATCCCAAATGGCAATAACTTAAAAAGGTACTAAAACTTAAAAAGGCATCGTAAAATTCTAAAGCACCTAGATCTTAGTCTAAAGAAAAAGCACTTAAGGGATTTTACGGCAAAGCCTAAAAATCTAGAAGTAAAAATAATTATGGCAAAAACTATATCTTAAAACTAAATAAAAAAAAAATACAAAAATTACTCTAAAACAATTAAAAAGGAACAAAATATAAAAATATACTAAAAGTTATAAAAAGTACAATTTTTATAAAAATATTATTTTTATATTATTTATTTTGTAAAACTATTAATTTTACAATTTAAATAAAACTAATTAATTATTACAAATTAATTAAAACTTAAATTAAATACTAAATTAATTAACCCTAAATACTAAATAATTAATAATAATAATTAAAACTCCGTAATAAATGCAAATTTAGGGTTTCTGCAGGCGCGTCAGGGTGGCTCCGCGAGTCGTGGAGTTTTAAGCCTGCAAACTCCGCGAGTCGTGGAGATTGAAAAACGTTTTTTTTTTAATTTTATATTGTTTTTCTAAAAATATATATAAATATATTTATACAAAAATAAATTAAAAATATAGCGTTTCGCCGAGTCCCCGGCAGCGGCGCCAAAAACTTGATGTGTGCAGCGGGGTGTACGAAATAGTATTAATTTAAATACGAAATACGACGAAATATTACACAAGTTTTAATTATTTATTTACAAAATGGATATACCTAAACCTTGCTACAACACTATAGGCAGTGTACCTAATCGTAGAGTAGTATAGTTTTTAGTAAGTCCGGTTCGTTCCACAGGGAGCGGGCTTATTGCACACTATATTTTTAAACAATTATATTTGTACAAAATATATTATATTTATAATATATAAAAGGGGGTTTACCGTTTAATGACTGGTTTGTCGATTTTATATTTTAAGTTACAATTAAAACCTAATGCAAAATATAAATGACGATAATTAAAGTAGCGAAAAATAAATGACAATAAATAAATGACGTTAAATAAAATAGCGAGTAAATAAAAGTACGATGAAATATGAAATAAAATATATTATGCTTATTTAAACTTCCGTAACCATGATGGTTGACGTGTTGATTTTAATTTTATGCCCATGGGTTAATTGTCCTTTGTCCTGGATTATTTAATATGTCCGTCTGGTTTTTGTCCATAACAGTCCATCGGTCATAAATTTAAAGTGCGAGTGTCCTCGTCAAATTATCTTTATACCCGAAGTCAAATATTCCAACTAATTGGGGACTTAAACTATAACAAGGTTTTAATACTTTGTTTAATAATTACACCAGGATATCGACTGCGTGTAACCCAAGGTTTTAATACTTTGTTATCAATTATGCCAAGTGTCCTTGTACATAATTTCACCCCTGTTTTAATAATTCCATAGACTATTAATCCATTCCCGTGTCTGGTTAAATGAACGATTATTCGTACATATAAATATCCCGCCCATCGTGTCCGATCGAGTGTATATGGTTATTTATAGGGACGTCCAATTGTAAATCTTTATATTAAAATTAACAAACTATCATTTAGTTAAACAAATATAAAGCCCATTAATAGCCCATAGTCTAATTTCCACAAGTGTCGTTCTTTTGTCCAAACCCCAATTAAGGTACAAAGCCCAATTACCCCTATCTTTAATATTTAGTCCAACATCATGATTACTTTGGCTCAAATAAGCATAATAATAACTTAAGTATGAGACATTAATTTAAAAAGGAGAACATAACTTACATTGAGTATTTATCGCGTAGTGTTACACGGACAGAATTTCGACTTCAAAAACCCATAAAATAACCTTTACATAACCCGAACTAATCTAATATAAAACTACCCTATACTATATATATTATATATTTATTTATTTATTTATTTATTACAGAGTATTATTATTATTATTTATATTATTATTATCGAACGAATGCATGGCCTTTTATAGGCATTTTGATTTCTGACAGCTCCGCGAGTCGTGGAGTTTTTGGCTTTCAAACTCCGCGAGTCGTGGAGTTTTTGGCCTTCAAACTCCGCGAGTCGTGGAGTTTGAAAATCCAGCTCAGGATCCTTTGTCTCATAGCTTGTCGACATGATTATATATATATTTATAATATATAAATAATTTATATAATTATTTATATATTATATTTTATTCTTATGCATAGTTGACTCATAATTTTTGGTCCATTGCGTCGGGTGTTGATAGTTGACTCATGTCCCGGTTCCGAATTTTCGAACGTCCTTGCGTACAATTTAATATCTTGTACTTTGAGTTTTGTAACTTGTACTCTTGTCATTTTTAGACGTTTTTAATCAATAAATTGAACCTTTTGAATTGTATCTTGAACATTTGAGCTTTTTGGACGTTTGTGTCTTCAAATCTTCGTTTTCGCCTTTTGTCTTCTCACTTATTTATTTAAACAATTACAATGAAAATATAATACAATTACATATGAAAACCTATTATTTAGGAGGGATATTGCTATGAAATATATGTTCCTTTTTAGCCTTATCAGATATTGAATAAAGTATTTGCATTTCTGTAAAATTCATATGTTTTAGATAACTTTTCATCTAGGCCTTGTGTTATTTGGATTTGTATAGCTTGTGTAATGTGCGTGCCAAAATGACAACCTGAATTCTGTCTGAATCTGTTAAGTATGCACCTTTAGCCCTATAAGTTGAGTTATGGATAGTTTTAGAACTTGAACTTCTGAATATTTATTCTTTATATGATATCTGACCAAAGTCTAGTTTATGGAAACCCTTGAAACCTGATACATTATGTACAATAAGGCCAAAGTTTTGATAACTACTGAATTGGAATGAAACAGAACGTCTTAATTTACGGAATAAACTGTACCAATTTGCTAAACCAAATCACCTCATCTTTTGATATGTGTTAGTTTATCTTGTCCTTGAACCATGGCCACTGACCTTGCTTGATTTGCATGCTCCTGGCTCCGGTTATGCCCAATATAAAACTGATGCGCAGATTAAAACTGGATTTCGTGCAATGTGTATTGTGAGTGCGAGTATGTGCTTCGTGCTAGGGACATAACTTTGAACTTTTGATTGAATGTGGATTACATACTGATCATTTACATGTCTTAAGTGAATTTTGATTGTCATATTCTGATATTGCTCAAAATATACATATTTACCTTCGCAATATATCCCCACAATCGTGGCGTTTCGATACAATTTGTGATGATTAGTGAGCGGTTTGTGGTATTTGGTCGTTTCGGAGAAAAAATCGTTTAATAGATCATATTTATGCAAAGGAATCAACACTTGAGCTTAAGGAATGAATCAAGTGAAGTTTTGAGGTTAAAAAGCCAAGTTTTGGGTCAAGCTAATGGTGAGACGGATGGTTATTGTGGTGCTTGTGATGGTTGTTATCGAGACAGGGGTTATGATGATAGTTACATGAATGATTTTGCCCCCATTGATCAACCTTGAAATAATGGTCCTATTTCCAATTTTGACTTTATTAGTCAACCAATGGACTATTGTTATGAGGGGGATGACTCGACATGGGATTCTTCTCAATTTCAATTTCAAAATCAACAACAAGAGGAGATCGATTCGAATTTACTAGAGTTATTCTCAACCGTTGTGAGATCCCACCTTAACCGTATGGAGGCTCTAATTCAAGAGAGAATAGATTTGAGGGAAATGTTAGAAATTTAACAAGCTTCAATTCAAATCTTTGAGAAAACAGTGAGTTCCATGCTCCCTTTAGTTGAAGATTTTGTATCAACTACCATTTCACCACCCACTTCACCTATAGTCTCTACTTCTCGATCGAGAAATTGGGTCTTTTATGATGATGATGATGATGATGTAAGCTTTTATGCCAAAACCGAAGTAGTGGAGATTGTACAAGTACCTGAATCTTCAATAACCAATGATGAAGAGAAGAATGAAGATGTTGATAAGGATAATGATGAAGGTGAATATGATGTTAAGGAGTATGAAGAAGTTAGTGAGAGTGATGAGGAAGATGATGAAGTAAGTGAAACTTTGCCAACACCCAACGTTTTTACAATCCATGACAATCCACTTGGTGATGGAAAGTATGATAGTGATGATGATAGTGAAGATGATGATGAAGAAGGAGATGAGGTTGAGAATATCATACCTGAAACTTTCAAAGTGTATGACAATCCTCTCGGGTATGGTATTGATGATTTTAAGGAGGTTTTGCAACCTGAGGTTGATGATTCGTGTTTGTGTGAGCCGATTAAGAAAGCGAACCTCATGTTCAAAATCGTGTTTGGAAGAGAGTCTTTTGTTGACTCTCGAGTTGGTTCAATCTTCTTAATGCAAATGAAGAAGGTTATTCTATTCTTATACACCACCCGAGGGGTTAATGATTGGCTCACTCTCTTGATTCGTGGAACTTTTTCCACCGATTTCACATGTCGTCCGATAAAGTGTGGGGATAACCACCCCGATAAGGAATGTTGAGAAGATGGGGACGAGTCAAGATAAAGACTCGTTAATCAAAATCAAGAAGGAAGTTTGGCAATGCGGATATGTCAAGAGAATTTCATGCAATTTGACGAATACTTGTGGAAATGACTTTTATTCTCGGGTATCTCTATTTCTCTTCCACTTTTTCATTTTGTCCTCTCGAATTTATTATTTTATTTCGATTCCATGTAATGAGGGCATTACATGATCTCAAGTGGGGGGGGGGGGGGGAGATAAATTCTCGTGGACTTATTCTTAAATAAAATTATGACCTAATTTTAAAATTTTCCTAAGTGTTTTGCTGAATTGTTGAAAAGCTTTGGTCAAAATAAAGCCATAGCTTACCTTTTAAACGATCACACTTGTGTATATTTGCTCATGATAGTTTGCATTTCATGTAGAATTGTTTGCTTTTGTGTTTTATTAGCTCGCATTGGCATGTAGTTGCATTTCATGCATTTGGGAAATTTGAAAAGACCAAAAACAGTTGGTGATTTGGGTAGGAAGGTGCTTGTTTGAACTTAAACATTAAAAAACTGCAAATATGGATCAGGAACGACGTTCTAGGGTATGGAATGACGTTCTTTATCTCATAATTAAACAGAAAGAGTTCTAGACAGTTGCAGGAATGACGTTCCAAGGAATGGAATGACGTTCTTTATCTTAACCTAAACAGTAGCACCTTCTAGGCAGTTTTAGGAACGACGTTCCTAATTAAGAACGACGCTCCTAATGAGGAAGTAAAGTCATCCTTCGTTTTTGCAAAAGTTCAAGTGGGAGTAAAGTCTTCCACTTTCAAAATGATTCATGTGTTTAAAGTTGAAAATTTTAAAGAGAATCAAGGTTGTTGCATGGAAGTAAAGTCTTCTATGTATGCTTTAAAAAAACCAAGTGTTTAAAGCTTTACGCTTTAACACTTCCGGATGATTCAAGTCCATCCATTTCAGGGAGTTAAGTCTCCCGAATGTCGCACTACTTGGTGTAGGAGACTTTCTAATCTACACCATTTCATACTTGCATCATTTTAAGATGTAAAGTACCGTGGGAAGAGGAGCCTCGAGCTTCACATTGTGCTATCTTCTTGATGAAGAGCAATGGCTTCGTGCTAGTGTTGCTAGACAACACATGCCATAGCCAAAAGCTATGGAACCTTTATTCGATCAATTATGGAAGGGTAGTTTCTACTTCCTACCCTTTCTCAAAATAAGCATAAAAGCTTGTTATGTGGGAAGTAGTCGAGTGAATAAAAGCCTTGAGCTTTGACACTCTCGGGAGAGTCAAGTCCTCCCATGTTTTATTTTGGAAGTCAAGTCTTCCAAACTTGGAAGTAAAGTCTTTCAAGTTAAGTTGTGTACCAAAAGACCTACGCTTGGAAGTAAAGTCTTCCAAGTGTCATGCAATTATCCCACTGTTAATCTTACACCCAAGGTAGTTGCTTTCCCATTGCTATTTACACCGAGTAGTAGGTTAATGTAACACCCCGTTTTCCCCGTATATGATATATAGGTGTTTCGTGTATGTACGACTAGTGTATGAAGGATTCGAGGCGTATTCGTATGCTGGAGTTCATGTACGACTAGTGTATGAAGGATTCGCGGCGCGGCGTTTAACTAGTTTCAAGATCAGATGGCTTGTAAAACGAACCCCAGACTTAGTGTATTGTCGCGGCGCGAGGAAATGAGGCCGCGTCGCGGCGTTCCTGGCGAGCTGGTACCAGATTTGTAATTTTAAAAGATATTCAAGGGCATTTTGGTCTTTTCGCGTGTGTGCCAGATTGGGATCTTAAATTTCATCCACTCATCTCATTTCTCTTATTTCTTTTTCCTTTTCTTTTTCATTTTCCTCTCAAACTTCAAAACCCCATTTGATTCAAAGGGATTTTTGGAAAGGAAGATTCGTGATTCGATCGAAAGCATAAGAGGCAACTTTGTACTCCTCGTTCTTAGCTACAAGGTGATACTGGCGGTAAGCTCTAACTCCGAATTTCGTTTTCGTGTTCATCATCTAAATTTAGGGCTTTTGATTGTATGTTCATAATGGGAACCCCACTAGTTGTTAATGGAAGATAATAACTAGGATTCGGGTTTAAAGGTGTTGAAGGCGGGTTTTGGTTTGGTAAACTAATTAACCAAGTTTAATGCTTACAAAAGAGTGTAATCCCTAGTATTTAGTGATTATTGAGGTGTTGGAAGCCTTTAGGGTTCATGTGGTTGACTAATTTTGAATAGAGTCAAAATTAGGGTTTGGTGATGATTGTGACTCGATTGTCGAGTCAATAAGGTTTATAAACTTAAAATGAAGTAAGTCGAAGTATAAACCCGAGTTAAATATGTTTTGGTGTCAAAACTTGTAAATGGTTAGATTTTGACTATTAAGGGTCAAAATGGGTTTTTGGGCAACAAGCGAGTTAAAATGCATTCGATTGCTAAAGTTGGCACTTTTAGGTATTTCGGGAACGTGGGAATTGGTCTTGTTGGTTTCGGACCTTCATGTAGCGTTAAAGTGCAAAGGGGCGTGAATTGCACTTGTTGTTCATTTGGGCGGGTCGAGAGTCCAAATGAGTTTATATTGACGTTTATGTGATAAATGGAATAGGTACGTTCCATTGGCGAGTTGCGGGATTGGATTGCACTTCATCGAGGAATTTAAGGTGAGTGTAAATTTACTATGCACATGTGTATGGGTAAAATGAGTGCGTGTGTGTAGAGTGACCCTTGCTGGGGTTTACTCTATGTTGGTGTGGGTGAATGGACTCCTCTTGTGCTTCGGGTCCATGAGATACGTTTATACATTTTGGGTTTTACCCTTGGTGTGGTGATTTGGCTAGCGTTTTGGATAACCCTTTTGGCGATGGGTTGCTAGCATTTGTTGTTGAGAAAATGAATCTCGGTTAGCGCGGATTCATGATGACTCGGGTAGTTCGGTCATCTTGGTGATGAGGTGGTGAATTTCGAGTTGTGCGAATTCACTAAGGCTCGGGTAGTTTGGCCAACCTCAGTTGTAGAAGTGGTGAAGGAAGTGAATCTCGGGTAGTGCGAATTCGCTAAGGCCCGGGTAGTTCGGCCGACCTTTATGTGGTTTGGGTTAAGGGGTTAACCTTATTGTTGTTGTTTATTGTTGTTGTTGATTATATTTATTGTATACGCGTATATACTTATTGTTGCGTTGTAGCTAATCTTGTGGCATTAACTTGGTGATTACGTAGCGTGTAGATACTTTGTGTATGTGCTCCTTTATAGTTTGTTTACCGTGCGGAGACGGTATGTGTTTATTTTGATGCTTGGTGATGCGTAGCCATTTTATGCATATGTATGTCTATAGTATCTTTACATTCACTAAGCATTAGCTTACCCTCTGGTTGTTGCTATTTTTATAGGTTCGCATGATTGGCGGCTCGGGTAAGCACGGGATTAGAGATCTTGGCTAGGTTGCTCTAGAAGATCTTGTTCTTGGACTCGATTAGGATTGGGTAGCATAGTCCCAATCACCATGCCATGTTTTGTTGGAAATTAAAATAGTCGGGTCGTGTTCGCCCTTTCAGATATTTAAACTATGTATTAAATGTTTTAAAAGATTATTGAACTTTTTTTTGTGCTAAAGATGTTTTCGGAAACATAATTGGGACCTAAATATTCATGTATTAAAGAAAAAAAAATTTACGGGCCGATTTAAATACGGGTTGGGTTGTTTCAAGTGGTATCAGAGCATGGTCTAAGGGATTTAGGCGACTTGAGATAGGTGCCTAGACTTAGACTTTTGTGTGTGCTTATTTGTTGCGGGACTTGTAGGTGAACGGGTCGGACGGGGACTTGGTTAGTGCCTTAGCATGTAGATGAACTAACTAGGATTTTGGCTTGTGTTGTGACGTAATTCTTGCGTGTGTTTATAACGCGTAAAATTTTTGGTTTGTGTTGGTTATATCATCAAACGAGGCAGTCGTTGTACTAACGAGTTGATACGGCGTGTGTGCATAATAAGGACTTGCAAACCTTATTACGGGTGCAAATCGTGTCTAACAAGTGATGTACGACGAGTGTTTAGCAAGATGGGGCGGTGTTGTGCGCGTTGTTTTATACGTTCGTGGACCAATCGTTTTGAATTCTTTAGAATGACGACGGGAAACAAGATCGAGACGAATAACGACGATTTTAACACTAGAGTTGAGGCCGCCGTTGCGGAGCAAATGGGTGTGTTTCGAGAAGAAATGGATAGGAAGTATTCCAAATTTCAAGGTAGGGGTGAAATGGAGCGTTATCATAAGAGCTTCATGAGGACTGAACCCCTGATGTATGACGGGAAACCGGATCCTTTGGTAAGCACAACATGGATCTCGGATGTCGAAGGGTGTTTTCGTACTATTGATTGCCCTCCCGAGAAGATGACAAGACTCGCTACTAGCTTGTTGCGAGGTAGGGCGAAGGATTGGTTGGATGGTAAGATTGATCTTGTCGGTGGAGAACCGTTTATGGCGTTATCGTGGGACGAATTTAAGAAAGAATTCTTCGAGGAGTTCTAGGCTGGAGTCGATTTGATGGAATTGCGTGATGAATTGCGAAATTTGCGACAAGGATCTATAGACTTGAATACTCTCAAGACGATCTTTATGGCGAAGGCTCGTTTTTGCCCGGAGTATATGGGGAATGATCGTATGTTGATGGAAGATTTCTATCAAACCCTGAATAATGACTTGAAGAATAAAATTAGCAGGGGTCAAGCGAAGTCGTTTGTGGAGTTATTCGCGGTGGCTAGGGGTTTCGAATGGTATTCGCGATCAAAGATGTGTGAGCCTTCAAGTAAGAGAAGGGTTGATTCGTACGGCGCCCCAAGTAAGAAAAATAAGGGTGTAAGTGCGAGTACAGGTAATGTGAGTAAAGGCACGATGGATTCTCGTGCACCTAGATGTTTCAATTGTGGTGTTAGGGGCCACAAGTTATGGGAGTGCACAATGCCGAGAAGTGATGACGGGATGTGCTACTATTGTCATAAGGAGGGACATCACAAGCCAGATTGTCCCGATTTGGCGGCGGCGAATGCCACGAGGAGACGTTAAGGTACGTTTCGTTTTAATAAATATGTCCTTTGAATGTTTATTTATGTGCCGATGCGTTCGGGTTTGTTGGATGCATTGTGTTGTGCATATTATTGTTATGGGTGACGTTCCTAATGGAATTACCCTATGGTGACGTTTGATTGTCGGATGAAGGGCGTAAGACTTGGTGCAACCAAGCATTCCTTAGTGTTTGGAAAATGTTTCTACCAAGCCATGGGAATGGGCTTTAGTGTTCGGATGTCAGAGTGTGTTCGCTCTCGTGTTGAAGTTGATGAACCGTGAGGTTCGTCGGGTGGATAGAACCCTTGAGATCGAGTGTTTTGGATCTCGATGAATGTGGTAATGGAGTCTACGGAACGCAAAGATAGGTGCCCCTTTCATACCTACGAGCGTGGTGTTCGACTCTGATGGTGTTGCAGTCACATTGTACTTAGGGTACCGGGGAGAAACCCTTCGGTACATGAGTGACTATCTGGGAAATTTGACAAACTATAGCAATTGGATGATTGCGAGAGTAGAGTTTGTGTAATTGTGGTACACTTTTCGATCGAAGTGTTTAAGGATTGGTTAAAATCCTTTGTATGCTCAAGATTGGAGCAAGATGTGGTGATGGGTCGTGTGGACCCAATTGTAGAAAAGTCTACCTTTCGGTAGCATTGTACGGTTGTACAAGGTGTGTGTTGTGTTGGTTTTGTGTCGTTGTTTAAAGAAAGCCAACGGGTGATGGTGTGCGTCAATTTCTAATGTACGAAATGAATTCGTGAGGATTCGAGTATTACGACCGATGGAGAAATTGGTCACGAATGTCAGAGAGTGGTAATTATCGCGGATGATGTTACCACGGCGATGCGGTTATGGAACGTAGTTCCAAGTAGGGGAGTTACACTCCTGCACGAGGAGGTTTTAGTGTGAGATTTCGGATAATGCTCATAGTAGATCCGGAATTAGTGTCGAGACCTAGATTTGGTCGATTTGTGGTAGAGTACAGTTTCGGTTAAATTGTACTTACGTTTTCAGATTTGAATTATCACCGAAGTGGTAATACAGTGAATCTCGTTGGGAGATAAATGGATGTGTTTGACGAACAAGGTGAGATCCCTTGGTTAAGGGATGTGCGTGTCGGAATCTCTTCTAGAGAATTATTGTTTTGTGCCAATGTGCGATATAGGTGGTTCTTGCTCTAATGTGATGGCGATGTGCTCACGTACGTATAATGCGTGTGCAAGGATTCCAAGTGAGTGGGATAAGTATACATGTATGTATATAATGTATTTATTTGTATGAACAGATATGTGTTGTCCGAGTTAGTGATATATGTTGTTGTACACTAACGGATTTATGAACGGATATGTGTTGTCCAAGTTAGTGTTATATCGGTATGGTATAACGTTATCAGGAAATTCGAGTACCGATGGGGAATGGGAGTACCATTCCTGTGTTGAGATTTTGGGATGTGAATATCGGGTTGTTCGTATTCACAATATTTCGGGTAGTACGATTGTCCCTGTTGGTTGGAATCATAGTTTGAGGTAGTGAATGTCGGGTAGTTCGAATTCACTAAGGCTCGGGTTGTATGTCCATCCTCGGTTATACTATGTGGTGGTGGTAGTGAATGTCGGTTTGCGCGTATTCACGATGACTCGGGTTGTGCGGTCATTTCGTTGTGGAAAATATGGATTGGGTTGGTGAAGTTCGGGTTGTTGTGAATTCACTAAGGTTCGGGTTGTTTCGACCATCCTCCATATGTGTTTAGGCTCGGGTTGTTTCGGACATGTTGGTGTGAATTATGATGCAATAGTCGTATTTTGCTCAGGTGTTGTGGTAGTTGCGCATTAATCGTGTTGCGCACTACAAGGGGTGTTAAGTGGTAAGTGTTATCAGTTAGGATTCGCTTTCATTTCGGTCTTCATCGGTTTGGGTATTGACTTTATTGTGGTATATTGTTGTTACTAGAAATGTACTTGGTATGGTACGCTAGGAGTTGATATCTCGGTACGAGATTGGTTGAAGTTTTACCGATGAGAGGGATTGAGCAAGTTTAGTGCTCGGATTTGTGGATTTTAATAAATCGCGGGTTACGATTTAGTTGTTAAGGGTAACTCTTTGAGAAGAATTGCCTAGAGGAGTTGGAAGAATACGTAGCGATTTCGCGTATTCTAAGTGATCGTTGTAGCCTTCGGTTGTTGCGTGTATTGCACGTCTCGGAATGCATGCAAGTGTGTATTTAGTTAATGGATTAATCTTTGGGTTAATGGGAAATGTGTTGGAAGTCGGATTGAAACGTTTAGTTGAGAACCATAGCGTGTAGGTTCGGATTGGTTAAAGTGATTGGGATCACGAGGACGTGATCGAATCTGAGTGGGGGAGAGTTGTAACACCCCGTTTTTCCCGTATATGATATATAGGTGTGTCGTGTATGTATGACTAGTGTATGATGGATTCGAGGCGTATTCGTATGTTGGAGTTCATGTATGCGAGAAATGATCAGACCACTTTTATGTCGCGGCGCGACAGAAGGGGCTGCGGCGCGACAAAAGGGGCCGCAGCGCGGCGTTTAACTAGTTTCAAGATTAGATGGCTTGTAAAACTGTGACGACCCGGAAATTTTCGACCAAATTTAAACTTAATCTTTATATGTGATGTGTGCGAGGTGTACTAGGAAATAGTATTAATTTTTACAAGGAAATACTCTTAAATACGATACAATTTTACACAAGTGATTTATTTATTTATAGAGTGGATATATCTAAACCTTGCTACAACACTTATAGGCAGTGTACCTAATCGTACAGTAGTGTAGTTTTTAGTAAGTCCGGTTCGTTCCACAGGGAGACTTAAACTAGTTCAACGCTATATTAGTTTTAACTTATAATTGCAAAAATACAAAAATATAAATATGTAATATTATTATTATAAAAGGGGGGGGTTTTTACCGTTTAATGACCAGTTTGTCGATTTTAAAACTTTAGTCGCAGTTAAAACCTAATGTAAAATATTAAATATATAAAAGACTTAATTTAAAGCATAAAGTAAATAACGATAATGAAATTGCAATAAATAAAAATGCGATAAATAAAGAGTACGACAATTAAAGAGTACGATAATTAAAAGTGCAACTAAATATAATGACAATAAATAAAAGTGCGATAATTAAAAGTGCAATTAAATATGAAATAAAGGAAATTAAATATGAAATAAAGGAATTATGCTTATTTAAACTTCCGTAATCATGATGTTTGACGTGTTGTTTTTAGTTTATTCCCATGGGTTAATTGTCCTTTGTCCTGGATTATTCGATATGTCCGTACGGATTTGTCCATAATAGTCCATCAATCATAATCATAAAGTGCGAAAGTCTTCGTCAAATTATTCTTATTCCCGAAGTCAAATATTCCAACTAATTGGGGATTCGAATTGTAACAAGGTCTTAATACTTTGTTTAATGAATACACCAGGTTATCGACTGCGTGTAAACCAAGGTTTTACTACTTTGTTAACAATTACACCAATTACCCTTGAATGTAATCCACCCATGTTTCAACAAATCTATTAACTATTAATCCAGTTCCGTATCCGGTAAAATGAACAATTATTGGTATTTATAGATATCCCACCCACCGTGCCCAGTCAAGCGTATGTGGTTATATATAAATACGTCAAATTATAAGTCTATATATTAAATCAACGAGTTATCATTTAGTTAATATAAAACCCATTAATAGCCCATAGTCTAATTTCCACAAGTGTCGTTCTTTTATCCAAACCCCAATTATGGTCCAAAGCACAATTAGCCAATTTTAATATTTAGTCCAACATCACGATTACTTTGGTATTAAATAAGCATAATAATAACTTAGCTACGAGACATTAAATTAAAAGGAACATTAACCATAACTTACAGTGATTAAAAATAGCGTAGCGTTACACGGACAGAATTTCGACTTACACCTTTACAACATTTGCTAACATACCCTTATTATTAGAAATTAAAATTAAAATTAAAATTATAATATATATATATATATATATATATATATATATATATATATATATATATATATATATATATATATATATATATATATATATATATATATCGTTGATAGATAGAGAGATGGATGGATATAAACTGAGCCAAAACCGCGAAATTTATAGCATGTGGCCTGTCACCTACTTCCATGCGATCGCATGGAAAATGTGCTTCCAGGTCATGCGATCGCATGGCCACTTTTTCCAGCTCAGGTTACTTTGTTTTCTTTCTTGCCGACGGATTTAATAAATAAATATAATATATAAATAATTTTAAAAATTATTTAAATATTATATTATATTTATGTGCATAGTTGACTTGTAATTTTTAGTCCGTTGCGTCGAGCGTTGAGAGTTGACTTTGGTCCCGATTCCGGATTTTCGAACGTCCTTGCGTATAATTTAATATCTTGTACTTTGCATTTTGCATCTTGTACTCTTGTAATTTTGAGACGTTTCTTATCAATAATTGGAACCACTTTGATTGTACTTTGTACTTTTGAGCTTTTTGGTCATTTGAGTCTTCAATTCGTCGAATCTATCTTTCGTCTTCACCTTTTATTATTTAAACGAATATCACTTGTAAATAGAACAATTGCAACTAAAAGCTTGTCTTTCTTGAGGGATAATGCTATGAAATATATGTTCGTTTTTAGCATTATTAAATATTCCCACACTTGAGCGTTGCTTGTTCTCAAGCAATATAGTCTTGAAATGAAAATACTAGAATCACTTTTTTATTCTTCACACTTTGTACATCAGTGATTTCTATACGGCGGTAAGAACAATGGTAGTAACGATGTAGTTTACAGTCCCACATGACTATAAAAATTTAGATCCTTAAGGAAATTGGATCTTTATGAAAATATTTGATCTTTTTGAAAATTAAATCTAGTTTTTACCCTAGATAAGTTTTCCGGAATAACTCTTCACCGGTGTTTGCAAATTGATTTTGTGGGTTTTGTGGGTTTCAGATTTGAAAATTTTAGCTCAAAACTTGCGGTTTTGTGTCACCCACTTGCTAACCTTGTATTGGGAAAGCAACACGTCCAGTATACTTGCTCCATATATTACCTTTCGGTAAACTACCGTCCGGTTGTAAAGGAAAGCGTTGAACAAGCAACTGTTAAGGCAA
Organism: Rutidosis leptorrhynchoides; assembly: GCF_046630445.1. Classification (NCBI taxonomy): domain Eukaryota; kingdom Viridiplantae; phylum Streptophyta; class Magnoliopsida; order Asterales; family Asteraceae; genus Rutidosis; species Rutidosis leptorrhynchoides. Next base: position 115,343,705 of record NC_092337.1, read on the forward strand.
TGTCCCCTGACATGCTTTTAATTATGGTCTATAACGTGTCGGATGCAATTACTATCCTTTGTAGGAGCAATAGTAAAGATCACCCTATAGTTTTTCGGTCTGGCACAAGGTCCTGTCTCCGACCATGCTATGCAACCACCGTTCTTATGGTTGACACCCGATTTGGTTCAGGTGACCTAATGAATTCCAGGTGAATTCCTAGGATTTTACGTTCAATGGTAATGAACGCATTGAAAATAGGGTGTTCATAAAACAAATCGGTTTGTAATTTGATCAAAATATTTTCTCGTTCAAGCTCGAGTTTAGATATCATCGAATTCCATGAGTTTGTATTCTCAATCTTTAAGGTCAATCTCTAGGATTGAGTAATATCAGTCTTAAAAGCTGATTTTTGATCTTTAAGGAGATTATCCTTTCTGGGGATCTGATTCATTAGTGTTATAAGCTAATTTGCACGGTGCCCCCCATTATACGAGACAGATCCTCTCATGGTTAGGATAAGTCTGACCACTTGGCGACCCTGTTTGATGCTGAGGTCCGTGGATTTCCAGCTGATTTTCGAGAAAACATTTCAAGGTTTTTTGTAGACTCTACAACTGGTCTGGACGACAACTTCCTGACCTAAATCAAGAAGCGCGTTTTTTTTGGAAGACTTTACTTCCTTTTAATGATGGAATTGATTCATCATGTAGATCCATCTTTCTTTCAAATATCTTACAATTTACCAGGTAAAACGGTTAATTTTATCCAAAACAAAAGTATCTTCAATTATTTGTACAAAAATATGTGATATATGTTTTTAAATAACTTGGTAAATTTTTCCCACACTTGGCTTTTATTTTCCTTTTTATTGTCCTCTATTCCATTTTAAATGAATTCTAACATTTTAAGTTGTTTCTCAATTTATGTCCTTTACGAGGTAACAATAATTTCGGTGTTAACACCTAGTTTTATCGCTCATAAATATGTATAAACATGATTTTGAGTTCATTTAATTGAAAATTTTGAAAAATTTTACTAGAATTGGGTAGTCAGTATATAAGACTAGGGCTGTTCTTTATTATCAGAGAGCACTAGATTCTAATACAACTACTGTGTTACTAGTATTTCTAATGGTAACCAAGTGTATAAGTCTAAAAATTTTAAAAATCCGAAAGAATTTAACCTCTTCCCACACTTAAGATCTTGCAATGCCCTCATTTGCAAGAAATCAGTACAATTTAAATTATTGAGGGTCATTAGCGTAGAAAAATGATTAAATTTTACCAAAGTTTTCAAACATATTGGCGTTTGTTTTAAAAGCAAAGATTTTTGTTTTTTTTTTTTTGCATACTTTAATTCAATAAGATTAAAAATAATGATAATAAAATTTCTCGTCCCTCCCTTGGGTAGAGCAATTTCGGTTCAACGACCTAGTTTTCAACTCACGACGAATTTTTAGAAATCAATTTTTAATTTAGCGAAATAAAGTAAATTTTTGTTTTTAAATTCACACCAAACTTAAATTTAAAATGCATAAAATTAAAAATTCATATTAAAATTAAAAATTCACACCAAACTAATATTATATTTTTTTTGTTTTTATACATACAAACTTATATTAAAAATATTAATTTTTTCAAATATTTACAAACTTAAATATATATATTGATTTAAAAAGTTTACAATAATAATTTAATATTTATTTTAAAAACAAAGTAAAAATTAAAATTAAAAATCTTTTTGGTCTTTTATCCCACTTTAATCAATCAAATATTATCAAAAATATACGCCCCTCTTTTCGATAAAGTAATTTCGTCTATATTACCTAGTTTTACTCCTGACGAATTTTTGAAATATTTTGGTTTGATTGATTAAAGATATTTATACCTTAAGAATAAACGGTAAATTTCGCAGTGATGTAATAAATTTTTGTATGATATCAATAATTTTGGTTACGCATACCTAATTTTATTGAATACCAATTTAATACTTTATAGCGAATGATTCAGCGTTTATTATCAAAAGGTTAAACATAATAAAAATAAAAATAAAAACTGTACATACTTACCTGTGAGATAGAATTCTCAGTTACCTGCTTTAACCCACTTATAAGATAGTCGGACTAATTGGTTTTCCATAGCTACATAGGCGTAACCTCGAGCATTCAACGATTTTTCTTCGAAACATATGAACTGTCCTTCTCTGCATAAAGTAACAAATTCGGTATTTGAATATGTTTGATTATTTGAACATTTACCTTCGTGTGACCATTTTCCGCATTTGTGACATCTTTCAAGGTGTCGTGCTCTTCTTTTCGCTGCGGATTTTCATTTTCCTTTACCAAAATGTAACTTATTATTTTCGTTCCTGGATTCTTTTCTTACTTCGTCCAATTTACCTCTGATTAATGATACCAATTCACTTGGAAGGGTGTCATTATTTCGTTTAGTGATTAAAGCGTGTAGCATTAGACCATGGTTTTGTTCACAGGAAGTCTTCATCTCGTAAAACCTAAAAAAATAAAAATTCAGAATGGGGGGAGAAGACTAGTTCTTTAGGGTCTGCTAGGCAAAGACCATTCGGATTCCATTCTCGAGAACTACACGAAAACAGAAAATCTAACTCTAACAGAAATACATATTATCCTTTAAAGACTTGATTCTCCCCACACTTAGTTAGCTATGGTGTTGAAATTGTGATTAACTTCATTGTCAACTTCCATCGGACCATGTATGTAATGTTTAACTATGTGACCATTAACTTTAAATTCAATCCCATTTGAATTTATTAATTCTACTGTTCCGTACGGGAAAACTCTTTTGACTATAAATGGTCCAGACCATCTTGATTTCAATTTTCCAGGAAATAGCTTGAATCGTGAATTGAAAAGAAGAACTCTGTCTCCTTCTTTAAATTCTTTTGAACTTCTGATTCTTTTATCATGCCATTTCTTCATTTTTTCTTTATAGATTAACGAATTTTTGTATGCTTCATGTGTTAATTCTTCTAATTCATTTTGTTGACTTAATCGTAGACGTCCGGCTTCATGTAAATCAAGATTACATGTCTTCGCCCAAAATGCTTTGTGTTCAATTTCTACTGGAAGATGACATGCTTTTTCGTAAACGAGTTTAAAAGGTGTGGTTCCAATTGGAGTTTTGTAGGCTGTTCTAAAATCCCAGAGTGCATCCTCCAATTTCATGGACCATTCCTTCGGATTTGATCCTACGGTTTTCTCTAGAATACATTTTAATGCTCGGTTGTTATTTTCAACTTGTCCACTTGTCTGTGGATGATAAGCAGTTGAGATTTTATGAGTTAATCCATATCTTTTGAGAACTTTCTCAAGTTGATTGTTACAAAAATGAGTACCCCGATCACTTATTAAAGCTTTCGGTGTTCCGAACCTAGCAAAAAGACGTTTTAAAAAGTTGACCACAACTCGTGCATCGTTAGTTGAGAGAGCTTGTGCTTCCGCCCATTTAGATACATAATCAATGGCAACGAGAATGTAGAGATTATTATGAGATTTTGGAAATGGACCCATAAAGTCAATACCCCAAATGTCAAATACTTCACATACTTGAATGACATTTTGTGCCATTTCATCACGTTGACTTATTTTTCCAGCCCTTTGACAAGCATCACTGTGATGCCCAGTATAAAACCATCGTGTATGAATCATCAACAATAGGATCATTACAAGGTTAAGTACTATATGCTGTAATAAAAGAAGTTGCATTCATGATAAAAAGGTGACGTCATAACCGACATCAAATATTTTACACCAACAGTATGCTTCTACGAATAGCAAGCATGAATAAATGTATGTGACCCTTAGGTCGTTACAAAACATAGTTTCAAATTTATTAAAGTCTGAATGCAAGTTAAACAGTTCATGCAGTGATAACACTAGAGCAGCGGGTGTCTACGGCAAGACTAGCACGACAGCGGAAGCAAATAACCTTAAGCACCTGAGAAAAACATGCTTAAAAACGTCAACACAAAGGTTGGTGAGCTATAGTTTAAGTATAATAGTATGTAAGGTAGGCCACGAGATTTCAGTGCTACAAAGAGCGTTTCAAAACAGTATGATAAAGTATATGTTAACCGTGGGCACTTGGTAACTAACTTAACGTTTATACCCCCTGAAAGTACACTTGGCAAGTGCGTATGTTTACGAAGTATTAAACACTTATTAAATGCTAGCGCTACTAGCCCGAGTGGGGATGTCAAACCCTATGGATCCATATCTAAGATTCGCTTTCACGGTTCAAAAACCAATGACTAAACGTTACCGAGCTAAAGGGAATGTTTATGCCGTTGTATAACCCACACATATATAAGTTTAAGTACTCGTGCCTAGTATGTAAAACATAAAATCCACATGTATTCTCAGTTCCCAAAATAAGTTAGAGTAAAAAGGGAATGCTATAACTCACAATGATAAAGTAGCAGTAAAGTATGACTCGGAAAGTAAGCAAGTAATGAAGGTTGTCCAAACGGGTCCTCAACCTAAGTCAAATAGTAATAAGTCAGTAAATCATCCGAATAGGTTTAAAAGTATGTAAATAAGGTCTTAAGGGTCATCATCATTCATCATCAAACAAAAGGCGTAAAGTAAATTTCGTTCATGAAAGTAGTTTAAAACAAAAGCTGACTTCGATTAGTCACCACGGCCTCTACCCTTACTGAATTAAGGTGAGACCAGTGGCCATGGCTCCGTATTTGAGTCCTTTAAATGTGGTAAAATTTACAGAAGCAAACTCATCTTTGTTTGACCGTGGCGACGGTCTAAGTGCGAGTAGGTCAGAAATTTCTGCACAACGTTAAAAGGACATAGTGACGATCGGAGGGCCATAAATCCTAAACCATAACTCGGATTAAGACGAGTCCTATATGAAAAGTTATCTACTCGAACAGAGCTATTTGAAAATCATAATCACAACAGCCCAGGTCTTACTGATCAGACCCAGAATACAGAAAACAGACAGGTCAGTAGGTTCCGGTGGTTCTTGGTGTTCGATGCTTATCACGGTTCTCATCCTTGATGCATGTAGCTTCAAGTGTACAACTCATTGATGTGTTTGCATCATTTTAACCAAGGTTTGACCATCATAACCCAAGTGCAAGTCTAAGACATGAAGCACAACTCACTTAAGTGTTGCAAGTGTTTTGATGAACCAAAGTTACATCAAAGTCTTAGATTCAACACATACATGAAATGTAAAAGTAATATGGAACTATAAACTTGAAAATAAACTAACTAATCAAGATCTTAAAATGTAGAACATAGTTTTTAGTTAGATCTTGAAGATCCAAGACCCAAAAGTCTAGATCTAAGGTTATTAAGTTAAATCCAACACAAGTATGTAAAGTTATAAATAAAGAGTTACACTTCCATGTTCTTGAATCTTTAAAGTTAACTTTAACTTTCAAGAAAGTATGAGATCAAGACTAACTTATAGTACTTGACTAACAACAACAACAAACATGAAATTAAAGTGTATAAAATGAAGAAGTAAACTAAGTAAACAAGTAATTTGTTCATGGTTGTTCATACTTTAAAGATTCAAACCAAAGTTTGATCTTTAAGAAAGTAAACTTTAAAGTTTACTTCATGAATCACAAGTATGATTTTAATCAACACATGAACTTGCAATCCTTTAAGAAAGTATATGTAGAACATAACTAGTAAGTTTATGTTCTTGTTGTTCTTGTTATAACAAGATAAAATGAAGAATCAAACTAGAAAGTTTAGTTCTTGGAAACTAGTAAGTAAAGTAACTAACAAATACATGTAACTAAATAATAATCAAGAACAAGTAGCAAACAACAAATGATGATGATGATTTTGTGGGGATTATGGTAACTAGATTCCTTTAAGTAAAACTAACTAGTTAAATCCCTAAGTGGTACTTACATGAAGAAGAATGGGCTAGTTAAGTCCATATGTGATGTAGGGTGGGCTTACAAATCTAAATTCATGAGTCCATTACATTAAACAAGCCCAAGTTCCATTAGTTAACAAATAAATCCAATAAAAGCCCATGTAATTAACTAGTAACCTTAGTTAAATAAAATGATTAATAAACTTAATCATGAATGCAAATAATATCTAAAAATATTATTCGTGAAAGTTTCGGGTGTCACAAAGACGTTTCGGGCAATTAAAGTCAAGTTCGGGCAATCATGGCAACATGTAAATGTAATAACATACATTTGTTTAATCACACGTATTAATAATAAAAATTATTAATAAATAAACATTGGAAAATCCAGGGTCGTTACATTACCCACCTGTTAAAGAAAATTTCGTCCCGAAATTTAAGCTGAGGTATATGGAGGAGTCGGGAAAAGGTGAGGATACTTCCGCATCATTTGATCCTCTCGCTCCCAAGTAAACTCAGGTCCTCGTTTGGCATTCCATCGTACTCGGACGATCAGAATCTTGTTGCGTTTCAAAGTTTTGACCTCTCGATCCATAATTTCAACAGGTTCTTCCACAAAGTGGAGTTTGTCGTCAATTGTAAGTTCCTCAAGTGGTATGATAAGTTCAGGTGCCGCAAGTCACTTCTTCAAGTTTGACACGTAGAAGGTAGGATGAACTGAGCTCAATTGTGCTGGTAGATCCAAACGGTAAGCCACGGGTCCAACACGTTCCAAAATTTCGAAAGGACCAATGTATCGTGGGTTTAACTTTCCACGTTTTCCAAAGCGAATCACACCTTTCCAAGGTGCAACCTTCATCATAACACGGTCACCGACGTTGAATTCAAAGTCTTTACATTTAAGATCGGCATAACTCTTTTGACGGTCACGAGCAGTCTTAAGTCTAGCTTGAATCTGAGCAATCTTCTCCGTCGTTTCATGGACTACCTCGGGTCCGGTGATTTGCTTTTCGCCTACTTCGGCCCAACAAATAGGAGATCGGCACTTGCGGCCATACAATGCTTCAAAAGGTGCGAAATTAATGCTCGAGTGATAACTGTTGTTGTACGAGAATTCGGCTAGTGGCAAATGCCTTTCCCAGGCTTTTCCAAAGTCAATGACACATACACGCAACATGTCTTCCAAGGTCTAAATCATTCGTTCACTTTGCCCGTCAGTCTGAGGGTGATAAGCAGTACTCATGTCAAGACGAGTTCCCATGGTTTCTTGCAAAGAACGCCAAAATCTAGAAGCAAAACGGGGATCGCGAGGTACACCATGACGAGATACAACCTCCTTGATGTATAATTGAGCAAGTCTCTCCATTGTATCCGTCTCCTTCATCGCTAGGAAGTGTGCAGATTTGGTAAGGCGGTTAGCAATAACCCAAATAGTATCATATCCGCCCACCGTCTTCGGCAGCTTAGTAATGAAATCCATTGTGATCCTTTCCCACTTCCATTGTGGGATTTCTGGTTGCTGAAGTAACCCAGAAGGTCTCTGATGCTCGACTTTAACCTTCGAGCAAGTCAAATACTTACCAACATAAGTCACAACGTCCTTCTTAAGATTCGGCCACCAATACTGTTCTTTAAGGTCGTGGTACATTTTTCCCGCTCCGGGGTGAATCGAATATCTCGACTTGTGGGCTTCATCAAGTATAAGGTTCCGTAGATCTCCATAAAGAGGTACACAAATTCTTTCGGCATAACATCGGAGTCCAGACTCCCTAAACTCGAATCGAGAGATAAGTATGTTCAAATGTTCGTGAGATATGTTCCCCTCCTTGAGAGCCTTATCTTGGGCTACTCTGATCTGGCTGTTGAGGTTCGAATGGATGGTGATGTTCAGAGCCCTAACACGAAGAGGTGTCGTCCTCTCCTTTCGGCTTAAAGCGTCAGCTACAACATTGGCCTTGCCAGGATGATAGCGAAGTTCACAATCGTAGTCGTTGAGCATCTCGATCCATCGACGCTGTCTCATATTCAGTTGCTTCTGATCGAATATGTGTTGGAGACTCTTGTGATCGGTGAAGATAGTGCTCTTAGTTCCATACAAATAGTGCCTCCACAATTTGAGTGCAAAGATAACGGCTCCAAGTTCAAGATCATGCGTAGTGTAGTTCCGCTCGTGAATCTTCAGTTGTCGGGAGGCATAAGCGATAACCTTTGATCGTTGCATCAGTACATAACCAAAACCACTTTTCGATGCATCGCAATAAACAACAAAGTCGTCACTGCCTTCGGGAAGTGATAGGATAGGTGCGGTGGTTATCTTCTTCTTCAAAGTTTGAAATGCTGATTCGTGTGCGGGTTCCCAAATGAACTTCTTGCCCTTTTGAGTCAGTGCGGTCAAAGGACGCGCAATCAGAGAAAATCCTTCAATGAACCTTCAGTAGTAACCGGCGAGACCTAGGAATTGGTGAATATGCGTCGGAGTAGTGGGGGTCTCCCACTTGCTGATAGCTTCAATCTTGGCGGGATCAACTTTGATACCCTGGTCACTCACAACATGACCCAGAAATTGAACTTCCTTCAGCCAAAATTCACACTTGGAGAATTCGGCGTAAAGTTGCTCTTGTCTCAAGAGTTCAAGTACTAGTCGGAGGTGTTGCTCATGCTCTTCTTCGCTCTTAGAGTAGATGAGGATATCATCTATGAAGACGATAACAAACTTATCCAAGTACGGCTTGCAGACACGATTCATGAGATCCATGAACACGGTAGGTGCATTTGTCAAACCGAATGGCATCACGAGAAACTCATAATGACCATAACGGGTCCTGAATGCAGTTTTCATCACGTCACTTTCCTTCACCCTCAACTGGTGATAACCGGATCGCAAATCTATCTTTGAGTAGACACTCGATCCTTGTAGTTGATCAAAAAGATCATCAATTCGTGGAAGAGGATACTGATTCTTGATAGTCAATTTGTTGAGTTCACGGTAGTCGATACACATACGAAAGGATCCATCCTTCTTCTTCACAAACAGAACAGGTGCACCCCAAGGCGAGAAACTTGGTTGGATAAACCCTCGGTCAAGTAGTTCTTGTAGTTGACTCTGTAATTCTTGCATCTCAGAAGGTGCGAGTCTATAAGGTGCGCGAGCTACAGGTGCAGCTCCTGGCACTAAGTCGATCTGAAACTCTACGACTCTCGGCAGCGGTAATCCAGGCAATTCCTCTGGGAAGACATCAGAAAATTCGTTCACAATTCGAACGTCGTTCACGCTCTTCACCTCAGTTTCTACTGTTTTCACATGCGCTAGGACAGCAAGACGTCCCTTCTTCATAATCTTTTGCGCTTTCACGCAACTAATGAGGTTCAACTTCGAGGTACATCTCTCTCCGTAAATAACCAGTGGCTCACCATCTCCTTATGGTATACGAAGAGCTTTATCTCCACAGATAATATCGGCTCTTATCTTGCTCAACCAATCCATACCGACGATCACGTCAAAACTTCCCAATTTGATAGGTATCAAATCAATTTCGAAATCTGCACCAGCTATGTTGATAATAGCTCCACGACTAATATGGTCAACCTTTTCAATTTTTCCATTGGCGACCTCGACAAGCATACTCTCTTTTAACGGTACTAATGACCAATTAATCTTATCGCAAAAATGTCTACATACATAACTTCTATCCGCACCAGTATCAAACAAGACAGAAGCTAAAAGATTGTTGATTTTGAATATACCTGTCACCAAGTCGGGGTTTTCGCGTACGTCCCTTGCATTAACATTTAAAGCTCTAGCGCGCGGTGGTCCGCCATCTTTTCGCTTATTTAGACACGTATTTATGAAATGGCCTATCTGCCCGCATTCGTAACATTTCTTCGGCCCATTGGTGTTCGGCTTCCTATTCAAAGTGGTGACCTTGGAGTCTTTTCCAACATGCCTAGACCATTGGCACTTCTCGCAGACAACATTGCAATACCCAGTGTGGTGTTTGTAACACCTCTTGCATTAAGGTAGGGTTCCCTTGTAGTTCGGGTTGGAGTTGGTGTTGTTGTTGGGGTTGGGGTTTCCACCGTTGTTGTTTCCTCTGAAACCCTCATGTCGTTTCGCCGGGTTTTGATCATAGTTCCTTCCCCTGTTGTTGTTGTTGTTGTTGTGGTTATCCCATTTGCGCTTCTCACTAGTACCCGCTTCAGACTTAGTTTTCTCCGGTTCATCGATGGTTATTTGATTCATCAAAGTATGCACCATGCGCATCGCTTCGGGAACATTCGGTGGTTTGGACGAGGTGACGTTTCCCTTAATGCTCTTAGGGAGTCCCCAGAAGTATCTCTCCATTCGCTTGAATTCTGGGGTGACCATTGTCGGACACATCAGGGCTAGTTCCAAAAATCTCCTGTTGTAACCATCAAGGTCATTCCCAACAGCCTTTAACTGCATGAATTCCATTTCCATCTTTTGGATTTCGGTTCTCGGACAATACTCCTCAATCATGGCACATTTAAATTCTTCCCATGGCGTAGCATACACCTCATCAATGCCTTGTTCCCGTGCCATTGTGTTCCACCATGTGAGCGCACCGTCAGATAGCGTGCAAAAAGCAAATTTGGTTTTGTTGTCCTCTGAACAGTTGCTAACTCGGAATACTGATTCAAGTTTCTCGAACCATCTGGTGAGACCAACCGGTCCCTCGGTGCCGCTGAATTTATGTGGTTTACAGCTCTGGAATTCCTTGTAAGTACACCCATTTCGAACGGGTTGAATAACCGGTGGTGTTGGCGGTGGAGGTGGAGCTTGGGGTTGCATTTCCGCAATGGCTGCGGCTACACGTTCTTGGATCATCTCTTCAATTTGAGTAGCAGTAGGTGTGGATCGACCGTTAGCCATGGTATTCTATACAAACATTTTAACTCAAGTCAAAATCCAGCATTCAATATATAATAATATAGTATATAACAACCAACATGTAAACAGCACAACACATGTTAATTAAGTAACGCCAGTTGATACAAGTACCACAAAACACCATACAGTAACGTAAATAGAACACTTGTGCAAAAAGTAACATCACAAAGTTTCCATTCATTAATAATAAGTTTCATACATCATGATAGATTCGTATAATACATACGTAAAATATGAAACTACAACTAGATTACATCATGAAATCTAATACAAAAGGTCCTACGGTGAAGGTGGGTGTAGGATGTCTAAAACCTGAGCCAACTGCTCCTCGAGCTCAGTAACCCGAGCTCGGAGGATTCCCACCTCCCTTGTCAATTCCTCGACTGTGGGAGATGGTGGGGTAGGCGGTGCAGGTGGTGCGAGTGGTGCAGGTGGTGCAGACCGCACGAAACGGGGTGCAGACGTTCCGGCTCCAGAAATAGTCAGCACGTAACGGGGTGCCTTACACACTTGTGGGTCGGCAGGGTACGGCACAAGCCGCTTACGAGCAGTAACCCTACGACGTTGACCAAACGCGTCAGTGAAGGCTCGTCCTTCGTTGATCCCCAGAATGATGGTACCGTCGAAGCGATACCGCTTCTTCGGCGGGGTGGAGGGTGGCTGAATAGGTATATCAGCAGGGTCCTCATCATCACTGGAGTCGTCTGAGGAAGAGTCATCTGATGAAGAATCAGTGGATGACGGGTCGTTCAAATCATGTGGTGGCTGTACAGGTGGCTGAACTGGCCGTTCGTGGGCGGCTATCATCTGTCTGTATCTGAATGGTGGAATCGGCACTAAACGTCCATTAGGAGCGCGTCGGCACGACATGCACATATGGTTACGGAATGGCCCTTCCCCGAACTCCGCGGGAATCAGAACACCACCGATGCGGGGCTGTGGCTCCGAGGATCCGGGAGCAGACGGAGCTGGAATCTCCGTAGGGTTCACGTGTCTGTCAATAGTAGCCACTGGTGCAGGCGGCTGGCTGCTAGTCCCGGAAGATGAAGCGCCGGGGTCACTCGTGGGTAGCGGGATCGGTGTGTCGGCAGCAGCAGCAGGTGGGGTGGCTGACGAGTCTAAACTACCCAAAACGATAGCAGGTGGAACATCCGACATCTGAACAAGGAAAAATAAATTTTCCATGTCAGTAAGTCATAAAGCAAGCACGTATTAGGCCAACAGTTTAAATCATGTATAACAATAAGTAGCATGGCAATAATAACGAATCGTACAGAAGTAGCATGCAATCAAAAGCAAGTGATATCATACAGTAGTGAAATCATGTAGTAACATACGGGATATAGCAGTAAAAGCAAGCAGCAGCATGCAGTAAGTTCAGTAGAAACACGTAAACTAGCAAGTTGTAGATTAGTCCTATTAGTGAATCCTACTCGGGTCGGTCTTAGACTCACTAATGCAACCAAATTCCCCACAACCAATGCTCTGATACCAAATGTGATGCCCCGTACAAAACCATCGTGTACGAATCATCAACAACATGATCATTACAAGGTTAAGTACTATATGTTGTAATAAAAGAAGTTGCATTCATGATAAAAAGGTGACGTCATAACCGACATCAAATGTTTTACACCAACCGTATGCTTCTACGAATAGCAAGCATGAATAAATGTATGTGACCCTTAGGTCGTGACAAAACATAGTTTCAAATGTATTAAAGTCTGAATGCAAGTTAAACAGTTCATGCGGTGATAACACTAGAGCAGCGGGTGTCTACGGCAAGACTAGCACGACAGCAGAAGCAAATAACCTTAAGCACCTAAGAAAAACATGCTTAAAAATGTCAACACAAAGGTTGGTGAGCTATAGTTTAAGTATAACAGTATGTAAGGTAGGCCACGAGATTTCAGTGCTACAAAGAGCGTTTCAAAATAGTATGATAAAGTATATGTTAACCGTGGGCACTTGGTAACTAACTTAACGTTTATACCCCCTGAAAGTACACTTGGCAAGTGCGTATGCTTACAAAGTATTAAACACTCGTTAAATGCTAGCGCTACTAGCCCGAGTGGGGATGTCAAACCCTATGGATCCATATCTAAGATTCGCGTTCACGGTTCAAAAACCAATGACTAAACGTTACCGAGCTAAAGGGAATGTTTATGCCGTTGTATAACCCACACATATATAAGTTTAAGTACTCGTACCTAGTATGTAAAACATAAAATCCGTATGTATTCTCAGTTCCCAAAATAAGTTAAAGTAAAAAGGGAATGCTATAACTCACAATGATAAAGTAGCGGTAAAGTATGACTCGGAAAGTAAGCAAGTAATGAAGGTTGTCCAAATGGGTCCTCAACCTAAGTCAAATAGTACTAAGTCAGTAAATCGTCCGAATAGGTTTAAAAGTATGTAAATAAGGTTTTAAGGGTCATCATCATTCATCATCAAACAAAAGGCGTAAAGTAAATTTCGTTCATGAAAGTAGTTTAAAACAAAAGCTGACTTCGATCAGTCACCACGGACTCTACCCTTACTGAATTAAGGTGAGACCAGTGGCCATGGCTCCGTATATGAGTCCTTTAAGTGTGGTAAAATTTACAGAAGCAAACTCGTCTTCGTTTGACTGTGGCGATGGTCTAAGTGCGAGTAGGTCAGAAATTTCTGCACAACGTTAAAAGGACATAGTGACGATCGGAGGGCCATAAATCCTAAACCGTAACTCGGATTAAGATGAGTCCTATATGAAAAGTTATCTAATAGAACAGAGCTATTTTAAAATCATAATCACAACAGCCCAGGTCTTACTGATCAAACCCAGAATACAGAAAACAGACAGGTCAGTAGGTTCCTGTGGTTCTTGGTGTTCGATGCTTATCACGGTTCTCATCCTTGATGCATGTAGCTTCAAGCGTACAACTCGTTGATGTGTTTGCATCATTTTCACCAAGGTTTGACCATCATAACCCAAGTGCAAGTCTAAGACATGAAGCACAACTCACTTAAGTGTTGCAAGTGTTTTGATGAACCAAAGTTACATCAAAGTCTTAGATTCAACACATACATGAAATATAAAAGTAATATGGAACTATAAACTTGAAAATAAACTAACTAATCAAGATCTTAAAATGTAGAACATAGTTCTTAGTTAGATCTTGAAGATCCAAGACCCAAAAGTCTAGATCTAAGGTTATTAAGTTAAATCCCAACACAAGTATGTAAAGTTATAAATAAAGAGTTACACTTCCATGTTCTTGAATCTTTAAAGTTAACTTTAACTTTCAAGAAAGTATGAGATCAAGACTAACTTGTAGTACTTGACCAACAACAACAACAAACATGAAATTAAAGTGTATAAAATGAAGAAGTAAACTAAGTAAACAAGTAATTTGTTCATGGTTGTTCATACTTTAAAGATTCAAACCAAAGTTTGATCTTTAAGAAAGTAAACTTAAAAGTTTACTTCATGAATCACAAGTATGATTTTAATCAACACATGAACTTGCAATCCTTTAAGAAAGTATATGTAGAACATAACTAGTAAGTTTATGTTCTTGTTGTTCTTGTTATAACAAGATAAAATGAAGAATCAAACTAGAAAGTTTGGTTCTTGGAAACTAGTAAGTAAAGTAACTAACAAATACATGTAACTAAATAATAATCAAGAACAAGTAGCAAACAACAAATGATGATGATGATTTTGTGGTGTAAGGCCACGATTTTTGCCAAAGAAAAAGAAGAGAAGAAAGTTCTTGCTACTTACAATTTAGAGAGAAAAAGAAGAGAAAAGTTGAGAGGAATTTGTGTGTGTGTTTTGAATGAGAGAATGCTAGTGAATGAAGTGATGAAAAATGAAAACAAAACTCCCCTTATGCTTTCTATGACCGACGGTTTTGGGTGGGTCAAGGGGGGAAGGATTTGTTCACTAGATTATTACATATAAAGCCTTCAAAAGTGTGGTTATTTGGTGTATGTGCATGGGGATTATGGTAACTAGATTCCTTCAAGTAAAACTAACTAGTTAAATCCCTAAGTGGTACTTACATGAAGAAGAATGGGCTAGTTAAGTCCATATGTGACGTAGGGTGGGCTTACAAATCTAAATTCATGAGTCCATTACACTAAACAAGCCCAAGTTCCATTAGTTAACAAATAAATCCAATAAAAGCCCATGTAATTAACTTGTAACCTTAGTTAAATAAAATGATTAATAAACTTAATCATGAATGCAAATAATATCTAAAAATATTATTCGTGAAAGTTTCGGGTGTCACAAAGACGTTTCGGGCAATTAAAGTCAAGTTCGGGCAATCATGGCAACATGTAAATGTAATAACATACATTTGTTTAATCACACGTATTAATAATAATAATTATTAATAAATAAACATTGGAAAATCCAGGGTCGTTACAATCACAGGATTTGCAAAGAAGGTGTACGTCTTTGAAAATTATAGGCCAATAGAATCCAGCATCATAAACTTTTCTTGCTGTGAGTTGAGGCCCATAATGCCCTCCTGTTGGTCCTGTGTGACATTGGTTTAAGATTTGACTAGGTTCATTTTCGAATATACATCGGCGTATTATTCCAACGGGACAACTTTTAAACAAATGTGGATCTTCCCAGAAATAGTGTTTTATATCGCTAAAGAATTTCTTTCGTTTTTGGTACGATAATCCTTTTTCAAGGAATCCACATACTAAGTAGTTTGCATAGTCTGCAAACCATGGAATTTCATTATAATCTATCTTCAATAGATATTCATCAGGAAAGTTGTCTTGTATTGCCTATTCATTTAGAACTTCTAATTCAGGATTTTCAAGACGAGAAAGATGATCAGCGGCGAGATTTTCTGCTCCCTTTTTATCTCGGATTTCAATATCGAACTCTTGTAAGAGTAAGATCTAACGGATTAATCTTGGTTTGGCATCTTGTTTCGAAAATAGGTATCTAAGAGCAGAATGGTCGGTATAGACCACCGTTTTTGCTAGAACGAGATATGAACGAAATTTGTCAAAAGCAAAGACAATAGCAAGGAGTTCTTTTTCAGTAGTTGTGTAATTTGTTTGTGCTCCTTGTAACGTCTTACTAGCATAATAAATAGGTTGAAATCGTTTTTTAATCCTTTGTCCTAAAACGGCTCCCATTGCAAAATCACTTGCATCGCACATTAGTTCAAACAGTAGATTCTAATTTGGAGTTATCATGATCGGCACATTAGTGAGTTTCTCTTTAAGAATATTAAAAGATTTTATGCATTCATCTGAAAAGATGAATGGAGCATCCTTTTCTAGGAGTTTATTCATAGGAGTGGCAATTTTAGAAAAATCTTTTATGAAATGTCGGTAAAAACCGGCATGCCCTAGAAAACTCCTAACTCCTCTAACATTGGTGGGATGTGGAAGTTTAGCAATTACATCTACTTTAGCTCTATCCACTTCAATTCCTTCCTTTGAAATTTTATGACCAAGAACGATGCCTTCTTTAACCATGAAATGGCATTTCTCCCAATTAAGTACTAGATTTGATTGTTCGCATCTAATAAGCATTCGTTCAAGATTAACTAGACATGATTCAAATGTATCACCGAAGACTGAAAATACATCCATGAAAACTTCCATGCATTCTTCTATCATGTCATTAAAAATCGCCATCATGCACATTTGAAAGGTTGCAGGGGCGTTGCAAAGTCCAAATGGCATGCGTTTGTAAGCAAAAGTACCATAAGGGAATGTGAATGTGGTTTTCTCTTGGTCCTCGGGTGCTATTGGAATTTGAAAATATTCGGAAAAACCATCAAGAAAACAATAATAACTATTTTCGGCTAATCTTTCTAACATTTGATCAATGAAAGGTAAGGGAAAGTGATCTTTTCTGGTGGCGTCATTTAATTTTCTATAATCAATACAAACACGCCATCCTGTTACAGTCCTAGTAGGAATAAGCTCATTTTTCTCATTTGTGATGACAGTCATGCCACCCTTCTTAGGTACGCATTGAACTGGGCTTACCCATGGACTATCAGAGATTGGATAAATTAAACCTGCATCAAGCAGTTTAATAATTTCTTTCTTAACAACTTCTTGCATATTAGGATTTAGTCTTCGTTGGCGTTGCACATACGTTTTATGACCTTCTTCCATAAGGATTTTATGTGTGCAATACGAAGGACTTATTCCTTTAATATCATGAATCTTCCATGCAATAGCTGGTTTATGAGTTTTTATCACAGAAATGAGTTGAGATTTTTCATTTTTAGTACGAGAAGACGATATTATTACAGGTAATTCAGATTCACCATGTAAATAAGCATATTCCAAATGGTTTGGAAGTGGCTTTAACTCTAATGTCGGTGGTTCTTCTATCGATGATTTATATCGATATCTGTCTTCTTCTTTTAGCATTTGAATTTCTTCTGTTGTTGGTTCATATCCATTAGCCATAAGTGTAGGTAACATTTCAGTTTCATCAATTGGTTCAGTTCCTTCTCCTAAAGAACATTCTCCTATTCCTTGTAATTCTGGAAATTCTTCTAACAATTCTGCATGTGATTCTACAGTTTGAATATAATAACATGTATCATCTGCAGATTGCGGTTGTTGTATTGCTCTATCAACTAAAAAGGTAACACTCTCGTCCTCTATACTTAAGGTCAGTTTCTTACCGAACACGTATATTATTGCTTTAGCCGTGTTTAAGAATGGTCTTCCTAATATGAGAGGAACTCGAGAATCTTCTTCCATATCCAGAATAACAAAATCCACTGGAAATACTAAAGTACCAACTTTAACTAGCATGTTTTCCATTATCCCTCTAGGATATTTTATTGATCTATCGGCTAGTTGTATGCTTATTCGTGTTGGTTTCAATTCTCCAAGGTCTAGTTTAGCATATAGTGAATACGGCATTAAATTTATACTAGCACCTAAGTCTGCCAATGCTTCTATTGAACTAAGACTACCCAAAAAATATGGAATTGTGAAACTTCCTGGATCAGATAATTTTTCTGGTATCTTATTCAATAGCACTGCAGAACAATTAGCATTCATAGTAACAGCCGAGTGTTCTTCCATTTTCTTTCTATTTGTGATTAAATCTTTCCGAAATTTAGCATATCTAGGCATTCCTGAAATCACATTAATGAAAGGAAGATTTACATTTATCTGTTTAAACATATCCAAAAATTTAGATTGCTCGGCTTCAAGTCTCTCTTTTCTCATTTTACTCAGGTAAGGAAGTGGTGGTTGGTATGGTTTAACATAAGGTTTAGCCTTAACTGTGTTATCTTCATTAACCTTTTCAACTACTGGTTCTTTTTCCTTATCTTGTTCAGATTGTGGTTCTTGTGGAGTAGGAATAGCTTCATCAGAAATTACAGGTATTTCAAGTGGTTTAAGTGTAATACCACTTCTTGTGGTAATGGCTTTAGCTGTTTCATTCCGGGGGTTAGCATTTGTATCACTAGGTAGACTTCCCGGTTTTCTTTCACCTATCAACCTTGCTAGGTTACTTACTTCTTGTTCCAAATTTTAAATAGAAGCTTGTTGATTTCTAAATGCTTGAGCATTTTGTTCATTGGTTTGTTTCTGAGATGTGAAAAACTGTGTTTGAGATTCAACATCATATCTTCTAAATTTGGCTTTTTATCATCGGTTTGTGGTGGTTTGTTTTGAAAAATAGGTCTTTGCTGATTGTAAGTATTGTTGGATACTTGTTGATTACTAGGACCTTGTTGGTTGTTGTATGGAACATTTCGGTTATAATTCTGGTTTTGATTGTAGATTAGTCTTGGCGGTTGATAATTATTCTGATAATTATTTCCAGGCCTTTGGTTTATGTATGAAACATTCTCTCTTTGTTCCATTGTTAGTTCAATACTGAGACAATCTTTTGTCAAATGTGGTCCTCCACCTTGCTCACAACTAATTCGTATTGAGTGAATATCTTTAGTCATCTTTTCCATTCGTCTTTCGACAGCATCTATCTTTGAAGAAATGGAATCTAAGTCATGGCTAGAATCGGCTCTAACTGCTTTAGATGATCTAACGATATCTTTTTCTTGGTGCCACTCATGTGAGTGAGAAGCAGTGTTATCAATAATTTTATAAGCGTCAGTTGCGGTTTTCTTCATAATGGAACCACCAACTGCTATATCGATGTCTTTTCGTGTAGTGATGTCGCATCCTTGGTAGAATATTTGTACTATTTGACAGGTGTCTAAACCATGTTGCGGATATCCTCTTAATAACTTTCCAAATCTGGTTCACGCTTCATATAGAGTTTCGTTTGGCTTTTGCGTGAACGTAACAATTTCTCCTTGAAGTCTCACGGCTTTAGATGCCGGAAAGAATTGTTTAAGAAATTTTTCAACTAAAACGTCCCATGTATCAATCGCCCCTTCAGGTAACGATTCTAACCAATCTTTGGCTTCTCTCTTTAAAGTCCGGGGAAATAACATGAGATATATCTGTTCATCCTCCACTTCTCGGATTTTAAATAGTGTACAGATCCTATTAAAGGTACGAAGATGTTCATTTGGATCTTCCTTCGGCGCACCACTAAATTGGCATTGATTAGTTACCATGTGTAGAATTTGTCCTTTGATTTCATAATCTAGTGCATTAATGTCAGGTTGAGTAATTGCGTGACCTTGGCCAGTGCGTTTAGCTCTCATTCGGTCTTCCATACTTAGAGGTTCCAGATTCTCCATTATTGAATTTGTTGAATCTGAATCACTAGAGGATTCTGATTTAATGGGTTGTTCCTCGACAATCTCTGTTTGAATGATTGGTGGTTCCGAAGGAAAGATTAGAGGTTCAGGATCTCTGAATTGTCCCTGAATATCCTCCGGATTCTCAATTGTGAGGTCGGGTTCAAAAAATGGATTATCGGAAATTTGAATTGGAGTACTTGGTCGACTTGATGACGATTCTAAAGAAAAATCAACGGCAACAATATTGGCTAGATGTCTTGATCGAGTTACAGGTGGTGAACGTACAAAAGGTGGTGAACGTTTTGCTCGGTGCATTCACTGAATATCCTATTAGTTATAAAAATAAGAAAAATTATATAAGTTATCAAATTAATAGAATTTTCTGATTTTGCCCACGTTTCGAATAGCCAAAAGATGCAGCAGAGGGGCAGGATTCATTTGGTCTCAATATAATTGAGTACTGTTTGGCTCCAATAACCCGGTCCACGTACAAATCCAACTATTACTACGAACCAGAAAATGGATGTCTATCAATTTAACCACTTAAAATAATTTTTCGTTTTGAAATTTTAGAGAAGAAATAGAAAAAATTATATATCCTATAAACTAGAGCGTCGAGAAATAAGAAAGAAAAAGATTGCGCGTCGAAAAATGTCGAAAAAAGGTCAAAAAATAAAAAGAAAGTAGCGCGTCGAAACTTAAAAAGGAACTAAAAACTAAAAATTAAAAGTTGCGTCTAAAGGTATTAAAGCTTAAAAGAAATACTATATCCCAAAATGGCAATAACTTAAAAAGGTATTAAAATATATAAAACGGCGTCGCAAAATTCTAAAGCACCTAAATCTTAGTCTAAAGAAAAAGCACTTAAGGGATTTTATGGCAAAGCCTAAAAATCTAGAAATAAAAATAACTATGGCAAAAACTATGATTTAAACTAAATACAAGCGAAAAATACAAATATTATGAATAAACGATTAAAAGGGTACAAAATATAAAAATATACTTAAAGTTGTAAAAAGTACAATTTTTATAAAAATATTATTTTTATATTATTTATTTTATAAAACTATTAATTTTATAATTTATTAAAACTAATTAAACTAATTAAAACTAAAAAAATACAAAATAAACTAAATAATATAATAACAATACCCTAATTAGGGTTTTATTAATAATAATAAATAATACTCCGTAATTAATGCAGAATTAGGGTCAAACCTGGCGTGTCAAATACGTTCATGCGATCGCATGAATTTTTGCCTTCGGGCTCATGCGATCGCATGAGCTAGGGTTTCGGGCCAGAGTTGGGCTGCTACAGTACCGGGCCTCGAGTGTTTTTATATTTTTTTTTCTGTTTTCTGTTTTAATAAATAATTATATAAATAAATAAAAACTTGTATTTTAAAAACTAAAATAAAAATAAAGAAACTTTATAATTTTATATATAAATAACAAACTATTAAAAATATATAAATATTTTGTTTTTCTTTTTATATTTTTGTATTTTTTTTAAAAACGTATATTTTTACAAAATAAAAACTTAATAAAACTTAATAAAAATCTATTTTTTATAGCGTTGCGCTTTCGGCGTTTTAGCGTTCCGCGGCAGCGGCGCCAAAAATACTTGATGTGTGCGAGGTGTACTAGGAAATAGTATTAATTTTTACAAGGAAATACTATTAAATACGATACAATTTTACACAAGTGATTTATTTATTTATAGAGTGGATATACCTAAACCTTGCTACAACACTTATAGGCAGTGTACCTAATCGTACAGTAGTGTAGTTTTTAGTAAGTCCGGTTCGTTCTACAGGAAGACTTAAACTAGTTCAACGCTATATTAGTTTTAACTTATAATTGCAAAAATACAAAAATATAAATATGTAATATTATTATTATAAAAGGGGAGTTTTTACCGTTTAATGACCGGTTTGTCGATTTTAAAACTTTAGTCGCAGTTAAAACCTAATGTAAAATATTAAATATATAAAAGACTTAATTTAAAGCGTAAAGTAAATAACGATAATGAAATTGCGATATTTAAAAATGCGATAAATAAAGAGTACGACAATTAAAGAGTACGATAATTAAAAGTGCAACTAAATATATTGACAATAAATAAAAGTGTGATAATTAAAAGTGCAATTAAATATGAAATAAAGGAAATTAAATATGAAATAAAGGAATTATGCTTATTTAAACTTCCGTAATCATGATGTTTGACGTGTTTTTTTTTAGTTTATTCCCATGGGTTAATTGTCCTTTGTCCTGGATTATTCGATATGTCCATACGAATTTGTCCATAATAGTCCATAAATCATAATCATAAAGTGCGAAAGTCTTCGTCAAATTATTCTTATTCCCGAAGTCAAATATTCCAACTAATTGGGGATTCGAATTGTAACAAGGTCTTAATACTTTGTTTAATGAATACACCAGGTTATCGACTGCGTGTAAACCAAGGTTTTACTACTTTGTTAACAATTACACCAATTACCCTTGAATGTAATTCACCCCTGTTTCAACAAGTCTATTAACTATTAATCCAGTTCCGTATCTGGTAAAATGAACAATTATTGGTATTTATAGATATCCCGCCCACCGTGCCCAGTCAAGCGTATGTGGTTATACATAAATACATCAAATTATAAGTCTATATATTAAATCAACGAGGTATCATTTAGTTAATATAAAACTCATTAATAGCCCATAGTCTAATTTCCACAAGTGTCGTTCTTTTATCCAAACCCCAATTATGGTCCAAAGCCCAATTACCCAATTTTAATATTTAGCCCAATATCACGATTACTTTGGTATTAAATAAACATAATAATAACTTAGCTACGAGACATTAAATTAAAAGGAACATTAACCATAACTTACAGTGATTAAAAATAGCGTAGCGTTACACGGACAGAATTTCGACTTACACCTTTACAACATTCGCTAACATACCCTTATTATTAGAAATTAAAATTAAAATTAAAATTAAAATTAAAATTAAAATTATAATATATATATATATATATATATATATATATATATATATATATATATATATATATCGTTGATAGATAGAGAGATGGATGGATATAAACTGAGCCAAAACCGCGAAATTTATAGCATGTGGCCTGTCACCTACTTCCATGCTATTGCATGGAAAATGTGCTTCCAAGCCATGCGATCGCATGTCCACTTTTTCCAGCTCAGGTTACTTTGTTTTCTTTCTTGCCGACGGATTTAATAAATAAATATAATATATAAATAATTTTAAGAATTATTTAAATATTATATTATATTTATGTGCATAGTTGACTTGTAATTTTTAGTCCATTGCGTCGAGCGTTGAGAGTTGACTTTGGTCCCGGTTCCGGATTTTCGAACGTCCTTGCGTATAATTTAATATCTTGTACTTTGCATTTTGCATCTTGTACTCTTGTAATTTTGAGACGTTTCTTATCAATAATTGGAATCACTTTGATTGTACTTTGTACTTTTGAGCTCTTTGGTCATTTACGTCTTCAATTCGTCGAATCTGTCTTTTGTCTTCACCTTTTATTATTTAAACGAATATCACTTGTAAATAGAACAATTGCAACTAAAAGCTTGTCTTTCTTGAGGGATAATGCTATGAAATATATGTTCGTTTTTAGCATTATCAATATGATTTCGACAAGATAAGCAAAGTCTGTAATATTGATTCTCAAAATTTTTGAACTAATGTTATATATTCAGTTAACCTTTGACTGTTGACCGACGATTCACGAACATCTATTTATATATATATATATATATATATATATATATATATATATATATATATATATATATATATATATATATATATATATATATATATATATATATATATATATATACAATAAGTTGGAATATTAATTATTAAAATTAATTATAAATAACTTGCAATGTGTATTTAAAAACTGATTTATGTATATTAAATAAAGATATATACATATATATAATTTCAAGTTATTTAGTAAACGATAGTAACATTCGTTTATTGATTCGATTGATATTTAGATAAGTTAACTAAAACGTTTAAGATGAACAAGTAAAATACTAAATTGCTACAGTATTTTCGAATTGCTACAGTACCCGAAAAGCTACAGTGTTTTCGAAAACCACTATTTGCTACAGTAAAATCATTTTGCTACAGTAAAACACTATTTAAAATGAAAATGTATGTATATTTTACAAAAGTTATAAAATATAATATTAACTTAGATATAAAACGCTTTGATTTAAAATAATATTATTATATATTAAGACGTTAATTTATAGACGCAAATGACCAAAACACTCGAACGTAAAAGATACACTTCGGGTAACATAGTTATTGGTAATGTAAGTCTATATTTTGACAAAGGTACACGTCGCGAAACGTAAAGTACGAGTTATTAAAACATACGAAGTAACGTTCGAAAAATCGAAACCGAGACATAAACTAGGCATCAACGTAGAAGACAACGAAACTAAAGTTACAAGTCACCTATGCACGAGAATATAATATAATATATATATAATTAATATAAATTATATATATTATATTATATAATTAAATAATATGTCGACAAGCTAGTGTACAAAACAATGTGAGCTGGATCAGCACCCCATGTGATCGTATGGGAATTGGGCATCACAGTCATGCAATCGCATGGCCCCAAAAGTTTGGCCAAGTCCTATAAATTGACACGAATTCTGCTCGAGTTGTTTGCACCTTCACAATTCTTTCTCTCCCTCTGTAAAGAAAAAATATATATTTATATTATTATTATTATTATTATTATTATTATTATTATTATTATTATTATTATTATTATTATTATTATTATTATTATTATTAATCTTATAGTTAGGAGTATTATTATTAGTATTAATATACATAAAATATTAAGACGAAGTTATGTCCAAACGATTTCAAAACAAGCTTTTAGAGCAGGATAGAACTAAGAAAATTATGGTTTATAGCTATGGAGGTTATGAGTATTGCTTGGGGGTTATGATCATGAGTCAAAGGTCAACCTAGCGTTTATCATCTCCGTTGCGTCTACGTACTTTCCTGCAATATTGAATCACAATATTGATACGTGAGCATTCATATCTTACCTTTTATATATTAATAGTGTATCCATGTCTAGTGCTCGAGTATATATGTTTGTGCATGCTTGTATGCTTTAATTTTGTCATTAAACAGTTTATGATGAATCACGAATTTGATACATATGCTACTGATATAAAGTATATGATATGCATGTCATTGGAAAGCTATCGAAAAATTAATAACTTTTCATTTATAAATCGCGTGATTTCGATGAACGGATTAAAAGATATGGCCAACTGAATTATGTTTGACATTAATTGAAATTCTGTTTAAAACTGTAAATTAATATTTAAACAACTTGTCTATGAGATTGATAAATTGGATTTTTAGATATTACTAATCGAGTAAATGAATTTCTACATAAGGCACGTCTCTTTTTGTTGAACAATTATCAAAGTTGACTGTCTTATCATGTTTTAAATCGTTAAAAACACTATAATCTGATTTTATAAGTATTGGAAAGCTTTGTGAAAGCCATGATAATTCAAATATAATATAGCTCCTGAAATAAATAATATTTTGAGTTTGATAAACTATAAATTCGTTCAAGACTGATACTATGTTAATATGATAAACATGTAAAGATTTAAAGATCATATTGGGTCAGGATGACTTTTGAGATGACTTTTGTTAACTTTTGCATGTCGGTCTCGAGCATTAGGATTGTGATACACTATGACCCGACCTAGCTTGCTAGACCTGTATTGACCAACATATGTTCTATAGGTTGAGATCTACGGTTATCTTGCATTCCTAGTTTCGATCACATTTCAGTGAATGACCTTATGTGCTGCTAAGGTGAGTTTATAGATCCCTTTTTAATTGCTTTTGCAATCTATATTTTTGGGCTGAGAATACATGCACTTTATTTTAAACGCAATGGATACAAGTACATACTAAATTCTACACCGAGTTTGAACTGAAAATCCCTTAACTTTGGTAACTAGTAACTGCCGATTATAAGAACTGGTGGGCGCGAGTAGTTATATATGGATCCATAGGGCTTGACATCTCCGTCCGTTCCAGGTATAGAGACCCTAGCTTGAACTATAAAGCGGACGTATGCTATTTGAGTTTAGTACACGTTGGATTGCGTGTATTGTACATGTTGGTTGCATGTATGTTAAAACAGGGGTACTTATTATAACGTTAAAGTTTAGTTACCAGGGTGCTCAATCTTGTAGAATATTTTGATAAACGTTTCTGGATGAAACAACTGAAATCTTGTGATCCACCTTTATATACAGATTATGCGCAACATTAAAACTATGAACTCACCAACCTTTGTGTTGACACTTTTAAGCATGTTTATTCTCAGGTTCCTAGAAATCTTTCGCTGTTTGCTTATACGTTATACAAGCTATGTGCATGGAGTCATACATGCTTTATTCAAGAAAACTTTGCATTCACAAAATCATCACCATGTATCTTATTTGACTGTATTGTCAACATATATATTGTTAAAAACTATTATATACGGTGATTGTCTATATGTAGAAATCATCAGATGTCGAAAACCTTGGATTTATATATTCATTTATGGTGTGCCTTTTCAAAAGAATGCAATGTTTACAAAACGTATCATATAGAGGTCAAAACCTCACTATGAAATCAATGAATGATGTATTCGTCCAAATGGATTTGGATGAGTCATTACAAAAACGAACCCCAGACTTAGTGTATTATCGCGGCACGAGGAAATGAGGCTGCGGCGCGGCGTTCCTGGCGAGCTGGTACTAGATTTATAATTTTAAAAGATATTCAAGGGTATTTTGGTCTTTTCACGTGTGTGCCAGATTGGGATCTTAAATCTCATCCACTCATCTCATTTCTCTTATTTCTTTTTCCTTTTCTTTCTCATTTTCCTCTCAAACTTCAAAACCCCATTTGATTCAAAGGGATTTTTGGAAAGGAAGATTCGTGATTCGATCGAAAGCGTAAGAGACAACTTTGTTCTCCTCATTCTTAGCTACAAGGTGATACTAGCGGTAAGCTCTAACTCCGAATTTCGTTTTCGTGTTCATCATCTAAATTTAGGGCTTTTGATTGTATGTTCATAATTGGAACCCCACTAGTTCTTAATGGAAGATAATAACTAGGATTCGGGTTTAAAGGTGTTGAAGGCGGGTTTTGGTTTGGTAAACTAATTAACCAAGTTTAATGCTTACAAAAGAGTGTAATCACTAGTATTTAGTGATTATTGAGGTATTGGAAGCCTTTAGGTGTGGGTGAATGGACTCCTCTTGTGCTTCAGGTCCATGAGATACGCTTATGCGTTTTGGGTTTTACCCTTGGTGTGGTGATTTGGCTAGCATTTTGGATAACCCTTTTGGCGATGGGTTGCTAGCATTTGTTGTTGAGGAAATGAATCTCGGTTAGCGCGGATTCATGATGACTCGGGTAGTTCGGTCATCTTGGTGATGAGGTGGTGAATTTCGGGTTGTGCGAATTCACTAAGGCTCGGGTAGTTCGGCCAACCTCAGTTGTAGAAGTGGTGAAGGAAGTGAATCTCAGGTAGTGTGAATTCACTAAGGTCCGGGTAGTTCGGCCGACCTTCATGTGGTTTGGGTTAAGGGGTTAACCTTATTGTTTTTGTTGATTATATTTATTGTATAGGTGTATATACTTATTGTTGTGTTGTAGCTAATCTTGTGGCGTTATCTTGGTGATTACATAGCCTGTAGCTACTTTGTGTATGTGCTCTTTTATAGTTTGTTTACCATTCGGAGACGGTATGTGTTTATTTTGATGCTTGGTGATGCGTAGCCATTTTATGCATATGTATGTGTATAGTATCTTTATATTCACTAAGCATTAGCTTACCCTCTCGTTGTTGCTATTTTTATAGGTTCGAATGATTAGAGGCTCGGGTAAGCATGGGGATTAGAGATCTTGGCTAAGTTGCTCTAGAAGATCTTGTTCTTGGACTCGATTAGGATTGGGTAGCATAGTCCCAATCACCATGCTCGGTTTTGTTGGAAATTAAAATAGTCGAGTCGTGTTAGCCCTTTCGGATATTTAAACTATGTATTAAATATTTTAAAAGTTTGTTGAACTTATTATTTGTGCTAAAGATGTTTTCGGAAACATAATTGGGACCTAAATATTGATGTACTAAAGAAAAAAAAATTTACGGGCCGGTTTAAATACTGGTTGGGTTGTTTCAGTTAACCGGGGGAGTAGCTACCCGTGCGGCCGTCCCACCACCGGGGTGGCTTGTATGCACATCGACTTTATGAGCCCAAGATAGTTAGTATCTCATCGCATTCGACACCGGAAGGTAGTTCACTTCGGTGATATACCGGGGCATTAACTATCCGTACGGTTGTCCCAAAACCGGGATGGCTTTGGAATGCACAAAACTTTTAAACCATAAAATTTTCGAAAAACTTGTCTAGTTTCAAAACTTGACTCGTTTTCCCTCTTCAAAAAACAAAAATGGTTTTCTTAAAGCCTTGTCTT
The DNA here is from genome assembly GCF_046630445.1 of Rutidosis leptorrhynchoides. Taxonomy (NCBI): domain Eukaryota; kingdom Viridiplantae; phylum Streptophyta; class Magnoliopsida; order Asterales; family Asteraceae; genus Rutidosis; species Rutidosis leptorrhynchoides. Next base: position 115,371,791 of record NC_092337.1, read on the forward strand.
CCTTAAGGCTTAAACGATTTTCTTGGGTAACTCATGAGACTTGATGCTCCATGTAGTGACCCGAACTTTTCCATGTTTATATATATTAATTGAGATTGATGTTTACATGATTAAATGTTTCCAACATGTTAAGCAATCAAACTTGTTAAGACTTGATTAATTGAAATAGGTTTCATATAGACAATTGACCACCCAAGTTGACCGGTGATTCACGAACGTTAAAACTTGTAAAAAAACTATATGATGACATATATATGGTTATATATATAGTTAACATGATATTATGATAAGTAAACATATCATTAATTATATTAACAATGAACTACATATGTAAAAACAAGACTACTAACTTAATGATTTTGAAACGAGACATATATGTAACGTTTATCGTTGTAACGACATTTAATGTATATATATCATATTAAGAGATATTCGTACATCATAATATCATGATAATATAATAATTTAAAATCTCTTTTGTTATTATAAACATTGGGTTAACAACATTTAACAAGATCGTTAACCTAAAGGTTTCAAAACAACACTTACATGTAACGACTAACGATGACTTAACGACTCAGTTAAAATGTATATACATGTAGTGTTTTAATATGTATTTATACACTTTTGAAAGACTTCAATACACTTATCAAAATACTTCTACTTAACAAAAATGCTTACAATTACATTCTCGTTCAGTTTCATCAACAATTCTACTCGTATGCACCCGTATTCGTACTCGTACAATACACAGCTTTTAGATGTATGTACTATTGGTATATACACTCCAATGATCAGCTCTTAGCAGCCCATGTGAGTCACCTAACACATGTGGGAACCATCATTTGGCAACTAGCATGAAATATCTCATAAGATTACAAAAATATGAGTAATCATTCATGACTTATTTACATGAAAACAAAATTACATATCCTTTATATCTAATCCATACACCAACGACCAAAAACACCTACAAACACTTTCATTCTTCAATTTTCTTCATCTAATTGAACTCTCTCAAGTTCTATCTTCAAGTTCTAAGTGTTCTTCATAAATTCCAAAAGTTCTAGTTTCATAAAATCAAGAATACTTTCAAGTTTGCTAGCTCACTTCCAATCTTGTAAGGTGATCATCCAACCTCAAGAAATCTTTGTTTCTTACAGTAGGTTATCATTCTAATACAAGGTAATAATCATATTCAAACTTTGGTTCAATTTCTATAACTATAACAATCTTATTTCAAGTGATGATCTTACTTGAACTTGTTTTCGTGTCATGATTTTGCTTCAAGAACTTTGAGCCATCCAAGGATCCATTGAAGCTAGATCCATTTTTCTCTTTTCCAGTAGGTTCATCCAAGGAACTTAAGGTAGTAATGATGTTCATAACATCATTCGATTCATACATATAAAGCTATCTTATTCGAAGGTTTAAACTTGTAATCACTAGAACATAGTTTAGTTAATTCTAAACTTATTCGCAAACAAAAGTTAATCCTTCTAACTTGACTTTTAAAATCAACTAAACACATGTTCTATATCTATATGATATGCTAACTTAATGATTTAAAACCTGGAAACACGAAAAACACCGTAAAACCGGATTTACGCCGTCGTAGTAACACCGCGGGCTGTTTTGGGTTAGTTAATTAAAAACTATGATAAACTTTGATTTAAAAGTTGTTATTCTGAGAAAATGATTTTTATTATGAACATGAAACTATATCCAAAAATTATGGTTAAACTCAAAGTGGAAGTATGTTTTCAAAAATGGTCATCTAGACGTCGTTCTTTCGACTGAAATGACTACCTTTACAAAAACGACTTGTAACTTATTTTTCCGACTAGAAACCTATACTTTTTTGTTTAGATTCATAAAATAGAGTTCAATATGAAACCATAGCAATTTGATTCACTCAAAACGGATTTAAAATGAAGAAGTTATGGGTAAAACAAGATTTGATAATTTTTCTCATTTTAGCTACGTGAAAATTGGTAACAAATCTATTCCAACCATAACTTAATCAACTTGTATTATATATTATGTAATCTTGAGATACCATAGACACGTATACAATGTTTCGACCTATCATGTCGACACATCTATATATATTTCGGAACAACCATAGACACTCTATATGTGAATGTTGGAGTTAGCTATACAGGGTTGAGGTTGATTCCAAAATATATATAGTTTGAGTTGTGATCAATACTGAGATACGTATACACTGGGTCGTGGATTGATTCAAGATAATATTTATCGATTTATTTCTGTACATCTAACTGTGGACAACTAGTTGTAGGTTACTAACGAGGACAGCTGACTTAATAAACTTAAAACATCAAAATATATTAAAAGTGTTGTAAATATATTTTGAACATACTTTGATATATATGTATATATTGTTATAGGTTCGTGAATCAACCAGTGGCCAAGTCTTACTTCCCGACGAAGTAAAAATCTGTGAAAGTGAGTTATAGTCCCACTTTTAAAATCTAATATTTTTGGGATGAGAATACATGCAGGTTTTATAAATGATTTACAAAATAGACACAAGTACATGAAACTACATTCTATGGTTGAATTATCGAAATCGAATATGCCCCTTTTTATTAAGTCTGGTAATCTAAGAATTATGGAACAGACACCCTAATTGACGCGAATCCTAAAGATAGATCTATTGGGCCTAACAAACCCCATCCAAAGTACCGGATGCTTTAGTACTTCGAAATTTATATCATATCCGAAGGGTGTCCCGGAATGATGGGGATATTCTTATATATGCATCTTGTTATTGTCGGTTACCAGGTGTTCACCATATGAATGATTTTTATCTCTATGTATGGGATGTGTATTGAAATATGAAATCTTGTGGTCTATTGTTACGATTTGATATATATAGGTTAAACCTATAACTCACCAACATTTTTGTTGACGTTTAAAGCATGTTTATTCTCAGGTGAATATTAAGAGCTTCCGCTGTTGCATACTAAAATAAGGACAAGATTTGGAGTCCATGTTTGTATGATATTGTGTAAAAACTGCATTCAAGAAACTGATTTCGATGTAACATATTTGTATTGTAAACCATTATGTAATGGTCGTGTGTAAACAGGATATTTTAGATTATCATTATTTGATAATCTACGTAAAGCTTTTTAAACCTTTATTTATGAAATAAAGGTTATGGTTTGTTTTAAAAATGAATGCAGTCTTTGAAAAACGTCTCATATAGAGGTCAAAACCTCGCAACGAAATCAATTAATATGGAACGTTTTTAATCAATAAGAACGGGACATTTCAGTTGGTATCCGAGCGTTGGTCTTAGAGAACCAGAAAATTTGCATTAGTGTGTCTTATCGAGTTTGTTAGGATGCATTAGTGAGTCTGGACTTCGACCGTGTTTTCTTTAAAAATGATTGCTTAACATTTTTGTTGGAAACTATATATTTTTAACATATGAATATTATGTGATATATTAATCTCTTAACGTGTTTGATATTATGTGATAGATGTCTACCTCTAGAACAAGTCCCATTGACTCACCTAATAATAATGAAGAGTCAAATGTAAATTGGAATAATTTGTGGACTGATTCACAAGTTCCCGAAGAGGAACCGGAAGAAGAGTCGGAACCGGAAGAAGAATCGGAACCGGAAGAAGAATCGGAACCGGATGAAGAAATAGAACCGGTGGGGGAAATAATAAAACGGTTAAGTAAAAGAAAATCCTCAACCAACCGACCAAAGTTAATTATGGTCAATGGTGTTTCCGCCAAGGAAGCAAAATATTGGGAGGATTACCAATTCTCCGATGAATCGGATTCCGACGAGAATTCCGATGATGTTATAGAAATTACCCCAACTGAATTTAAAAAGGCAAAAGAAAATAATAAGGGAAAGGGCATAAAAATAGAGAAATCTAATTCCAACCCCGATGAACTTTATATGTATCGTCAACCCCCGAAGTCCTTAAGTTGTAACAATGACCCGGGAACCTCTAAACCACCAGGTTTTTCTAAACCAATGTGGACAACGACGGTTCGTATTAGGGGAACATCATATATCCCTAGAAACTTGGCAAAACGAACCAAAACCGAAGAAGAAGAAACGAGCGAGTCGGAATAAGATAGTTGTATTCGTGTGGTGTAATATATGGAATATAGTGTTCTTATGCTTTATGATATATGTAAAAATTGCTTGTATTAATAAGTATTTTTTTTATGAATCTAACTCTTGTCTATTTTACAGTTTAAAAATACAAAATGGATAGACAACCCAATATTTTAAGAGACCTACCCGGAGACATGATTGATGAAATCTTGTCTAGAGTCGGCCAGAATTCTTCGGCACAACTATTTAAGGCGAGATCAGTTTGTAAGACATTCGAAGAACGTTCCAAGAATGTCTTGGTCTATAAGAGACTTTCGTTTGAAAGATGGGGGATATCACATTGGGAAACCCATAAGTTACGATGTGTTTACTTTGACGCATATATTGCGGGGAACCCAAATGCTATTTTACGCAACGGGTTAAGAAATTATTTTGACTCAATATATCCGAATATTGGACTTCGTGATTTAGAAAAAGCGGCTAACATGCAACATAAAGAAGCATGTTATGCTTACGGATTAGTAATGTTCGCTTCTCACCAAAGTGAGAACAAGAACATCGGGCTACAACTATTAAACAAAACGTTTCCACAAGTGACGGAGTCGGTAATTGGGGTAAGAAATGAGGTTTTTAGATTATTACGGGACTGTTGGACATTACGTAACCCTCGTCCCTTTGATGACGTTACAACACGCTGTCTTATCAACGGCCATAACGGTTATGTTGCACAAGACCAAGGATGGGAAGTAGTCCTAGTAAAACCAGAATGCATGACTTGTTTCTGGACGTATGAATTACGTGTATTTATTGCCTTTGCTGAACGACTTGTGTACTAGCTAGAATTGTCTTCACAACTATCTTGTATCAAAGTTATTGTGTGCTATATTTCATGCTTTATGTAAAATAAGCGGTATTGTAAGTTTGTAAAATATTGTATAAAAGTTTGAACGCGAAATATTATTATAATCAGTTTTTCATATAGAATTGTAGTAGTTGAATTGTATATTAGCTACTAAGTATGAACTTAACGGGTAGGTACTACCCGAATTTAAACTTATAAAACGCTAATATGAAGAAAAAGCTTTTATAAATGAGTTCATATTATGCTACGAAATACTATTAACTACTCTTAATATTCTGTATGATTAACTTGTTCCATTTAACTATTTTGAAGGAAATGGCACCGACTACTCGACACACCGTGAATATGAATGAAGAGGAATTCCGTACTTTTCTAGCTTCAAACATAGCCGCAGTACAGGCTGCGCTACATACCAACAATAACCTTGGATCTAGCAGTACAGGAAATCGTGTAGGATGCACCTACAAAGAATTCACTGCCTGCAAACCTTTGGAATTTGATGGAACCGAAGGACCGATCGGATTGAAACGGTGGACCGAGAAGGTTGAATCGGTGTTTGCCATAAGTAAGTGTACTGAAGAGGACAAAGTGAAGTACGCTACGCATACCTTCACAGGTTCTGCGTTAACATGGTGGAATACCTATCTAGAGCAAGTGGGACAAGATGATGCGTACGCACTACCGTGGTCAGCATTCAAGCACTTGATGAACGAGAAGTACCGTCCCAGAACCGAGGTCAATAAGCTCAAGACAGAACTTAGAGGGTTACGAACCCAAGGATTTGATATTACCACGTACGAAAGACGATTCACAGAATTGTGCCTATTGTGTCCGGGAGCATTCGAAGATGAGGAAGAGAAGATCGACGCGTTTGTGAAAGGATTACCGGAAAGAATCCAAGAAGATATAAGTTCACACGAGCCCGCCTCCATACAACAGGCATGTAGAATGGCTCACAAACTAGTGAACCAGATTGAAGAAAGAATTAAAGAACAGACTGCTGAAGAGGCCAATGTGAAGCAAGTCAAAAGAAAGTGGGAGGAAAACGGTGATAAGAATCACCAATACAACAACAACAGCAATTACAACAATAATCGCAACAATTATCCCAACAATCGCAACATCAATCGCAACTACAACAAACGGCCCAACAACAACAACAACAACAACAACAACAACAGCAACTACAACAATCATCCCAACAACAATAATAACCGCAACAACAACAACAATCAGAAGCAACTATGCCAAAGGTGTGAAAAGAATCACTCGGGGTTCTGCACCAAATTTTGCAACAAGTGTAAAAGAAATGGTCATAGCGCGGCGAAGTGTGAGGTCTACGGACCAGGGGTTAATAGAACGAAAGGAACAAATGGTGTCGGAACGAGTAATGGCGGAGCAAGTAGTGTCGGAGCAAGTTATGCCAATGTACTTTGTTATAAATGTGGAAAACCAGGCCACATTATTAGAAATTGCCCGAACCAGGAGAACACGAATGGACAAGGCCGTGGAAGAGTTTTCAATATTAATGCGGTAGAGGCACAGGAAGACCCGGAGCTTGTTACGGGTACGTTTCTTATTGACAATAAATCTGCTTACGTTTTATTTGATTCGGGTGCGGATAGAAGCTATATGAGTAGAGATTTTTGTGCTAAATTAAGTTGTCCATTGACGCCTTTGGATAGTAAATTTTTACTCGAATTAGCAAATGGTAAATTAATTTCAGCAGATAATATATGTCGGAATCGAGAAATTAAACTGGTTAGCGAAACATTTAAGATTGATTTGATACCAGTAGAGTTAGGGAGTTTTGATGTGATAATCGGTATGGACTGGTTGAAAGAAGTGAAAGCGGAGATCGTTTGTTACAAAAATGCAATTCGCATTATACGAGAAAAAGGAAAACCCTTAATGGTGTACGGAGAAAAGGGCAACACGAAGCTACATCTTATTAGTAATTTGAAGGCACAAAAACTAATAAGAAAAGGTTGCTATGCTGTTCTAGCACACGTCGAGAAAGTACAAACTGAAGAAAAGAGCATCAATGATGTTCCCATTGCAAAAGAATTTCCCGATGTATTTCCGAAAGAATTACCGGGATTACCCCCACATCGATCCGTTGAATTTCAAATAGATCTTGTACCAGGAGCTGCACCAATAGCTCGTGCTCCTTACAGACTCGCACCCAGCGAGATGAAAGAACTGCAAAGCCAATTACAAGAACTTTTAGAGCGTGGTTTCATTCGACCAAGCACATCACCGTGGGGAGCTCCTGTTTTGTTTGTCAAGAAGAAAGATGGTACATTCAGGTTGTGTATCGACTACCGAGAGTTGAACAAACTTACCATCAAGAACCGCTACCCACTACCGAGAATCGACGACTTATTTGATCAACTACAAGGCTCGTCTGTTTATTCAAAGATTGACTTACGTTCCGGGTATCATCAAATGCGGGTGAAAGAAGATGATATTCCAAAGACTGCTTTCAGAACACGTTACGGTCATTACGAGTTTATGGTCATGCCGTTTGGTTTAACTAATGCACCAGCTGTGTTCATGGACCTTATGAACCGAGTGTGTGGACCATACCTTGACAAGTTTGTCATTGTTTTCATTGATGACATACTTATTTACTCAGAGAATGACCAAGAACACGGTGAACATTTGAGAAAAGTGTTAGAAGTATTGAGGAAGGAAGAATTGTACGCTAAGTTTTCAAAGTGTGCATTTTGGTTGGAAGAAGTTCAATTCCTCGGTCACATAGTGAACAAAGAAGGTATTAAGGTGGATCCGGCAAAGATAGAAACTGTTGAAAAGTGGGAAACCCTGAAAACTCCGAAACACATACGCCAGTTTTTAGGACTAGCTGGTTACTACAGAAGGTTCATCCAAGACTTTTCCAGAATAGCAAAACCCTTGACTGCATTAACGCATAAAGGGAAGAAATTTGAATGGAATGATGAACAAGAGAAAGCGTTTCAGTTATTGAAGAAAAAGCTAACTACGGCACCTATATTGTCATTGCCTGAAGGGAATGATGATTTTGTGATTTATTGTGACGCATCAAAGCAAGGTCTCGGTTGTGTATTAATGCAACGAACGAAGGTGATTGCTTATGCGTCTAGACAATTGAAGATTCACGAACAAAATTATACGACGCATGATTTGGAATTAGGCGCGGTTGTTTTTGCATTAAAGACTTGGAGGCACTACTTATATGGGGTCAAAAGTATTATATATACCGACCACAAAAGTCTTCAACACATATTTAATCAGAAACAACTGAATATGAGGCAGCGTAGGTGGATTGAATTATTGAATGATTACGATTTTGAGATTCGTTACCACCCGGGGAAGGCAAATGTGGTAGCCGATGCCTTGAGCAGGAAGGATAGAGAACCCATTCGAGTAAAATCTATGAATATAATGATTCATAATAACATTACTACTCAAATAAAGGAGGCGCAACAAGGAGTTTTAAAAGAGGGAAATTTAAAGGATGAAATACCCAAAGGATCGGAGAAACATCTTAATATTCGGGAAGACGGAACCCGGTATAGGGCTGAAAGGATTTGGGTACCAAAATTTGGAGATATGAGAGAAATGGTACTTAGAGAAGCTCATAAAACCAGATACTCAATACATCCTGGAACGGGGAAGATGTACAAGGATCTCAAGAAACATTTTTGGTGGCCGGGTATGAAAGCCGATGTTGCTAAATACGTAGGAGAATGTTTGACGTGTTCTAAGGTCAAAGCTGAGCATCAGAAACCATCAGGTCTACTTCAACAACCCGAAATCCCGGAATGGAAATGGGAAAACATTACCATGGATTTCATCACTAAATTGCCAAGGACTGCAAGTGGTTTTGATACTATTTGGGTAATAGTTGATCGTCTCACCAAATCAGCACACTTCCTACCAATAAGAGAAGATGACAAGATGGAGAAGTTAGCACGACTGTATTTGAAGGAAGTCGTCTCCAGACATGGAATACCAATCTCTATTATCTCTGATAGGGATGGCAGATTTATTTCAAGATTCTGGCAGACATTACAGCAAGCATTAGGAACTCGTCTAGACATGAGTACTGCCTATCATCCACAAACTGATGGGCAGAGCGAAAGGACGATACAAACGCTTGAAGACATGCTACGAGCATGTGTTATTGATTTCGGAAACAGTTGGGATCGACATCTACCGTTAGCAGAATTTTCCTACAACAACAGCTACCATTCAAGCATTGAGATGGCGCCGTTTGAAGCACTTTATGGTAGAAAGTGCAGGTCTCCGATTTGTTGGAGTGAGGTGGGGGATAGACAGATTACGGGTCCGGAGATTATACAAGAAACTACCGAGAAGATCATCCAAATTCAACAACGGTTGAAAACCGCCCAAAGTCGACAAAAGAGCTACGCTGACATTAAAAGAAAAGATATAGAATTTGAAATTGGAGAGATGGTCATGCTTAAAGTTTCACCTTGGAAAGGCGTTGTTCGATTTGGTAAACGAGGGAAATTAAATCCAAGGTATATTGGACCATTCAAGATTATTGATCGTGTCGGACCAGTAGCTTACCGACTTGAGTTACCTCAACAACTCGCGGTTGTACATAACACTTTCCACGTCTCGAATTTGAAGAAATGTTTTGCTAAAGAAGATCTCACTATTCCGTTAGATGAAATCCAAATCAACGAAAAACTCCAATTCATCGAAGAACCCGTCGAAATAATGGATCGTGAGGTTAAAAGACTTAAGCAAAACAAGATACCAATTGTTAAGGTTCGATGGAATGCTCGTAGAGGACCCGAGTTCACCTGGGAGCGTGAAGATCAGATGAAGAAGAAATACCCGCATCTATTTCCAGAAGATTCGTCAACACCTTCAACAGCTTAAAATTTCGGGACGAAATTTATTTAACGGGTAGGTACTGTAGTGACCCGAACTTTTCCATGTTTATATATATTAATTGAGATTGATGTTTACATGATTAAATGTTTCCAACATGTTAAGCAATCAAACTTGTTAAGACTTGATTAATTGAAATAGGTTTCATATAGACAATTGACCACCCAAGTTGACCGGTGATTCACGAACGTTAAAACTTGTAAAAAAACTATATGATGACATATATATGGTTATATATATAGTTAACATGATATTATGATAAGTAAACATATCATTAATTATATTAACAATGAACTACATATGTAAAAACAAGACTACTAACTTAATGATTTTGAAACGAGACATATATGTAACGTTTATCGTTGTAACGACATTTAATGTATATATATCATATTAAGAGATATTCGTACATCATAATATCATGATAATATAATAATTTAAAATCTCTTTTGTTATTATAAACATTGGGTTAACAACATTTAACAAGATCGTTAACCTAAAGGTTTCAAAACAACACTTACATGTAACGACTAACGATGACTTAACGACTCAGTTAAAATGTATATACATGTAGTGTTTTAATATGTATTTATACACTTTTGAAAGACTTCAATACACTTATCAAAATACTTCTACTTAACAAAAATGCTTACAATTACATTCTCGTTCAGTTTCATCAACAATTCTACTCGTATGCACCCGTATTCGTACTCGTACAATACACAGCTTTTAGATGTATGTACTATTGGTATATACACTCCAATGATCAGCTCTTAGCAGCCCATGTGAGTCACCTAACACATGTGGGAACCATCATTTGGCAACTAGCATGAAATATCTCATAAGATTACAAAAATATGAGTAATCATTCATGACTTATTTACATGAAAACAAAATTACATATCCTTTATATCTAATCCATACACCAACGACCAAAAACACCTACAAACACTTTCATTCTTCAATTTTCTTCATCTAATTGAACTCTCTCAAGTTCTATCTTCAAGTTCTAAGTGTTCTTCATAAATTCCAAAAGTTCTAGTTTCATAAAATCAAGAATACTTTCAAGTTTGCTAGCTCACTTCCAATCTTGTAAGGTGATCATCCAACCTCAAGAAATCTTTGTTTCTTACAGTAGGTTATCATTCTAATACAAGGTAATAATCATATTCAAACTTTGGTTCAATTTCTATAACTATAACAATCTTATTTCAAGTGATGATCTTACTTGAACTTGTTTTCGTGTCATGATTTTGCTTCAAGAACTTTGAGCCATCCAAGGATCCATTGAAGCTAGATCCATTTTTCTCTTTTCCAGTAGGTTCATCCAAGGAACTTAAGGTAGTAATGATGTTCATAACATCATTCGATTCATACATATAAAGCTATCTTATTCGAAGGTTTAAACTTGTAATCACTAGAACATAGTTTAGTTAATTCTAAACTTATTCGCAAACAAAAGTTAATCCTTCTAACTTGACTTTTAAAATCAACTAAACACATGTTCTATATCTATATGATATGCTAACTTAATGATTTAAAACCTGGAAACACGAAAAACACCGTAAAACCGGATTTACGCCGTCGTAGTAACACCGCGGGCTGTTTTGGGTTAGTTAATTAAAAACTATGATAAACTTTGATTTAAAAGTTGTTATTCTGAGAAAATGATTTTTATTATGAACATGAAACTATATCCAAAAATTATGGTTAAACTCAAAGTGGAAGTATGTTTTCTAAAATGGTCATCTAGACGTCGTTCTTTCGACTGAAATGACTACCTTTACAAAAACGACTTGTAACTTATTTTTCCGACTAGAAACCTATACTTTTTTGTTTAGATTCATAAAATAGAGTTCAATATGAAACCATAGCAATTTGATTCACTCAAAACGGATTTAAAATGAAGAAGTTATGGGTAAAACAAGATTTGATAATTTTTCTCATTTTAGCTACGTGAAAATTGGTAACAAATCTATTCCAACCATAACTTAATCAACTTGTATTATATATTATGTAATCTTGAGATACCATAGACACGTATACAATGTTTCGACCTATCATGTCGACACATCTATATATATTTCGGAACAACCATAGACACTCTATATGTGAATGTTGGAGTTAGCTATACAGGGTTGAGGTTGATTCCAAAATATATATAGTTTGAGTTGTGATCAATACTGAGATACGTATACACTGGGTCGTGGATTGATTCAAGATAATATTTATCGATTTATTTCTGTACATCTAACTGTGGACAACTAGTTGTAGGTTACTAACGAGGACAGCTGACTTAATAAACTTAAAACATCAAAATATATTAAAAGTGTTGTAAATATATTTTGAACATACTTTGATATATATGTATATATTGTTATAGGTTCGTGAATCAACCAGTGGCCAAGTCTTACTTCCCGACGAAGTAAAAATCTGTGAAAGTGAGTTATAGTCCCACTTTTAAAATCTAATATTTTTGGGATGAGAATACATGCAGGTTTTATAAATGATTTACAAAATAGACACAAGTACATGAAACTACATTCTATGGTTGAATTATCGAAATCGAATATGCCCCTTTTTATTAAGTCTGGTAATCTAAGAATTATGGAACAGACACCCTAATTGACGCGAATCCTAAAGATAGATCTATTGGGCCTAACAAACCCCATCCAAAGTACCGGATGCTTTAGTACTTCGAAATTTATATCATATCCGAAGGGTGTCCCGGAATGATGGGGATATTCTTATATATGCATCTTGTTATTGTCGGTTACCAGGTGTTCACCATATGAATGATTTTTATCTCTATGTATGGGATGTGTATTGAAATATGAAATCTTGTGGTCTATTGTTACGATTTGATATATATAGGTTAAACCTATAACTCACCAACATTTTTGTTGACGTTTAAAGCATGTTTATTCTCAGGTGAATATTAAGAGCTTCCGCTGTTGCATACTAAAATAAGGACAAGATTTGGAGTCCATGTTTGTATGATATTGTGTAAAAACTGCATTCAAGAAACTGATTTCGATGTAACATATTTGTATTGTAAACCATTATGTAATGGTCGTGTGTAAACAGGATATTTTAGATTATCATTATTTGATAATCTACGTAAAGCTTTTTAAACCTTTATTTATGAAATAAAGGTTATGGTTTGTTTTAAAAATGAATGCAGTCTTTGAAAAACGTCTCATATAGAGGTCAAAACCTCGCAACGAAATCAATTAATATGGAACGTTTTTAATCAATAAGAACGGGACATTTCACTCCATTGTTCCAAAATGAAGCGTGCGGGCAACCCTTGACTTGGTGGTGATGAATTTAGGGTGAAAAGGTGAATTATTTGCTTGTGATGATCTATAGAATGCTCCTAGAAAGATTTGTACTAAAAATCTTGAATCTTGATATGATTATTCTTAAATTGCAAAATCTTATAGATATTTGAGCCTTTCTAGGGAGCATGTTTGTTTGTTTGATTTTTGAGTTGGAAGAAATGAAGAATTTAGTGGTTTAGGCTCGAATTGTGATTGATTTAGAGGATGCTTGAAGAAATGAAGTTTAGGCTTGAATTTGATTGATTATTTGATTTGAGTTTGTTGAAGAATTTAAGAAGATTATGGTTTGTTAAGTTTTGGTTGGTATTTGTTGAAATGGCTTGAAGACAATTCCTTGAAAGTCAAAGTTGGTCAAAGTCTTAAAAGTCATCGTTGAAAGTTGAAAGGATTGATGATTGATGAAACTTTGTGAAGAAAGTATTTGAAGGATGAATTGGTTTAAAGATCGTGAGGCCATGAAGATTGACAAAAGCATTGAGTTTGTATTAGTCAAAGTTGGTCAACATTATGAAGATATGGTTGAGTTTAGCCTTGCTTGAGGACAAGCAAGGTTCAAGTGTGGGGGGTTTGATATTTCACAAAATATACATATTTATCTTCGTAATATCTCGCTACATTCGTGGCGTTTTGATACAATTTGTGATGATTAGTGAGCGGTTTGTGGTATTTGGTCATTTCGGAGCAAAAGTTGTTTAATAGATCATATTATGCAAAGCAATCAACACTTGAGCTTAAGGAATGAATCAAGTGAAGTTTTGGGTTAAAAAGCCAAGTTTTAAAGACCGGAACGACGTTCCTATGTGAAGAAAATGATGATTTGGTGAACAGAACAAAAATGGGATTTCTAGGCAGTTTCAGGAACGGGGTTCCACTTTCTGAAACGGGGTTCCACTTTGTGGAACGTCGTTCCAGACCCATTTTCAACTAGAAATTCAGCTCGACTATAAATACGAATTTAGGGTTTTTAGTTGAGGGAGCTGCTTCTTTAGGCCATTTTGGAGCCCTAAAAGGGTTCCAATCGTGATTTCATCAAGATGAAGGCCAATTTCATGCTCCTAACTCCAATTCCATGAAGATTGAAGCTCCATTTCCATCATCCATTCTCCATTTTAGTGTTTCTTCTCCATTTTGGTAGTTTCTTTTCTCCATTTTAATTGTAATGATGAATGATTGTTTTCTTTGATTTATTTCTTGTTTATGCAATGATTATAACTTAGATTATTTGTGTTCACTTGATTTGTAAACTTGATGCTTGGATTTTGCCCTAATTTATGAATTGGGTGTTTGAATGAGTTGATGATTATTATGCTTGGTTGAAGATCCATAACTTTGATTGTTGAAAGTTTTACTTTGATTATATAAGTTGCCTAGCTTTTCTTAGGAATTTGATTAGTGAAGCAATTTGTACTTCAACACCATTGGTGATCTAGACAAACAAATTGGGGATTTCAAAGGATTGGGTTCTTGGTTTGGTTTGGTTTGATTTTCAATTAGCTTTTATTCAACATGGTAGTGTTTGATTATCTTAAGGGATTTTGATAATTAAAGGATTTTAAGGGATTTTAATCCAAAATCGATGTCTCAATGATTTCACTCATAACATAGTTTGATCTTTTGAAATGAGTTTGCGGGAGTTAATGAATTTCATTTGGTTGAGGTTTTATGGAAGTTAACGAATAAAAATGAAACTATATGTTTGAACATTATTGTGTAATGAATGAATTGGGTTAATCCATGGCAAAAGGTTGAACAATCAAGTGGACACGTTTCTCTCTTATTTGTTAATCTGTTTTAGGTTAAGTTTAGCTTAATCAACACTTAATCAAATCTTTCTTAAAACCCCCCAATCAAATTAGGATAATTACTAGTGTTTTGAGATTCATGTAAATTGCTCCCTGTGGAACGTACCTTGCTTAAATACCTGCTAGTTGCTATAATGATCAGGTTATTGTTGCTTGGGCATTTGTGTTAATTGGTTATGTGTTTGATCATTATTTTTATATAATTAAAAGTTGAGAACACGAACGATCACCCATCATATGCTCTTACGTGTATTAGTGCACACTACTTAACATGCGGTATGACAACGAAATCGGTAACCGATGAACTTGAAACTGAATTTGAAATTGAATGTTATGAACCAAGTTTGACTAATTAACCAACATTGACATGACCTACTGATGTGTTGACTTTGGTTGACCACTTTGACCAAGTTTGACTTTTGTTTGACCTTGGTTGAATTTTGTTGACTTGCATGAACTAGTTGACTATGTGTTGACTCCTACTTTTTAACGCGTCTGTATGAGCAATAGGACAACTTACTCTATGAAACCATTACTGTATAATATACAAATATTGACCAACCTAAATACGTATATCTAGGTTGCATTACTCGATAGTAAACCGTACAAGCTATTTGCTTTCTTTTCATACCGAGCTTTTCAAAGGTGAGTCTACAGTCCCACTTTTACTTACTATTTCTGGGATGAGAATACATGCTGTTTATAAATGCTTTTACTTTTGACACGAGTACTATTATACATATTGAGTTATTGTTCACAAAGCCCCTAGCTTGAATACTTTTATTACCCTCGGGTAAGCACAATTTAGATGGACGGATCCATTAGGTTAGACAAACCTCACCCTACTATAACTATGGTGATTTACTTTGAACTGTATGTACACTCGAACAAGTGTATACATTTTATGGGGTAAAGGATAAGTGTAGTGTATACTATACCCAGGTCTTTATGCTAGTATTCAAATGCTCATAGATTATGTACATTTTGCAACGTTTAGGTTGTGCTTATTGAAATCTCGTGGTCAAATGCAAATGAATTATTTTTCTGAACACTGTTTTTGAGATACTTTTTTACATTACTTAAACCTGTAGATTCACCAACATTATTGTTGACCTATTTTTGCGTGTTTGTTCTCAGGTCCATAAGAGGTACTAGCTTCCGCTGTTTGTTTGGTGCTTTGGGTCTGGCTGTGGAGTTAGCATGGTTTTAAAGACATTATTTTGTTTACTTTCACATTTAAACTTTCGCATTTAAACTTTTGCACTGGTTAAATACTGTTGGCTTGTGGTTACGATCACAATGGTATTTCTTTTGGTTATTGACTTATGTTTAAAAGTCAATTGTTTTAATAAAATTAAATGCGAATGCTTTTGAAACGTCTCATTTAGAGGGCGTAACTGTAACTATGGGACCTGTGATTAACACGCCGTCAGATGGAAATTTGGCGGGGTGTTATAATTGGGTTGGTCTATTTTATTATAACGGAAACTCTCTTTTATAATAAACCCTATATTTTTATCACGTGATACATTAATTATTTGTGCTTGAATTAAGTTTCTTGAAAATAAATTAATGGATAAATATATAATAGGTAGAATAAAAGTGATAATATTCTACGAAACAATAGTATCGTAATCCGGGATGCAGCTTACAGATTTAATAGAAACACTTTCATCATATAAAGTACCCCCCCCCCCCCCCCCCCCCCGCCCTTTAGTTTAATTTAGTATTTTAATTACTATTTTTTAATTACGAAATAACAAATATCAAAAGATATAAACTAATAATAATAATAAAAATTAGTCCCGATTAAAATGTTCAGTAAACGACACATGAGTCATACTTATTCATTAAAAACCTTTAACAAAAGTGCGAGTAATAATATTGTGATTTGGTCTATCTCCACACTTATAAATGACAAACATGAAGACCTTAATCAAACAACCCGCACGGTCTAAAAAGCCGTGTCGGGTGGTGCGACCGTCCGATATTCCTACAGCTGGTGACCGTGAGAAAGAACGTGACGACTGGAGGTGCATCAAGATATACCTGATTTTAAGGCCCTATATAAGTCTACTCGATATCGTCCTCGTGGACATGATAACCAAGTGAGTGTTGAGCATTATTATAAGGTTGATATATCTATTTGCACGTTGAACAAGCAATTGCATGAGAAGGAAAACAGGTTCAATGATCATGTCTTGGAGTAGGGCTGTTAACGAACCGAGCAGTTCACGAGCTACTCGAATTCGAGCTCGGATTTCTCGAATTCGAACACTATGATATTCAAACTCGAGTCGATCTCGAACATGAATTATTGTTCGATTAGTTTCACGGACCGAGCTTAAAAGCATTAGTATTTGGCTCGACTCGATCGAAAGCTCGTTTATTTTTTACAAACGAACGAGTTAGTCTAGTCGAACGAGCTAATCGAGCATAGCTTCTATCTTTAAGTACGAAATTCTATAAGTACGAAATTCAACCATACACTTAAGTACGTTGTGTCTAAAATTTGATACTCATTTAGTACAAAACTTTCAAGTTAACAAAAGTTGAAATGGGTTCAAATTTGAGTTTTTGCACGTACTAGAACAATAAGATATGATCTAAAAAACTAGCATATCGAACTCGAGCTTCTAAACGAGCATTTTAAGTGTAATAAGTTTAAAACTTAGTTTCGAACTAAAGTCTTTCAAACTTAAACGAGCTTCGAACTCGAACTCGAACAATAGTTACATTTTCGAGTTCGAACTCGAGCACGTTTTTAATAGTTTAATCGAACTCGAGTCGAAATCAAGCCGAATAATTAGTAAACGAACGAGCTATAATTTCATGATATTCGATTCGACTCGGTTCGATAACAGCCCTATCTTGGAGTTGCTAACTCTTAATTCAGCTTTAGTTCCAAAAAGAATCCTTGATGCGTGTGATACTGATCAGATTTTTCATCTTGTTAAGAAATATTATCCTGCTAATTTTAAAGAACAAGACAGGATTTGATTGAGGTATTAGTTGGGGATTTTTGAAATTTAATTGTCAATGAACCCAAAGCTTCGTGTAGCTGCTACTATTGCTGAATTGTGCAAAACTCTTGTGGAAATTCGGAAGTGTGAGGTATATTCTATGATCGATAGACTAATTTAACTAATCTTAACGATTCTGGTTTCAACTGCTACAACTGAGAGGGCATTTTCAGCAATGAAACTGTGCAAAAATCGGCTCCGCAATAAGATGTCAGATGAGTTTCTTGCAAATAACTTGGTGGTGTATGTAGAAAAAGATATTGCCAAAAGATATGATTCAAAAGGCATAATTGATGAATTTAAAGGCATTAAAGGTCGCCGAGCTGAACTGAAATCTTTGAATTTTTCTTTAATCGGTTGTTTTGGTTTTAGTTAACTTGCTAACTTATGGTTATGTTTCACACACACACACACACACACACACACACACACACACATATATATATATATATATATATATATATATATATATATATATATATATATATATATATATATATATAAAGTATAACTTTTTGCATTTATTATTTAAGATTGTTGTTAATGCTACAGGACTGGTTATGTTAGGTATTCCTTCTTATCTGTTTGTGTTTCTTCCATGTAAATCATTTGCATAGCTAGTTTGGTTCTACATGTCCCTTAATTATTATTACTATATGTAAATGTTGTATAGGTTGTGTCCTAGGGACTAATTTGTTCGTTACTTTTTGTTGTACTTGTAAATCCTTTTATATAATTGCAATCTGCTTTTTTGCCTTTGACAATTAATAATAAAAATAATTCAGGATTGTCGTTTGTATCGATCTCACCCCATGATAAAAAATTTCAAGTTCCGCCACTAATTCTGGTATTTATCTTAGGTCAACATATGTTAATTCTCGGGTTTGATAGTTTCAATTGGTACTTTTGTTATTCATTTCGTTTACGGGTCTTGTTGTTGTAATGGTTAGATTGAATTTTATTTTAATATCTGTTGAGCCACATTCTTAGGATGTATCACTTCCACTTCATTTTTGATCTTTAGATTATTTTGATTATTTTCATATTCAATATATATATATATATATATATATATATATATATATATATATATATATATATATATATATATATATATATATATATATATATAGTAGAGGGATCAAATGAAAACTTTTTTTGTGTGAGAACCCTGAGAACTCAAAAATACACTGAAATTCGAGCAAAAATGGGACACGGGCGAACAAAAAACATGATAGTCGAGCAAAAATGGGGAAAGCCGAACAAAAAAAACACGGCCGAACAAAAAAAGAAATTCGAACAAAAATTGTTAAATTCGAACAAAAATGTGTTCTACATTTTTGAAAGTCGAACAAAAAAATGTAGAAAACACGGGTAGTCGAACAAAAATATTGATATTCGAACAAAAATGTGTTCTACATTTTTGAAATTCGAACAAAAAAAAATTTGCTCGACTATGAATTTGTGTTCGTCCGTGTTTTGATTTTTGCTCGAATTTCCTTTTTTTGCTCGCCCGCCACTTTTTTTTCTCGAATTTCAGTGTATTTGGAGTGTATTTGGAGTTTCTAGAGTTCTCACACTAAAAAGGTTCTCACTTGATCCTCTCCCTATATATATATATCATAATCATTATTTTAGTAAGAACGTGGCCTACGTAACTTATTTTTTTTTATGTTATTAACGAAAGTGTTAACCTATAAATCTATGATATACATTGAAGTGATTTTAAAGAAATCATATTTTTTTTTTAGAAAAATGCTAATGACAACTCTTAAGGTTGTCATTAAGAGGATATGACTTGTAAGAAATACTTGTACTTTACTATGAATAAACCACCACCTAGAAAAAGAAATACTTGTACTTTATTTGCCAAAAGATATGATATAATTTGTTAGGTTTTTGTTCATTGATATTGTCAAATTGATATGAGCTATTTAGTGATAACTATATAATAACAGGTTAATTATAAAAGAACAATTATTGTCACTTGTTAAGCATTAAAGTGGACATTGTTTTTCCCATTTGGTTATTCCTTTACTTTATTTCCACGTTTTAGTTATTAAAAACCCAACCTATCAAAACCTCTTCTTTAGAACAATTATTAGTTAATTTAATTCTGAACAACTGATCTTTGTGGACGAACTGGAACTCGCTAAATACTTTACTGCATTGATCAATAATAATTTCCTGCTTCGTGTGATAAAATCATTTAGTTTAGTACATTAATTTTAGGTGTGGTTTTACAACATCAACTTTTAGGTGCCGCTGCCGGAGAGTGGTGTTTTTTTAGGATTTTAAAAGATTTTAGTTGTTCGATCCTTTCGTGGGACTTGTTTTCGAGTAAGTTAATTTTTGTTATTTTATTTTTTTTGGTTTTACGCACTTGTTTATGGTGTTGTGATTGCAGGTTCGGTGGAAGTGCATGAAACTATGTTTAGCCAAATTAGAGCCATTTTCTGAACAAGAAAGAAAATACCATGAGTGTTGAAAGTTGAGGCAAGAGCAAGCTCTTATTGAGAGATTAGAGTCATTATCACTGGATTATGAGATTTTTATTGAGACAGGGACTGTTATTGAGGAACCAGTCATGAATGATCCTAATGATCAACCAATATAGAGTGCTAGGAAAACTGCGCCACCAGCTCTACCACCACCTATTTGAATACCGGATGTTACTGTTGATTCATTTGAGGTTAAGCCTCAATTTATTCACATGGTTAGGGAGCATTTGTTCGACGGGGAAACCAACAATGCGATTGAACATAATGAATAGTTTGACGAGTTATGCGATCTGTATCTGAACAAGGATGTAAGTTCAAATTCTTTTAAATTGAGACATTTTCCTTATTCTTTAATAGGAGATGCGAGAGCATGGTTGAAATCTCAACCATAAAATTCTATCACAACTTACGCCCAAATTCGCGACAAGTTCATTACCAGGTATTTTCCGCTAGTTAAAGTAGAAAAGTTGAAAGCTAAGCTTAATTCATTTGCTCGGAAGTATGATGAGTCATTGTATGAGGCATGCTAGAGATTGAAGTATGATTAGGGAGAAAGGTTTGCTTGAGGACAGGCAAAGTCTAAGTGTGGGATATTTGATAAGCATTTATTTGCTTCATTTGGTAGATTATGTCATTACGAAGGCTATGTTTCAAGAATCACTAAAAACAGATGAAAAACGAGGAAAAACGAGCAAAACCGGCTAAGACGATTAACTCGCGTTTAAATAGATTATTTTATAATTTTTGGAAAAGTTTATTTACTTAATCTTATGTTGTAGAATATTTAATTACGAACGCGTGGGCGCAAGAATCGTCATAAACGGAGCTAAAACGAAGATTCTAGAGCGAAAACGGTGAAAGACAAGTTACGAGCCAGCATACGGCTTGCCATATGGATTGCCAGGGTGCCATACGGCTTACCATACGGTCTGCCACTATGGGAAATGGCCTGCCAGCATTCGGGCACACAAAACGGCTTGCCCTGGCATACGGCCTGCCAGCTGTATACCAGAAAATTTTTGCCTATTTAAGGAGCTTTTTGTATTCATTTTTACACACACATTCTTCACTTCTCTCTCTAAAAACATCTCTCTATTATCGCTCTCTAGTGATCAGTAGGAGGTTAGTTCTCTCTCTACTTTCTCTCTCTAGATTCTAGTGATCAATAGAAGATTAGTATGTAGTTAGTAGTAGAATCTATCGAGCATTGTAACGTTATGGATATTATGAAGAAATACAAGTGTTATTCTGCCGACATTATTCGGTAATATCTATCATTTCTTTTATTAATTTATCATAATATTCTTGTTTGATGTTTGTGATTTATTAATAGTGGAAATGCTTGTTGCCATGATGTGTGAGTAATTGTTTGATTGTTTGCCATGATTTAATAATGTTAGTTAGGGATGATTTTCGTTTCATACTCGCTTTCTGTCTATGATATTAAACCTCGTTATTATCGTCCTTCCACCAATAAACTTGATTAAAACCTTTTATAAAGTCGATAATTATAAGGTAATTAATTATCTGTGTTTATACATTGGTCAAGGTATGAACCCGTTGGAAATACTATAGAGTACATAGGGAATTACCGTAGGACCAGATCAAGACATTGGTCAAGAGTATAAGACTCGAGGAAATACTGTCCAACAGTAGAGTATAGTGTTGATATACTATAGGACCACTTGAGCATGGTCAAGGTTATAAGCTATGGAACCACTATAAGTCTAGTACATGGTGGATAACTAAGGGATTTATTTGGTAGATTTACGTGAGGGCTGGTTTAAATCATAAATGGGAATTTAACGCACTACAATACAAACTAAGCTTATAAATCTTAAAGGATGACTGAGAACTATCAGAGGTTCTAATTTGTCTACAAACCCTTAGATTTTACCAAACCATTGACAGAAAGGAATTCGAAACACAATCATAACCACTCACTTGGGTGATATACTAAGGTGTTAAGAAAGGTCGGATATTATATATATATATATATATATATATATATATATATATATATATATATATATATATATATATATATATATATATATATATATATATATGCCTGTGCTACTTTATTCGTACGCCCAAGGTATGCATTGAATCCAAGATGGGCCGCTTATATTCTTAAACCGGATAAAGCGTCGGGAGTTGAGCGTAGTCCATCCGATCAGAATCACGATAGCCTAGTTCCTCGTGACATGCTAATCGAGAAATCAATTAGTAGGGAATTTAGTGTTTACACCAAGGTATATCTATCCAATGAGTGTCTCGCAATCATCCGAACGCTACATTATCTTAAATCATGGTGAACCACGTCTTCTCTGTCCTTAGCTGTTGCATGCTAGCTAGCTTATTTTAATTATATTGCTTTAATATTTTAAATACAATTATAAATCAAATCAACCCAACTATTGCCTTTATATAATTTGATATTCCGGATAAAGTGGTGTCTAGAATAAACCGGTTGGACTTGGTTGTTGGATTTTCCGAACAGTCGCCAATTTATTGGGACCAAAAGGATCTTGCCTCTTCACACAAGGTGTACCTGGCCACTAGTCTTGGATACTAAATTGTGTATAAACCCATCTTAATTACTAAATTATCTTAATAAGCTCCGTTTCAAATTTGACTGCTTAAGGAACGAACTTAGGTCATATTTGCCCTTGCTAACCCATAGGAAGGAATAATAGATTTGGGCCCAGCAATATATAAATTAAACAATCAGTTTCTTCTGTTGATATCCTGAATTGACATTTTGCTACCTAACGACACCGCATAAATAAATCGTCCGATTCGGGCATATCAATGAGATTGGGGATTGTACTGTCTTTACTGAGTCTGGTAATTTTGTGATCTCTCAATTGTCTGATATGGCGGATTACACTTCTTACTGCACATAGAGGAAGTGAACAAGATGGAAAGTGTGAAGAGTGTAACATCATGTTATGAAGGTGGAATCAGGATTAGTGACATAACTCCCGAGTATGGTATTTATTTTATGACTTTAATGTCGGGCGGTTCTTCTCATTTGGATGTGAATAAGTTGGAAGTGAATAAGATAGAGACTACCGAGTCTCCCCGGGTTAAGGTTAAGGAAGATGTGAATTTAGTTGAGAAGAAGGTGGAAGTTGAGGAAGAATCCAAATTGCAAGTCTACAAGCCAACAGTTCCATATCCACATGTGATTCGATTCGAGAAACCAAAAGAGCATGATTTTAAATCTTTAAATAATGATAATATTTGTGTAAATGTGCCTTTGGTTAATGTTCTTGTAGGTATGCCCAATTATGGAAAATTTTTAAAGGATCTTATTGCTAAGAAGGTGAGCATGAGCAAGCATCTACCGTGTTTCTTGAAGCCGTGTGTGCTACTATTATGATGAAAAGGGAAATGCCACCTAAGTTAGGTGAGCCAGGGTCGATCATTATACCTTGTCAGGTGAATGGGACAGAATTATTAAGTCTTTAGCAGATTCAGGTGATAGTATTAATTAATTCCATATTCTTTTTACTCACGATTAAACCTAGGTGACCTTAAGCTGACTATTTTGGATGTTTGATTAATTGATTAATCGGTTAGTAGAACCGTAGGGAGTGCTGAGAATATGATTGTTAAAATTGGTGCACTAGAATTTCCAGTAGATCTTGTGGTTGTTGATTTGATAGAGGATAAGGTTGTACCACTGATTTTGGGTAGGCCATTTTTAGAAACCGCAGGTGCTTTAATTGTTTTAAAAATTGAGAAACTGACTCTTAGAGATGGAGGTAGACGGATGAGTTTTCAAACTAAGTGTATTGTAAACCCGCCACTCACACCTATAGGGTCTTTAAATGTTGTGGATAGTGTTGAGACCTTAGGATACAACAGGTTTTAGTAAACCAACTAAGTGTAGAGGAAAAGTTGAGAAGGAACCCATAGTTAAACCTCTCGGAGATAAGATTGTTGGTAAGTCTATGGGGAAGCTATATGGGTGGGTTCAAATGTCTATGTCTGAAAAGGATAAACATGCGAGGGATAGGTTGGTATCAAATATGTCTAAGAAAGAGAAAGGTAAGTTGAGAGAGTTGTGTAAAGAGTCAAAGCATGCAGATGTTTAGTTATTGACTCAGATTAGGTATGGTTGTTCTAGTGGTGGTTCCCATGGATTGAAGGATGAGGGAACCCATCATCTACTGAAGTAGAGACCGAGTCGAGTGCACGACTTGTTAATAAACATGCATATGTATACTTGTATAGTTTGTATAATTTGTTTTTTGAAAATCAAAATATCCTAAAAATTTGTAAAATTTTATAAAACCAAAAATATTTTGCTTTTTGTGTTTTATGTTTCTCGTGTATTCATTGCATGTACCATTTGAGGTGAACATTATGTGATGACAATCGAGGAATAGTCATCAGTTAAAAACCCTATGTCACCTCGTTACGTGATTTCCAGCTCTACATCCGGGTATCTTTATTCCCATTAGTCTATTATCCTCTCGAATTTATATTTGGTTATCTGATTTCATGAATGAAGGCATTACATGATCTTAAGTGTGGGGAGAGAGATATAAATTTTTGTAGATGTATTACACTTAGCTTTATGTCTTATTTTTGAGTCATTTTTGAAAAATTTGAGGATTTTTAAAATATTTGAATCATTCAAAAGCAAAGTTGTAATAGTTTTATTGAGCTTATTTAGAGATGTTATCACTATTGTGTATTAAGAATGTTGCAGGTACCTTACTAATGTTTTATGGTGTTTTTTGTGTTTACGATCATATTTGTTAAGGATGATCTCCTAAAAAGATCAAATCAGCTTTTAAGTCAGATTATACTAAATTTTTATAGGTTGACCTTACAGTTAGAGATATGTTATTTCATGGCATTTCAATGACATATGGACTTAATTTAGTATATTCCTAACCTACATTATTTTCTACCGACATTATTATGATGTTAGGTGAGGCTTGGCTTGACTATAAGCGGGAAACCAACGCACATTTATTCAAAATCTTTTGATACTGATAGCAACATTGCATCAGGGGGCGCTCGGTGAGAATCGCATGAGACTATAATCACGGAAACTAATTTTTCGATGAGGCTAAATTTGGAGGTCTATCCAGTGTAATAGCTGGAGCATTGAGTACAATGGGTAAAAGCCTAAATTGTGCAGTCTGAAACAATCATCTACCTTGGTGGATGGTTCTTGTACAAATATTTCGTTAAACAGTTATTCCATTTACCTTAGAGCCTTTTGGGGCTAAAGCCAAAACACGGGAACTACTTGGGGCCAAATCCAAGAAAACTCGTTAGCTAAAATAAGTCATGTGGGATTTAAACTATGACCCTACTTCATTTGTGCACCCTGCTCTAGAGTCATAAGAGTGGTCATTGCTACACTTGATGAGTGTCGTTGTCCTGAAAACGAGGATGAAAATGGATGGCACACCCAACTTACAACTTGGTTCCTACCATTTGAAGCGATTTGGCATTTTTGAAGTTCAAGAGTTTACATTCGAAAGTTATTTGTCAAGATGTGATGATGTTTAAAGCTTAGTCTTGCTTGAGAGCAAGCAAGATTCAAGTGTGGAAGAATATGATAACGCTCCGTTTATACATATTTTATGTACGTTATTGGTTCCTAATTTGAATTCAACAAGGTTTGAAGGTTATTTGGTATTCATTTGATTAGAAAGGTGAATTCTACCGAAGAATGTTAAAAGGATGTATTATGTTTAAAAGAGTTAAAGATTTCAGCTTCAAAGTGTAAAAATTAATGAAAACACATGTTTCAAAATCGATGCTCCGCATCAATATTAGGATGCGCCACATCGTCCTATGTCCAAGAACAATTCAGTAACATTCGATTCAGGATATATCTCATTAGTTCAGGATGCATCGCATTGCTTCAGCAAACGGAAACGCCACATCTCTCAGGATGTGCCACATCTCTTTAGCATTCTGCAAAATCGGATTTTTTCAGCCTATAAATAGAAGGGGACTTAGTCAGTTTTGGTGGGACGAATTCCAGACGAATTGGATAGCTAGGGTTTCAAATTTTAGAGGTTGTTTTGGCCGTTTCAATTGCTTTTCAAGAGTTTAACATCAAGATTGAAGATTGGGTCATAGATCATCATTGGTACTCTAGTTTTTATTAATTTTTGTGATTTAATTATGAATACTTTTGTTATCTTTTGTTTGATTGATTATTCCATGAAAATGCTTGGCTATACTCCTAATGTTTACTTTAATGTAAGACTTGTGATGATAGATTGTTCTATATTTTGAATTATTAGTGGAACTATAATTGATTTCAATGTAAGTTGATTGAATTTGTTTGGTCTTTGTTCATTG
Organism: Rutidosis leptorrhynchoides; assembly: GCF_046630445.1. NCBI lineage: Eukaryota > Viridiplantae > Streptophyta > Magnoliopsida > Asterales > Asteraceae > Rutidosis > Rutidosis leptorrhynchoides. The sequence goes on from NC_092337.1 coordinate 115,398,688, forward strand.
ATATTGTGAGATTGATATGAGCTTAATAGTGGCAACAAGTCACGTTTTTACCCCCAATATTAAGCCCTAAATCAATAAATTTATTAACTTTATCGAATAATTAAGCGTTTATCTACTTTATTTGGTAGATCAAGTGATTATGAAGATAATAAAAGAAGAATCGAAGAAAATGAGCTTAAAACGAAGAATCTAGAGCGAAAATGGTGGAAATAAAGTTACGACCTCGAAGTGCAAGTTACGACCCCGTGATCAGCTTGAGTGCTCTGGAAACCAAGCTACACTGGCATGTTACACAAGTTTCCATTTAGAACCACACGGGATGCCAAGCCAGTCACACGTGCTGCCATGATCAAAAGCACGCGGGTGGAACACCCGGGCTACCACTCTACACAGGCCCCTACACAGGTCGTGTACGCGACCAGCCACTTCCACCCGGCCACATCACATGGCCTGCCAGGGTTAAATTTGCCTATAAATTGAGTCCAATTATTGTCATTCAAACACACTTCTCTTTTCACTCACCTCTCTCACCACAATACTTTCTCTCTCTAGAAAGCTAAATGCTTTCGCTGCCTTCTCACCTTTAGAGAAAAATTAGTACATTCAAGACTTGTAACAAAGCACTTGTTTCTATACATTCAAGAAAAATTAATACATTCAGGACTTATAACATTCAAGACTTCGTTTCTATACGGTGAACGCCTTCCTTAATTTAATGATATGGTTTTGTTATATTAAATTGCTTTCATCATATGTATTCGTCTATATGTTATAGTTGTTTCGTATGTTGGATATTTATCTGAAACTTATACTATTGTTATGCTGAAACCTTGCCGGATTTAAAAGTCTAATTCATGGACCACCCTTTCCAATTACTCACGTGGCAATTACCTAGTGTTAGGACCTAATCAATCCTAGAATACAGGACAAGTAGTTATCCGTGTTTAACGTCACTATAACGTTTAGTACCTACATATAGATAGTCATTTATTGATCACATAAGAGTTGCCCAATTTAAGATTGCGATTAGAGTAAGTACCATAGAGTTTAGAGAACACTTACTTACTCAAAAGCATAGTTCGTGTCATAAGCAAGATCCTAGTGATGTCGTAAGATGATCTGGGATTGAGAAATTGATCGTAAAGAGAAGACCTTTAATCTAATTATCTGTACCTTAGAATATTTAAGATTGCACATCTGTTATTGTTACGGCATAACTAGGTATTAAGTGGGGATCTTGACAACAGTTAAACTAACCAGGGGTAAGAAAATCTGAAACCTTTCTTAGGTATGCCACTTTAACATTGGGAGTGGGCATATTAGTTTTGGCTTAAAACCTAAACTCTTAGTGACAAGTAAATTAGGTTCACCCCAATTGATTGAGGTTTAGTGTTCATTTTAGGAAGTAAGACTTTATCAACGATATACCTTATCTCTCGATATTGCATCCACCTATTTTACTTTATGTGTCTATTATTCTATATACAACACTATAAAACCTAAAATCATTGCACCCTACTCCCTATTGGGTTAACTTTAGACGCACTTTGATCCCATGTTATCGGCAGACGTAAAAAAATATGAACTCATGTTATACTTATCACTTACACAGTTACACGTTATAAGAAAAGGCAAGTAGGTGAAATATATCCAGAAACCCCAGCTAAATATAAATAAAATAACTACACCACCCCCTTTCGATATCCTGAATAGACGACATGCGGCCTAACGATACATCATCAAAATAATCCGTCTATTTTGGTCATATCGGAGTTGTTAACTGATATCTATTTAACAACATGTTTAATTATAAAAGAACAATCCTTGTCACTTGTTAAACATTAAAGTGGACACTATTGAAATGTCCCGTTCATATTGATTATAAACGTTCCATATTAATTGATTTCGTCGTAAGGTTTTGACCACTATATGAGACGTTTTTCAAAGACTGCATTCATTTTTAAAACAACCATAACCTTTATTTTATCGATAACGGTTTTAAAAAAAAACATTACGTAGATTATCAAATAATGATAATCTAAAATATACCGTTTACACACGACCATTACATAATGGTTTATAATAAAAAATATATTACATCGAAATAAGTTTCTTGAATGCAATTTTTACACAATATCATACAATCATGGACTCCAAATCTTGTCCTTATTTTAGTATGCAACAGCGGAAGCTCTTAATAATCACCTGAGAATAAACATGCTTTAAACATCAACAAAAATATTGGTGAGTTATAGGTTTAACCTATATATATCAAATCGTAATAATAGACCACAAGATTTCATCTTTCAATAACATACAATCTGTATAAAAATCATTCACATGTTGAACACCTGGTAACCGACATTAACAAAATGCATATAGAATATTCCCAAAACAGAAATCCATCTGTATTAATAACTCAAAGTACTAAAGCATACCATTTTCCAGTATGGGGGGAGTTAGTGCCCGTAGATCTACCTTTAGGATTCGCGTCAATTAGAGTGTATGTTCCCTAATTCTTAGGCTACCAAGCTAAAAAGGGTGATATTCGGTATTCATAATCCAACATAGAATGTAATTTCAAGTACTTGTGTCTATTTTGTAAAACATTTACAAAACTACATGTATTCTCATCCCAAAAATATTAGATTTAAAAGTGGGACTATAACTCACATTCACAGATTTTTACTTTGCCGAAAATAAGACTTGGCCACTGGTCGATTCACGAACCTATAACAAATATATACATATGTATCAAAGTATGATCAAAATATAATTACAACTTTTTTTGTATTACGTTTTAATGATTTGAGTTTGTTAAGTCAGCAGTCCTCGTTAGTAACCTACAACTAGTTGTCCACATTTAGATGTACAGAAATAAAGCAATATATATTATCTCGAATCAATCCACGACCTCGTCTATAAAAGTCTCAGGCTAGATCACAACTTAAAGTATATATAATATTTTGGAATCAACCTCAACCCTGTATAGCTAACTCCAACATTACTGCATATAGAGTGTCTATGGTTGTTCCGAAATATATATATAGATGGGTCGATATGATATGTCAAAACATTGTATTCGTGTCTATGGTATCCCAAGATTACATAATATATGTTAGAATACATGTATAATACAATATAAGTTAGTTAAGTTATGATTTGTATAAATTTGTTACAAATTTCACGTAGCTACAACAAGCAAAATTATCCAATCTTGTTTTACCCATAATTTCTTCGTTTTAAATCCGTTTTGAGTGATTCAAGTTGCTATGGTTTCATATTGAACTTAAGTTTATGAATCTAAATAGAAAAAGTATAAGTTTATAGCTGGAAATACAGGTTACAAGTCATTTTTGTAAAGGTAGTCATTTCAGTCGAAAGAACGACGTCTAGATGACCATTTTGGAAAACATACTTCCACTTTGAGTTTAACCATGATTTTTGGATATAGTTTCATGTTCATAAGAAAAATCATTTTCCCAGAAGAATAACTTTTAAATCAAAGTTTATCATAGTTTTTAATTATCAAACCCAAAACAGCTCGCGGTGTTACTACAACGGCGTATGTCCGATTTTACGGTGTTTTTCGTGTTTCCAGGTTTTAAATCATTAAGTTAGCATATCATATAGATATAGAACATGTGTTTAGTTTATTTTAAAAGTCAAGTTATAAGGATTAACTTTATTTACAAACAAGTTTAGAATTAACTAAACTATGTTCTAGGGATTACATGTTCAAATATTCGAATAAGATAGTTTTATATATAAGAATCGAATGATGTTATGAACGTCATTACTACCTCAAGTTTAGTAGGTAAACCTACTGAAAGTGACAAAAATTGATCTAGCTTCAAAGGATTCTTGGATGGCTTGAAAGTTCTTGAAGTAGAATCATGACACCAAAACAAGTTCAAGTAAGATTATCACTCGAAATAAGATTGTTATAGTTATAGAAATTGAACCAAAGTTTGAATATGAGTATTACCTTGAATTAGAAAGATATCTTACTATAAATAAGAAAGATTTCTTGAGATTGGATGATCACTTGAAATGGATTAGAATGATTGGAAGTAGACTTGTAAACTTGAGAGTATTCTTGATTTTATGAAACTAGAACTTATAGAATTTATGAAGAATACTTAGAACTTGAAGATAGAACCTGAGAGAGATCAATTAGATTAATAAAATTGAAGAATGAAAGTGTTTGTAGGTGTTTTTGGTCGTTGGTATATGGATTAGATATAAAGGATGTGTAAGTTTGTTTTCATGTAAATAATTCATGAATGATTTATAATATTTTTGTAATTTTGTGAGATATTTAATGCTAGTTGCCAAATGATGGTTCCCACATGTTTAATGACTCACATGGGCTGCTAAGGAGCTGATCATTGAAGTGTATATACCAATAGTATATACATCTAGAAGCTGTGTATTGTACGAGTACGAATACGGGTGCATACGGGTAGAATTGTTGATGAAAATGAATGAGGATGTAATTGTAAGCATTTTTGTTAAGTAGAAGTACTTTGATATGTGTCTTGAAGTCCTTCAAAATTGTACAAATACATCTTAATACACTACATGTATATACATTTTAACTGAGTCATTAAGTCATCGTTAGTCGTTACATGTAAGTGTTGTTTTGAAACCTTTAAGTTAACGATCTCATTTAGTGTTGTTAACCCATTGTTTATTATATCTAATGAGATGTTAAATTATTACATTTTAATGATATTATGATGTATGAATATATCTTAATATGATATATATATATATACATTAAAATGTTGTTACAACGATAATCGTTACATATATGTCTCGTTTCGAAATCCTTAAGTTAGTAGTCTTGTTTTTACATATGTAGTTCATTGTTAACACACTTAATGATATACTTAATTATCATTTTATCATGTTAAACATAGTGTATCTATATCTTAATATGATTCATATGTATTTAGTAAGACGTTGTTATAACGATAATCGTTATATATATCGTTTCGAGTTTCTTAATTCAATAATCTCATTTTTATGTATATCACTCATTGTTAATACACTTAGTAAGATACTTACTTATCATAATTTCATGTTAACCATATATATGTCTATATATATAACATCATGTAGTTTTTACGAATTTTTAACGTTCGTGAATCGCCGGTCAATTTGGGTGTTCAATTGTCTATATGAAACGTTCTTCAAATTTTCCTCTTTTAAAACTCCCTGTTGTGCCTCCTTTATTTGAGTAGTAAGGTTAGTACGAATAATTATATTCATAGCTTTTACCCGTATAGGTTCTATGTCCTTTCTACTCAAGGCGTCGGCTACCACATTTGCCTTCCCCGGGTGGTAACGGATCTCAAAGTCGTAATCATTCAACAGTTCAATCCACCTACGCTGTCTCATGTTCAGTTGTTTCTGATTAAATATATGTTGGAGACTTTTGTGGTCGGTATATAATACTTTTGACCCCATATAAATAGTGCCTCCAAGTCTTTAATGCAAAAACAACAGCGCCTAATTCCAAATCGTGAGTGGTATAATTTTGCTCGTGAATCTTTAATTGTCTGGACGCATAAGCAATTACCTTTGTTCGTTGCATTAATACACTGCCGAGGCCTTGCTTTGAGGCGTCACAATATATCACAAAATCATCATTCCCTTCAGGCAATGACAATATAGGTGCCGTAGTTAAATTTTTCTTCAATAATTGAAACTCTTTCTCCTGCTCATCCTTCCATTCAAATTTCTTCCCTTTATGCGTTAATGCAGTCAAGGGTTTTGCTATTTTAGAAAAATCTTGGATGAATCTTCTGTAGTAACCAGCCAATCCTAAAAATTGACGTATATGCTTCAGAGTTTTTGGGGTTTCCCACTTTTCAACTGTTTCAATTTTTATCGGATCCACCTGAATACCTTCTTTGTTCACTATGTGACCGAGGAATTGAACTTTTTCCAACCAAAATGCACACTTTGAAAATTTAGCGTACAGTTTTTCTTTCCTCAAAAACTCTAGCACTTTTCTCAAATGTTCTTCGTGCTCTTGATCATTCTTTGAGTAAATAAGTATGTCATCGATGAAAACAATGACAAACTTGTCAAGGTATGGTCCACACACTCGGTTCATGAGGTCCATGAACACAGCTGGTGCGTTAGTCAACCCAAACGGCATAACCATAAACTCGTAATGACCGTAACGCGTTCTGAAAGCAGTCTTCGGAATATCATCCTCCTTCACCCGCATTTGATGATACCCAGAACGTAAATCAATCTTCGAATAAACTGACGAGCCTTGTAGTTGATCAAATAAGTCGTCGATTCTCGGTAGTGGATAACGGTTCTTGATGGTAAGTTTGTTCAACTCTCGGTAGTCGATACACAATCTGAATGTACCATCCTTCTTTTTGACAAACAAAATAGGAGCTTCCTATGGTGATGTACTTGGTCGTATAAAACCACGCTCTAAAAATTCTTATAATTGGCTTTGGAGTTTCTTCATTTCGCTGGGTGCGAGTCTGTATGGAGCATGAACTATTGGTGCAGCTCCTGGTACAATATCTATTTGAAATTCAACGGATCGGTGTGGAGGTAGTCCCGGTAATTCTTTCAGAAACACATCGGGAAATTCTTTTGCGACGGGAACATCATTGATGTTCTTTTCTTCAGTTTGTACTTTCTCGACATGTGCTAAAACAGCATAGCAACCTTTTCTTATTAGCTTTTGCGCCTTCAAATTACTAATAAGATTTAGCTTCGCGTTGCTCTTTTCTTCGTACACCATTAAGGGTTTTCCTTCTTCTCGTACAATGCGAATTGCATTTTTGTAACATACGATCTCTGCTCTCTCCTTTTTCAACCAGTCCATGCCAATTATCACATCAAAACTCCCTAACTCTACTGGTTTCAAATCAATCTTAAACATTTCGTTAACCAGTTTAATTTCTCGATTCCGACATATTTTATTTGTCGAAATTAATTTACCGTTTGCTAATTCGAGTAAAAATTTATTATTCATAGGCATCAATGGACCACTTAATTTAGCACAAAAATCTCTACTCATATAGCTTCTATCTGCACCCGAATCAAATAAAACATAAGCAGATTTATTGTCAATGAGAAATGTACCCGTAACAAGCTCCGGGTCTTCCTGCGCTTCTGCCGAATTAATGTTGAAGACTCTTCCACGGCTTTTCCCATTTGTATTTCCTTGGTTTGGGCATTTACTCTTGACGTGGCCCGGTTTTCCACGTCCATAACAAATAAAGGCGGCATTACTTGTCCCGACATTACTCGTTGCATTATTTTTGTTAATCACCGATCCGTATATTTAACACTTCGTCGCGCTATGACCACCGCTCTTACACTTAGTACATGTTGTCGTGCAGAACCCAGTCGGATGGTATCCTTCACACCTCTGACATGGTTTTTGCCTTTTGTTATTATTGTTGGGATGGTTGCTGTTGTGGTTGTTGTTGTTGTTGGGACGTTTGTTGTAGTTATTGTTAGGATTGCGGTTATTGTTGCGATTATTGGGATAGTTGTTGCGATTGTGGTTGTAATTGTTGTTGTTGTTGTACTGGTGACTCTTGTCACCGTTTTCCTCCCACTTCCTCTTAAGTTGTTTCGTGTTGGCTTCTTCGGCCGCCTGCTCTTTAATTCTTCCCTCAATCTGATTTATGATTTTATGAGCCATTCGACTTGCCTTTTGTATGGAAGCGGGCTCGTGTGAACTCACATCTTCTTGAATCCTTTCTGGTAACCCTTTTTACAAACGCGTCGATCTTCTCTTCTTCATCTTCGAACGTTCCCGGACACAATAGGCACAACTCTGTGAATCGTCGTTCATACGTGGTAATGTCGAACCCTTGTGTTCGTAACTCTCTAAGCTCTACCTTGAGCTTATTGACCTCATTTCTGGGACGATACTGCTCGCATATCAAGTGCTTGAATGCTGACCACGGTAACGCGTAGGCAGTATCTTGTCCCACCTGCTCGAGATAGGTATTCCACCATGTAAACGCAGTACCTGTGAAGGTATGCGTAGCGTAATTTACTTTGTATTCTTCGGTACATTTACTTATGGCAAACACCGATTCAACCTTCTCGGTCCACCGTTTCAATCCGATTGGACCCTCGGTTCCATCAAATTCTAAAGGTTTGCAGGCAGTGAATTATTTGTAGGAGCATCCTACACGATTTCTAGTGGAATTAGTTCAACTGCTAGAACCAGAGTTATTGTTGTTATTTTGCATTGCGGCCTGCACTGCGGCTATGTTCGCAGAAAGGAAAACACGGAAGTCTTCCTCGCTCATGTTCAAGTTTTGACCAGTAGTCGGTGCCATTTCCTTCAAAAATAGCCAAAAGAATTAAGTTAATCTTATAGAATATTAAGAGTAGTCAATAGTATTTCGTAGCATAATATGAACTTATTTATAAAAGCTTTTTCTTCATAATAGCATTTTATAAGTTTTAATTCAGGTAGTACCTACCCGTTAAGTTCATACTTAGTAGCTAACATACAATTTAACTACTACAATTCTATATGAAAAACTGATTACAATTTCACGTTCAAACTTTTATACAATATTTTACAAATTTACAATACCGCTATTTTACATATAGCATAAAATATAGCACACAATAATTTTGATACAAAACAGTTGTGACAACAATCCTAGTTAATACGCAAGTCGTTTAGCAAAGGCAATAAAAACACGTAATTCATAAGTTCAGAAACAAGTCATGCATTCTGGTTGTACTAATATTATTTCCCATCCTTGGTTATGTGGCAGATAACCATTATGACCGTTAGCTAGGCAGCATGTTGTAACGTCGTCAAAAGGACGAGGGTTTCGTAATGCCCAACAGCCCCGTAACAATCTAAAAACCTTGTTTCTCACCCCAACTACCGAATCCGTCACTTGTGGGAAGGTTTTATTTAAAAGTTGTAATCCAATGTTCTTTTTCTCACTTTGGTGAGAAGCGAACATCACTAACTCGTAAGCATAACATGCTTCCTTATGTTGCATGTTAGAAGCTCTTTCTAAAGTACGAAGTCCTATGTTGGGATATGTTGATTCAAAATAGGTTCTTAACCCGTAGCGTAAAATTGCACTTGGGTTCCCCGTATTTAACACTTTAAAGAAAACACGGCGTAACTTAAGGTCTCCCCAATGTGATATACCCCATCTTTCAAAAGAAAGCCTTTTATAAACTAAGGCATGCCTGGAACGTTCTTCAAATGTTCTACAAACTAATTTTGCCGTAAACAATTGTGCCGACGAATTCTGACCGACTCTAGACAAGATTTCATCAATCATGTCCCCGCGTAGGTCTTCTAAAAATTTTGGTTGTCTATCCTTATCATCCATTTTGTGTTTTTATACTGTAAAAATAGACGAGGGTTAGATTCATAAAAGATACTTAACAAATAATACAAGCAATTTTTACATTTATCATAAAAACACAAGCACACTATATTACATATATTACATCGCATGATTACAACTCTTTATTCCGACTCACTTGTTTCTTCTTCTTCGGACTTGGTTTGTTTCGCTAATTTCCTAGGGATATATGGTGCTCCCCTAATACGAGCCGTTATTTTCACAAATGGTTTAGAAAAACCTGGTGGCTTAGAGGTTCCCGGGTTATTGTTAAAATTTAAGAAGTACGGGTGTTTACGATATATATAAAGTTCATCGGGGTTGTAATCAGGTTTCTCTATTTTGATACCTTTTCAATTATTGTTTTCTTTTGCTTTTTCAAATTGGGTCGAGGTAATTTCTATAACATCATCGGAATCCTCGTCGGGATCCGATTCATCAGAAAATTGGTAATTTTCCCAATATTTTGTTTCCTCGGCGGAAACACCATTGACCATTATTAACTTTGGTCCGTTGGTTGAGGATTTTCTTTTATTTAATCATTTAACTGTAGGTATTAATATTTCTTCCTCCGAAACCTCTTCTTCTTCCAGTTCCTCCTCTTCCGGTTCCTCTTCTTCCGATTCCTCCACTTCTGGTTCCTCCTCTTCCGGTTCCTCCTCGAGATTTTGTGAATCTTCTCAAAATATATTCGACTCTTCATTATTATTAGGTGAGTCGATAGGATTTGTACTAGAAGTAGACATCTATCACACAATATCAAACACGTTAAGAGATTAATATATCACATAATATTTACATGTTAATAATATATAGTTTTCAACAAAAAGTGTTAAGCAATCATTTTTGAAGAAAACACGGTCGAAGTCCAGACTCACTAATGCATCCTAACAACTCGGTAAGACACACTAATGCAAAATTCTGGTTCTCTAAGACCAACGCTCGGATACCAACTGAAATGTCCCGTTCATATTGATTATAAACGTTCCATATTAATTGATTTCGTCGCGAGGTTTTGACCTCTATATGAGACGTTTTTCAAAGACTGCATTCATTTTTAAAACTACCATAACCTTTATTTTATCGATAAAAGTTTTAAAAAAATATATTACGTAGATTATCAAATAATGATAATCTAAAATATACCGTATACACACGACCATTACATAATGGTTTACAATAAAAAATATATTACATCAAAATAAGTTTTTTGAATGCAGTTTTTACACAATATCATACAATCATGGACTCCAAATCTTGTCCTTATTTTAGTATGCAACAGCGAAAGCTCTTAATAATCACCTGAGAATAAACATGCTTTAAACATCAATAAAAATGTTGATGAGTTATCGGTTTAACCTATATATATCAAATCGTAATAATAGACCACAAGATTTCATCTTTCAATAACATTCAATCTGTATAAAAATCATTCATATGTTGAACACCTGGTAACCGACATTAACAAAATGCATAAAGAATATCTGAAAATAGAAATCCATCTGTATTAATAACTCGAAGTACTAAAGCATACCATTTTCCAGTATGGGGGGAGTTAGTGCCCGTAGATCTACCTTTAGGATTCGCGTCAATTAGGGTGTCTGTTCCCTAATTCTTAGGCTACCAAGCTAAAAAGGTGATATTCGGTATTCATAATCCAACATAGAATGTAATTTCAAATACTTGTGTCTATTTTGTAAAACATTTACAAAACTACATGTATTCTCATCCCAAAAATATTAGATTTAAAAGTGGGACTATAACTCACATTCACAGATTTTTACTTTGCCGGAAATAAGACTTGGCCACTGGTCAATTCACGAACCTATAACAAATATGTACATATGTATCAAAGTATGATCAAAATATAATTACAACATTTTTTTATTACGTTTTAATGATTTGAGTTTGTTAAGTCAGCAGTCCTCGTTAGTAACCTACAACTAGTTGTCCATAGTTAGATGTACAGAAATAAAGCAATATATATTATCTCGAATCAATCCACGACCTCGTATATACAAGTCTCAGGCTAGATCACAACTCAAAGTATATATAATATTTTGGAATCAACCTCAACTCTGTATAGCTAACTCCAACATTACTGCATATAGAGTGTCTATGTTTGTTCCGAAATATATATATAGATGGGTCGATATGATATGTCAAAACATTGTATTCGTGACTATGGTATCCCAAGATTACATAATATATATTATAATACATGTATAATACAATATAAGTTATTTAAGTTATGATTTATATAAATTTGTTACAAATTTCAAGTAGCTACAACAAGCAAAATTATCCAATCTTGTTTTACCCATAACTTCTTCGTTTTAAATCCGTTTTGAGTGATTCAAGTTGCTATGGTTTCATATTGAAATTAAGTTTATGAATCTAAACATAAAAAGTATAAGTTTATAATCGGAAATACAGGTTACAAGTCATTTTTGTAAAGGTAGTCATTTCAGTCGAAAGAACGACGTCAAGATGACCATTTTGGAAAACATACTTCCACTTTGAGTTTAACCATGATTTTTGGATATAGTTTCATTTTCATAAGAAAAATCATTTTCCCAGAAGAATAGCTTTTAAATCGAAATTTATCATAGTTTTTAATTATCAAACCCAAAACAGCCCGCGGTGTTACTACAACGGCGTATGTCCGGTTTTACGGTGTTTTTCGTGTTTCCAGGTTTTAAATCATTAAGTTAGCATATCATATAGATATAGAACATGTGTTTAGTTGATTTTAAAAGCCAAGTTAGAAGGATTAACTTTATTTGCAAACAAGTTTAGAATTAACTAAACTATGTTCTAGTGATTACATGTTCAAATCTTCGAATAAGATAGTTTTATATATATGAATCGAATGATGTTATGAACATCATTACTACCTCAAGTTTAGTAGGTAAACCTACTGGAAGTGACAAAAATTGATCTAGCTTCAAAGGATTCTTGGATGGCTTGAAAGTTCTTGAAGTAGAATCATGACACCAAAACAAGTTCAAGTAAGATTATCACTCGAAATAAGATTGTTATAGTTATAGAAATTGAACCAAAGTATGAATATGAGTATTACCTTGAATTAGAAAGATATCTTACTGTAAATAAGAAAGATTTCTTGAGATTGGATGATCACTTGAAATGGATTAGAATGATTGGAAGTAGACTTGTAAACTTGAGAGTATTCTTGATTTTATGAAACTAGAACTTATAGAATTTATGAAGAACACTTAGAACTTGAAGATAGAACTTGAGAGAGATCAATTAGATTAAGAAAATTGAAGAATGAAAGTATTTGTAGGTGTTTTTGGTCGTTGGTATATGGATTAGATATAAAGGATGTGTAAGTTTGTTTTCATGTAAATAATTCATGAATGATTTATAATATTTTTGTAATTTTGTGAGATATTTCATGCTAGTTGCCAAATGATGGTTTCCACATATTTAATGACTCACATGGGCTGATAAGGAGCTGATCATTGAAGTGTATATACCAATAGTATATACATCTAGAAGTTGTGTATTGTACGAGTACAAATACGGGTGCATACGAGTAGAATTGTTGATGAAAATGAATGAGGATGTAATTGTAAGCATTTTTGTTAAGTAGAAGTACTTTGATATATGTCTTAAAGTCCTTAAAAAGTGTACAAATACATCTTAATACACTACAAGTATATACATTTTAACTGAGTCGTTAAGTCATCGTTAGTCGTTACATGTAAGTGTTGTTTTGAAACCTTTAAGTTAACGATCTCATTTAATGTTGTTAACCCATTGTTTATTATATCTAATGAGATGTTAAATTATTACATTATAATGATATTATGATGTATGAATATATCTTAATATGATATATATACATTAAAATGTTGTTACAACGATAATCGTTACATATATGTCTCGTTTCGAAATCCTTAAGTTAGTAGTCTTGTTTTTACATATGTAGTTCATTGTTAACACACTTAATGATATACTTAATTATCATTTTATCATGTTAAACATAGTGTATCTATATCTTAATATGATTCATATGTATTTAGTAAGACGTTGTTATAACGATAATCGTTATATATATCGTTTCGAGTTTCTTAATTCAATAATCTCATTTTTATGTATATCACTCATTGTTAATACACTTAGTAAGATACTTACTTATCATAATTTCATATTAACCATATATATGTCTATATATATAACATCATGTAGTTTTTACGAATTTGTAACGTTCGTGAATCGCCGGTCAATTTGGGTGGTCAATTGTCTATATGAAACCTATTTCAATTAATCAAGTCTTAACAATTTTGATTGCTTAAAATGTTGGAAACATTTAATCATGTAAATATTAATTTCATTTAATATATATAAACATGGAAAAGTTCGGGTCACTACAACTATTTCCTCCACCTGGTTATTCGTTTACTTTATTTCCGTGTTTTATTATTATAAATCCAACTAATCAAAACCTTTCCATTAGAACAATTATAAGTTAATAACTGCTCTCTACGGATGAATTTGAACTTGCTAAATACTTTACTGCATTGATCAGGAATAATTTTCCGATTTGTGTGATAAAACCATTTAGTTTAGTACATAAATTTTAGGTGTGGTATTTACAACATCATTTTCCAATCGGTGTTACTGCGTACCGCGTAACATAACTAGAATCTCGGCAGTTTTGTTCAGCTTTTTGTAACTTGAAGGACTTATGTGCAATATGTCATGAACGGGTTTAAGGCCAGAAATTGATTCTGGAAGCTTCATTTGACTTCTTCCACTTTCATAGAGCTCTCACCGACCTTAGTGAGAGAAACCCTAGTGAGAGAATGCATCAAATTGATTCTTGGTAATCGGCCTAACCACCTTGCGATCAATTTTAAGACGGTTGATTTCCTTTCCCGATAGAGACTCTAACGAATATGACAATACACTAGGCGAACCATTTCCGATAAGTGTTTTCGACGGTGGAGGAATCGAATCTTTTTTCAATGACCCTTAGAATAACCAATGGTACTAGCCGAAAAAGATGCAACTTTTCTTCGTGTGTGTCTGTACTGGTTGTTTAGAACTTGGCTTTGGTTAGAAAATGGTGGTGGCGGTTTCGGGTCGAAAATGATGCCTTTTGGGTTAAGGTCATCAAAAGTATCTACGGTCGGGAAGGGGGGTTGGGTCTCTTTCGTATTCACATTCATGTTCTTCTTGGTCTTACATTATCCGGGTTGGCTCTATGATATCTAACCTTGATGTGGACTTTAACCAATCTTTTGTGAGAGAAATTGGTAATGGTAGGGACACGCTTTTTTGAGAAGATCTTTGGCTCGGTGAACAATGCTTGAAGGATAAGTTTCCAAGACTTTATCAACTAGAGTCCTCGAAAGAGGTTTGTGTTGGTGACAGGGTATGCAAAGAAGATTCAGGTTTATCTTTTTTGTGGCAGTGGAACAAGACCGTGTTTGGAAGAGCTCGATCAGAGGTGGAACAACTATAAACATTACTCGGGTCGATGAGGTTCTGTTCCAATGATGTTGACTGGTGGAAGTGGAAGTTGAATACCAGTGGCATTTTTAAAATTTATGTAATGGCTACATTGTTAGACGAAAAGCTATTACATAACTCTTTTCAGGTTCATGAAACAATCAGAAACAGGTTAACTCCAAAAAAAGTTGAAATCTTCGCTTGGAGATCGATAAGACGAAGGATTCCAACCTGGGTGGAGCTCGACAAAAAATGTATAGATCTCGACTCGGTGAGGTGTCCTATGTGCAATGAGGATCTAGAGACGGTAGAACACGCAATTCTATATTGTAAATTTGCGATGGAGGTGTGGTCTCGAGTATTCCAATGGTGGCAATTTGGGAATGTTTCGACTGCAATAAACGAAATCTTCAAAGACACTAGTCCATGTTTATATTCAAATGGTAATGGCATTTTATGGCAAGCGGTAAAATGGGTGAGTGGATATTTGATATGGAAAAATCTTAATCACAAGGTTTTCGGTAAGAAAGCAGTCCTAGTTCGTTGGTACTAAATGAAATTCAATGCAAAAGCTTCGAATGGATTACCAAAAGATCACCAAAATATGCATTTACTTGGCAACAGTGGCTCATCCAACCTAGTTCGTGTGGACAGATATCTCCTCGGGTTAGGGTGGGCTGAGCACAAGGGACAACTGACATCTTCGTGGGCCATGTATTGTATCGGGCCAAACAGTAGGTCGTTCTATTTAGTAGTTTAGCAGTTTTTGTTATTGTAAATTAGTCCAATATTATACGTTCGTGTATGTAACATCCGTGTTTTGGGCCTAGTTGAAATGACCAGTGTACCCTTGGGTATGGCGTAATTAGTGATTTTAATAATTATTTGTTTATAATTATTTGGTTGTTTAGTTGAGACCAGCTTGTGACAAGGGTCACAGATGAGGTTCGTTTGTTTTATTTGGACTCCGTTAGGGCCGCCTAACGAGGTACGTAAGTTATTAGATAACTGGTAAATACCCGTGTGTGATGGGGTATTGTATTTAACCTAAATATAAAAGGAAGAAGTTAGCTTCTTCTCTCATTTTCTTGAAGCTTCCTAATTAACACCGTACCTTCATCCCTCCCATCTACCAAACCCTAATCCTTAAACATTGATCTTGAGCTCAAATTGGTGTTAGAATCGTGCTTGTTATTGTTTACTGAGTCTATCAAGGTAAGTAACATGTGTTTTTGTGCTCAATTCGTTGTTAAATTCATGGTTTTGTGTGAGTTTTGTAAAAAGCTTGATTTTGTGTCAAAATCCATGGATTTGATGTTGTTATGTGATAATGCTAAAAACGAACATATATTTCATAGCATTATTCCTCAAGAAAGACAAGCTTTTAGTTGCAATTGTTCTATTTAAAAGTGATATTCGTTTAAATAATAAAAGGTGAAGACAAAAGACAGATGCGACGAATTGAAGACGCAAAGGTCCAAAAAGCTCAAAAGTACAAAATATAATCAAAGTGGTTCCAATTATTGATAAGAAACGTCTCGAAATTACAAGAGTACAAGATTCAAAACGCAAAGTACAAGATATTAAATTATTCGCAAGGACGTTCGAAAATTCGGAACCGGGACCAGAGTCAACTCTCAACGCTCGACGCAACGGACTAAAAATTACAAGTTAACTATGTATATAAATATAATATAATATATAATTAATTATATTAATTATATATATATTATATTTATAAAATAAATCGTCGGCAAACAAAGAGCCAAAGGTGGGTGAGCTGTAAAAACAAACTCCGCGACTCGCGGAGTTTGAAGAAGGAAAGGGCCGCGAGTCGCGGATTCCCAAAAACTGAAACTCCCTATAAAATCCAACGAATTCTGATCATTTTTAATATCATATATATCAATCTCTCTATATCTATACGTAGTATATATTTATATTTATATTTTAATTTTAATTTTAATTTTAATTCTAATAATAAGGGTATGTTAGCGAATGTTGTAAGGGTGTAAGTCGAAATTCTGTCCGTGTAACGCTACGCTATTTTTAATCATTGTAAGTTATGTTCAACCTTTTTAATTTAATGTCTCGTAGCTAAGTTATTATTATGCTTATTTAAAACGAAGTAATCATGATGTTGGGCTAATTACTAAAATTGGGTAATTGGGCTTTGTACCATAATTGGGGTTTGGACAAAAGAACGACACTTGTGGAAATTAGACTATGGGCTATTAATGGGCTTTATATTTGTTTAACTAAATGACAGTTTGTTAATTTTAATATAAAGATTTACAATTGGACGTCCCTATAAATAACCATATACACTCAATTGGACACGATGGGCGGGATATTTATATGTACGAATAATCGTTCATTTAACCGGACACGGGAATGGATTAATAGCCACTAGAATGTTTAAAACAGGGGTGAAATTATGTACAAGGACACATGGCATAATTGTTAACAAAGTATTAAAACCTTGGGTTACACTCAGTCGACATCCTGGTGTAATTATTAAACAAAGTATTAAAATCTTGTTACAGTTTAAGTCCCCAATTAGTTGGAATATTTGACTTCGGGTATAAGGATAATTTGACGAGGACTCTCGCACTTTATATTTATGACTGATGGACTGTTATGGACAAAAACCAGACGGACATATTAAATAATCCAGGACAAAGGACAATTAACCCATGGGCATAAAACTAAAATCAACACGTCAAACATCATGATTACGGAAGTTTAAATAAGCATAATTTTTTATTTCATATTTAATTTCCTTTATTTTATATTTAATTGCACTTCTAATTATCGCATTTTTATTTATTGTTATTGTATTTAATTGCACTTTTAATTATCGTACTTTTTAATTATCGCAAGTTTATTTTATCGCACTTTTATTATTCGCAATTTCATTATCGTTATTTACTTTACGCTTTAAATTAAGTCTTTTATTTATTTAATATTTTACATTTGGTTTTAACTGCGACTAAAGTTTTAAAATCGACAAACCAGTCATTAAACGGTAAAAACTCCCCTTTATAATAATAATATTACTTATATATATATTTGTATTTTTATAAATTAAACTAATATAGCGTTAAGTTTTGATTAAAAGATTTTCCCTGTGCAACGAACCGGACTTACTAAAAACTACACTACTGTACGATTAGGTACACTGCCTATAAGTGTTGTAGCAAGGTTTAAGTATATCCATTCTTTAAATAAATAAATATCTTGTGTAAAATTGTATCGTATTTAATAGTATTTTATACCCCTTCGCTTTAACTATCAAGTATTTTTTGCGCCGCTGCCGGGGATAATCTAGCTTAAAAGCCGGAAGCGCAACGCTAATAGAAACATAAAAAGAAAAAGAAAAATAATATTTTTAAGAGTTTGTTAAATATTTAAGTTTTATAAAGTTTCTTTATTTCTATTTTATAAAAATATAAGTTTTATTTAAATATTTTGTGTTTATTTAAAACATAAAATTAAAAAATCGAAAAAAAAATATATATATATATATATAAAAATCTAGTTTTAAGATTTTTATTTATAAAGTTATAAAGTATTTCTATTTTTATTTTAGTTTTTAAATATAAGTTTTTATTATATAAATATTTTTATTTAAACAGAAAATTTAAAACAGAAATTTAAAAAAAAAAAACTGAAACGAACGATTTTTGTCCTGCACCTGATCTGAAATTTGAAACCCCGCGACTTGCGGAGTTTTCCAGCTTCGAGAACCGCGACTCGCGGAGTTCTCTCTGACACGTGACCAGAAACCCTAATCTGCATCATTACGTAATTATTATTATTATTAATAATTAAAAACCCTAATTAGGTTTTAATTTTTAACTAATTAAGTTTAGTTTATTTATTTAATTTGTATATTTAGTTTAATTAATTTAAATAAATTATAAAATTAACACTTTTATAAAATAAATAATATAAAAATAATATTTTTATAAAAATTGTAATTTTTGCAACTTTTAGTATATTTTTATATTTTGTCTCTTTTTAATTGTTTTATCGTAATATTTGTATTTTTCGCTCGTATTTAGTTTTAAACATAGTTTTTGCCATAGTTATTTTTACTTCTAGATTTTTAGGCTTTGCCGTAAAATCCCTTAACTGCTTTTTCTTTAGACTAAGATTTAGGTGCTTTAGAATTTTGCGACGCCTTTTTAAGTTTTAGTACCTTTTTAAGTTATTTCCATTTGGGATATAGTTTTACTTGTAAGCTTTAATATTTTAAGACGCAAGTTTTAGTTTTAAATTTTTAGTTCCTTTTTAAGTTTAGACGCGCTATTTTCTTATTTCTCGACGCCTTTTACCTATGTATCAATTATCATTCCAATTAGTAATCTCAATTTGCGATTATAATTTTAAGTTAGTGGTAGTAATAAGGTTGGGTTAGGCGAATGTTTTAAAGTTTTATAAGTCACTCTTTTTATTTCTTATTTTTCGACGCCTTTTTCAATTTTTCTTTTCTTTTTCGACCTTTTTCGACGCGCTCTTTTTCTTTCTTATTTCTCGCTATTCTAGTTTTAGGACATAGATTTTTATTCTACTTCTTATCTAAATTTCTTAAAATTACGAAAATTTATTTTAAGTGGTTAAATTGATAGACATCAAAATTTTCTGGTTCGTAGTAATAGTTGGATTTGTACGTGGACCGGGTTATTGGAGCCAAACAGTACTCAATTATATTGAGACCAAACGAATCCTGCCCCTCTGTTGCATCTTTTGGCTATTCGAAATGTGGGCAAAATCAGAAAAGTCTATTAATTGGATAACTTATATAATTTTTCTTTCCTTTTAAAAACTAATAGGATATTCAGTGAATGCACCGAGCAAGACGTTCACCACCTTTTGTACGTTCACCACCTGTAACTAGATCAAGACATTTAGCAAATATTACCGCAGTTGATTTTTCTTTAGAATCGTCATCCAGTCGACCAAGTACTCCAATTCAAATTTCCAATAATCCATTTTTTGAACCCGACCTCACAATTGAGAATCCGGAGAATATTCAGGGACGATTCATAGATCCTGAACCACTAAATTTTCCTCCGGAACCACCAATCATTCAAACAGAGATTATTGAGGAACGAACCATTAAATCAGAATCCTCTAGTGATTCGGATTCAACAAATTCAATTATGGAGAATCTGGAACCTTTAAGTATGGAAGACCGAATGAGAGCTAAACGCACTGGCCAAGGTCACGCAATTACTCATCCAGACATTAATGCGCCAGATTATGAAATCAAAGGACAAATTCTGCACATGGTGACTAATCAATGCCAATTTAGTGGTGCGCCGAAGGAAGATCCAAATGAACATCTTCGTACCTTTAATAGGATCTGCACTCTATTTAAAATAAGAGAAGTTGAGGATGAACAGATATATCTCATGTTATTTCCCTGGACTTTAAAGGGAGAAGCCAAAGATTGGTTGGAATCGTTACCTGAAGGGGCGATCGATACATGGGACGTTTTAGTTGAAAAATTTCTTAAACAATTCTTTCCGGCATCTAAAGCCGTAAGACTTCAAGGAGAAATTGTTACGTTCACACAGAAACCGAATGAAACTCTATATGAGGCGTGGACAAGATTTGGAAAGTTATTAAGAGGATGTCCGCAACATGGTTTAGACACCTGTCAAATAGTACAAATATTCTACCAAGGATGCGACATCACTACAAGAAAAGACATCGATATAGCAGCTGGTGGTTCTATTATGAAGAAAACCGAAACTGATGCTTACAAAATTATTGATAACACTGCTTCCCACTCACATGAGTGGCACCAATAAAAAGATATCGTTAGATCATCTAAAGCAGCTAGAGCCGATTCTAGCCATGACTTAGATTCCATTTCCGCAAAGATAGATGCTGTCGAGAGACGAATGGAAAAGATGACTAAAGATATCTACTCAATACGAATTAGTTGTGAGCAGTGTGGAGGACCACATTTGACAAAAGATTGTCTCAGTATTGAATTAACAATGGAACAAAGAGTGAATATTTCATACATAAACCAAAGGCCTGGAAATAATTATCAGAATAATTATCAACCGCCAAGACCGATTTACAATCAAAACCAGAATTATAATCGAAATGTTCCATACAACAACCAACAAGGTCCAAGCAATCAACAAGTATCCAATAATACTTACAATCAGTAAAGATCTAATTTTCAAAACAAACCACCACAAACCGATGATAAAAAGCCGAATTTAGAAGATATGATGACGAAGCTAGTTGAAACTCAAACGCAGTTTTTCACATCTCAAAAACAAACTAATGAACAAAATGTTCAAGCATTTAGAAATCAACAAGCTTCTATTCAAAACTTGGAACAAGAAGTAAGTAACCTAGCAAGGTTAATAGGTGAAAGAAAACCGAGAAGTTTACCTAGTGATACAAATGCAAACCCCCGGAATGAAACAGCTAAAGCCATTACCACAAGAAATGGTACAACACTTAAACCACCTGAAATACCTGTAACTTCTGATGAAACTATTCCTACTCTACAAGAACCACAACCTAAACAAGATAAGGAAAAAGAACCGGTAGTTGAAAAGGTTAATGAAGATAACACAGCTAAGGATAAACCTTATGTTAAACCATACCAACCACCACTTCCTTACCCAAGTAAAATGAAGAAAGAGAAACTTGAAGCCGAGCAATCCAAATTCATGGATATGTTTAAACAGATAAATGTAAATCTTCCTTTCATTGATGTGATTTCAGGAATGCCTAGATATGCTAAATTTCTGAAAGATCTAATCTCGAATAAAAAGAAAATGGAAGAACTCTCGGCTGTTACTATGAATGCTAATTGTTCAGCAGTGCTGTTGAATAAGATACCAGAAAAATTATCTGATCCAGGAAGTTTCACAATTCCATGTTTTCTGGGTAGTCTTAGTTCAATAGAAGCATTGACAGACTTAGGTGCTAGTATAAATTTAATGCCGTATTCACTATACGCTAAACTAGACCTTGGAGAATTGAAACCAACAAGAATAAGCATACAACTAGCCGATCGATCAATAAAATATCCTAGAGGGATAATGGAGAACATGCTAGTTAAAGTTGGTACTTTAGTATTTCCAGTAGATTTTGTTGTTCTGGACATGGAAGAAGATTCTCAAGTTCCTCTCATATTAGGAAGACCATTCTTAAACACGGCTAAAGCAATGATAGACGTGTTCGGTAAGAAATTGACCCTAAGTATAGAGGACGAGAGTGTTACCTTTTCAGTTGATAGAGCAATGCAACAACCGCAATCTGCAGATGATACATGTTATTATATTCAAACTATAGATTCACATGCAGAATTGTTAGAAGAATTTCCAGAATTACAAGGAACAGGAGAATGTTCTTTAGGAGAAAGTACTGAACCAATTGATGAAGCTGAAATGTTAGCTACACTAATAGCTAATGGATATGAACCAACAACAGAAGAAATTCAAATGCTAAAAGAAGAAGACAGATATCGATATAAATCATCGATAGAAGAACCACCGAC
Organism: Rutidosis leptorrhynchoides; assembly: GCF_046630445.1. Lineage (NCBI taxonomy): Eukaryota > Viridiplantae > Streptophyta > Magnoliopsida > Asterales > Asteraceae > Rutidosis > Rutidosis leptorrhynchoides. The sequence continues at coordinate 115,421,095 of NC_092337.1, forward strand.
ATTAGAGTTAAAGCCACTTCCAAACCATTTGGAATACGCTTATTTACATGGTGAATCTGAATTACCTGTAATAATATCGTCTTCTCTTACTGAAAATGAGAAATCACAACTCATTTCTGTATTGAAAGCTCATAAACCAGCCATTGCATGGAAGATTCATGATATTAAAGGAATAAGTCCTTCGTATTGCACACATAAAATCCTTATGGAAGAAGGTCATAAAACGTATGTGCAACGCCAACGAAGACTAAATCCTAATATGCAAGATGTTGTTAAAAAAGAAATTATTAAACTGTTAGACGCAGGTCTAATTTATCCAATCTCTGATAGTCCATGGGTAAGCCCAGTTCAATGCGTGCCTAAGAAGGGTGGCATAACTGTCATTACAAATGAGAAAAATGAGCTTATTCCTACTAGGACTGTAACATGATGGCGTGTATGTATTGATTATAGAAAATTAAATGATGCCACCAGAAAAGATCACTTTCCCTTACCTTTTATTGATCAAATGTTGGAAAGATTAGCCGGAAATAGTTACTATTGTTTTCTTGATAGATTTTCCGGATATTTTCAAATTCCAATAGCACCCGAAGATCAAGAGAAAACCACGTTCACGTGCCCTTATGGTACTTTTGCTTACAAACGCATGTCATTTAGACTTTAGAACGCCCCTGCAACCTTTCAAAGGTGCATGATGGCGATTTTTCACGACATGATAAAAGAATGCATGGAAGTTTTCATGGATGACTTTTCAGTCTTCGGTGATACATTTGAATCATGTCTAGCTAATCTTGAACGAATGCTTATTAGATGCGAACAATCAAATCTAGTTCTTAATTGGGAGAAATGACATTTCATGGTTAAAGAAGGCATCGTTCTTGGACATAAAATTTCAAAAGAAGGAATTGAAGTGGATAGAGCTAAAGTAGATGTAATTGCTAAATTTCCACATCCCACCAATGTTAGAGGAGTTAGGAGTTTTCTAGGGCATGCCGGTTTTTACCGATGTTTCATAAAAGATTTTTCTAAAATTGCCACTCCTATGAATAAACTCCTAGAAAAGGATGCTCCATTCATCTTTTCAGATGAATGTATCAAATATTTTAATATTCTTAAAGAGAAACTTACTAATGCGCCGATCATGATAACACCAAATTGGAATCTGCCGTTTGAACTAATGTGCGATGCAAGTGATTTTGCAATGGGAGCCGTTTTAGGACAAAGGATTGAAAAACGATTTCAACCTATATGTTATGCTAGTAAGACGTTACAAGGAGCACAAATGAACTATATAACTACTAAAAAAGAACTCCTTGCTATTGTCTTTGCTTTTGACAAATTTCGTTCATATCTCGTTCTAGCAAAAACGGTGGTCTATACCGACCATTCTGCTCTTAGATACCTATTTTCGAAACAAGATGCCAAACCAAGATTAATCCGTTGGATCTTACTTTTACAAGAATTCGATATTGAAATCCGAGATAAAAGAGGAGCAGAAAATCTCGCCGCTGATCATCTTTCTCGTCTTGAAAATCCCGAATTAAAAGTTCTAAATGAATCGGCCATACAAGACAACTTTCCTGATGAATATCTATTGAAGATAGATTATAATGAAATTCCATGGTTTGCAGACTATGCAAACTACTTAGTTTGTAGATTCCTTGAAAAATGATTGTCGTACCAAAAACGAAAGAAATTCTTTAGTGATATAAAACACTATTTCTGGGAAGATCCACATCTGTTTAAAAGTTGTCCAGATGGAATAATACGCCGATGTGTATTTGGAGATGAAGCTAGTAAAATTTTAAACCATTGTCACACAGGACCAACAGGAGGGCATTATGGGCCTTAACTAACAGCAAGAAAAGTTTATGATGCTGGATTCTATTGGCCTACAATTTACAAAGATGCACACCTTCTTTGCAAATCCTGTGATGCTTGTCAAAGGGCCGGAAAAATAAGTCAACGTGATGAAATGCCACAAAATGTCATTCAAGTATGTGAAGTATTTGACATTTGGGGTATTGACTTTATGGGTCCATTTCCAAAATCTCATAATAATCTCTATATTCTCGTAGCCATTGATTATGTATCTAAATGGGCGGAAGCACAAGCTCTCCCAACTAACGATGCAAGAGTTGTAGTCAACTTTTTAAAACATCTTTTTGCAAGGTTTGGAACACCGAAAGCTTTAATAAGTGATCGGGGAACTCATTTCTGTAATAATCAACTTGAGAAAGTTCTTAAAAGATATGGAGTAACTCATAAAATCTCCACCGGATATCATCCACAAACAAGTGGACAAGTTGAAAATACCAACCGAGCTTTAAAACGTATTCTAGAGAAAACCGTATGATCAAATCCGAAGGAATGGTCCATTAAATTGGAGGATGCACTCTGGGCTTTTAGAACAGCCTACAAAACTCCAATTGGAATCACACCTTTTAGACTTGTTTATGGAAAAGCATGTCATCTTCCAGTAGAAATTGAACACAAAGCATTTTGGGCTTTGAAGACATGTAATCTTGATTTACATGAAGCTGGATGTCTACGGTTAAGTCAACTAAACAAATTAGAAGAATTAAGACATGAAGCATACGAAAATTCGTTAATCTATAAGGAAAGAACGAAGAAATAGCATGATAAAAGAATCAAAAGTTCAAAAGAATTCAAAGAAGGAGACAGAGTTCTTCATTTCAATTCACGATTCAAGCTATTTCCTGGAAAATTGAAATCAAGATGGTCTGGACCATTCATAGTGAAAAGAGTTTTCCCATACAGAACGATAGAATTAATAAATTCAAATGGAATTGAATTTAAAGTTAATGGTCACAGAGTTAAACATTATATAGATAGTCCGATGGAAGTCGACAATGAAGTTAATCACAATTTCGATACCACAGCTAACTAAGTGTGGGGAGAATCAAGTCCTTTAAAGGATAATATGTATTTCTGTTAGAGTTAGATTGTCTGTTTTCGTGTAGTTCTCGAAAATGGAACCCGAATGGTCTTTCCCTAGCAGACCCTAAAGAACTAGTCTTCTCCCCCCATTCTGAATTTTTATTTTTTTTAGGAAATGAATACTTCCTGTGAACTAAACCATGGTCTAATGCTACACGCTTTGATCACTAAACGTAATAATGACACACTTCCAAGTGAAATAGTATCAGTAATCAGAGAAAGATTGTACGGAGTAAGAAAAGAATCCAAATGCGAAGATAATAAGTTACAATTTGGTAAAGGAAAATCAAAATCCGCAGCGAAAAGAAGAGCACGACACCTTGAAAGATGTCACAAATGCGGAAAATGGTCACATGGAGGTAAATGTTCAAATAATCAAACCTATTCAAACACCGAATTTGTTACTTTATGCAGAGACGGACCGTTCATATGTTTAGAAGAAAAAACACTGAATGCTCGAGGTTACGCCTATGTAGCTATGGAAAACCAATTAAACCGACTATCTTATGAATGGGATAGATCATATAACTAAGAATACTATCTCACAGGTAAGTCTGTACGGTTTTTATTTTTTTTATTTTTATTTTTAACCTTTTGATAATAAACGCTAATTTGTTCGCTATAAAGTATTAAATTGGTATTGAATAAAATTAGGTTTGGCGACCGAAATTATTGATATCATTCAAAAATTTATTACATCACTGCGAAATTTAACGTTTATTCTTAAGGTATAAATATCTTTAATCAATCAACCCAAAATATTTCAAAAATTCGTCATGAGTTAAATTAGGTCATGGAACCGAAATTACTTTACCGAAAAGAGGGGCGAATATTTTTGATAATATTTGATTGATTAAAGTGGGATAAAAGCCAAAAAGATTTTTAATTTTATTTTTACCATGTTTTTAAAATTAATATATAAATCTTAAATTAATATTGTAAACTTTTTAAATTAATATATTTAAAATTGTAAATATTTGAACAATTGATATTTTTAAAGTTTGTATGTATAAAAATAAAAATATAATATAAGTTTGGTGTGAATTTTTAATATTATGCATTTTTAATTAAGTTTGGTGTAAATTCTTAATTTTATGCATTTTAAATTTAAGTTTGGTGTGAATTTAAAAACAAAAATTTACTTTATTTCGCTAAGTTAAAAATATGATTTTTAAAATTCGTCGTAAGTTGAAGACTAGGTCTTTGAACCGAAATTGCTTTACCCGAGGGAGGGACGAGAACTTTTATTATCATTATTTTTAATCTTATTGAATTAAAGTATGCCAAAAACATTATTAAAAAAACCCAAAAATCTAAGCTTTTAAAACAATCGCTTGAAAAAGACAAATTTTAAAATTTTATCGAGGGACGGACTAGGACATCGTTCCGAAACGACCTCGTCCTAAAACAAAGGAAAACAAAATTTTAAATTTATTTTATATTTGTTTTATAAGTTAAGGATTGTTAAAAAAAAAAAAAAAGAAACCGCGACTCGCGGAGTTTGTAAGCTCTAAATACCGCGACTCGCGGAGGACAAAATTTACAGAAAAAAATATATACGCTGGAAAAAGATCAGTTGAACACACCCACAACACAAAACTGCGAAAAACCAACCAAAAACACACACGAAAATCGAATTTTTCACCAAAAATCATCACATTTTTTACTAAAATCATGTTGAGAAGGATGCTATCAAGGAATTACTCAAGAAAAACGGTAAATTTCTACACCTAAACACCATTTAATCCAAAAATTAGTGTTCTTGAGCAATTTTATACCCAATTCGATTTTGATACTTTTTAGTGTAATTATGCTTAAATTGCTTGTGTATTATGCTTGTATAACTTAGATTGATGCTATTTAACATGATTAGAAGCCTTAAACTTCAAATTTTGAGTAATCTAGGGTTTGTGTTCTTGAGCAAATTTGGGGCTTTTTGATATAAACAGGTTATGGCCGATTTTTGTCATGAATTGTTGTTAAATTAAGTAGTGTAACATGTTTAGGTAGTTAAATGATCCAAACTTTTAGCCTAAACATGATTTTGAGAATTAAAGTGGACTTTTTCAAGTCTAAAATTCATGAACTTGATTTTTGAGAGATAATGCCATTTGAAACTTGTTTAATTGCTAGTAATGATTATTTTGACATGTTATTTGAGTTGAATGCTTATAAACTTGGTGAACATTTTCGTATATGCTTATTTGAAAAAGTGTAGATTTGATAAAAATATGAAAATGAGCTTATGTTTGATATAAATTCAACATGTCATTGTAATTATTTTGATTGATGATTTTGCTGACACTAATGCATATTTGGATGCACAAAAATTGTGTTTGATGTGTTTTGCATACTGAAAGGGGTGAATCTTCATCCCAAGCTCGCAATGCTCCTGCTGAGAATACGGAACAACAGGAGGTGGATAACTACTACAAACAAGATATACCTCATCCAGTCATGACATTTTCTGATATGCACTTGGAAGATTTGCACCCGAACTTGAGATTTGACAGACGTTGGACAGATTATCCAAAATACCAAAGGGGCTTGCATACTCTTCATTCTAAAGCTGTTGAAGTACCTAGGGTAATAGAACGAGCACCGTTAGAAGCTGTAGAATTAGCCGGGCCAATTAGAGAATTACTTACACAGAGGTATGGTAATTCTACTTTTAACGATTGGGTACGATTATTCAACATGCGTAGACCTGTATATAAAGTATGGTGTGAAGAATTATTGTGTAGAATAGAAATAAATGATCGGGTAGTTAGTTTAACCGATCGATCTTTTATTAGATTTTTGTTAGGAGGTTCGATGTGCCACATGTCTTTACTAGACATGGCTCAGGCTTTACGTATATATACGCCTGAGGAGTTAGCATCTGCCGATTGTAGAGGGTTGATACTAAATGGTAGAAAGATAGACGAAAATTTTGATACGCATGGTGTATGGAGTCAAATGACTAGCCATCACCGATTTAAAGGGGGAAATTACTCTTATTTGGATATAGATAGAGCAGAGTTAAGAGTAATTCATAGGTTTTTAGCCAATTCGATTACACAACGAGGTAAGAACAAGGAAAAGGTAAATGAACAGGATTTGTTATACCACATGTGTATTCGAGACCCACAAAGCGCTGTAAGTATACCTTATTGTGTGGGTTATTATTTATCAGCTATGGTTAGGGGGATGACACCGCATAGCATAATAGGAGGTGGTATATTTATTACTTTCATTGCTGAATATCTCGGTGTGGATATAAGTCGGGGGGATTATTAATCGAAGAACCAGAACCCCGCGATACAATAGGTTTAAATGTATACCATGGTGCGAAGGTTTTGAAGAGGCGAAATAACACCGCAGTACAATACCATGGTAGACATCCACAGGTTGAGAGAAACCAACAGCCAGGTAATGTGGGAGGAGGAAATGAAATGACAGAAATGCAAAGGTTTATAGCTTCACAAGAGTACGAAAATGTTAGACATCGAGCATTTGAAGATTGGCAAGTTCATCAAAACCAAATCATAGCTTATTGCCAACAAATAGGTAGAAACTATATTCCTACTCCATCGCCCGTATTTCCTCCCTGGTCTATAGAGATCCAACCACCGTATCCTACGTATAACCCAGCCGAAGCATTTTATAACACATATGGTTATGCATGGAACCCCTACTGGTATCAGTATCATTCCTAGTTTACTTAGTTTTATTTATTTTATTATTTGTAATGTTGATACATTTAATACTTATGTTAATATTGTAATAGTTTTTATAATTTTCTAACTTTTATTATTAGATTTTAATAATGTTTGAATGTGGGGTAATATACCAAACTTCAAAAATATGTATATATGTTTGCAGTTTATCTTATGTACACAACAGGGTAAAACAACGCATTTTCAAAGACTGGCATTAAGTTCAGCAAAAGCAACTAATTTTGATGACAAGATGCAAAATAAATGTGATATAACAACAAGACGGAATGAACAAATGATATGCACCATTTATCATTTAGAAAACAAACGCCAATATGTTTGGAAACTTTGGTAAAATTTAATCATTTTCACACAAATCACCCTCAATAATTTAAATTGTTACTGATTTCTTGCAAATGAGGGCATTGCAAGATCTTAAGTGTGGGAAGGGGTTAAATTCTTTCGGATTTTAAAATTTTTACTTTATACACTTAGTTACCATTAGAAATACTAGTAAAGTAGTAGTTGTATTAGAATCTAGTGCTCTCTGATAATAAAGAACAGCCCTAGTCTTATATACTGACTACCCAATTCTAGTAAAATTTTTCAAAATTTTCAATTAAATGAACTCAAAATCATGTTTATACATATTTATGAACGATAAAACTAGGTGTTAACACCGAAATTATTGTTACCTGGGAAAGGACATAAATTGAGAAACAAACCAAAATGTTAGAATTCATTTAAGAATGGAATAGAGAAGAACAAAAAGGAAAAATAAAAGCCAAGTGTGGGAAAATTCTCCAAGTTATTCAAAACATATGTCACATATTTTTGTACAAATAACTGAAAATATTTTTGCTTTGGACTAAACTAAAAAGTTTTACCTGATTTACTGTAAGAAAGATGGATCTACACGATGAATCAATTCCATCATTAAAAGGAAGTAAAGTCTTCCGAAAAAGAAACGCGCTTCTTGATTTAGGTCAGGAAGTTGTCGTCCAGACCAGCTGTAGGTTGACGAAAAATCTAGAAAAGTCATCACTAAAATCAGCAGGAAATCCACGGACCTCAGCATAAAACAGGGTCGCCAAGTGGTCAGATTTATCCTAACCATGAGAAGGATTTATCTCGTAAAATGGGGGGCACCGTGCAAATTAGCTGGATAAGACTAATGAATTAGATCTCCAGAAAGGATAATCTCCTTAAAGATTAAAAATCAGCTTTTAAGACTGATATTACTCAATCCTAGAGATTGACCTTAAAGATTGAGAATTACAAACTCATGGAATTCAATGATATCTAAACTCGAGCTTGAATGAGAAAATATTTTGATCAAAATTACAAACCGATTTGTTTTCTGAAAACCCATTTTCAATGCGTTCATTACCATTGAACGTAAAATCCTAGGAATTCATCTGGAATTCATTAGGTCATCTGAACTAAATCGGGTGTCAACCGTAAGAACGATAGTTGCATAGCATGGTCGAAGACAGGACCTTGTGCCAGACCGAAAAATCATAAGGGTGAGCTTTACTATTGCTCCTACAAAGGATAGTAATTGCGTCCGACACGTTATAGACCGTAATTAAAAGCATGTCAGGGGACATTGCCTTAACAGTTGCTTGTTCAACGATTTCCTTTATAATCGGACGGTAGTTTACCGAAAGGTAATATACAGAGCAAGTATATTGGATGTGTTGCTTTCCTAATACAAGGTTAGCAAGTGGGTGACACAAAACCACAAGTTTTGAGCTAAAATTTTCAAATCTGAAACCCACCAAACCCACAAAAATATTTTGCAAACACCGGTGAAGGGTTATTCCGGAAAACTTATCTAGGGTAAAAGCTAGATTAAAATTTTCAAAAGATCAAATGTTTTCATAAAGATCCAATTTCCTTAATGGATCTAAATTTTTATAGTCATGTGAGACTGTAAACCATATCGTTACTACCATTGTTTATACCGCCGTATAGAAATCACTGATGTACAAAGTGTGAAGAATAAAGAAGTGATTCTAGTATTTCAAGACTATATTGCTTGAGGACAAGCAACGCTCAAGTGTGGGAATATTTGATAATGCTAAAAACGAACATATATTTCATAGCATTATTCCTCAAGAAAGACAAGCTTTTAGTTGCAATTGTTCTATTTAAAAGTGATATTCGTTTAAATAATAAAAGGTGAAGACAAAAGACAGATTCGACGAATTGAAGACGCAAAGGTCCAAAAAGCTCAAAAGTACAAAATACAATCAAAGTGGTTCCAATTATTGATAAGAAACGTCTCAAAATTACAAGAGTACAAGATTCAAAACGCAAAGTACAAGATATTAAATTATTCGCAAGGACGTTCGAAAATCCGGAACCGGGACCAGAGTCAACTCTCAACGCTCGACGCAACGGACTAAAAATTACAAGTTAACTATGTATATAAATATAATATAATATATAATTAATTATATTAATTATATATATATTATATTTATAAAATAAATCGTCGGCAAACAAAGAGCCAAAGGTAGGTAAGCTGTAAAAACAAACTCCGCGACTCGCGGAGTTTGAAGAAGGAAAGGGTCGCGAGTCGCGGAGCCCCAAAAACTGAAACTCCCTATAAAATCCAACGAATTCTGATCATTTTTAATATCATATATATCAATCTCTCTATATCTATACGTAGTATATATTTATATTTTAATTTTAATTTTAATTTTAATTTTAATTTTAATTTTAATTTTAATTTTAATTTTAATTTTAATTTTAATTTTAATTCTAATAATAAGGGTATGTTAGCGAATGTTGTAAGGGTATAAGTCGAAATTCTGTCCGTGTAACGCTACGCTATTTTTAATCATTGTAAGTTATGTTCAACCTTTTTAATTTAATGTCTCGTAGCTAAGTTATTATTATGCTTATTTAAAATGAAGTAATCATGATGTTGGGCTAATTACTAAAATTGGGTAATTGGGCTTTGTACCATAATTGGGGTTTGGACAAAAGAACAACACTTGTGGAAATTAGACTATGGGCTATTAATGGGCTTTATATTTGTTTAACTAAATGACAGTTTGTTAATTTTAATATAAAGATTTACAATTGGACGTCCCTATAAATAACCATATACACTCAATCGGACACGATGGGCGGGATATTTATATGTACGAATAATCGTTCATTTAACCGGACACGGGAATGGATTAATAGCCACTAGAATTGTTAAAACAGGGATGAAATTATGTACAAGGACACTTGGCATAATTGTTAATAAAGTATTAAAACCTTGGGTTACACTCAGTCGACATCCTGGTGTAATTATTAAACAAAGTATTAAAATCTTGTTACAGTTTAAGTCCCCAATTAGTTGGAATATTTGACTTCGGGTATAAGGATAATTTGACGAGGACACTCGCACTTTATATTTATGACTGATGGACTGTTATGGACAAAAACCAGACGGACATATTAAATAATCCAGGACAAAGGACAATTAACCCATGGGCATAAAACTAAAATCAACACGTCAAACATCATGATTACGGAAGTTTAAATAAGCATAATTCTTTTATTTCATATTTAATTTCCTTTATTTTATATTTAATTGCACTTCTAATTATCGCATTTTTATTTATTGTTATTGTATTTAATTGCACTTTTAATTATCGTACTTTTTAATTATCGCAAGTTTATTTTATCGCACTTTTATTATTCGCAATTTCATTATGGTTATTTACTTTACACTTTAAATTAAGTCTTTTATTTATTTAATATTTTACATTTGGTTTTAACTGCGACTAAAGTTTTAAAATCGACAAACCGGTCATTAAACGGTAAAAACCCCCTTTATAATAATAATATTACTTATATATATATTTGTATTTTTATAAATTAAACTAATATAGCGTTAAGCTTTGATTAAAAGATTTTCCCTGTGGAACGAACCGGACTTACTAAAAACTACACTACTGTACGATTAGGTACACTGCCTATAAGTGTTGTAGCAAGGTTTAAGTATATCCATTCTTTAAATAAATAAATATCTTGTGTAAAATTGTATCGTATTTAATAGTATCTCCTTGTAAAATTTAATAGTATTTTATACCCCTTAGCTTTAACTATCATTATGGTCAAAACTTTGTGGGTTTATAGTGTATAACATGTAGTAATTGAGTTGTGGTAAGTTTTGGTATCGAAAACGAGCTCTAGGCCGAGTTTTGGTGAAATTAGCTTGAAGTCCGTAGGTTGTGTTCAGAATCTGCAGATGATGAACACAGTCGGCCGACTGTCGGTCGACAGTCGACCGACTGGCGAGTGAACCGACTGACTGAGTTTGACTTTCGTCCGATTGTGGATATACCAAATAAGTCGACCGATTGGGAAAGTCAGTCGACCGGTTGTGTCAACAGTCGATCGACTGTCTACGTCAGTCGACCGATTGAGGATACAGTCGACCGACTGTGTGTCCAGGGCAGAAGGTTTTACCAAAGTGCCTTTTTATAGCCGTTATGCTGCCCGTTTGTATTTTTGTGTTCAGAATGTAAATTTTGAAAGTGCATAAGTGTTAGGTGGACTTTTAGCGGCGCTTTTTGTGACTGATTTATGTACTGTGTTGTTTTGTGTTAACGGATAGAAACTAACTTGATTTGCCTTATGTTCAGGTGATAAGGATTAGGAAGAAGCTCAGTGATAGTTTATCTGAGCTGGTTGCTGGTAATCGGTGAGTGGGATTATCTCTGGGTGTAGTATAGAGTAGCAAGTTGCGCTACTATGTTTATATTGTTGATAGTTACCATGATTAGTAGTTATGTTGTATAGTTGATCGCGGTTAAGATTGCCATGCTTTTAGTAGTATTAGTTGCCTGTAGTAGTAATAGTAGTTGACTGGTTGTATGTGCACAAGTTGTTGTTGTTGTTGGAACCTATTGTTGTTAGGTTCAGCTCAGAGAGGTCAACCTAGTTGTGGTTGGGTCTAGTTGGCTACTGTTTGTTGAGTATAGTGCTGAATGACGCATCACCTACTTGTGGATGACTATACTGGGGATTCAGTAGTAAAGACTATCGGCAGACGCTAGACTGATCAGCTAGTGGTCGTGTGCCCTTAAAAGCCGCCGATCCTCTAGTTGGAGCACAGTTGCTAGTTGTTGTTTGTTGTATGTGGTTGCATATAGCTGTTGATATAGGAGTACAAGTTGGTACTGTATGCTAGACCTTTTGATAGTTCCATTCACTTAGCCTTGTGCTAACCCCTCACCTCCTCCCTTGCAGGTTTTGGATCTTAGTGCTGGTAGGGACGGGAGTTGGGCTGACGATATGTTTGATAAGACGAACTCTGATGTTTTAAGTTTTGTAAATATGTAACTAGTCGTTTAACGTAACACCTGTGGTTTGTAATAAAGTAATTAACTTATGATTTGTGATAATCATGTTTGTAACTAACTAAGGGTATTTATGTAAACTCAGTCTTCCGCTGTGATTTAAAAAAAATAAAAAATTTAAGGTGTTACAACTTGGTATCAGAGCATAGGTTTGGCCGCATGTACATTGTGTTGAATGTCGTGTTCCCAAACCTTGTGTTGTGTCAAACATATCTGAGGGGACGGGTTAAGTGAATGTAGGGATTACATGCGTTAGTTGATAGGTACTAACATGTTTTCTACTAAGCGTTTGTGTGAGTTGTTGTGGTAGTGCAGATATGGCAGATAATACAGGAAACGCAACTGGTTCGTCAGCCCCCGGAACATTCAGAGCCCCAGATGAAGACGGGTATGTGTCAGAAGAGGATCCGCAGGAACAAATTCTAGATTTAGAAAGTAAGTTAAAGGAAGCACATGACCGAATAAGGGAATTAGAACAACGCCAGTTAACAGTGAATCCCGGTGGTAGTGTACTGAATCAGATGTTTAGTGGGTATCCGATGCAGTCAAATATTTACCAGCAAACATGAAGTGCTTTCCAACAACAACAATGGTTACCACCTCATTGTCAATTTCCTCAACAGATCACAAATCAGATGTGGGGTCAGTATTAGATGCCGACGTTTCAACAACCGAAGAAATGTACCTTCAAATAGTTTCAGAATTGTAATCCACCAGAGTACGTAGGAAGTTCTAACCCAACGGTAACCCTTAACTGGTTAAGAGAGATAGAAAAAGTTTTTGAGGCATGTCAGTGCGAACCAGAATTACAGGTTATTTATGCTAGTCGTATGTTAAAAAATAGGGCAATGGTTTGGTGGGATACATTTATTTCTAGTATACCGAAAGAGCAAGTGAACATGATTACTTGGGAACAATTTTATAGTAAAGTTTGTGAGCAGTACTGTTCATCCTACGACCTCAATCGAATTAAGACAGAATTTTTGGCAATGAAAATGACACCTCAGATGACGATCGATGAGGTGATTGAGCAGTATATGGATAAATTAAGGTTCGTGCAACAGTGGGTTCCAGACGAACAGTCCAGAATTCAACATTTTGTTAATATAATTTTACCAGAATACAGAACGATGGTTAGGATGGCGACGACGCTATCGCAAGCGTTTGTTATGGCCAAGATGGTAGAAGATGACGTTAAAGCCGCAAGAAATAGAATGGTAGGTTATGTGGTACCACAACAAGATCAGGCGATGAGTCATTCGGACTCTAGGTCAAAGAAGTCTGTTAAGTTGAAACAGAAAAGTGGGTCAGAACAGAGTGGGACAGCATCAATTCAGAATTCTTGGTGTTATAGTTGTAGATCATCTCATAGTGGTCCTTGTTCAGATTTAACCAAAAGATGTTTGAGATGTGGTATTGTGGGGCATGAGATTCAGATGTGTTCGTTCCAAGAGGATGTATGTTGGAAATGTCATCAAGTGGGGCATAGGTCAGCTCAGTGTCTGTATGTAAGAGGATCAGGTTCTGGAGCGGGGCCAGGAGCGCAGTCGGGATCGGTAGGTGGATCTTCTGGTTCTCCAGTAGGGCAGAAAAGAAAGAATCCACCTACGGCAACAACAAGAGCTTATCAGATGGTTGCAGATGCAGATGTTGAATATGATGTGAATACATGTATGCTTCAAAATCCTCGTACTGTTTAGTTGTATATATGTATGTGATTGTATATATATATATATATATATATATATATATATATATATATATATATATATATATATATATGTATGTATGTATGTATGTGTGTGTGTGTGTGTGTGGATTGGTAGATCTTGATTGTAGTGTAAGATTTATTTTGTTGCATTATGTTGTTTATATTTTGGTTGCGACCCTTGTGTGCCATGTGGGGTAAGGGTGACCCTTAGGTTGACTTTTTGGGATTGAAGATCGTGACTTTGATAGAGATGTGTTTGGTATCTTTATGGAGTGGACATTTGAATGACAGAAATTTGTTAGATAGTGACACGAGTATGAGTGATATGTCGATAGTGGACTTTATTGATCAGATATTTCCTATGCTTGTTGGATGTGTAATGATGTTGGTAGATTATAGTTGAACATTTGATGAACAGTGTTTTAATATCCATGATTGGACAGATGGTGCAATTGATTAATTATAAAGTAGTTAAATTAATTACCGATGCTTATTGAGGAGATTGATTGGACATAAGTTAGTAAATGAGACAAGTAGAATTTTTTCCTTTTCGAGCAACTCAGAATGAAGGTATGATTTAGGATAATATGCTTGTGTCCGGCCAACAGAAGTATGTTATGATAAATCATACAGAATTTCTGGGAAGCTGAAGGAGAATTAGGTGGCCTGTGCTATATTGGGTTGTGATGTGAATGGATATGAGACAAATAACCTGAGAAGTTCTGTTGACTTACGAGACAATTTCGTGGATATGGGTATAGATTTTAGCATGATGACTAATTCTATTGCCTAAGCCTTGGATAATTGGGAAAAGTGGACTGTATAAAGAGTTGAATTTGATGACAGATCGTGAAATTTATGATACAGAATGGCGAAGAAACATGAATTTGACTCTGATTATTTGACTTGATAGTGTAATTTGTGGGCTTAAGTGGATTAACGAACGTTGATCGATGAGGATTGTGATAAATTATTTTGTATAGGGAGTGTATTGACGTCAAGAATCTCGTTTCCCTATGCAATTGTCGTGGATAATGTCGGTATCGGGGATCAGATCGATAAAGTTGATCGTGTGTTTTGGCGGTTCGAGTAATAATTTTGGGTTTGTCGACCATAGTTGACCCGATTCCGAGGACGGAATCTCTTTTAAGGAGGGTAGATTTGTAACATCCGCGTTTTGGGCCTAGTTGAAATGACCAGTGTACCCTTGGGTATGGCGTAATTAGTGATTTTAATAATTATTTGTTTATAATTATTTGGTTGTTTAGTTGAGACCAGTTTGTGACAAGGGTCACAGAACAAGTTCGTTTGTTTAATTTGGACTCCGTTAGGGCCGCCTAACGAGGTACGTAAGTTATTAGATAACTGGTAAATACCCGTGTGTGATGGGGTATTGTATTTAACCTAAATATAAAAGGAAGAAGTTAGCTTCTTCTCTCATTTTCTTGAAGCTTCCTAATTAACACCGTACCTTCATCCCTCCCATCTACCAAACCCTAATCCTTAAACATTGATCTTGAGCTCAAATTGGTGTTAGAATCGTGCTTGTTATCATTTACTGAGTCTATCAAGGTAAGTAACATGTGTTTTTGTGCTCAATTCGTTGTTAAATTCATGGTTTTGTGTGAGTTTTGTAAAAAGCTTGATTTTGTGTCAAAATCCATGGATTTGATGTTGTTATGGTCAAAACTTTGTGGGTTTATAGTCTATAACATGTAGTAATTGAGTTGTGGTAAGTTTTGGTGTCGAAAACGAGCTCTAGACCGAGTTTTGGTGAATTTATCTTGAAGTCCGTAGGTTGTGTTCAGAATCTGCAGATGATGAACACAGTCGGCTGACTGTCGGTCGACAGTCGACCGACTGGCGAGTGAACCGACCGACTGAGTTTGACTTTCGGCCGATTGTGGATATACCAAATAAGTCGACCGATTGGGAAAGTCAGTCGACCGGTTGTGTCAACAGTCGATCGACTGTCTACGTCAGTCGACCGATTGAGGATACAGTCGACCGACTGTGTGTCCAGGGCAGAAGGTTTTACCAAAGTGCCTTTTTATAGCCGTTATGCTGCCCGTTTGTATTTTTGTGGTCAGAATGTAAATTTTGAAAGTGCATAAGTGTTAGGTGGACTTTTAGCGGCGCTTTTTGTGACTGATTTATGTACTGTGTTGTTTTGTGTTAACGGATAGAAACTAACTTGATTTGCCTTATGTTCAGGTGATAAGGATAAGGAAGAAGCTCGGTGATAGTTTATCTGAGCTGGTTGCTGGTAATCGGTGAGTGGGATTATCTCTGGGTGTAGTATAGAGTAGCAAGTTGCGCTACTATTTTTATATTGTTGATAGTTGCCATGATTAGTAGTTATGTTGTATAGTTGATCGCAGTTAAGGTTGCCATGCTTTTAGTAGTATTAGTTGCCTGTAGTAGTAGTAGTAGTAGTAGTAGTAGTAGTAGTAGTAGTTGACTGGTTGTATGTGCACAAGTTGTTGTTGTTGTTGGAACCTATTGTTGTTAGGTTCTGCTCATAGAGGTCAACCTAGTTGTGGTTGGATCTAGTTGGCTACTGTTTGTTGAGTATAGTGCTGAATGACGCATCACCTGCGTGTGGATGATTATACTGGGGATTCAGTAGTAAAGACTATCGGTAGACGCTAGACTGATCAGCTAGTGGTCGTGTGCCCGTACAAGCCGCCGATCCTCTAGTTGGAGCACAGTTGCTAGTTGTTGTTTGTTGTATGTGGTTGCATATAGCTGTTGATATAGGAGTACAAGTTGGTACTGTATGCTAGACCTTTTGATAGTTCCATTCACTTAGCCTTGTGCTAACCCCTCACCTCCTCCCTTGCAGGTTTTGGATCTTAGTGTTGGTAGGGACGGGAGTTGGGCTGACGATATGTTTGACAAGACGAACTCTGATGTTTTAAGTTTTGTAAATATGTAACTAGTCGTTTAACGTAACACCTGTGGTTTGTAATAAAGTAATTAACTTATGATTTGTGATAATCATGTTTGTAACTAACTAAGGGTATTTATGTAAACTCAGTCTTCCGCTGTGATTTAAAAAAATATATATATTTTAAGGTGTTACAGTGTATGCTGTGCAACATGTTTTTGGGCCTCGTAGTCGTGATGTATATATATGTACCTGAGGCTGCAATAGTTGAGGTGTTGTAATTATGGTTATAACTAGTTGTGGAGCCCTCGATTCGCGTCGGGGGCTCCGTTTTGAATGCGAGTTAAAAAAAAAGTCTTGATCTATTTTGTAAAAAAGAATTTTTTTCGACATCTAACATTGAAGGGTTGTTTCTTTTGTGAAAGTTGCTTCTTTTAGCGCTTTTTTTTTTAAGTTAGTTGATCTATTTTGTAAAAAATAATGTTTTTCGACATCTTTTGGTAGCATTGAAGAGTTGTTCATTTTATGAAAGTTGGCTCGTTTATCGTTGAAGAAGAAAAGAGAGAGAAAAAAAAGTTAGTTGATTTTTTTGTAAAAAAGAATTTTTTTCGACATCTTTTGGTAACATTGAAGGGTTGGTTCTTTTACGAAAGTTGCTTATTTTATCGTTGGGGACCAAAAAAAGAAGGTGAAATGACGAAAATACCCATGGTTACTATTGGTGAATAGTGAAATAGTGTTTTGTCTAGTTGGTTCTTTTACGAAAGTTGCTTATTTTATCGTTGGGGACAAAAAAAGGTAAAATGACGAAAATACATATGGTTACTATTGATGAATAGTGAAATAGTGTTTTGTCTATTAGTATACGTAGAAATAGAAATTATATAAATAAAAATCTCTTTTGCTTTTAAAAAAAAAAAAGAAGAAATGATCTTATATTCTTATTCTTAATAATAATTATTTGCTTTGGAGAAAAAAAAAATGATATGTGAGACTTTAATTAAGTGAATAGATAGAGTGTTGCGTCTTGTGATTATAATTTGGTGCTTAAAGATATGATTAGACAATTTCATCTTTATAATTGTGGTTAATTAGGATCTTATTGGATTCTTCTAATTGATTTGATGGAAGCGTTACAATGGTGAATAAAATCGCAGCAAACTGTTTACTTATAGCCAATAGACCATATTCACAATCTTAAACAAAACGGTTAACAACAAAACTGCTAATGACAAAAAACAATTAGCATTGAAATTGTAATTACTGTTTGTTCTTTGGAAGCATCCAATATCTTTTTACCTTTCATTCCTTTTGAGATCACTTTATTTTTATCTCACTTTAACCTTTTTTCTTTATCTTCTCTTTTTTTGCTTCATTTTGCATTGAAAATCCTAACTACAAGCCACATAAAGACACAAAGCCCATTTGGTTGAAAGTGTTTGGAGGGTTTCATAGACACAAGTGGAACTCTAAATTTATAAAATACATAAAACTAATTAAACAAAAGTAAAAGTAAAAAAGGAGTCGACATGCTTTATACTTCCTCTTGAAACTACAAAAAATAATGTATATTTTGTATTTGTTTTGAAGCACAAAGAATTAGATCGATAGTTGGTACTATATAGATGTCTCCTTCCTTAGCATTTTATTACATGTATTATTAATTATTGTATATTGTATGGTAATTAGTAACTGTAATACAAATACATGATCAACTAACACGTATTATTCATACATAAATTCATCAAAACACGAATTACTCGATTATATAGTTTACAGTTGCTATCAGAGCTAAATAGACATTCTAATCGATCAAAAACATTCATTTCATTTTTTGATTTCAATTTATATCAGTGATCCATTCGATTTTATCTTTTACACATAAAGTCAGCATAATTAGTTTGGATGGGAAAAAAGGTACGTTAATCGAGCGATTTAAGCATTTCAGTAGCTTAAAAAGATCATAGTGAAAGTTGACCGAGAATTAATTCGATTTATATTAAGGTTTATATCAATTTTGAATCCTTTGAATTTTTCATAATGAGTCAAAGGTCGATAGATTTTGTGGATTAAGTGTTGTTAAGGGTTGAATTAAGTTCCGTTTGTTTCAATGTAAGTTATAAATCAATCATTAGACTTTAGTTTAAGTCTTAGTTTCAACTAACTCAAAGAACATAGTATTCATGTTCGATAATTGTTTTCATGTTCTTCAATTGTTTTCTAATGAATTAGCGTATGCTGGAGCATAAATTCGAGTTTTTTTATTCAGTAATCATAAAAGAGATTGATCAGTGGATTTTATTTGATTCGAAATATGGATTAATTTCTGGAAATTCAATTCGTGTTCATACATTTAATAATGGCGGTTATTGTAGTTTTTGAAAAATTAAGTTAGTTCGATCTAAAATTACTTAAAATCCTACGTATTTTGGTGTATGTCTAAGTCACTATATTGTGTCTGGAACCAAGCCATGGAACTAATTTTCAAATGCCAGCATATCACTCTATTTACAAACTGAAATCCTGTAAGTGTATTTCTCGGACAAATTGGTTACTTAGCCAAAAATCATGTCAAGTCAATTTAGTTAATTTTTCTTCTAAACTTTTCTTTCAAATTGGAAGGATTTCATTTCCTTTCCTTTCAGTCCTCTTCTCTTCTTTTCCTTTCCTTTACAATAAAATTCGGGAACGAAACCTTAGTGAATATTTAGTAGAACCATTAAAGCATAATGACATATTCAGAAATTGTCATTAATATGTATTAAAGTCTTCTATAATTTAACAACCATCACTTCAAATTAATTAAATAACTCCCACGTATTAAATTTTAACGCCAACACATGAAGCTGATATAAAAAAAAAACCAAAAAAAATACAATTAAATTGATAAAATTAACTGTGCATAAGTTTTGAACGAATAAAAAATTCACCGCCAAGCTGAAGCGCATGTTTAGACCAGTTTTAACCCATCGTCAGTCTCATCTGTCAAATGACATGACGGACCCTAACGGGGCGTCAGTTTTTGGCGTTAGTCAGACCACCAACGTAAAAAAAATTCGTCAGTTTTCTTTTGAACCAATCAATGATTTTTATAATTTAATAAATATATATTTTTTTATAATTAATTTATTTTTTCCCACTCAATTTCCAATCAGATTTTATCGCATCACCATATCCAATATTTAATATAAAAAACTGACACAACTGTTAAAAAATGTCAGAAACTCACATTGTCAAATCACAGTCGAATTGCACTTTTTGGCCAAACTGCCCGTGACATCATCTCCCACGGTTAAAAGTGATCTTATTTTAGTTTACCTTTGCATTTATTCTAGAAATAGCTAAATAGTCATAATAATTATTAGAGTAGTTATTACTATTCATTAGACCTTAAATTGATGGTAGGTGATATAAATCTAAAAATGTACAGAGTATTATTATTTTTAGGGATTTGCTAAACAAGCCCGGACATTTTGTTTTTTTGAAACAGAAATATATAAAAATAGATTTTCACAAAATTGTGAAAATATGAGTTACACAATGACGCAAAATGGGCTCACATTAAATCTGCCAAATGCAAAAACCATTAGGAAGAGAAAATATATATACTGTGATGCAACAATTATAACATTAACTTGATACTTGAAGCTTTATCTCATCGATCATCTCAATGTCACAATAGCAGTGAAGGGCAAGCACTCCATATACATAATTGATGAGCTTCACATAACTTTGCATTTACCAACCATTGAAAAAATTCACCTTAAAGCTAACTCCATGGCACCAATCATTAGAGATATCTAAAATGGATGCGGGCATAACTCAAACCACATTCCACCATTTAAATAACGACATCCAAATATTATGCGACCATGTACAGTGAATCAATAAATGATCAATCGACTCAATGTGTTCCAAGCACCATTCGCATTTATCATCCGTTCCATCTCTTAAACAATGCCTATAGATCAACACTTCTTTTACCGGAATCTTGCCTTGGATTGCTAACCAATGGAAAACGACTATCTTTGAAGGAACATTCTTATATCACACCACTTTTATCCAATAAAAATTATACGACCCCATAACTCGAACCCCTACCTCAACCGAATAAACCTTATCAACCGCATGAGCCCATTGAATTTCATCTTCTTTGGAGGAATCAAACTCTATATGACTTAGCAATGTAAATAAAGTTTCTAATTCATTGTTTTCATACACATCAAGAATAAGAAAAACATAGAACTTCAAATTCGAAACAAACACTCCATCATCATTTGAGTAACCCATCTCAACCACCTTACCTTGTTGATTACTAAATCCCCTAGTTTACCATGTGGCACTTTTCATGCTTTAGATTTGAGAGGGCATTCGTTACTACGGAACATGCTCTCTAAAAAGTTACCGAACTCCTTCTTATCGTTTTGTTACTTAGAATTTAATACCTTACCGATAACTTTAATTGGTTTTTTTGGGAAATCAGAAGTTTCTTCTTCATACCCGTGATCACTACCATCTCCTATAATAGTGTCTTCCGAACCAGCCTGTACCTCTTCCGATAACTCCAGTGATTTAACTTTTTTCTTTTTGTATGATTTATTAGAGCCTCGATGTTGAGCAACAGAGACAATCTTTTTTGCCAGCCCATTGGTTTTTGCCGCATTCTTTTTGTACATAGCACATGAAGATCGACAGTTAATTGTAGGGCACATGTGTACATTTTGTTTTTCATGTGAGAAGCGAGCTGCGTGAAAGAACGATGCTTTTTCTGGTAATTCAACATCAAAAATCGGGCTTTTACCTCCCAAGGGATATAAGAGCACTGGGAGTGGTGACTGAGGTCACTTGGTACGTCAGGCCTGACTTGCTGAGTCAGAAAAAGTGGGGAGTGGTGACCTCTGTCAGTTGGGCATGTCAGTTTATATTTTTATTATTATTTTTATGATTTTAAATATAACATAAATGAATATAATTATAAAAATTAACATAAATAGAAATAACTTCCATTAAAATAAAAATAAAACATTACAATTCCTAAAAAAAATTACAATTCCTAAATAAATAAAAAAACATTACAATTCCTATTTATTAAGAACAAATACGAAACGATTCAATTTCCACTTCGAAGCTTGGCCCGAATTGCCGCTTTCTTCGCTTGAAGAACCAATGCATCTTCTTCATCCATTCCCGCGGTAGACATTTGTAGTATTTTCAAATCAAAGTAACTAGTCATTGATTCGAAAGTGCCGCTTGCACTTTCATCAAACGAGGATCTTGCGGAAGCGGCGGAGCTCGAAGACGTCTTTTGTGATTTTGATTTTCTTGATTTTCCGGGAGGTCGTGGTGTTGCATCCTCCCCAAAAAGCTCCGCATTTGGATTCTCTTCTGGTTCCTCATCTAGATCACAATCATCCAAACTAATACAATCACGTTTGGTTATTTTAAGTGGAGTCGGGTTGTTCCACTTATGCTTGTGTTTTAGGAATTCCCAAGCTAGGTAAGTGTTAAACTTCTTAAATGTCTCCACCTTGTATTGTGCATCACAACGTTCCTTGAAATTGACATCACCCTCGCCACTACGTGGAACCCATTTGAGACGACTCACGATTCCACCATACTTTCTACAACATTCATTCATTTTTGTCCATTTGGAGTTCAACATTCCTTTGTTCGTCTGTAAGGTGGACCCCTAGAATGGTACTCATTCATAACCACGTTCCAAAAAGAAGATGACTTTTGATCAATGCCTTGGTTTGGATCTTTAGAAGCCGCAATCCACGATTGAGCTAAACGTAGCTCATCTTCGGGTTCTACAAATACTCAGTTCGTCTTCTAGGTTGAGACGAATCGACCGTAACTTCTTTTCCTTTAGCTTGTGCTCTCAACTTGCGTTTTGGTGCTTGTGGTGTTTGTGGTGTTTGTTGAACTTATGTTTGTTGTGTTTATGGAACTTGTAATTGTTGTTGTTGTTGCCACAACATAAACGCTTGCATTTGCTCGGGAGACATTTGTGGAAATGATTGTTGTGAATTGGCAAAATTTGAAAACCGAGATTACCCTTACCACCACCACTAGCCGATCCGGGAGAATAGGGTGAGAGTGGACTCCATTGTGGATGATAATAATTTGACATTTTTTTTTTTGTGAATGAGATTTGTGTTTGTGAATGAGATTTGTGTTTGTGTTTGTGTTTGTGTATATGTTGTATATATATAGAAAGTAAAAAAGAAAAAAAAAGAAAAAAAAAACAGAAAAAAGCCCAACGGCTATGTATGTATGCGTTGTGAATTTTTATTTTTTATTTTTTATTTTTTTTATTCAATGTTACCATTTTCTCCGTCGCCACCGCGACTGACCCATGTGCGACGCATCAAGGTGACGAGGTCCGGGAGTGGGGTGACCTGTGACTTGCCTCGGAACGAGCATGGGGACGGGCTCCACTCCCACTGCTCTAAGCCTATCATATAAAGTAACTAATTTTAAATATACAACTCAAAGTTACAATTAATAGATAACGATACCAAATTTTTATAAAAACGTATGTATCATTAGTAGTATTTAAATTTAAACTTTACAATTAATTCGTCTGATTTTATAAACTTCTATAGCCCTTAGCAATTCCCTTATTCTTTTCACTAATAATAATACATTAATTTCATCTACGGTTATAATTTATAGTATCTGAGTAGTTGATCACTTCTGCTTCACGATTTTCATTTTAATCCTTAAAATACAGGTCAAATGATGAATTTTTGAACACCTTTTTTGTCCACCTTCGGACCCTATCCTTGAGGTTTTTCAAAGTAATTAATTTTAAGACAAAATTACACAGATAGTCCTTGTAGTTTCCTCAAAAACACACTGAACTGGATAGTCCAAAAATTTGCATTTTCATTTATTTTAGTCCAGCCATGTAACAGACGTCAAATTAATCCGTTAACCTCAGGCATGTGCCAGACACACGAGGGTATTTTTGTCATTTTCACAAGTTTAGACTATCAGTGCACTTTTATAATTATACATATATATTTTTACATATACACAACATCAAACTACAAGGTTATTCATCTACTCAAAACATTTCTAACAGCCCAAACCACCTTCACCTTCACCTTCACCTTCAACCATGAGTCAAACAACCGTCACCTTCAACCGTCACCGTCACCAACCATCACTTTCACCTTCAACCACCACTGTCACCTTCACCTTTAACCCAAAAATGGTAATCGATTTGTTCAAACAAATTTTTTTTTCAAAATCGAAACATAACTGGTCAAAAATAAATCCCTAATTAAGGTTTTGACTTCGGGGTTGCTGCTGCTGCTAGATCAAAACATAACAGGTCAAAAATCCTTAATTAGGGTTTCGACTTCGGTTTTCACAATCATGCGTTCCAGATCTGACAGAATTTGCTACACCTTTTCCGGAGATGATGCCGACGAGCTAAAGAACAACAATCGAGAAAGATGATCGGGGATAGGTTACGTTCGATTTGTAGGTCTCGGCGATGATTTGGGGTTTAGTCGATGTGTGTAAATCGTTCGTAGATTCCAGATTTGGTTACGATATTCGATTCTGGTGACGTCAGCATGTACGAAAGTGATAGTTATGGAGGTGGTGATAAGACCATTCTTTACGCATGAGTTAATTGTTGTGGGAAAATTTTTGCTGACGTGACATTGTTGTAGGATAATGGGAGCGTTGTGGTAAATTTATTGTTGTACTGTTGTGGGCTGCTGATGTGGCATTTCTTTTCCATTTTTGATATATTTAATAAGTATTTACATTATATTAAATAAACTAAAACATATTGTTTAAATAAAATAAATAAAATAAATAAAATATTAAATAAAATGTAACATCCCGTTTTTTCCGTACGTATTGAAAGGTACATACTTAATCATTTGTACGTTTATAACTCGTTAGCTTACGCGTAAATGTATGAATATATGTATAGATATATATATATATATATATATATATATATATATATATATATATATATATATATATATGTATATATATATATATATATATATATGTATATATATATGTATGTGTATACTTGATAATGTGTGCATAAGCAAGTCTATATGTGGGTTTTGATAGCGTTAAGTCTTGCGAGACTATAGTTGAAGGTTAGGTGAGAATAGGAAGCGGGTTTGAAATGTACAAAATTAATTAATGTGGAAATTTGTTTAAGATGGTCGAGCTGCTCAGTTACAGCCTTAGGCCGCTCCGCGACAAAATGGTCCGCGCCGCGGCATAACAAGCAAACCAGGAACAGAATGAGGGTTAAGAAGGGTCGATTTTCATGTTGAATGTCGCGCCGCGATGAATTGGGCCGCGCTGCGGCAGTCCTGCTGGACAGATCCGGACTTAGCTCATTTTAAGGGAATTTAAGGGGCAAATTGGTAATTTGACGTGTAAGTCTGATGGGAGCATTAAATCTCATCCACTTGTTCATTTAATTGAATTTCTTTTCCCTTTTCTTTCTATTTTCTCTCCCAAAACTTAAAACCCAATTGAATTAAAGGTGAGATTTGAGAGTGAAGGATTGAGGGTTGATCTTTGGAGCAAGAATTAAAGTTGTTCCTCTTGTCTCTAGCTACCCGTTGATAGTCTCGGTAAGTTCTAACTCTAAGTTTTGAGTTTTAATTGGTTAATGGCTAGGGTTTTGGTTACTAGAGACTTGTATGACCCATTTGGGGTTAAAATGGGTGAACTTGGGTTATGTGGGTGAAAGGAAATCTTAAATAGCTATAACCTAGGGTTTGGCCTTATGATTTAAGATTTGTAAGTATTAATGGTGTTGTTAAGCTTTAAAACACTTGTTTAATGTTGAAAGAGTGTTAAAATGGGTCAAAAGGGGTAATGTTGACCTAGTTTGGGTGAAATGGGTATGAATTAGCCTAAGTTGCTATTAATTAATGTTAGTAGACTTAAATCACTAGCTTTAGTGATTTAATATGAGTCTTGGCCATTTATGGGCGGTTTTGAGGTAGGTGAGCTATTTAATGCAAATGGGTCATTAAATGCTCAAGTGATATGTAGTGTGGTAAGTTCCACTAGTTGTGTACTTATGTATTAGGTACGTTGCCTTGAAGTTTCGGAAGTGCATAATCATCACCGAAGTGTTAAGGTGAGTGGAATAATTATATGCGTGCATATATGATGTATTTATTTGTGTAGTTGAGTTGTGAAGTGTCGACGTGTTAAGACACCACTCCTCACGTGGCGGGTGAAGTGTCGATGTGTTAAGACACCACTCGGGAGTGAAGTATCGATGTGTTAAGATACCACTCCGAGAGATGTAACGAGTGAAGTGTCGATGTGCTAAGACACCACTCGGGGTGAAGTGTCGAAGTGTTAGGGCACCACCCGGGGTGAAGTATCGACGTGTTAAGATGCCACCCGTGGGGTTAGTGTACGAAGTGTTAAGTGCACTAATGGTTGTTATGAACTCCGACGGTCTTTAAACACCGTTCCCTCGTTCGTTTGGTTAACCATGGTTGTGTGTGTGTGGATTGTAGCATATTATATTGTTTAAACTATATGCTATTGTTATGCTAGCTCGTATGGTGGAAGGTTTAGTGTTATACTTGTGATGGTATGATTACTTATAATGCTAGCATGTATGCGGTAAATGCGTAAGTGATTGCAAGTAAGTAGGTTGTATATGTAAACGTATAATTATTGCACTTACTAAGCATTAGCTTACCCCTCTCGTTGTTTATCTTTTTAGATGCAGGTGTGGACAAGGGCAAGGGGGTTGTTGGGCACTAGGTGTCCCTTGATGATGTTATGTTGGAGCTTTTGGAAGTTAGCCTAGCGTTTTGGGTAGTTTAGTCCCAAACCATGCTCGATGTGTTGTTTGGTTTAAAACTATCATTTTTGTATTGGTCAAACTTGTATCACATTCGTAATGGCCTTTGTGCCTTTTGTAAACACTAAACTTGTTGTATGTTTTAACGAAACGTGTGTAATGGTTTACATATTTAATTGGCGCGTAAATGTGTATTATTTTAAAAAAAAAAATTATCGTATAGAATACGGGTTGGGTTGTTTCATAAAATATCAAAACAAAAGAACGGATTAAAACACACTCAATAAATAAAAACCACACAAAGTTTATAAATTAAAATCTTAAAACTGAAAAAAATACAAAATTAAATGTCATAAAATTTAAAGTCCTAAAATACATTAAAAGCCCTAATATACAATAAAAATGTCCTAAAAATAAAAAATTAAAATAATTTAAAATATTAAAATACATAAAAAAAGTCCTAAAAATAAAAAATTAAAATAATTTAAAGTATTAAAATACATAAAAAAAGTAAAGTCCTAAAACTTAATAATACGATTAGATAAACAAATTTAATATCTTCCATCAAACGAGTCTTGGCTCACGTAGCCTGACTCGACACTACTAGAATCAGAAGGGACCCGAACGTGACTCGATTTGCCTAACTTTACAAGATACAACTCAATTCGACATGGCCGTGTCTCGTTATTTTTGTGCATCTCATTGTTCATTCGTAAACAGAAACATCAACACTTTGTTATCTTCGTCGAAATACACAAGATTAGTAAATACGTATGGTATTTCTTTTTCAAGGTACTTGTTCAATTTTGATATATCAAAGTCAGAAACGTCGACATTTTCAAATAATTTTTTCCCACGGACTTCCAGTCATTCGTAGCTCTATCCCCGGTAATGCACATCAATGAAAACTTTCCTCGAATTCATGGTTGAGGAGTATAAAATTAGAGAGGATTGTGTTTGATAAATTGTATAAAATTTGAAAGAAATGTGGTAAAAATGATATGAAGTGTGTTTGAAAAATTAAATGGAGTGTGTTATTTATACCGAAAAATCAAATTATTTATTTTTTCAGCAAATATATCTCAAATTAAAATCTCAGTCAAACGTGTCAACCAATCAAATGTAGTGACCCGAACTTTTCCATGTTTATATATATATTAAATGAAATTGTTATTTACATGATTAAGTGTTTCCAACATGTTAAGAAATCAAACTTGTTAAGACTTGATTAATTGAAATAGGTTTCATATAGACAATTGACCACCCAAGTTGACCGGTGATTCACGAACGTTAAAACTTGTAAAAACTATATGATGACATATATATGGATATATATATAGTTAACATGATATTATGATAAGTAAACATATCATTAAGTATATTAACAATGAACTACATATGTAAAAACAAGACTACTAACTTAATGATTTTGAAACGAGACATATATGTAACGATTATCGTTGTAACGACATTTAATGTATATATATCATATTAAGAGATATTTATACATCATAATATCATGATAATATAATAATTTAAAATCTCATTTGATATTATAAACATTGGGTTAACACCACTTAACAAGATCGTTAACCTAAAGGTTTCAAAACAACACTTACATGTAACGACTAACGATGACTTAACGACTCAGTTAAAATGTATATACATGTAGTGTTTTAATATGTATTCATACACTTTTGAAAGACTTCAAGACACTTATAAAAATACTTCTACTTAACAAAAATGCTTACAATTACATCCTCGTTCAGTTTCATCAACAATTCTACTCGTATGCACCCGTATTCGTACTCGTACAATACACAGCTTTTAGATGTATGTACTATTGGTATATATACTCCAATGATCAGCTCTTAGCAGCCCATGTGAGTCACCTAACACATGTGGGAACCATCATTTGGCAACTAGCATGAAATATCTCATAAAATTACAAAAATATGAGTAATCATTCATGACTTATTTACATGAAAACAAAATTACATATCCTTTATATCTAATCCATACACCAACGACCAAAAACACCTACAAACACTTTAATTCTTCAATTTTCTTCATCTAATTGATCTCTCTCAAGTTCTATCTTCAAGTTCTAAGTGTTCTTCATAAATTCCAAAAGTTCTAGTTTCATAAAATCAAGAATACTTTCAAGATTGCAAGTTTACTTCCAAGTTTTCTAAATCCATTCCAAGTAATCATCCAAGATCAAGAAACCTTTGTTACTTACAGTAGGTTATCTTTCTAATACAAGGTAATAATCATATTTAAACTTTAATTCAATTTCTATAACTATAACAATCTTATTTCGAGTGGAAATCTTACTTGAAATTGTTTTTGTGTCATGATTCTGCTTCAAGAACTTTCAAGCCATCCAAGGATCCTTTGAAGCTAGATCCATTTTTCTCATTTCCAGTAGGTTTATCCAAGGAACTTGAGGTAGTAATGATGTTCATAACATCATTCGATTCATACATAAAAAGCTGTCTTATTCAACGTTATAAACTTGTAATCACTAGAACATAGTTTAGTTAATTCTAAACTTTTTCGCAAATAAAGTTAATCCTTATAACTAGACTTTTAAAATCAACTAAACACATGTTCTATATCTATATGATATGCTAACTTAATGATTTAAAACCCGGAAACACGATAAACACCATAAAACTGGATATACGCCGTCGTAGTAAAACCGGGGGCTGTTTTGGTTGGGATAATTAAAAGCTAAGAAGAACTTTGATTTAAAAGCTATACTTCTGGAAAAATTATTTTTCTTATGAACATGAAACTATATCCAAAAATCATGGTTAAACTCAAAATGAAAGTATGTTTTTCAAAATGGTCATCAAGATGTTGTTCTTTCGACGGAAATGACTACCTCTTTCAAAAACGACTTGTAACTTGTATTTCTGACTATAAACTTATACTTTTTCTATTTAGATTCATAAATTTAAGTTCAATACGAAAAATTGGCCACTGGAATCACTCAAAACGGATTAGAAACGAAGAAATGGCGAGTAAAACAAGATTGATAAAAACTACTCATTTTACCTACGTGAAAGTTAGTAATAAATCTATTCCAACCATAACCTAATCAACTTATATTGTATATTATGTAATCTTGAGATACCATAGACACGTATACAATGTTTCGACCTATCATGTCGACCCATCTATATATATATTGCGGAACAACCATAGACACTCTATATGTGAATGTTGGAGTTAGCTATACAGGGTTGAGGTTGATTCCAAAATATATATATAGTTTGAGTTGTGATCAATACTGAGATACGTATACACTGGGTCGTGGATTGATTCAAGATAATATTTATCGATTTATTTCTGTACATCTAACTGTGGACAACTAGTTGTAGGTTACTAACGAGGACAGCTGACTTAATAAACTTAAAACATCAAAATGTATTAAAAGTATTGTAAATATATTTTGAACATACTTTGATATATATGTATATATTGTTATAGGTTCGTGAATCAACCAGTGGCCAAGTCTTACTTTCCGACGAAGTAAAAATATGTGAAAGTGAGTTATAGTCCCACTTTTAAAATCTAATATTTTTGGGATGAGAATACATGCAGGTTTTATAAATGATTTACAAAATAGACACAAGTACGTGAAACTACATTCTATGGTTGAATTATCGAAATCGAATATGCCCCTTTTTATTAAGTCTGGTAATCTAAGAATTAGGGAACAGACACCCTAATTGACGCGAATCCTAAAGATAGATCTATTGGGCCTAACAAACCCCATCCAAAGTACCGGATGCTTTAGTACTTCGAAATTTATATCATATCCGAAGGGTGTCCCGGAATGATGGGGATATTCTTATATATGCATCTTGTTAATGTCGGTTACCAGGTGTTCACCATATGAATGATTTTTATCTCTATATATGGGATGTGTATTGAAATATGAAATCTTGTGGTCTATTGTTACGATTTGATATATATAGGTTAAACCTATAACTCACCAACATTTTTGTTGACGTTTAAAGCATGTTTATTCTCAGGTGAATACTAAGAGCTTTCGCTGTTGCATACTAAAATAAGGACAAGATTTGGAGTCCATGTTTGTATGATATTGTGTAAAAACTGCATTCAAGAAACTGATTTCGATGTAACATATTTGTATTGTAAACCATTATGTAATGGTCGTGTGTAAACAGGATATTTTAGATTATCATTATTTGATAATCTACGTAAAGCTTTTTAAACCTTTATTTATGAAATAAAGGTTATGTTTTGTTTTAAAATGAATGCAGTCTTTGAAAAACGTCTCATATAGAGGTCAAAACCTCGCAACGAAATCAATTAATATGGAACGTTTTTAATCAATAAGAACGGGACATTTCATCAAAACATGCCACGCAGACTAAACGACCGTTGTAACCACCGTGGTTTGCCCCGACAACGACACAGCGGATTCGACCACAACGACCCCATACAACCCGTTGTGGTCATTGTTCGACAACAAATATGGTCCGTTGAGCAGTGTAGCTTATGGTCGTTGGTCGACAACAAATATGTTCTGTCGTGGTCGTTTTATAAAAAATTTTGAATTGGTATTGGATTCAATCAAATATTAGGGTATAATATTTGGGATTAAACAGATGGTCAGGGTGCGTTTTGTGTTTGTAAACGCAAAACCAATTATAAAAACACTACGAGTTTGACTAAACGATAAAGACTTATTAGTTAAATTCTCATCCCCAGTAGCAAAATTGGGGGTTTAAAGGAATACCAAAATTTGTGAATCAAGGTTGTTACTGAATTTTTCAAATGGGACCTGTATGTGTAACAAGGAAAACGAAAGATGTAAAATAAAGGTGGACAGATTTTGAGTTTCTGATTTAGGTTTTGATCCCTTAAATCATTTTGAATTTTTAGTAGTGTTTGATTTTGAGTTATTTATTAAAAATAAGGAATTACGAATTTTGTTAGTGATGGAGAAGATGTGTGGGTGAAGATGAAAGTGGGTTTCTTGTTTACCGTGAAATTATGAGTTATGAACATAATTACCCTCATGTGCCTAGTATGTGAGGCCACTTAACGGACAAAAATAACAGACGTGAGATGGCTGGACTATCCACCAACGAAAGTGCATACTACTGGAGAAAAAATATTAAAAAATAAAGTTTGATAATCAGTGTGTTTTTGAGCAAACTACGAGAATTATCGGTAAATTTAAGTCTAATATAAAATTAATCAATTGGGGAAAACTTAATACAGAATATAATATTGTACTCGGTAATTTTTATTTTTATTTGTATTTGGTTGCATCTTTTAAGTAAGGGCATGCTAAAGCCAACCAGAGTCCAATGCAGTATCCATCCAGTGTGTGTGTATATATATAAATTGCAGTGAGTATGGGACAAAGCTGAAAGAAGTAAAATATCACCAACTCCCACTTCCCTGCAAACTAAAGAGACTCGATAAAAACCAAAATATGGGCATCATACTAATTTAATTATTATTTATTTATCCAAAATTATACTAACAAACCCTCTTTTCTTACATTCATCTCCTCATTTGATTTCATTTTTTTTCTTTTTACTTTCACTGAAACCCTTTTTCTTACTCATAAGTCTGCAAATACCCAAAAAGAAAAGTGTTAAAGATTTAGTTTTTCTTCAGGGTTAAGACTTGCATAGTTGAATTTATATCACCACTTTTTTTCTTTACCAATTTTTAAGCTCCTTTTGTGTCAATGCAAGAAGAAAAGTTAGGGTTTTGACCTTAATTTAAGAGTTTTTTGAGTACCAATTTCACATTTTCATTTGTGGGTCTGTAAAAAGCTTCAATCTTGGAAAGCTTTTGGTAACTTGTTTATGCTCTTCAACTGCTTTAGTTATATAAATGTAACCATACATTTATTTTTTCTACTCTGTTTTAGTGAAAATGTGTGTTTTGGTTTGCAGATATGAGTTTTGAGGAGTGTAGTACAAGTAGTTATATGACTGAAATTGGTGCAATGTCATCAATTCACAAGCGTTCTAAAAGGTACTCTACTTAATTTGTTGTATTATTTTATGAATTGCATTGATTGATTTCTTCAACTGCAAATAACTTCTGAAACTAGAGTACCTCTGTGAACTGACATTTGTTAAATTGCATTTTTTTTACTGACATTTGCTTTACAATAAAACTACTAAATGTGAGTACATTATGTAAAAATGAAACCAGAGTTTATAATATGTTCTATAGGCACTCATCTGTTTGTGAAAATGTTGCACTAGTTTTGTACTTTTATGCAATAAGATTGATGATTAGTTCTGTTATATATACTTTTACATATAATCATTGATGCTTAAGGTTACACAATCCTTATCAAGTTCGATTTTTTGCTTAAACTTGGCAGCTTTCAAGAAAATAGTAAATTTGAGAATGATCGTCTCAAAGCGCCTCATCGTGTTAAGTTGGTAAGTATGCTTTTGCTTAATTAATCCGTCGTAAAAGTATAAACCTTTTGCGGTCAATGGTCAAAGTTGAGACCTCAAACCAGCTAGAGACATTAAGTAGGATGGAAAAATGTTGAATATATTTTAGGAAATAAAAGATAAAGTAATAATTATATCTGTTCTGTATCGTCGATTAATAATAATGTGGGAGCCTTAATCTATTATGTAATATCTAATATCAGGATAAGGGACAACCAAAGAAGTGTATGATTGTTAAGAATATTCAGTTGCCTAGTGCTCAGGTTCATAATTCTTTGAAGGACGAGGTACAATTCGAAACATTTTATATTATTAAAGTCGAAAACTTTCACCTAGTTTGTTTCTTTACAATATTTTGTTAATTATCAGATAATGCAGCTCGAGAAAAGATTACACGATCAAGTTTGTGTGCGTGGTGCTTATGAACAAGCGTTAGGCTACAGATCTTCTCACGATATCCCAAATCAAGCATCTATTCCAAAGGTTTATTTATTTTATTTTTTTAATTCAAGTGAAAATCGATGTGTAATTCTTTCAAAAAGGTATCTGTACGTATGAATGATCTGAAAGTGGTTTCTTTATAATGATTTTCAGCCAGCAACAGAGCTGATTCGAGAAATTGCGGTTTTAGAGTACGAAGTTTCACATTTGGAGCAATATCTTCTCTCATTGTACCGAAAGGCGTTTGATCACCAAATTTCATGTCCATCTCCATTAAGAAACGAACGGTCTTTTAAACCGTCTTTAATTACTCCAAGAGGGAAGTATCTAGAAACTTGCAGGGCTGATATCTCTTTACAATCAAATGAGTGTTCCGAAGAAGAAGAAGAAGATGAAAACGGGATTTTATATTCTGGTGTTCAACAATGTCATTCTTCGGTAACCCGAACTTCTCCAACCGAGATTCTCGGAAAATCGGTGCGGGGTTGTTACTCTCAACCACCTTGTATGATGGAGGTACTTTTGATGTTCTACTATGTTTGTAGTTTTTCTTGGTGGCAAAATGGGCGGCTCATGTAAGTCGGATAACGGGTCAAAATGCATAACTCTTAGTGTGGTTCTATGTAGGGCCGGTTGGCTTTATTTGGCCCTAAACACTTTGTGGTCCCATTTTCTTAAAAAATTAGTTATCAACATAATTCACGAAAGTTAATATATGTCTATAAAAGTTTATTGTTTACAAGGTTGGAAAAGTCGCGCGACAAAGACGAGTCGGACGGGACTTCGAAATGACTAGTCAGTCGAGTTGGGGAGTCGAGTGGGACGTTGACTGAAGTTGACTTTTAGTAATACTCTGTATATGTTTAACATATACGAGTATATATTAGACTTAAATATATGACACTTAAATATTTCAAACATATGTATAGGGTACAAATTGTGAGTATGAAATATAATAAAAATTTGACCAATTTTGACCAATCTTGACTTTGACCCGACTTTGTAGCGTTAACTAATGTTTTCGGGCGAAACAAGACGGGGTAGTCACCAAACCGACTAATTGATCGAGAAGGCTGCCATTTACGACACTCATTTTTTATGAAAATGGTTTAGGACTTGTGCATTTAAAATATACTTTCCGTGATTTTGACTCATTTGGCCCGTTTGACCCGTTTCTTTGAAACATTAGCCCAAGTTGACAAAGTTCTTTATAAATGGGTCATTATATTAAGACTTTGTGTGTTTTCTGTACAGTTTGCGCACGCATCAACCAACATTATAAGTCTAGCCGAGCATCTTGGCACTAGAATAACTGATCATATTCCCACTACAGCAAATAACCTTTCTGAAAATATGATCAAGTGCATGTCGGCTATATACTGCAAGCTTGCGGACCCACCTCTTGCAAACCACGGGTTCTCATCTCCTACATCATCTGCATCCTCCATGAGTACTTTCTCACCTAAACACGACCCCAATATAATGTGGGGCCCAGGGTTTAGAAGAGATTCATCGTCTTTTGATGTACAATTAGATAACCCTTTTCATGTTCAAGGACTTAAAGAGTTTAGTGGACCTTACAATACAATGGTCGAAATTCAGTGTCTTTATAAAGATAATCAGAAACTTAGTGAAATCGAGCACATGTTGCAACACTTCAGGTGATAACATATAAATTTTTTGATTATTGTCATTATTAGTGTGTGTTTTTTTTTTTTTAGTGTGTGTGTTTTTTTTTTTTTTTTTTTAATGTTAGCTTGAAATAAATAATGCTCTTGCAGGTCGCTTGTTTCTCGCTTAGAAGACGTAAATCCGAAAAAACTGAAGCATGAGGAGAAGCTAGCTTTCTGGATTAATGTACATAACGCATTGGTTATGCATGTATGATTGTTACTTACAAATATTTGTATATTAATAAATTTTATTTTATAGGAGTTATTATACATCAAGTAACATTGTGTAAACTATTTGTTTTTTTTTTCTTTCGCGCAGGCGGTTTTAGCATATGGAATCCCTCAAAACAATATGAAGAGAGTCATCCTAATGTTGAAGGTAATTAAAAGCCTTGTGCAGACCTTTTTTTTGGCGAAAAACTTGAAATCAAATTAAAATAGATCACGATGATCTAGATGTGTTACAAATGTGAGTTGCATTGCATTTTATGGATTAATGCAGGCTGCATATAATGTTGGCGGTCACATTGTTAGTGCTGATGTCATTCAGAATCATATTTTGGGATGCCGAATGTCTCGTCCTGGGCAGGTATACATTTAAATAATTTTTAAAAATTAAAAAATGTGTTTTAGGCGAACAAGTATTATTCTTTTGGAACTCAAAATTGCTACTTCGTATTTGTATTTGTAGTGGCTGCGTATGTTATTATCTTCAAGAACGAAACTAAGAGCAGGAGACGAACGTCAAGCATACGCAATCGATCATCAAGAACCCCTTTTGCATTTTGCCCTTTCTTCAGGCTGCCATTCTGATCCTGCAGTACATACACAATCTTGATCTTGATTTAAAATTATACAAAAAAAAAAAAAAAAAAAAAAAAAATTAGTTTAGTTCACACAAATCTTGAACTAAAAGTTGTGTTATTGCAGGTTCGTGTCTACACCCCAAAACGAGTGATTCAAGAGCTAGAAACAGCCAAAGAAGAGTTCATCAGGGCTACGTTCGGTTTAGGAAAAGATCAAAGAATTCTTTTACCAAAAATTATTGAAATTTTTGCAAAAGATTCGGGATTATGTGCATCTGGTGTGATTGAGATGATCCAACTTTGTTTACCGGAAAAAATCAAGAAAAGTATAAAGAAACATCATCTCGCCAAATCACGAAAAGTTATCGAATGGGTTCCTCATAATTTTGGTTTTAGGTATCTCATTTGTAAGGAACTAGTCAAGTAATTCTAGCATTATTGGAACCTTAAATTATGTTCTGTTCTTTTTCTTGTTTTCTAGTATAATTGCTGATGAATCTTTATGGTTCTATGAAGAATTACAATGTAAATTATGAGTAATGAAAATTAATTCTTCATTTCATTGCTTAAAGGGTTTAACTAACACAATACTTTTTTTTTTGGGCGAAAAACTGGAAATTAAATTTAGTGGGATTTGAAGATCAAATTGGTTACAACTGATACAGTTTTATGATGATCTACTTGAAAACAACAATTGAAACCTGACCCTGCTATTGTTAGTACATTGTTGCACATTCACATTTGATATAAATATTAAATATCTTTATCTTTATTTATTATAAATTCTTAAACAATTTACTACAACTTCTAATTGCATGATCTGATCTGCATCTCATATGATGCTATACTTTTACTCAACTAAAAACAACCAAAAAAAACCTTACTTTTAATAAGGGGTTTCACCTATAACATTTCCAGGTGGATTATAAAAACAAATAGCCAATGTTGATTGATCAGGAAGACAACTAGCCAACGAACAACCCAACTCAACCGAATTTCGCCACACGACTTGCGTGTAGACCCCACACCGATGATTCGGTGCACACGAGTTATTCGCATACGTGTAATACGATTTCTCGCTCACCCAATTATCGACTACTACGCTCGGTGTAACCACTTCACCTGTGGCCCACATCTGGTTACCACCATATTTGCCACTTGTTAAATTTGCAAACTGACAGTTTTGTTTGTCTCTTTGGAACCTGACTAGTAAGCTTGTAACTTTGGCTAGCTGAAAGTTCCATTTAAGTGGACCCACACCCACATCGGCTCGTGCTTTGTTGTGGGCGTCCAGGTACTCTTGACCATCGGGCGGCACCACGGCAGCCGGTGGTCCTTGAGCCATGGTACGCCATTGGAGTAGTAATGTTAAGATGATCAAGAAAAGTTTCTTCATTTTTTTTTTTTTTTTCCTTTTTTTGTGGTACTAGATGGCAAGCAACATAACTTTTGATAGGCGGTACTTGGTTATTTATGAGAGTTGGTTTGTGAAATGACTTTATTGTCCTTGGTTGGAAGATTTGTTCTTGGTTGATTATTGACTTTGGGCAGTTGGCAAATGGCACCCACGTGATCCGATTTTAATTTTGCAGCCGCACGTGAACTAATTTTGGAAAGTTTTCACCGGTTGGTCAACTATTCTATAATCGGTATTATTAATCGGGCCCAAATGAAGAGATTCAAATACTTATCGGGCTGAAAGACGCCCATTTGAACTATTAATGGATTCATTGTGACATTACTTGAAATTATTTTTTTGAACGGGGTTAGGGTTAGGAGTCACCGATTGGGGGTCGAACGTGATGTCGACACTCATCCATCCGATCATTTCTTTTTTACGAATCATTACAATTCTACCGCCTTCAGAAGGAACCCACACGACGAATCCATACGGACATCACATGTGGTAAAACCTCCTCGAGTGAGGCCCGAACGCAAGATGTATGCAACCTCTGAGGCCCTTGATATGGGCGGGTCACAACAAGGTAAATATTGTAACGAGTGGTAGCCGTCAAGTTTAAAACGTTGTCTAATGGTTACGTATGCAACCATCCTAAGAGGTTGGGATGTGACGTTATATTCTAATTAAAACACATATCAAGTTCAAACCTCGTTAGCACCAAATTTTGAGTGATCAAGAAAAAGGGTCGAAAATGATCACGGAATAACCCGATTATATCGTGTACATTTGAGTAAAACTGCTAGCATTTCTCGAGTAGTCTGAACAATGGCAATACAATCATATTTGTAAAGTATAAATGACACACATATAACCGTTCCCCTAATTTTATCTTCAGGTATATTCATACTAGAACTAGTCACTTTAATGGATTGGGTTACTTTTTTTTTTCTTTTCTTTGAAAGGCAAAAAGATTTTCATTAAAATAAAAAAGGAAATACAAAGGCATATGAGAGAATGCCTTCAAAGAGATGAAACAGATAGATACATCAGAAGGAAAGCTATAAAATGATGAACTAAATTTTACAAATCGAATTTACTCCATCCTTGGGCATCGAACGATCGAACTAGGGTTGATCAACCATTGTGTCCAAATTAAAGAGCATTTTTTTCGAGCGGTTGAAAATTCATTCGAAGGCCTTGATTTGGATATCATTTAAAATCCTGGGTCCATTGCCTTTTTTCTTCCGAAAAACCGTATTGTTTCTATTCCTCCATAACATGTATCCGGTGATCCACTCGATTGCCTACCACATCTTAGAGGGTTGGCTCGAGTTGGAAGAATTGGAAGTACCCGAGAACATTGAATTTGGTTACTTTGGCTTATTTTCATTTCAAAAGTTCAAACCGATTATTACTAAAACGAAATGTTTGAATGTAGAACATGATCAATTATCATCAATATCAATTATCATTATCAATTATTATAATTTTAGTAGTGTAAGTGTATAAATTAACAATATCATAATTATATCTAAACCGTTTTCCAACAAGCATATCCCTATCATTAATAACTAATGAACACTTACTTTATGAAGTTAATTAGGTAGCAAGCCATGTGATGTTTCACTACAAGTAGATATGGTTTAAGTGGGAGTTGGTGCAAGGTCCCCATAATGGGCAACCCAAACCCACTAAAATCAGACCAAACCGTACCTGATTTAAGCCAAACCAAACCGTATTCTAGACCTCATCATATCGAGGTTAAAAAACCCAGCTGTATATCATCGTTAAAATGTTCACGTACAACATTGATGCAGGCATGCAGCTAGCACGTGACCATAGCTTTGATTAATATGTAATTAAATTTTGTTATGCAACTGTGCTAGCTGTGCCTAAATATACAACGTACACAAAAGGAACGGGCACCACATATAATATGGCCTACAACTATTGATATAATATATATAATAATGAGGACTTTCAACAAGTCACATCCATATGATAATTATTAATACCTTGTTTTTGGTCAAACTCCATTTATTTCGGTTTCTGTTTTAGTATAAAGTTTGTTCAACGTCAGTTGTCAAAGTTGAAATTTAGAAACATATAGTTTAATTGGGCTTACACAATAAAATAGTACTATTAGTTTTGCACTGTGAATCGATTGCATAGGTAGATCAACAAAGAAACTTTGGGAACTCATCAATCGATTCATTACATATTACATTTTCTAAAATATTTGTTTGCAAAAATAACTAACATGGATTAGTTTGCATATATAAATGACTTTATACATGCACCTCAACACGTGCCCTGCACATGTTCAAATAAAACAAGAGCATTGCATTTATGCGTTGCGAATTAGCTCGCGCAGAATGTTGCCGCGCCGGCCATGTGTTGTGCCTCCAATAAAGCATAAAGGCATCAAGTACGGCGAGGTAACTACAGGCTTGGTCACCACGATCCCTGTAACAGACGTCCATGCAGAAGACTGACACATCGTACGAGGTAGAAAGGTACGACTTAGGAATATTAGTATACCCATTGTCTAGTCGTCAACCAAATAGTACAAAGAGGACTAGCCACGATCTTTTTGTCCTATTACGTGGCACTAACAAACAATGCAAAGTTGCACTATAAATAAGAGGCTCGAATCACAATACAAAAGGATTCCGACGATCAAAGAAGCACACTGTATTTACATATTCATCGTTGTTAGTAATCACATCACTCTACTCCCTGCGCTAGTCAGCTAGCGTCGTTTTCTCCCACGCTACCGAGTTCACACCATCTCAAGCTACAATCTTACGGTTACATGTAATGTTCGGGGAACACTAACCCTACAAAACCTCCTCTGAGCCATCAATACCGGCTATCCCGATGATGGTGGGTCGACATTTAACCACCCTGTTGAGATCCTCATCACGCAAGGGGTTATTCACGGTATACCGGACCAGAGAGTTAAACTTAAAAGACCATTAAATCCCCATCCTTTATTGACAAGCGTGGACCGAACCCACTGGATCTATTCTATGCTTGATCAAATGGCGCCATTCGTGGGACATATAAGTTGAAATATTTTGATTGATCTTTTCTCTTTATGTTCATTACTCACGTGTCTTCTCTTTACAGGATATTGTTCAGAAGGATGAGTACGCCCTTGGCAAGCTATCATCAGAAGCAAGGAACAAAGTGCAAGATGGACACCATGAAAGGATGGGAAGTAACTGAAATTTCCTTTCCAGCCATTCGAGTATTCAACACCTCCTACGCTCCCATCTTGGTACAAGGATATTTGCCTGATTCAGGTTATAATATCAAACATCTGCATATGGATACGGGCAGTATCGTTGACATCATGTACGAACAGTACTTTAGGCAGTTTCCTGAACCAATCAGGCGAATTATCAGACCGACTACGATAGCGCTATCCGGATTCTAGAGAATTCGCTTGGCCAATCGGGACCCTTGAGCTGAAACTGGAAGTAAGGGATGAAAGCGACGAACTCAAGACGCGCACAAAAACTGTAGAATTCTGCGTTGTTCGTTTGCGATCAAGGTGAAATGTGATGCTAGGAAGAACTTCAATACAAAATTTTGGAGCCATACCATCAACAATACATAGGCCGGTGAAATTCTCGACAGCGCAAGGCATAGCGACGCTCGAGTCAACATCGTTGGACGCTTTATACGCGTCAGTAACGAAAACAATGAAGAAACACCTGAAGAACGGGGTGCGAAGGATTGACTTATCATTGTCAACCCCTCTTACCCAGATGAGAAGATAAAAATATGAGGAAGCCTGACGCAGGAAACAAAACAAAAATTGCGAAACATTTTGGTATTAAACTTAGACATATTTTGTTGGCGCGACGCAGACATGAACGGAGTCCCTCGGAAAATTGCACAACACCATCTTAACGCAAGCACTAATTTGACACCGGTGAAACATAATTAAAGGCCTAAAGAGCCATAAAGGAGTGAATGGTTGCGCAGAAAAGTCAATAAATTGGTCAAAGCCAACATTCTGCGCAAGGTACATTATCAAACTTGGGTCTCGAACCCGGTCTTAATGACAAATACGAATGAATCATGGCGCCTATGCATCGACATCAAGGACATCAATAAGGCGTGTCCTAAAGATAACTACCCTCTGCCTGAGATAGACTGGAAGGTTGATTCATTAGCTGGATTTAAGTACAAATGCTTCCGAGACGCATACAAAGGTTACCATCAAATCCAAATGGCGCAAGAGGATGAGGAATAAACTGTGTTTCACATAGACCAAGGCATATAGTGTTACACAAAAATGTCATTCGGACTAAAAAACGCAGACGCTACATATCAACGCACTATCGACATTGCATTTGTAAAGCATATTGGCCTAGTTATCAAGAGCAACAGTGAAGAGCAATTGTTAGCGGATATACTGGAAACATTCGATACATTGCGAAGCATCAATATGAAACTCAAACCCGCTAAGTGCAGCTTCAGAGAAGAAGAGGGCAGTTTTCTAGGTCACATTATCACTCCACGAGGAATCAAGGAAAATCTAAAAAAGATAGAGGCATTCGAAAATATTCCTTCCCCAAAAAACAAAGAAACAAGTACAAAGCCGAAATGGGAAACTCGCACCGCTATCTTGATTTTTGTCTAAAGCCGTGGAGCGCTCTCTCCCATTCTTTCATACCTTAAGGGATTGCGTATAGAAATCCGATTTCAAATGAACTGAAGAAGTAGAAAAGGCGTTCCAAGAATTGAAAACACTCCTTAAAGACCTCCCCACGCTCACGGCGCCGATAGTTGGCGAAACACTAATCCTTTATTTGGTCGTATCCAAAGAAGCAGTCAGCTCAGTCTTGGTCGCTGAGCGGGGGGACGCGCATATGCCAATCTATTTCGTTAGCAAAGCACTCACGGGGAGTGAGTTGAACTACCTACTCGTGGAAACGTTCGTATATGCGCTTGTAATCACCGCACGCCGGTTGCGCAGATATTTCCAAGCATACCCGATCACGGTGCTCAATAATCAACCCATGAGACAATTACTCTACAAACCAGAGGTATCAGAGAGTCTAACTAAGCGGGAGATAGAATTAGGCGAACATGTGATAACTTATTGCACCAGAATCGCGATTAAGGGTCAGATATGTAGGGATTTGTATGAAATTTTATAAAACTATTTAGCAGCGGAATCATGTACAACAATTTTTAAACCTTTCAAAAACTCCCCACCAAGGATCCAATTGCATGTTGTTAAGAAAACTAAATAATAAATAGTGAGTTTAAAGACTACAACCTTTGAAGACTTTGAACTTGAGAAGTTATGGATGCTAAGAGTTTAGGAACCAAAGTAGCCTCCCTCTATCGGTAATCCACACGAAAGCAAACTCCAATATCAACCGGATGCTAGTCCTTCACAACCCTTGAAAACAAGTATAAGAAACAACCTTTCTTATTTCTTGTTTTAATCCTATCTTGATTTCTTATTAATCTTTCAAATATGAAAGAATACTTAAAACCTTTTAAATAAAGAAAGATAACATCTTGAGACTTATAAGTGTGTATATGTTTTCTAACTTGTAAGTAGTATACGTATGTACTCTTACATTTTACAGAAAACTACAACAACTAAGCCATCATGGTTCATCATTTCGCTTTTTCTTTTCTTCCACCAATTAGTGTAAGGTCATAATGACTTCCATTATAAGTCTATAATGCACATTTATTTATTAAACATATTGAATAAAACAATGTGTATGGATAGCTTTTAATAATGTCTTTGATAATGTATACTTGTACATTTTATATAAATTACAAGATAGAAACAAGTAACAAAGGTTACTTGTTATCCAACACATAGACATCTCTATACATATGTATGGATATTTGTTTATATATAATTGTAGTATTATTATTTCTATTAAATAACAATGACACAATATGTATAATAAGGTTGTAATATAAGAATCATATTCAAATATGTAAATGATATTTATTTACTCATTGTGTGTGACCCTATAGGTTCAAATGTTATTAGTAGTATAGACATAAGTTGTGTCTTGGGCATTAATAACCAACAATCTCCCACTTGCACAAGATTCAACATATGTCAACACAGACAGTGGTAAACGTCTATCAACATGCCACTGCCCCTAAGAACACATGAAAAATGTCATTTTGAGC
Source organism: Rutidosis leptorrhynchoides (assembly GCF_046630445.1). Taxonomy (NCBI): domain Eukaryota; kingdom Viridiplantae; phylum Streptophyta; class Magnoliopsida; order Asterales; family Asteraceae; genus Rutidosis; species Rutidosis leptorrhynchoides. Next base: position 115,464,534 of record NC_092337.1, read on the forward strand.
ATCCATTGATTCTCAAGTTAAAATTTCAAATCAATATATAGATAAGGTATCAGTTATCCCTTTGTTACCGACATCTCGTTGAGCATGAGACATGGATAGTAATCAATCTCATATTTAGCTCATACATTATGTTACTCGATCAAGATTGAAACTGATAAAACAAACACCATTGAATACATCAATATAGTTTGAGCGTGGCCACGCATCTTAATCAATTTAAATCATCGAGGGGCCCATAGATGTCAATCTCTCATCCAGATGAGAGGAACAAATTCCGTCTAGACTACACACGTCTCTCATGTGTCTCATATTATACTTAACAATAGCTTTTATGATTTCCTGGCTAAAGAACAATGTTTGACTATGTCAAAGTATAACAATCCTCACACTTAAGACCCAATATGTATCTACGGTCTAAGGATATAAAGATATTACCATTTTCAAGAATCACTTATGACATCGATCCATGAAGTGATCTTGAAAGCGGGTCATGTCCAATGTTTATTCTTCAATAAACATAGGTGAATTTGGTTGCAACTCCCTTGCTCTACTTTCATCTTCATGAAAGTCAACCAACTTATTCACATTAGTCTTAACTCACAACTATTCCCATAGTTGTGATCGACTATGGATGTTTGTGAATAACGGGGTTATTCAAGGATTTAAACATACTAATAAAGAACACAACAATTATTAATGAGTATGATTATCTCCAAATACATCATATCATTTAATATAAATGTTGCATGAATGTTCTAAAATATCGTAATACTAAATTACAAATCATTCCAATCATTAACATTACGAAGCCCTATGCACCGAGCATGACCCTCATGTTTTGATTGTGCCAAAGCCATTGTAAAGGATCAGCAAGGTTTTGATCTGTGTGAACTTTGTGAATACAAACATCTCCGTCTCCCACTATGTGTCGTATATAGTGGAATCTTCTAAGGATATGTTTGGTGCTGTGATGCGATCTAGGTTCTTTTGCTTGAGCAATAGCACCATTGTTGTCGCAAAATGTTTCTATGGGGTCTTCTATGCTTGGCATCACCCCTAAATCAGCAATGAACTTTTTCATCCACGCAGCCTCTTGTGCTGCCTCCGATGCAGCAATGTATTCAGCTTCGGCAGTAGATTGTGCAACTACTTTCTGCTTAGAACTTTTCCAAGTTATAGCTCCTCCATTCAAGATAAAGACATATCCAGATTGTGATCGTGAATCATCTCTATCAGTTTGGAAGCTAGCATCTGTGTAGCACTTTACAGTAAGATCTTCTTTCACACCACCATAAATCAAGAACATATCTTTAGTCCTTCTCAAGTACTTTAGGATGTTCTTGACAGCCATCCAGTGGCTTTCACCCGGATTTTGTTGGTATCTACTCGTCATTCTCAAAGCATACGATATGTCTGGTCTTGTGCATAACATGGCATACATAATGGATCCAATTGCAGAAGCATATGGAGTTCCATTCATTCGTCTAAGCTCATCATTTGTGCTAGGACTTTGAGACTTGCTCAATATTGTACCATGTGACATTGGTAAAAATCCGCGTTTGGAATCTTGCATCTTGAATCTTTTTAGAATCTTTTCAATATATGCACTTTGGCTCAAGCCGATTAGCCGCTTTGATCTATCTCTATGAATTTTTATTCCTAGAATATAAGTAGCATCGCCAAGGTCTTTCATTTGAAAACACTTCTCAAGCCAAGACTTTACCTTTTGTACAGTTGGGATGTCATTTCCAATAAGTAGTATATCATCTACATATAAGATTAAAAATACTACTATGCTCCCACCAGCCCTTTTGTAAACACATGGATCATCTTCATTTTGGATAAAATCAAACTCTTTTATTTTCTCGTCAAAATGAAGATTCCAGCTTCTTGATGCTTGCTTTAATCTGTAAATGGCTCTTTTAAGCTTACAAACTTTATTAGGATACCTAGGATTTACAAAACCTTCTGGTTGTTCCATATAGACATCTTCACTTAAGTGTCCATTAAGGAATGCAGTTTTGACATCCATTTGCCATATCTCATAGTCATATTATGCCGCTATGGCGATGAGTATTCTAATTGATTTTAGCATGGCTACTGGAGAGAAAGTTTCGTCATAGTTAACACCATGAGTTTGAGTGAAACCTTTCGCCACTAGTCTTGCCTTAAATGTATGTACATTTCCGTCCATATCGGTTTTCTTCTTGAGAATCCATTTGCTCCCAACAGCCTTGCTATCAGGAGGTAGATCAACTAAGTCCCATACTTCATTGTTATACATGGGCTACATCTCTTCATTCATGGCTTCATTCCATTTCTTAGATTCAGGATCTAATGTAGCATCTTTGTAGTTAGTGGGCTCACTTTCATCCACTAAGAAAATGTCATCATATCTTTGGGGACTATGATGAGGTCTACTAGATCTACGAATGTCTTGTGTTACTTCAGGTTCCTGAGCAACCAATTGTTCAGGTTCTTCAACAATTTGTTGATAGCTAGTGCCAACCTCAGGTGTGATATTTTGTGGTTCTTGAATTTCTTCAAGTTCTACATTACTCTCACTTGCTTTATTTAATAGAAACTCCTTTTCTAGAAAAGTAGCGTGTCTAGAAACAAACACTTTTTTCTCGGTAGGATTGTAGAAATAATATCCCATAGAATCCTTTGGGTATCCCACAAAAATGCATTTGATAGATCTGGGATCAAGTTTGTTGGAAGTTTCTTGTTGAACATGAGCTTCGCAACCCCAAACTTTCAAATAAGATAAATTTGGAACCTTTCCATGCCATAACTCATATGGTGTCTTATTTACCTTTTTGGTTGGTACCATATTTAGTATGCGAGAAGCAGATAATAAGGCATAGGTCCAGAAAGATGGAGGAAGTGAAGTATGATTCATCATAGATCGAACCATATCAAGTAGGGTTCGATTCATCCTCTCAGAAACACCATTATGTTGTGGTGTTCCGGGTGGAGTGCGTTGTGAAATAATTCCACATTTCTTTAGATGATCGTCAAACTCTTGACACAAGTACTCACCTCCTCGATCCGATCGAAGAACCTTTATCGTTTTGCCTAGCTGATTTTGAACCTCATTTTGAAACACTTTGAACGTTTCAAATGCCTCATGTTTATGTTTCAATAAGTAAACATAACCAAATCTACTGAAATCATCAGTAAATGTAATGAAGTATCTTTCACCATTTCTTGACATAGTTCTAAAAGGACCGCATACATCGGAATGTATAAGTCCCAAAAGATCCTTTGCTCTTTCTCCGGAATCGGAGAAAGGTGCCTTTGTCATCTTCCCGCTTAAACAAGATTCACATACATCAAATGACTCAGAGTTAGTTGATTTTAAAATTCCATCAGATTGGAGTTTGGTTATGCGTTTCTTGTTTATGTGACCAAGACGACAATGCCATAGATAAGTTTGATTCAAGTCATGCTTGGATCTTTTGGTGTTTATGTTATACATAGAACTATTATTGGATGAATCTTGTATGTCAACTTCATATATGCCATTGTGAGGCCGTGCCTCAAAATAAAAAACATCTTTATTGAAAACTGAAATATTACCATTAGGAAAAGCATACAAGTAACCAGATTCATACAAACGTGCAGCTGAAATAATGTTCCTAGTTAGACTAGGGACATAATAACAATTATTTAATATTAAATACAGGCCATTTGGTAATAAAAGTTCATAAGTGCCTATTGCTACGACCGCAACATGTGCTCCATTGCCAACATGCAATACCAAATCGCCTGGTTTCAGCTTCTTAATCTTTCTTAGTCCCTGTACATTATTACAAATGTGTGTTCCACAGCCAGTATCAAATACCCATGAATTACTAGAGAAAGCAAATAGTTCTATCATATAGATACCTGAGGTGCTAGCATTGCTAGCCTTTATCTTCTTCAGCTCTGCAAGGTAAGTTGGGCAGTTTCGCTTCCAATCACCAATTTCTCCACAATGGAAACAAGTGGCATCTTTGGCAGGTTTTCTTTCTTCTTGACAGAATCCTTTGGGACAAACTTTTTGCCTTTGTAGTTGCCATGACTCTTAGGTTTGCCTTTACCTTTGCCTTTGGCTTGTGGCTTCTTGATTTTTCCTTCCCGAATCATGAGGACTTTAGAGGTTTTGGATGGAATATTCTTCTCGGTAGTCTTAAGCATTAAATGCAACTCCGAGATAGATTTCTCCAAATTGTTCATATTGTAGTTCAAGACGAACTGGTCATATGACTTTGGTAGTGAGTTGAGGATCAAGTCTATTGCCAACTCAGGACCAATGGAAGATCCAAGCCTCTCAAGTTGATCTATGTAGCTCTTCATTTTTAGAACATAAGAGCTTACAGATGTCCCCTCTGTCATCTTGCATGCGTGTAACGCTCTGACAGTTTCAAAGCGTTGTTGCCTAGCTTGTTGTTGGAACATTTCCTTTAGCTGCTTAAGCATCTCAAAGGCATCATGATGTTCCAGGTCCTTTTGCAAGTCTGGAATCATGGTGGCTAACATGAGGCATGCTACCTCTGTGGAGTCATCCGTGTGCTTAGTCCAAGCATCTCGGATGCTCTTAGTGGCATTAGCAGGGGGTTCCTCAGGAACGGGTCCATCAAGTATATACGACTTCTTTTCGACTTTGAGAACAATTCTCAAATTACGATACCAGTCTAAGAAGTTCGTATCATTGAGTTTTTCCTTCTCTAAGACAGATCTTAGAGAAAGGTGGTGAAAGGGTGTAGTTGCATTGGGTGACATCTACAAAATTAACAAAGTTCTTTTAGTATTTTAATATTTGATAATTTAATAATTACCCTAACTTTCTTATGAAAAATTAATTTGTTAAAGGCTAGAATCCAAGTTACATTTAGCCTTGAGTGGTTGGCTGATGCTCTCTCCACTAAGTTTAAATTAACAAGGTAGGTAGCGATTACCAATTGCAAGTCTAATACAATTTCTATATCTTAATGGGATCTTTAACAACAATTGTCAACTGGTATGTTTAATCCCATCTATGCCTTGGGCCTCTTGTGTTTGGCTGATGCTCTCTCCACAAGAAGCACCAATTAAGTTGTCCTATTTAAAAACTATGATGTTCGGCCCAAGACTGTCATGGGAATCGCGAAACACCATCTCGGTAATCATAAGACGACCATAGTGGTTGGCTGATGCTCTCTCCACAACAACGTACAAATGACAAGCGAGTGTCTTAAAAAGGATGATATAAACTTACATTTTAAAAGGGATTTTGTGTTTTGTATTATTTCAATTTGACAAAACATTTCGTATAATAATTGTTGCATGCATTTAACAATATATTATACGTATACTTTAGATAAAATCATATTTTATATGTTGGTCTTGAGTTTATAGAATCTCTATTTTAGTCACTCACGGCGTGTCCAATTTTAAACTAATATCTTATATTAATATGTATACACTGAGCGCGCTAACTTAAGACCAATTTTAGTTTCTAATAAAACTCATTTTATTTAAAACTTTATACAAGAGTTTGGTTTAAATTTATTAAATTCATAATTTATTAAAATTCATAATTTTAATGTTAACTTTGAGCTTTATGTAAAAACTCCTTTTTATTAAAACTCATTTTATACTTTTACGAAAAACCATTTTCAAAATTATATATAAATTTACCAAACTCTTATTTGTGTTTGATTTGTTAAAAAAAAATTATTTTCTAGCATGCAAATATCCTATATTCAAACATGCAACATATAAACATAAACACAACAATTAATAGGTGCATAGCCAAGCCTTTTCCTAATCGGTTTTCGTGAGCCAAACGAAGGGACCGGGTCAATCTAAGGACATAACAAATATCCATGCTCCATTGTGATGTCTTGAAGCTCCCACTTGCCTAGTCAACATTTGGTGTTGCAAATGACTCCAAAATTGCTTAGAATTCCACCTTGAATTTTCTTCATGTCTTGTGACATTTTCATAGATAAAATATACAAGTCTACACTAGTACTTTTACATCTCAAAAATAAACAAAACATGAAAAAATAAAATTAGTACAAACCATTATAAATGAAAGAATAATTTACAACCCAATCGAATTTCAACACAACCAAACATCACAAAATGGTCTAAAGGCTTTCTATGCACCATGCAACTTAATATATCAACTAGTATATATATAGCAACTTCTACAACCATACATGCATGTAAAAGGAATGGTTGTAGCAAATAAAATAACTAAGTTGCATTTTAGAAATCTACAACTTTTCCTTTTTAGAAAAAAAAAAGTTGTTCATTTCTAATAATAAGAACAAGTTCTTATTGTATATAACATAAGTTTCTTAACACATGCAAAAGCGGCTCTGATACCACTGTAGGGATTTGTATGAAATTTTATAAAACTATTTAGCAGCGGAAGCATGTACAACAATTTTTAAACCTTTCAAAAACTCCCCACCAAGGATCCAATTGCATGTTGTTAAGAAAACTAAATAATAAATAGTGAGTTTAAAGACTATAACCTTTGAAGACTTTGAACTTGAGAAGTTATGGATACTAAGAATTTAGGAACCAAAGTAGCCTCCCTCTATCGATAATCCACACGAAAGCAAACTCCAATATCAACCGGATGCTAGTCCTTCACAACCCTTGAAAACAAGTATAAGAAACAACCTTTCTTATTTCTTGTTTTAATCCTATCTTGATTTCTTATTAATCTTTCAAATATGAAAGAATACTTAGAACCTTTTAAATAAAGAAAGATAACATCTTGAGACGTATAAGTGTGTATATGTTTTCTAACTTGTAAGTAGTATACGTATGTACTCTTACATTTTAAAGAAAACTACAACAACTAAGCCATCATGGTTCATCATTTCACTTTTTCTTTTCTTCCACCAATTAGTGTAAGGTCATAATGACTTCCATTATAAGTCTATAATGCACATTTATTTATTAAACATATTGAATAAAACAATGTGTATGGATAGCTTTTAATAATGTCTTTGATAATGTATACTTGTACATTTTATATAAATTACAAGATAGAAACAAGTAACAAAGGTTACTTGTTATCCAACACATAGACATCTCTATATATATGTATGGATATTTGTTTATATATAATTGTAGTATTATTATTTCTATTAAATAACAATGACACAATATGTATAATAAGGTTGTAATATAAGAATCATATTCAAATATGTAATTGATATTTATTTGCTCATTGTGTGTGACCCTATAGGTTCAAATGTTATTAGTAGTATAGACATAAGTTGTGTTTTGGGCATTAATAACCAACAAGATAATGGCTGACTACCTAACGGAAAAAGCGACTGACATGCCAACAATATGTGATCCATAGCAGCTACCAGCCCCTCCCCCAGAACAATGGGAGGTATACATTGATGGTATAGTTAATTTGGAAGGCGCTGGAGCAGGTCTGCTACTCACTGGCCCACATAAAGAAGAACAAACATACATGCTAACAACCAGAAATCTAAGGTTCAATGGTTGAAAGTTGGTGACAGTAACTCTAAATATTTCTACAAAGTGATTAAAGGCAAAGAAAATAGAGGCGGAATTAATGCTTTGCGGGTCAGTGGTTAAAGGAGGGTTGTAGCGGATGAACTTGTACAACATTATACGTGTTTTTTTTGGGTTTTACTCATCCTTGTGAGCCAATTGTAGAATCAAAATCAATATTTACCAATAAATTGTCGAATGAGCGGGGTATCATATGATCCATCAAGTAGCTGATGACGAATTAAAAGAGGCAATTTTTGATATTGGAGATGATAAAGCTCCGGAGCCAGATGGTTACAGTTCAACGTTTTTCAAAAAAACGTGGGATATCGTTGGTCAGGATGTGTGTAAGGCGGTTAAGGAATTCTTCAAAAATGGGCAATTATTAAAAGAAACTAATCATACTATTTTAGCATTACTTCCAAAGGTTGAAACCCCTAATGTGGTTAACGATTATCGCCCGATCTCGTGTTGTAATGTAATTTATAAATGCATCAGTAAGGTTATCACAAATTGGATTAATGGATGTTTAGATTGTATTGTAAGTGATAATCAATCAACTTTTGTTCCAGGTCGTCACATTACTGATAATATTCTAATTACGCAAGAGATTATGAAGAATTATCACCTTAATAGAGGAGTTCCTCGATGTGCGTTTAAAGTGGATATTCAGAAAGTGTATGATACTGTTGATTGGGGTTTTCCTAAGCATATTCTCCATTGTTATGGTTTTCATAAGATCAGGATTTAATGGATGATGAAGTGTGTGTCCACAACATCATTCTCTATTAATATCAATGGGAACTTCATTGGTACTTCAAAGGGAAGAGAGGATTGCGTCAGGGAGTCCCATTGTCTCCTTATTTATTTAAGTTGGTAATGGAATGTATAATGATCAAAAGAAATATTCGCGATGCTGATACATTTCGGTACCATCCAATGTGTGAACAACAGGAGGTTGTTAACGTCTGTTTTGCAGATGATTTATTTTTGTATGTAGATGCTAGCATTGATTCGGTGAAGGTGATATCAGATGCTTTGGACAAGTGTAAAAGGTGCTCAGGTTTGGTCCCAAGTGTTCCCAAAGGTACGACTTTCTTTGCAAATATTTCTACATGCATAAAGAATGCAATTCTTGAGGTGATGCCGTTTGAGGAGGGAACCTTGCCTGTGAGATATTGGGGTGTTCCTTTGATCTCATATCGGTTTATACTATAAAGATTGTAAATCGCTAGTTGATAGTGTGTGTAACGGCCCGGCTTTTTTGACTTGCTTTTGTGCTTTCACGAAACTGCGTATTTGTGCGTACTGAGCTAGCTTATGCTCTGGAATCTTTTATCATGATCAATTACTCTCATTAATATCTTACTACGTGCTATTAAGTATGTAATCACTTAACTTGATCCCTGAATACTTTTACGACCGTTGGTGTCACTTATCATTTTAAACGAGATACGTACTTGGTACGCGTTAAACTTTTATCGTAATTAGAATATTATGACTGCGTAAACTTGATTGTTATTTATTATAACAATTACTTGGCTTAAGGGCTTATTTGATTGAGCTTAGTGTTTACTAATGCTTACTAGTTACCTTAATGGACTTGTCACCGTATTTGACTTTCCATGTCCCGACTTGTCTTTGTGACACACGCTTTTCACGAATAATATTTAGAATATTATTTACGTTCATGATTAATTTTTATTAATTATTTTTAATTAACTAATGTAAGTAGTTAATTACTTGGTATTTTACTAACTTGTTGCTTACTTACTTGGGCCCTTATTATTTTTGGACTTGGAAGCCCACCCTACTTTTCTTAATGGACTATTAAGAGCCCACTTTTATGCTAGTAATTTATTAATACTAAACTAGATTAATTAAGCTAAGTTGGAGACAAAATTGTTTCAAGCATGCAAGAACTCTTTCCCATACATTTAACTTTAATACCATTCTAAGCTTACACCTTCACCCCATGCTAGAAAGTTGGCTTTTGACTTACCCTTTTTGGACTCCAAAATCGTGGGTTTTGAATGGGGAGGAAGATTCCATTTTCATTTTTTTGTTACTTATATTGCTAGTTACTACTTCATTTACACACACATACATACACTACTTTATCTTTCTCTCAACTTTCTCTCTAAAATTGTAAGTAACATGTTTATTTTCTTTCTTCTTTTTCCTTTAAAAATCATCAAGTTCATCATCATTTACTTGTTACTAGTTGTTGTTTGTTGTTAAAAGATCAAACTTGTTAGTTTGTATCTTCATGTAATCTTATTACTCTCATCTTTGTTTGATGAAGAACCAAGAACAAGGATCTAAGTTTCTATAACTTATGGTTCTACACTTAAATGTTTTAAAGATCTAAAACTCATAATCCTTGAGAGCTTACTTGTGTTCATGTTTTGTAGACTTAAAGTTTGTTTTCTTAAGATCCAAGCTTGACTTGAATCTTCTTAAGTATGAAACAAACATGAACATAATACTTGTAACTTTAGTTTATTTCTTTCTTTTGTAAGTATTTTAATTATTAATTTGGTCAAGTATTACTAGTTAATCTTGATCTCATATTTCTTGAAACTAAAGTTAACTTTATAAGTTCAAGAACATGGAAGTATAACTTTCTAGTTATAACTTCAAACACTTATGTTGGATCTAAGTTTATATAGCTTATGGTCTTCTAATTTTGTTGTAAACAAGAGCTTATAAGCTTATATATACATTTTACAAGATGAAAATCTAAGTTTCATAACTTATGGTTTCATTAAAGTGTAGATCCAAGTTTTGTAAGTTAGGATCTAACTTAAGAACACTAGATCTAGACTTTCTAGTCTAGGATCTTTAAGATCTAGATAAGATCTAAGTTCTACAACTTAAGATCTTGTTTATTTAGTTTACTTTCAAGTTTGTAGCTTAATATTACTATTAGAACGCATGTATGTGTCGGATCTAAGATCTTGATGTAACTTTGGTTCATCAAACTACTTACAACTCTTAAGTGAGTTGTGCGAAATATCTTAGACTTACACTAGTGTTACGATGGTCAAAACTTGGTTAAGATGATGCAAACACATCAACGAGTTGTACACTTGAAGCTATACGCATCAAGGATGAGAACCGTGATGAGCATCATGCACCAAGAACCCACCGGAACACCTTTACTTACTGTTTCTGGAACTGATCTTAACCTGGGATCCTGGAAAAGTTAATTTCCATCTAGTTCGGTTCGATTAGATGATTTTCCATTTAGACCTCGTCTTAATCCGAGTTACGGTTTAGGATTTATGGCCATCCGAAAGTCACTATACCCTTTTAACGTTGTGCTGAAATTTCTGACCTACTCGCACTTAAACCATTGCCACGATCAAACAAAGATGAGTTTGGTTCTGAAAATTGGTCAGCCTCTAGGGAACTCATATACGGAGCCATGGCCACTCATCTCACCTCATTTCAGTTTGTATAGAGGTCGTGGCAACTGAACGAAGTCAGCCTTTATTTCAAACTCTATTTTTGATTGAAACTTACTTTACCCTTTTGATAAATGATGAATGATGATGATACTTAAGACCTAATTTACATACTTTTAAACCTTTGGGAACGATTTACTGACTTAGTAACTTTTGACTTAGGTTGAGGACCTTTCGGACCAACCACTTGCTTACTATTCCCGCGTATCGACTTTTACTACTTTTCACTGTGAGTTATAGCATCCCTTTTTTACTTTAACTAATTTGGGAGCTGACAATACATGCGAATTTTACGTTTTACATACTAGGCACGAGTACTTAAACTTTATATATGTGTGGGTTATACAACGGCATAAACTTTCCCCTTAGCTCGGTAACGTTTAGTCATTGGTCTTTGAACCGGTGAACGCGAATCTTAGATATGGATCCATAGGGTTTGACATCCCCACTCGGGCTAGTAGCGCTAGCATTTAACGGGTGTTTAATACTTCGTGAACATACGCACTCGCCAAGTGCACTTTTAGGGGGTATTATTATTACGTTAAGTTAGTTACCGGGTGCCCACGGATAAGCATATACTTTATTATACTGATTTGAGTTACTGATTTAAATTGCTGGTTGAAGCACTGAAATCTCGTGGCCTACATTACATTACTGATTACAAACAAACTATAGCTCACCACCATTCGTGTTGACTTTTTAAGCATGTATTTTCTCAGGTGCTTAGACGTTGTTGCTTCCGCTATTATACTTGCTGTCCTGGTGTATTAGACTTGCTGTGTTAGACTTCCGCTGCACTACTTAGAGATGTCTCAATCATGGAACTTTTATGTTGCATTCGTAGCTTACGTTATTTTCAAACAATGGCTTTATAACGACCTTTGGGTCACGTACTTATGTTTATGCTTCTATTCATAGGAAGCACGTTATCTTTTGTAAAACGCTATATTTTTCATGAATGCTAAACTGGTTTTCAAACATCATATAGTGTTTGACCTTGTAATGATCCTGTTGTTGGTGATCCGTACACGATGGTTTTGTACGGGGCATCACAGTGTGCGAGCGACAATATGTGATTAGAAAAATAAATACTTGTCATTTTCCGGAAGAGCTCAGTTGATTACATAGGTATTATCTTCCATGCAAGTTTATTGGTCATCTGCTTTTATCTTACCGGATGGCATCTTGAAAGACATTGAAAAGATTATGCGTATGTTTTTGTGGTGCCAAGGGAAGATGAAAAAGGGTAAGGCGAAGGTTAGATGGAAAGAAGTTTGCCTTCCGAAGAAGGAGGGAGGGTTGGGAATAAAAAACTTGAAACTTTGGAATATTGCTCTCATTTCGTACCATTTGTGGTATAACACCCCACATATATATATATATATATTTTTTTAAAAATACAACGGAAGACGTGTTTATCATATATATAATTTAAAATCCACTTGAATATAGTATCCACATTAATATTTAAAAGTCCGGGTGTTATATTAAAGATTAAAACAACTTTTAATATAAAGAACACGACATTAGAGTTTCCGGCTTTGTCAAACATATCTTCCAGCATCTCATCTTCACCCTGAGAACTATCATACAATAATCCGTAACCTGTAGGGAAGATGTGGGGGATTAGCACGAAGCTAGGTGAATGCAACTAACTACAGGTAATAGTATACAGGAACCGTCATACTAATCATGTCACATAGTCTAACACATAAACATCCCCCAAGTTCCGTCTACAGAGACTCTGGAAGCTCGGCCAAACCATTAACTACCAGTTGATCGGACTGGGGCTTACCAGAAGTTCCTCCACCACCGTGTTGTATACATATAATCCACACACGATAGACGCGTCATTCACACATATGTATACCACGATTGTCCAGGCTATCACATGAGGAACCCAACCCGTAGGTTGATCTCTCCTACCAAGGCTACCACATAATAGGGACGCACTGTGCTCCAACAGACAAGTATCAACTAACATGCAGTCATCACAACATACTAACTAACCATAGCAGCAAATATATCTAATAAGCATGGCAATCATAATATAACATGCTCCTCTATACTATATACTATAGTTAGTCCCACTCACTGATATCGGCATCACTCAATAGTCTAATGTCACCGAGTCTTCTCCTCGTCTATATATAGGGGCATGATCAATGGAGAAGTAACCAATCGGGGGAAAGCGGGGGGAAGCAAAAAATTTATTTTTTTCGTTTTTTGAAAAAACTTTGTTCACGAACATTATAGATTGGATGAAAATAAGAACATTTAGAAAAGACACTTCGTGATGAATGTTATTATTTTGGCGGGAATACGATCGACAAAAATAACATTCAAGATAATATTGTTCGTGAAGAATGTTAACGTTTTTTTTCTTCATGTTTTGTGAAGTAAAATTTAGCCCGATTTAGTTTTTAGGGTTTAGGGTTTAGGGTATAGGGTTTGGTGTTTTGGGTTTATTCCATAAACCCAAAACACCAAACCCTAAACCCTAAACCCTAAACTCTAAACCGTTCGTGTTAAAAACTCAATCTAAATCCTAAATCTAAAACCTAAATCTAAACCCTAAACCCTAAATTTCTAAACCCTAATATCTAAACCCTATAAAACCTAATATCTAAACCCTAATATTTAAACCCTAATGTCTAAAACCTCAACATACGCTCGAAAAACACGATAATTGTTATATATTACTTCTTCGATCGTTTTCCCGCCAAAATAATAACATTCATCACGAAGTGTCTTTTCTAAATGTTCTTATTTTCATCCAATATATAACGTTCGTGAACAAAGTTTTTTCAAAAAACGAAAAAAAAAAATTTGCTTCCCCCCGATTGGTTACCTCCCTCTTGATCCTACCACTATATATATATATATATATATATATATATATATATATATATATATATATATATATATATATATATATATATATATATATACATACATACACACACATATATACACATATATACATATACATATACTCCATCTTAACTTTAAACCAAGTCATAACATCATATACTCATCATTATACAAACGGGCAGCATAACGGTCAAAAATCAACACTTAGTAAAATTTTCCACTACTAAAGACACTCGGTCAACTGTCAGAGACAGTCGGCCGACTGTCCACACTCACTCGGCCGAGTGTCTAGTCGCTCGGTCGATGATCTCGTGCAGACACACTCGGCCGTGTGTCTCACACACTCGGTCGATGGTCGAGTCTGTCGGTCGAGTGTCTAGAGACACTCGGGCGACTGTCTATATTTGCAGGTGGTGATGAACAAGGTTATGGGATTCACCTAAAATCAACCAATTCTTTCTCTAGAGCTCGATTATAACCTCAAAACTGACCAAATCGAAGACACTAAACATGTAGAAACATAAACCCACAAGATTTTAACTCAAACAACATCAAACCTAACCATTTTGACCCAAATTACACATTTTTTAAAACTTACACAAAATCATCGTTTTCTCAAATATTAGAGCATGAAATGTTTTGATTCTCACCTTGATAGAATAGGTAAATCACAAGGAACAAGATAGTAAGAAATATTCGAGCTCAAGAATAAGGATTTAAGATATAGGGTTTGATTGTAGGTGAAAATAAAGGTACGAGTGTGTTTGGAAATTTCTAGAGGGATGAAGATGAATGAGATCACAAGGAGCACATTAGTCACTTTATTGGGTTTAATTCCCACACTGTGCAACACACGGGTATTTATCAGTTATCTGATATCTTTCGTACGTCATCTGGCTACCTAAACGAAGTCCAAATTAAATAAACAAACCTGTTTTGTAACCCTTGTCTCAAACTGGTCCTAACTACATCATCAATTAATAATAAATATTAAATAAAATAAAAGCATATAATTACGCAATACAAACTTAAGGGCAAACTAGTAATCTTACAGCTAGGCCCAGTTGAGAATGTTATAAATCTACCCCCCTTAAGAAGATTTCGTCCTCGGAATCTGGTTAGTCAAAGTCGACAAAGGTCATGGGTACGACAAACTACCACAACGGGCCACCATGTGACCTAAGTCACGTCATGTCTTGCGGTCACAAGTGCTACAAAGTTTAGTCTATTCTTATAGGTCAAATGAAAGGTTACTGGTCCAAAGTCAAACACAATAGTTTGATAAGGCTACTAACCCTCTAATCAAAGACTCGTTGCACGCTTGTCTGCAAGCTTTACTTACACTACACGAATACCTGAATCCTTCCCCACCCTCTGCTCTAAATCATCATCCTCACCACTTGCAAAAAGTAATTCAATACTAAAAACCGGTCGCTATCCAAAAATTGAATGAGTCAAATTTCGTCCGAATCCCAAACGGAAAAGGTTACCAAGTCATCAGTCATCGTCAGTTACGTACAATATATTTATGATCACTAAGTGATTCTCATCAATCCCATTGTTTCGTCGTCATTCAAATGGGTTTCTACACAAAGTCTTATAACAAGTCTAGGTTCACATACTAGAGTCACTAAATACCGCTATCGACTCACCACTTTATATCCATCCATTTTGTCTTGGGGTTATTTACTAAGTGATTTTCATCGAATTTTCAGTATTAGTTAGGTTCGTGTGACAGGTCAAAGGCCAACACTAACCTCTATACACAAAGAAAAATAACCAATTCTTCAAATAATTTAATGCTAGGTCAACACCGATAACAACAAAAATAACCCGACATCTGCAGTTAAATACCTAGTTCAAACTCGATATTTAAAAATTTCTTCATAAATCATTCAACTATGTCGATACTTACATGAAATTCATCACTTAAAGCATGGCTTTATTCATATCATCATTAGAAGAAACGCTAACAAATGCAATTTAAAACCAACTTTAATCATTCTAACATGGATTTCAAGTCAACGTGTAAGTAACTAGAGGGAGGTGAATAGTTACTTAATACGTTTTTAACACTTTTTCGATTGATCACCAAATTCGATTAACTATAATCAACCAATTCAACTCAAACTTGATGTGTGTGATGTGCATGTTCAAAATGATGAATAAAGTAATGTAAATAACATAGACACAAGGATTTATAGTGGTTCGGGTGGATGTTAACTAATCCACCTTAATCCACTCCCTGATTACACTAATCGAGATTTCTTACTTCACTAAGCACTTTTCTCCAAACTCAGTGGAGATCCGATTTACAAGTCTTTAACTTCTTTGGTAGACAACAAACCTAATCTTTCAATCCCTTTGAAAGATCAACTCCAACCTAGATCAACTTGTCTTCACCTTGGACAAGTATTAATCTTCAAATAAGATTAATCAACTTCCTAAGTCTCTTTAAGGAAGTAGATCACTAAGCTAGCCTATGCTTCTACTAATTGAAGTTACAAGACTTATACAATTTGTAATTATGATCCTAAGACAATACTAGGACATACATTACACTAAGTAAACTCACAAGATAAATGATTTTGATTAGTAAGTTACAACAACCAAATTCTATATTCTATAAGATCATAGAATCTTATCTTGCTTGATCACATTTGAGTAGTAATTAGAGCCCTTGTGATCTCTGGAAATAAGCTTTTGAAATATGCAAGAGGGTCAACTTTAAATGCTCTTCAATGCTTGCCTTTTATAGTGTGATTAAAAAATAGCCGTTATCATACGGTTGCTGACACGGTCGACCGTCATTCGACCGTACGTGCTCCAGTCCAAAAATGTGTATCCGTTGTATAGCTGTTTGACTCAAATTTGAACATCACATTTTGGAATCTTTACTCCATCTAGAACCTGCAAAAGAAACCCAATATCCTATACAAGTACTACATGCATTAAGTATGTGAGATTTGGTCTTATTGAGTGAAAATGATATAACACTTCAAATGTGGTAAACCCAACATTCTTGGAGAACTGTCTTGATTGACATTTTGGGTAATCTCAGTTTTGGTCAAGACTTAGTTAGGCTCATTAATGCATTTGCTTCAATCATAAAGACTAGTCATCATGTCATTAACTTCCTAGTTTCAATTAATCACAAGTCATATTCATTTTAAGATTTAGTGGAGATTAATTGAATAATGTCTTTCTAAAATAAATATTAAGTATGTAAAGACTTCAATGTTAAGTCATACTTTGACAAGTAATCACAATGTGTTACTTAGACAACACCAAATAGATTATTGACCATTATTCCATTGTGAACCATTTTGCACTTAATTCATTGGAGTAGACTAGTTACTTGAATCATAGTGTTCTAACTAGTAAGCACATAGCAAGCATATTTGGCAAATTGATGAGTATTAAACATATTATCAAGTAGCAAGTAATACTCACACATAGCAAGAGATAGTTATTCTAAAATAAATCATATAGATATTTGCACAACACTATAGTTTAAGCTTTTAGCAAGCTTACTTGCAATATAACATATTGCATGATTAATATGTAAGCACACATTAATGTCCAACACATGCACAAGGGAAGAGAAATCTCTAGTTGGGACTTGGTAACCATCCTAAATATATCTAAGTTTATTTTAGGATTACAAGTCTTTACTAGTTACACTTGATAGCATTGTTTTTTATTTAGCCTTAATTAATCACTAAGTCATCTTTAATTGTAATTAATGTTCTAGTGACATTAGCTTAAGTGTGTTGGTACTTGGTGATCATACTAAGGATATCTAGATAAGTTTTAAGATCACAAGTTGTTGATTAACACTTCTGTGTTATGCCTAATCTTGGTTAATTTGTCATTAAGATGTAATTAAGCGTAATTAACCAAGATTAGTGTTTTTATGACCAAAATTCAATTGAGTATGGAGATGGCATCTATTTTAAGCATGTTGAGAAAGGTTTCATGAATTATAGATGTCGGGAACTAGTCAAACTAAATTTGGTCAAAAATGATGATAGAGAAAACTGCGGTCGCACTGCGGTTGACCGTGGTGGCGACCGTGCAACTTGTTTTCACAAAAATGCGTTGTAATTCAGTCTGGGATTCTATGGCTGGGTATGCGGTCGATCGTACCTTGACCGTGTATTTTTCTGACCTTTATTTTCATTCTTTAAGTTTTGTTTGACTTGGTCATTTGCAAGATCAAGTATGGATTATTGACCTTGCGTATTTTATGTTAAGATGTCAATCATCACTTATGCATATGTATGTGTCATCATCAAAACATATTCTTTGGTTAAGCATCATACGTAACTTTGTCTTTTAGTCCATTAACCAACATTCAACCAACATTCTCCCCCTTTTTGATGATGACAAACATACAAGTGATGAGGGACATTTTGCTATAAATACGCAAGTGTTAAAAATCACTTGTATCCATATTTCTCCCACTTTTGTTGAAGCAAAAAGGGTAGCTCCCCTAGAACTACGCTCGCCCTTAGAGCAAAGCTCCCTCTTAAATTGTACATGATGGAAAATATTTATTAAAACATAACAAGCACATTTTTTATTCATAGCAAATACTAAACATAGATAATTCATGTAGTACATTTCTCAAGTGAGATTTTTACATGAAAGTCAGATAAGTTCAGTCATCATGATGAGAGGAGTGACCCTTGTGCTTATCTTCGAGTTGGGACAATCTTCTACCAATTTTTAGAATGTTTCCATGAATCACACTGTTTTGTCCTTGCGTCAGAAGAGAGCAAAAATTGGGTGGATTTTCAAGAGGAGGTTCTTGAATCTGTTTGGTTGAGGCTCTGCATATTAGATACGAAGAGACTTGAGTGGAATGATGAAAGGGAGATGTAATTACAACATACGTGAACAGTTTGGTCAGGTGGAGACCATATGGAAGTGACATATGGGAATGTTGAGCTGCATGTTGCATTCTTGATGCCATGAAGTAGGCAACATTTACGTTGGATGAGTTCAGAAGACACCATAAAAGGTGATTTCATTTACATCAAGTCGATCAAGTAATTTACCCTTTCCATAAACATTTGCAGTAATGATCTATTATCAGAGATCATACGTTGATGCAAGATGTTGACAAAGGAATCCATCCTTTTTGATGTATTCGAGTTTAAGTGTTCCGTTGCCCAGAATGTCTAGCTCACTGTCTCTCTTAACACATTCAGGAAATTCATTAAATGAATTTGGTTTTAGAAAGAATGTTCGTCCTTCATTCGGAACATCCATAATATTTCCAAATTCTGTAAGAGTTAATGAGTAATTTCTTCCATAAAGAGAAAATGAGATTTTCTCATTATTTTGTGAGAATTGAAAATTCTCATAGAGTTCATTGATGTGAAGTGGATAAAGTGGCCCTCTTAGATTTAGAAAAGCATCTCACTTGATATTTGAGAAACTTTCAAGAGAGTAGGTAGTTAGGTGATGTGTGAGAACTTCTCTTCCTTCAACAATAGACCTCATGTGGCGAATTTTGGTTTGCAGAGAAATTTTTGGAATAAGTGATGTGAGTGTGAATTGGATAAATGTATTTGTCTTTATAGATAAATGATGAATACCATCTAGCAAATTTGGTGGGTTAGGTAGATGAATTGAAAGCTCTTTGATTGAAATATCAATTTGCACTTTTGGAATCTATTGAATTTGAGTTTGTGTAAGAGAGTTGGGACAAAGCAATTTTGTTAGATGTTTTACGGTCGAATCACGGTAGACCGTGGGAGTAGCCGTACAAAAGCAAATTTATCTTTTTACATGTGCATGTAAGTAAGATTAATTTAAACACATAATAAACATAACATCCTAAATTGTCTTAAACATAATTGTTTAATACCAACATTCAAGCACTTCACAATACACACATAAGCTGTAAGACCCAAATATTTCACCGTACATATGTGTAAATATGATCTTTGAAGTGTGGGTGTTCGTTTCATAATTTAAAAGAAGGCAGAATCTGGTCTTGGCGTTTGGCGCACGGCGCGGCCTTTTGGCGCGCCGCGCCATTGTTCTGTGACAGATTCCTTTTAATTAGATATTATGAGGGCAAATTGGTAAAATCATAAGGAATCCGACTTTAAGGCTTGGGATCAGTTGTTGGAGCCTCATTTACACCATTTCCACCCACTTAATCATATTTCATTAAATCCTAGAGAGAGAGAGGAGGTTCTAGAGTGAGAAAGCTCCATTAAAGGAAGAAGGAGGTTGAATCGGGTCTTAGTGCGAGTTTCAAAGTTGTTCATCTTTCCTCTAGCTACGTTTTGGTGATAGTGGTATGCTCTAATCTTGATTTCTTGATTTTAATTTGATTATGGGTTAGGGTTTGGGGTAAGTGATGAACCTAAAACCCATTTGTTAGTAAATTGGGTGTTTTGGGTGAATTTGGGTCATGTAGACCCAAAATTTGACTAACTAGGGTTTTCAAAGTATTAAACTATGTTTATGAGCCTAAATTGGTTAGTTAAAGTACTAGCACACTTATATATATGTAAATGGGTGTTAGGTGGGTTAGTGGGTGACCCGAAATGGGTGTATTGACTTTAAATGGTCAAATGGGTCATGATGGACCTAAGTGGGTAAATGTATGTGTTTGATGCATAAACCTTGTATTGGAAAGTGTCTTAGTACCTAACTTGGATAATGATTAGGGTTTTAGGGATGTTAACCCAAATATTAGGGTTAGGGTTGCAAATGGGTCAAAATTGCACCATGGGTCAAGATAACCCTAGAATGGAGTTTTAATGGGTTGACTAACTTGAGTTTGTGATTGATATTATGTATAATGTAATAGGTACGTTACATTGTGTAGTGACCTGAACTTTTCCATGTTTATATATATTAATTGAGATTGATATTTACATGATTAAATGTTTCCAACATGTTAAGCAATCAAATTTGTTAAGACTTGATTAATTGAAATATGTTTCATATAGACAATTGACCACCCAAGTTAACCGGTGATTCACGAACGTTAAAACTTGTAAAACCTATATGATGACATATATATATGGATATATATATATATAGTTAACATGATACTATGATAAGTAAATATATCATTAAGTATATTAACAATGAACTACATATGTAAAAACAAGACTACTAACTTAATGATTTTTAAACGAGACATATATGTAACGATTATCGTTGTAAAGACATTTAATGTATATATATATATCATATTAAGAGATATTCATACATGATAATATCATGATAATATAATAATTTAAAATCTCATTTGATATTATAAACATTGGGTTAACAACATTTAACAAGATCGTTAACCTAAAGGTTTCAAAACAACACTTACATGTAACGACTAACGATGACTTAACGACTCAGTTAAAATGTATATATATGTAGTGTTTTAATATGTATTTATACACTTTTTAAAGACTTCAATACACTTATCAAAATACTTCTACTTAACAAAAATGCTTACAATTATATCCTCGTTCAGTTTCATCAACAATTCTACTCGTATGCACCCGTATTCGTACTCGTACAATACACAGCTTTTAGATGTATGTACTATTGGTATATACACTCCAATGATCAGCTCTTAGCAGCCCATGTGAGTCACCTAACACATGTGGGAACCATCATTTGGCAACTAGCATGAAATATCTCATAAAATTACAAAAATATGAGTAATCATTCATGACTTATTTACATGAAAACAAAATTACATATCCTTTATATCTAATCCATACACCAACGACTAAAAATACCTACAAACACTTTCATTCTTCAATTTTCTTCATCTAATTGATCTCTCTCAAGTTCTATCTTCAAGTTCTAAGTGTTCTTCATATATTCTACAAGTTCTAGTTACATAAAATCAAGAATACTTTCAAGTTTGCTAGCTCACTTCCAATCTTGTAAGGTGATCATCCAACCTCAAGAAATCTTTGTTTCTTACAGTAGGTTATCATTCTAATACAAGGAAATAATCATATTCAAACTTTGGTTCAATTTCTATAACTATAACAATCTTATTTCAAGTGATGATCTTACTTGAACTTGTTTTCGTGTCATGATTCTGCTTCAAGAACTTCGAGCCATCCAAGGATCCGTTGAAGCTAGATCCGTTTTTCTCTTTTCCAGTAGGTTTATCCAAGGAACTTAAGGTAGTAATGATGTTCATAACATCATTCAATTCATACATATAAAGCTATCTTATTCGAAGGTTTAAACTTGTAATCACTAGAACATAGTTTAGTTAATTCTAAACTTGTTCGCAAACAAAAGTTAATCCTTCTAACTTGACTTTTAAAATCAACTAAACACATTTTCTATCTATATGATATACTAACTTAATAATTTAAAACCTGGAGACACGAAAAACACCGTAAAACCGGATTTACGCCGTCGTAGTAACACCGCGGGCTATTTTGGGTTAGTTAATTAAAAACTATGATAAACTTTGATTTAAAAGTTGTTATTCTGAGAAAATGATTTTTATTATGAACATGAAACTATATCCAAAAATTATGGTTAAACTCAAAGTGGAAGTATGTTTTCTAAAATGGTCATCTAGACGTCGTTCTTTCGACTGAAATGACTATCTTTACAAAAACGACTTGTAACTTATTTTTCCGACTATAAACCTATACTTTTTCTGTTTAGATTCATAAAATATAGTTCAATATGAAACCATAGCAATTTGATTCACTCAAAACGGATTTAAAATGAAGAAGTTATGGGTAAAACAAGATTGGATAATTTTTCTCATTTTAGCTACGTGAAAATTGGTAACAAATCTATTCCAACCATAACTTAATCAACTTGTATTGTATATTATGTAATCTTGAGATACCATAGACACGTATACAATGTTTCGACCTATCATGTCGACACATCTATATATATTTCGGAACAACCATAGACACTCTATATGTGAATGTTGGAGTTAGCTATACAGGGTTGAGGTTGATTCCAAAATATATATAGTTTGAGTTGTGATCAATACTGAGATACGTATACACTGGGTCGTGGATTGATTCAAGATAATATTTATCGATTTATTTCTGTACATCTAACTGTGGACAACTAGTTGTAGGTTACTAACGAGGACAGCTGACTTAATAAACTTAAAACATCAAAATATATTAAAAGTGTTGTAAATATATTTTGAACATACTTTGATATATATGTATATATTGTTATAGGTTCGTGAATCAACCAGTGGCCAAGTCTTACTTCCCGACGAAGTAAAAATCTGTGATAGAGAGTTATAGTCCCACTTTTAAAATCTAATATTTTTGGGATGAGAATACATGCAGGTTTTATAAATGATTGACAAAATAGACACAAGTACGTGAAACTACATTCTATGGTTGAATTATCGAAATCGAATATGCCCCTTTTTATTAAGTCTGGTAATCTAAGAATTAGGGAACAGACACCCTAATTGACGCGAATCCTAAAGATAGATCTATTGGGCCTAACAAACCCCATCCAAAGTTCCGGATGCTTTAGTACTTCGAAATTTATATCATATCCGAAGGGTGTCCCGGAATGATGGGGATATTCTTATATATGCATCTTGTTAATGTCGGTTACCAGGTGTTCACCATATGAATGATTTTTATCTCTATGTATGGGATGTGTATTGAAATATGAAATCTTGTGGTCTATTATTATGATTTGATATATATAGGTTAAACCTATAACTCACCAACATTTTTGTTGACGTTTTAAGCATGTTTATTCTCAGGTGATTATTAAGAGCTTCCGCTGTCGCATACTTAAATAAGGACGAGATTTGGAGTCCATGCTTGTATGATATTGTGTAAAAACTGCATTCAAGAAACTTATTTTGTTGTAACATATTTGTATTGTAAACCATTATGTAATGGTCGTGTGTAAACGGGATATTTTAGATTATCATTATTTGATCATCTACGTAAAGATTTTTAAACCTTTATTGATGAAATAAAGGTTATGGTTTGTTTTAAAATGAATGCAGTCTTTGAAAAACGTCTCATATAGAGGTCAAAACCTGGCAATGAAATCAATTAATATGGAACGTTTTTAATCAATAAGAACGGGACATTTCAGTTGGTATCCGAGCGTTGGTCTTAGAGAACCAGAATTTTGCATTAGTGTGTCTTATCGAGTTTGTTAGGATGCATTAGTGAGTCTGGACTTCGACCGTGTTTACTTGAAAAATGATTGCTTAACAAATTTTGTTGGAAACTATATATTTTTAACATGTGAATATTATGTGATATATTAATCTCTTAACGCGTTTGATATTATGTGATAGATGTCTACCTCTAGAACATGTCCCATTGACTCACCTAATAATAATGAAGAGTCAAATGTAAATTGGAATGATTCGTGGACTGATTCACAAGTTCCCGAAGAGGAACCGGAAGAAGAGTCGGAACCGGAAGAAGAATCGGAACCGGAAGAAGAATCGGAACCGGAAGAAGAATCGGAACTGGATGAAGAAATAGAACCGGTGGGGGAAATAATAAAACGATTAAGTAAAAGAAAATCCTCAACCAACCGACCAAGGTTAATTATGGTCAATGGTGTTTCCGTCAAGGAAGCAAAATATTGGGAAGATTACCAATTCTCCGATGAATCGGATTCCGACGAGAATTCCAATGATGTTATAGAAATTACCCCAACTGAATTTAAAAAGGCAAAAGAAAATAATAAGGGAAAGGGCATAAAAATAGAGAAATCTAATTCCAACCCCGATGAACTTTATATGTATCGTCAACCCCCGAAGTCCTTAAGTTGTAACAATGACCCGGGAACCCCTAAACCACCAGGTTTTTCTAAACCAATGTGGAAAACGACGGCTCGTATTAGGGGAACATCATATATCCCTAGAAACTTGGCAAAACGAACCAAAACCGAAGAAGAAGAATCAAGCGAGTCGGAATAAGATAGTTGTATTCGTGTGGTGTAATATATGTAATATAGTGTGCTTATGCTTTATGATATATGTAAAAATTGCTTGTATTAATAAGTATTTTTTTTTTCTGAATCTAACTCTTGTCTATTTTACAGTATAAAAAACACAAAATGGATAGACAACCCAATATTTTAAGAGACCTACCCGGAGACATGATTGACGAAATCTTGTCTAGAGTCGGTCAGAATTCTTCGGCACAACTACTTAAGGCGAGATCAGTTTGTAAGACATTCGAAGAACGTTCCAAGAATGCCTTGGTTTATAAAAGGCTTTCGTTCGAAAGATGGGGGATATCACATTGGGAAATCCATAAGTTACGATGTGTTTACTTTGACGCATATATTGCGGGGAACCCAAATGCTATTTTACGCAATGGGTTAAGAAATTATTTTGACTCAATATATCCGAATATTGGACTTCGTGATTTAGAAAAAGTGGCTAACATGCAACATAAAGAAGCATGTTATGCTTACGGATTAGTAATGTTCGCTTCTCACCAAAGTGAGAACAAGAACATCGGGCTACAACTATTAAACAAAATGTTCCCACAAGTGACGGAGTCGGTAATTGGGGTAAGAAATGAGGTTTTTAGATTGTTACGGGACTGTTGGACATTACGTAACCCTCGTCCCTTTGACGACGTTACAACACGATGTCTTATCAACGGCCATAACGGTTATGTTCCACAAGACCAAGGATGAGAAGTAATCCTAGTAAAACCAGAATGCATGACTTGTTTCTGGACGTATGAATTACGTGTCTTTATTGCCTTTGCTGAACGACTTGTGTACTAGCTAGAATTATCTTCACAACCATCTTGTATCAAATTTATTGTGTGCTATATTTCATGCTATATGTAAAATAAGCGGTATTGTAAGTTTGTAAAATATTGTGTAAAAGTTTGAACGCGAAATATTATTATAATCAGTTTTTCATATAGAATTGTAGTAGTTGAATTGTATATTAGCTACTAAGTATGAACTTAACGGGTAGGTACTACCCGAATTTAAACTTATAAAACGCTAATATGAAGAAAAAGCTTTTATAAATGAGTTCATATTATGCTACGAAATACTATTAACTACTCTTAATATTCTGTATGATTAACTTGTTCCATTTGACTATTTTGAAGGAAATGGCACCGACTACTCGACACACCATGAATATGAATGAAGAGGAATTCCGTACTTTTCTAGCTTCAAACATAGCCGCAGTACAGGCTGCACTACATACCAATAATAACCTTGGATCTAGCAGTACAGGAAATAGTGTAGGATGCACCTACAAAGAATTCACTGCCTGCAAACCTTTGGAATTTGATGGAACCGAAGGACCGATCGGATTGAAACGGTGGACCGAGAAGGTCGAATCGGTGTTTGCCATAAGTAAGTGTACTGAAGAGGACAAAGTGAAGTACGCTACGCATACCTTCACAGGTTCTGCGTTAACATGGTGGAATACCTATCTAGAGCAAGTGGGATAAGACGATGCGTACGCACTACCGTGGTCAGCATTCAAGCACTTGATGAACGAGAAATACCGTCCCAGAACCGAGGTCAATAAGCTCAAGACAGAACTTAGAGGGTTACGAACCCAAGGATTTGATATTACCACGTACGAAAGACGATTCACAGAATTGTGCCTATTGTGTCCGGGAGCATTCGAAGATGAGGAAGAGAAGATCGACGCGTTTGTGAAAGGATTACCGGAAAGAATCCAAGAAGATATAAGTTCACACGAGCCCGCCTCCATACAACAGGCATGTAGAATGGCTCACAAACTAGTGAACCAGATTGAAGAAAGAATTAAAGAACAGACTGCTGAAGAGGCCAATGTGAAGCAAGTCAAAAGAAAGTGGGAGGAAAACGGTGATAAGAATCACCAATACAACAACAACAGTAATTACAACAATAATCGCAACAATTATCCCAACAATCGCAACATCAATCGCAACTACAACAAACAGACCAACAACAACAACAACAACAACAACAGCAACTACAACAATCATCCCAACAACAATAATAACCGCAACAACAACAACAATCAGAAGCAGCTATGCCAAAGGTGTGAAAAGTATCATTCGGGGTTCTGCACCAAATTTTGCAACAAGTGTAAAAGAAATGGTCATAGCGCGGCGAAGTGTGAGGTCTACGGACCAGGGGTTAATAGAACGAAAGGAACAAATGGTGTTAGAAAGAGTAATGGCGGAGCAAGTAGTGTCGGAGCAAGTTATGCCAATGTAGTTTGTTATAAATGTGGAAAACCGGGCCACATTATTAGAAATTGCCCGAACCAGGAGAACATGAATGGACAAGGCCGCGGAAGAGTTTTCAATATTAATGCGTCAGAGGCACAGGAAGACCCAGAGCTTGTTACGGGTACGTTTCTTATTGACAATAAATCTGCTTACGTTTTATTTGATTCGGGTGCGGATAGAAGCTATATGAGTAGAGATTTTTGTGCTAAATTAAGTTGTCCATTGACGCCTTTGGATAGTAAATTTTTACTCGAATTAGCAAATGGTAAATTAATTTCAGCAGATAATATATGTCGAAATCGAGAAATTAAACTGGTTAGCGAAACATTTAAGATTGATTTGATACCAGTAGAGTTAGGGAGTTTTGATGTGATAATCGGTATGGACTGGTTGAAAGAAGTGAAAGCAGAGATCGTTTGTTACAAAAATGCAATTCACATTATACGAGAAAAAGGAAAACCCTTAATGGTGTACGGAGAAAAGGGCAACACGGAGCTACATCTTATTAGTAATTTGAAGGCACAAAAACTAATAAGAAAAGGTTGCTATGTTGTTCTAGCACACGCCGAGAAAGTACAAACTGAAGAAAAGAGCATCAATGATGTTCCCATTGCAAAAGAATTTCCCGATGTATTTCCGAAAGAATTACCGGGATTACCCCCACATCGATCTGTTGAATTTCAAATAGATCTTGTACCAGGAGCTGCACCAATAGCTCGTGCTCCTTACAGACTCGCACCCAGCGAGATGAAAGAACTGTAAAGCCAATTACAAGAACTTTTAGAGCGTGGTTTCATTTGACCAAGCACATCACCGTGGGGAGCTCCTGTTTTGTTTGTCAAGAAGAAAGATGGTACATTCAGGTTGTGTATCGACTATCGAGAGTTAAACAAACTTACCATCAAGAACCACTACCCACTACCGAGAATCGACGACTTATTTGATCAACTACAAGGCTCGTCTGTTTATTCAAAGATTGACTTACGTTCCGGGTATCATCAAATGCGGGTGAAAGAAGATGATATTCCAAAGACTGCTTTTAGAACACGTTACGGTCATTACGAGTTTATGGTCATGCCGTTTGGTTTAACTAATGCACCAGCTGTGTTCATGGACCTTATGAACTGAGTGTGTGGACCATACCTTGACAAGTTTGTCATTGTTTTCATTGATGACATACTTATTTACTCAAAGAATGACCAAGAACACAGTGAACATTTGAGAAAAGTGTTAGAAGTATTGAGGAAGGAATAATTGTACGCTAAATTTTCAAAGTGTGCATTTTGGTTGGAAGAAGTTCAATTGCTCGGTCACATAGTGAACAAAGAAGGTATTAAGGTGGATCCGGCAAAGATAGAAACTGTTGAAAAGTGGGAAACCCCGAAAACTCCGAAACACATACGCCAGTTTTTAGGACTAGCTGGTTACTACAGAAGGTTCATCCAAGACTTTTCCAGAATAGCAAAACCCTTGACTGCATTAACGCATAAAGGGAAGAAATTTGAATGGAATGATGAACAAGAGAAAGCGCTTCAGTTATTGAAGAAAAAGCTAACTACGTCACCTATATTGTCATTGCCTGAAGGGAATGATGATTTTGTGATTTATTGTGACGCATCAAAGCAAGGTCTCGGTTGTGTATTAATGCAACGAACGAAGGTGATTGCTTATGCGTCTAGACAATTGAAGATTCACGAACAAAATTATACGACGCATGATTTGGAATTAGGCACTGTTGTTTTTGCATTAAAGACTTGGAGGCACTACTTATATGGGGTCAAAAGTATTATATATACCGACCACAAAAGTCTTCAACACATATTTAATCAGAAACAACTGAATATGAGGTAGCGTAGGTGGATTGAATTATTGAATGATTACGACTTTGAGATTCGTTACCACCCGGGGAAGGCAAATGTGGTAGCCGATGCCTTGAGCAGGAAGGACAGAGAACCCATTCGAGTAAAATCTATGAATATAATGATTCATAATAACCTTACTACTCAAATAAAGGAGGAGCAACAAGGAGTTTTAAAAGAGGGAAATTTAAAGGATGAAATACCCAAAGGATCAGAGAAGCATCTTAATATTCGGGAAGACGGAACCCGGTATTGGGCTGAAAGGATTTGGGTACCAAAATTTGGAGATATGAGAGAAATGGTACTTAGAGAAGCTCATAAAACCAGATACTCAATACATCCTGGAACGGGGAAGATGTACAAGGATCTCAAGAAACATTTTTGGTGGCCGGGTATGAAAGCCGATGTTGCTAAATACGTAGGAGAATGTTTGACGTGTTCTAAGGTCAAAGCTGAGCATCAGAAACCATAAGGTCTAATTCAACAACCCGAAATCCCGGAATGGAAATGGGAAAACATTACCATGGATTTCATCACTAAATTGCCAAGGACTGCAAGTGGTTTTGATACTATTTGGGTAATAGTTGATCGTCTCACCAAATCAGCACACTTCCTGCCAATAAGAGAAGATGACAAGATGGAGAAGTTAGCACGACTGTATTTGAAGGAAGTCGTCTCCAGACATGGAATACCAATCTCTATTATCTCTGATAGGGATGGTAGATTTATTTCAAGATTCTGGCAGACATTACAGCAAGCATTAGGAACTCGTCTAGACATGAGTACTGCCTATCATCCACAAACTGATGGGCAGAGCGAAAGGACGATACAAACGCTTGAAGACATGCTACGAGCATGTGTTATTGATTTCGGAAACAGTTGGGATCGACATCTACCGTTAGCAGAATTTTCCTACAACAACAGCTACCATTCAAGCATTGAGATGGCGCCGTTTGAAGCACTTTATGGTAGAAAGTGCAGGTCTCCGATTTGTTGGAGTGAAGTGGGGGATAGACAGATTACGGGTCCGGAGATTATACAAGAAACTACCGAGAAGATCATCCAAATTCAACAACGGTTGAAAACCGCCCAAAGTCGACAAAAGAGCTACGCTGACATTAAAAGAAAAGATATAGAATTTGAAATTGGAGAGATGGTCATGCTTAAATTTGCACCTTGGAAAGGCGTTGTTCGATTTGGTAAACGAGGGAAATTAAATCCAAGGTATATTGGACCATTCAAGATTATTGATCGTGTCGGACCAGTAGCTTACCGACTTGAGTTACCTCAACAACTCGCGGCTGTACATAACACTTTCCACGTCTCGAATTTGAAGAAATATTTTGCTAAAGAAGATCTCACTATTCCGTTAGATGAAATCCAAATCAACGAAAAACTTCAATTCATCGAAGAACCCGTCAAAATAATGGATCGTGAGGTTAAAAGACTTAAGCAAAACAAGATACCAATTGTTAAGGTTCGATGGAATGCTCGTAGAGGACCCGAGTTCACCTGGGAGCGTGAAGATCAGATGAAGAAGAAATACCCGCATCTATTTCCAGAAGATTCGTCAACACCTTCAACAGCTTAAAATTTCGGGACGAAATTTATTTAACGGGTAGGTACTGTAGTGACCCGAACTTTTCCATGTTTATATATATTAATTGAGATTGATATTTACATGATTAAATGTTTCCAACATGTTAAGCAATCAAATTTGTTAAGACTTGATTAATTGAAATATGTTTCATATAGACAATTGACCACCCAAGTTAACCGGTGATTCACGAACGTTAAAACTTGTAAAACCTATATGATGACATATATATATGGATATATATATATATATATATATATATATATATATATATATATATATATATATATATATATATATATATATATATATATATATATATATATATATAGTTAACATGATACTATGATAAGTAAACATATCATTAAGTATATTAACAATGAACTACATATGTAAAAACAAGACTACTAACTTAATGATTTTTAAACGAGACATATATGTAACGATTATCGTTGTAAAGACATTTAATGTATATATATCATATTAAGAGATATTCATACATGATAATATCATGATAATATAATAATTTAAAATCTCATTTGATATTATAAACATTGGGTTAACAACATTTAACAAGATCGTTAACCTAAAGGTTTCAAAACAACACTTACATGTAACGACTAACGATGACTTAACGACTCAGTTAAAATGTATATACATGTAGTGTTTTAATATGTATTTATACACTTTTGAAAGACTTCAATACACTTATCAAAATACTTCTACTTAACAAAAATGCTTACAATTATATCCTCGTTCAGTTTCATCAACAATTCTACTCGTATGCACCTGTATTCGTACTCGTACAATACACAGCTTTTAGATGTATGTACTATTGGTATATACACTCCAATGATCAGCTCTTAGCAGCCCATGTGAGTCACCTAACACATGTGGGAACCATCATTTGGCAACTAGCATGAAATATCTCATAAAATTACAAAAATATGAGTAATCATTCATGACTTATTTACATGAAAACAAAATTACATATCCTTTATATCTAATCCATACACCAACGACCAAAAACACCTACAAACACTTTCATTCTTCAATTTTCTTCATCTAATTGATCTCTCTCAAGTTCTATCTTCAAGTTCTAAGTGTTCTTCATATATTCTACAAGTTCTAGTTACATAAAATCAAGAATACTTTCAAGTTTGCTAGCTCACTTCCAATCTTGTAAGGTGATCATCCAACCTCAAGAAATCTTTGTTTCTTACAGTAGGTTATCATTCTAATACAAGGTAATAATCATATTCAAACTTTGGTTCAATTTCTATAACTATAACAATCTTATTTCAAGTGATGATCTTACTTGAACTTGTTTTCGTGTCATGATTCTGCTTCAAGAACTTCGAGCCATCCAAGGATCCGTTGAAGCTAAATCCATTTTTATCTTTTCCAGTAGGTTTATCCAAGGAACTTAAGGTAGTAATGATGTTCATAACATCATTCGATTCATACATATAAAGCTATCTTATTTGAAGGTTTAAACTTGTAATCACTAGAACATAGTTTAGTTAATTCTAAACTTGTTCACAAACAAAAGTTAATCCTTCTAACTTGACTTTTAAAATCAACTAAACACATGTTCTATATCTATATGATATGCTAACTTAATGATTTAAAACCTGGAGACACGAAAAACACCGTAAAACCGGATTTACGCCGTCGTAGTAACACCGCGGGCTGTTTTGGGTTAGTTAATTAAAAACTATGATAAACTTTGATTTAAAAGTTGTTATTCTGAGAAAATGATTTTTATTATGAACATGAAACTATATCCAAAAATTATGGTTAAACTCAAAGTGGAAGTATGTTTTCTAAAATGGTCATCTAGACGTCGTTCTTTCGACTGAAATAACTACCTTTACAAAAACGACTTGTAACTTATTTTTCCGACTATAAACCTATACTTTTTCTGTTTAGATTCATAAAATATAGTTCAATATGAAACCATAGCAATTTGATTCACTCAAAACGGATTTAAAATGAAGAAGTTATGGGTAAAACAAGATTGGATAATTTTTCTCATTTTAGCTACGTGAAAATTGGTAACAAATCTATTCCAACCATAACTTAATCAACTTGTATTGTATATTATGTAATCTTGAGATACCATAGACACCTATACAATGTTTCGACCTATCATGTCGACACATCTATATATATTTCGGAACAACCATAGACACTCTATATGTGAATGTTGGAGTTAGCTATACAGGGTTGAGGTTGATTCCAAAATATATATAGTTTGAGTTGTGATCAATACTGAGATACGTATACACTGGGTCGTGGATTGATTCAAGATAATATTTATCGATTTATTTCTGTACATCTAACTGTGGACAACTAGTTGTAGGTTACTAACGAGGACAGCTGACTTAATAAACTTAAAACATCAAAATATATTAAAAGTGTTGTAAATATATTTTGAACATACTTTGATATATATGTATATATTGTTATAGGTTCGTGAATCAACCAGTGGCCAAGTCTTACTTCCCGACGAAGTAAAAATCTGTGAAAGTGAGTTATAGTCCCACTTTTAAAATCTAATATTTTTGGGATGAGAATACATGCAGGTTTTATAAATGATTTACAAAATAGACACAAGTACGTGAAACTACATTCTATGGTTGAATTATCGAAATCGAATATGCCCCTTTTTATTAAGTCTGGTAATCTAAGAATTAGGGAACAGACACCCTAATTGACGCGAATCCTAAAGATAGATCTATTGGGCCTAACAAACCCCATCCAAAGTACCGGATGCTTTAGTACTTCGAAATTTATATCATATCCGAAGGGTGTCCCGGAATGATGGGGATATTCTTATATATGCATCTTGTTAATGTCGGTTACCAGGTGTTCACCATATGAATGATTTTTATCTCTATGTATGAGATGTGTATTGAAATATGAAATCTTGTGGTCTATTATTATGATTTGATATATATAGGTTAAACCTATAACTCACCAACATTTTTGTTGACGTTTTAAGCATGTTTATTCTCAGGTGATTATTAAGAGC
The DNA here is from genome assembly GCF_046630445.1 of Rutidosis leptorrhynchoides. Lineage (NCBI taxonomy): Eukaryota > Viridiplantae > Streptophyta > Magnoliopsida > Asterales > Asteraceae > Rutidosis > Rutidosis leptorrhynchoides. The sequence goes on from NC_092337.1 coordinate 115,498,127, forward strand.
TTCCGCTGTCGCATACTTAAATAAGGACGAGATTTGGAGTCCATGCTTGTATGATATTGTGTAAAAACTGCATTCAAGAAACTTATTTTGTTGTAACATATTTGTATTGTAAACCATTATGTAATGGTCGTGTGTAAACGGGATATTTTAGATTATCATTATTTGATCATCTACGTAAAGCTTTTTAAACCTTTATTGATGAAATAAAGGTTATGGTTTGTTTTAAAATGAATGCAGTCTTTGAAAAACGTCTCATATAGAGGTCAAAACCTCGCAACGAAATCAATTAATATGGAACGTTTTTAATCAATAAGAACGGGACATTTCACATTGAAGGTTCTCGGACTTGATTATCTTTCACCGAAGGCGTAAGGTGAGTGGAATGATTATATGCGTAGGTATATAATGTATTTATTTGTTGTAGCGTGAGATGTAAAGTGTCGAGGTGCTAAGACACCACGTTTCACGTGATGAGTGAAGCATCGAGGTGTTAAGATGCCACTCGGGGTGAAGCATCGAGGTGTTAAGATGCCACCTAGGGGTGTAGTGTCGAGGTGTTAAGACACTACTCCGTAAAATAATGAGTGAAGCATCGAGGTGTTAAGATGCCACTCGGGGTGAAGTACCGAGGTGTTAAGGTGCCACCCTAGGGGTTAGTGATACGAGGTGTTAAGTACCCTAACGGATGTTATGAACACCGATGGTGTTTTCGCGAGCGCCATTCCCTTGTACGATTGGTTAACCATGGTTATTTGTGTTGTAAGTGTAAGCATAATATATTATTCGAATTATATTATATGCGTTGCTATGCTAGCTTGTGGTATATGAGATTTCTAGCTTGTATTCGAGATTATAAGCTAATTGTGTTGCTAGCATGTATGCGGTGTTTGTGTAAGTGATTTGCAAGTAGGTATATTATATATGTATGTGTATAATTATTGCATTCACTAAGCTTTGCTTACCCTCTCGTTGTTTACCTTTTTATAGGTTCAGTTGTGGACAAGGGTAAGGGCATCATCTTGGATTAAAGATCCCGTCGTTGTTAGAGAATGCTTTTGGGATTTGACCGAGACTTGGGTAGTTTAATCCCAAACACCATGCTCGTAGTGTAGTTTGGTACTTAAACTTTTTGATGGTCGAAACTCATATTTTGAATTAAACTCGTAAAACGGCCGATGTGGGCCCCGCTTTGTAAAACTCATTTTATTAATGGAATGTGTTAGTTTTACATATTTGAATATGTTGTTAAAAGTGTTTTGTCAAATTATGTCGGGAAGTGGCCAATCTTTTTAGCATTTCAAGACTTTTGGGACAGACCAGAATGGCGCGCCGCGCGGCCTTCTGGCGCGCCGCGCCATATGCTGTTCCATCAATTTTTTTTATTTGATATTTTCCGCGGGTTGTTCGTGGTTTGGTTTGGGTCGTTACAAGTGGTATCAGAGCCTGGTCTAAGGGATTTAGGTGACTTGAGATAGGCGCCTAGACTTAGACTTTTGTGTGCGCGTTATGCGGGACTTGTAGGACTTTGGGTCGGATCGGGTTTTGGTTAGTGCATAGGTTTATGTGAACTAATCATGCGCTATTGTTTTGTGTGGTATTTGAAATTGTCAAGCGAGATAGACGTGGTACTAGTGAGTTAATGCGATGTGCTCGCGTAACAATGATTAGCTACCATTGTTACGGGTTCAAATCGTGTCAAACAAGCGATGTACGATGATTGTTGAGCAAGATGGGGTAGTGTGGTGTATATGTATATACATATGGGTTAAGTCCTTTTCGTTTTGTTGCTTAATTTACTTCATTTTATAGAATGAAGATGAGAAATAGACACGACACCAATGACGGAGGTATGTGTGAGGACGTTGAACTCACGGCCAAGGTTGAGGCCATCTTTAAAAGGCTAAAGAGGGATTTTCTGGATGACATTCAAAAGGTCTTCCAAGAGTCGGTCGATGGACAAGTGACCGAAATGATCAATGATCGAATGAAAGCCGCAATAGAGGAGGCTTTAGAGGCTAGAAACATTTATCCTCGAGTCGAAGGGGGTGAAGGTAATGGTGGGGGTGGAAGGCGGGACTTCCACTACAAGAATTTCAAGGATACTCAACCTCCGATGTTTAATGGGGTGCGAGATTCGTTGAAAAGCACGTGTTGGATTTCTGATATCGAGGGGGCTTTTCGTACCGCGGAGTGTCCTCCCGAAAGGAAGGCGAGGTATGGTTCTAGTATGTTGAGGGAAGAAGCCAAGTTGTGGTGGGACGACAAAATCAACTTATATGGTGAAGAGCAATGAATGAACTTGACATGGGAGGAGTTTAAGAAGGAATTCTTCAAAGAATACCGAACTTCTTCCGATCTTGATAGAATTTGGGACGAGTTGCACCATTTGCAACAAGGTTCAATGGACTTGGTCACACTCAAGTCTACCTTTTTGGCAAAAACTCGTTTTTGTCCGGAATATGTGGGTGACGATCACAAGCTAATGAAAGATTTCTATCGTACTTTGAATGATGAGTTCAAGGGCAAGATTAGTCAAGGTATGGCTAAGTCTTTTGATGAGTTATTTGAATTGGTCAGGGGTTTTGAGCCGGATGTTCCAAGAAAAAGCGATTTCACGTTTTTCAAAAGAAAGTTTGAAGGTTCTAGTCATTCTAACTTTTCAAACAAGAAGAACAAGAACAAGAAGGGTTCCAAGAGTGTTAATAGCATGAAGAAGGGCGTTTCCGGGGGTTTTTCTTATGCGTGCTACAATTGTGGGCAACCGGGTCATATGGCTCGTGAATGTCCTAAACCATCTTTCGGAAACAAGGTCACTTGTTTTAATTGCGGAAAAGAAGGGCATAAGAAGACGGAGTGTCCCGATTTGTGAAATGATAATGTGAAGCGATTAGAGAAGGTGGCGGGTACGGCTAGGGGTCGCAACTATTTGATGACCAATGATGAAGCCAAACAATCGAACGAAGTTGTCTCAGGTACTTTCATGGTTAATTCTAATCCGGCAATGATTCTCTTCGATAGTGGTGCAAATTTTTCGTTTGTGTCTCCTAAATTTGTGCCTAAACTTAATAGACCGTTAGCTAAGTTAAGTTTTCCGGTAGAAGTCGAAATAGCGGATGGCAAGACGGTGCTAGTGGTCGATGTGTGCAAAATTTGTGATGTTGTGTTTGGTGCCGAAAACTTTAAGATAGATCTCATTCCAATGACTTTGGGCGATTTTGATATTGTTGTGGGTATGGATTGGCTCGATCATAATAGAGCCAATATTGCATGCCATGAAAAATTTATTCGTGTAAAGACCCCAAGTGGGGGAGAGATAATTATTCACAGTGATAAGCGGAGAAGACTTGTGCCGATATGCACTTTTGCACGGGCACATCGTTTCCTTGTTAGTGGTGGCATGGCTTTTCTTGCCCATGTTGTTGATACTCGTGATGAGCCACCACCCATTCGTGAAATTCCGGTTTTTAGTGAATTCGAAGACATTTTTTCGGACGAGTTACCGGGTGTTCCGGTGGAAAGACAAGTTGAATTTCGCATTGAGTTGGTTCCGGGGGCTACCCCCATTGCTAAAACTCCTTATCGTTTAGCGCCGACAGAAATGCAAGAGTTGTTAAATCAAACCCAAGAATTGCTCGAGAAGGGTTTTATTCGACCGAGTGCTTCTCCATGGGGCGCTCCGGTTTTATTTGTGAAGAAGATGGATGGTAGTATGCGGATGTGCATCGATTATCGGGAGTTGAATAAAGTGACGATCAAGAATCGTTATCCATTATCTCGGATTGACGATTTGTTTGACCAACTCCAAGGTGCAACGTATTTCTCTAAAATCGACCTACGGTCCGGCTATCACCAAATGCGGGTCCGTGAGGAAGATATCGAGAAAACGGCTTTTCGAACACGTTATGGGCATTTTGAATTCGTAGTTATGCCTTTTGGTCTTACGAATGCACCGGCGGCATTCATGGATCTTATGAACCGAGTGTGCCAACCTATGTTGGTCAAGTCGGTAATTATGTTCATTGACGACATACTAGTCTACTCGAAAAGTATGAACGAACATGAACGTCATTTGCGTAAAGTATTGAAGACGTTACGAAAGGAGAAGTTGTATGCTAAGTTCTCCAAATGCGAATTTTGGCTAAGGGAGGTTCAATTCCTTGGCCATATTGTGAACGAAGATGGTATTCAAGTAGATCCGGGGAAGATAGAGACGGTGAAGATTTGGAGATAACCGACTACGCCTACGAAAGTCCGAAGTTTTCTCGGATTGGCCGGTTATTATCGACGGTTTATCCAAGACTTTTCTAAGATCGCTTCTTCATTGACGAAATTGACGAGAAAGAACGCGAGATTTACTTGGGAGAACGAGCAAGAAATTGCTTTTCAATTGTTAAAAGAGAAGTTGTGTCAAGCTCCGGTGTTAGTGTTGCCGGAAGGAGTGGAAGACATGACGGTTTATTGTGATGCTTCGTTAAATGGGCTCGGATGTGTTCTAATGCAAAGAGGTAAAGTCATCGCTTATGCCTCTCAACAACTAAAGGAACACGAAACGAGATATCCGACTCATGATCTGGAGTTGGCGGCGGTTGTGCATGCGTTGAAAATTTGGCGCCACTACTTGTATGGTGTCAAGAGTACTATTTATTCGGATCATAAGAGTTTGAAACATCTCTTTAACCAACGAGATTTGAATTATCATCAACGTAGGTGAATGGATGTGGTAAAAGATTATGATTGTGAAATACTTTATCATCCGGGAAAGGCGAATGTGGTCGCGGATGCGTTAAGTCAAAAGAGTCATCACCCGGCGTTACGATTGGGATTGTTACGTATGATTATTACTAACGATTTTCTTGAAAAACTTGGTGTGATTCAAATAGAGGCTTACGTTCACAACAAGCATGCGGAGCGAATTGTGGGGCAATCGAAATTCATTACTATGGGTTCGCGTGGTTTTTTGTCCTTTCAAGGGAGAGTGTGGGTGCCTAAGATGGGTGATTACCGGCAAGTGCTACTTGATGAAGCACATAAGTCCAAGTATTCCATTCATCCGGGCGCGATGAAAATGTATCGTGATTTGAGGAAGGATTATTGGTGGCCGGGCATGAAACGTGATGTTGTGAAGTATGTCGAGCAATAGGCCGAACTCCAAAAGCCGTATGGTAAGTTACAACCGTTAGAAATCCCGAAATGGAAATGGGAGCACATTACCATGGATTTCATCACAAAGTTACCTAAAACGGCGAGAACCCAATTTGATTCAATTTGGGTGATAGTTGATCGATTGACGAAAAGTGCTTTGTTTCTTCCCATTAAGGAAGCGATATCGTCGGAGACTTTGGCTAAGTTATTCATCAAGGAAGTCGTCTCTCGACACGGTGTTACTATATCTATTATTTCGGATCGAGATACCCGTTTTACATCTCTGTTTTGGGAAAAGTTTCACGAAGATATGGGTACACAATTGAAATTGAGCACGGCGTATCATCCTCAAATGGACGGTCAAACCGAACGTACGAATCAAACTTTGGAGGATATGTTACGGGCGTGTATTATTGATTTTGGTGGTAGTTGGGACGAGCACTTACCTTTGGTGGAATTCTCGTACAATAATAGTTATCATACTAGTATCGGGATGCGACCTTACGAGATGCTTTATGGGCGGAGGTGCCGAACTCCGATTTGTTGGGGTGAAATTGGCCAAAAGGAAATCGGGAGTACCGATTTGGTCTTAGAAACGAATAGCAAGATTGATATTATTCGGGATCACTTGAAGAAGGCTCAAGATAGACCAAAGTCGTATGCCGATAAACGTAGACGAACGATCGAATTTCAAGAAGGTGACATGGTGATGCTTAAGGTTTCGCCATGGAAAGGTATTATTCTATTTCGAAAACGGGGAAAGTTAGCTCCTCAGTTTATTGGGCCATTTAAGGTTTTAGATCGTGTTGGTGAAGTTGCTTATCGTTTGGAATTACCCGAAGAGCTTGCGGGGATCCATAATACATTTCATGTTTCCCATCTCCGTAAGTGTCTTGCGGATGATTCTTCGAGGGTGCCATTAGAAGAGATCGAGTTAAACAATAAGTTAGAGTATATTGAGGAGCCGATTGCTATACTCGAGGTTAAAAAGTTGAGACATAAAGAGGTTAGGACTTTTAAAGTCCAATGGCGTCGTAGTAAAGGTTTCGAGTTTACTTGGGAACCCGAAGAATTTGTGTTAGTTTATCTTCCCTCTTGTCATGAGGCTTGAATCGCGAGGACGCGCTCCGATTCAAGTGGGGGAGAGTTGTAAGACCCAAATATTTCACCGTACATATGTGTAAATATGATCTTTGAAGTGTGGGTGTTCGTTTCATAATTTAAAAGAAGGCAGAATCTGGTTTGGGCGTTTGGGGTGCGGCGCGGCCTTTTGGCGCGCCGCGCCATTGTTTTGTGACAGATTCCTTTTAATTAGATATTTTGAGGGTAAATTGGTAAAATCACAAGGAATCCGACTTTAAGGCTTGGGATCAGTTGTTGGAGCCTCATTTACTCCATTTCCACCCACTTAATCATCTTCCATTAAATCCTAGAGAGAGAGGAGGTTCTAGAGTGAGAAAGCTCCATTAAAGGAAGAAGGAGGTTGAATCGGGTCTTAGTGCGAGTTTCAAAGTTGTTCATCTTTCCTCTAGCTATGTTTTGGTGATAGTGGTATGCTCTAATCTTGATTTCTTGATTTTAATTTTATTATAGGTTAGGGTTTGGGGTAAGTGATGAACCTAAAACCCATTTGTTAGTAAATTGGGTGTTTTGGTTGAATTTGGGTCATGTAGACCCGAAGATGACTAACTAGGGTTTTCAAAGTATTAAACTATGTTTATGAGCCTAAATTGGTTAGTTAAAGTACTAGCACACTTATATATATGTAAATGGGTGTTAAGTGGGTTAGTGGGTGACCCGAAATGGGTGTATTGACTTTAAATGGTCAAATGGGTCATGATGGACCTAAGTGGGTAAATGTATGTGTTTGATGCATAAACCTTGTATTGGAAAGTGTCTTAGGACCTAACTTGGATAATGATTAAGGTTTTAGGGATGTTAACCCAAATATTAGGGTTAGGGTTGCAAATGGGTCAAAATTGCACCATGGGTCAAGATAACCCTAGAATGGAGTTTTAGTGGGTTGACCAACTTGAGTTTGTGATTGATATTATGTATAATGTAATAGGTACGTTACATTGAAGGTTCTCGGACTTGATTATCTTTCACCGAAGGCGTAAGGTGAGTGGAATGATTATATGCGTAGGTATATAATGTATTAATTTGTTGTAGCGTGAGATGTGAAGTGTCGAGGTGCTAAGACACCACGTTTCACGTGATGAGTGAAGCATCGAGATGTTAAGATGCCACTCGGGGTGAAGCATCGAGGTGTTAAGATGCCACCTAGGGGTGTAGTGTGGAGGTGTTAAGACACCACTCCGTAAAATAATGAGTGAAGCATCGAGGTGTTAAGATGCCACTCGGGGTGAAGTACCGAGGTGTTAAGGTGCCACCCTAGGGGTTAGTGATATGAGGTGTTAAGTACCCTAACGGATGTTATGAACACCGATGGCATTTTCGCGAGTGCCATTCCCTTGTACGATTGATTAACCATGGTTATTTGTGTTGTAAGTGTAAGCATAATATATTATTCGAATTATATTATATGCGTTGCTATGCTAGCTTGTGGTATTGGAGATTTCTAGCTTGTATTCGAGATTATAAGCTAATTGTGTTGCTAGCATGTATGCGGTGTTTGTGTAAGTGATTTGCAAGTAGGTATATTATATATGTATGTGTATAATTATTGCATTCACTAAGCTTTGTTTACCCTCTCGTTGTTTACCTTTTTATAGGTTCGATTGTGGACAAGGGTAAGGGCATCATCTTGGATTAAAGATCCCGTCGTTGTTAGAGAATGCTTTTGGGATATTTAGCTTTTGGAGTTTGACCGAGACTTGGGTAGTTTAATCCCAAACACCATGCTCGTACTGTGGTTTGGTACTTAAACTTTTTGATGGTCAAAACTCATATTTTGAATTAAACTCGTAAAACGGCCGATGTGGGCCCCGCTTCGTAAAACTCATTTTATTAATGGAATGTGTTAGTTTTACATATTTGAATATGTTGTTAAAAGCGTTTTGTCTAATTATGTCGGGAATTGGCCAATCTTTTTAGCATTTCAAGACTTTTGGGACAGACCAGAATGGCGCGCCGCGCGGCCTTCTGGCGCTCCGCGCCATATGCTGTTCCAGCAAATTTTTTTTTATTTGATATTTTCCGCGGGTTGTTCGTGGTTTGGTTTGGGTCGTTACATAAGCATTTAACCAGGTTTTTAATTCATTAAACACACAAGTTATATCCGCTTGCATGAGATTGTCTTCACAAAATCCTTCAATGCCTTTTTGAACTTGGATTGATTCTCACTAATCTCTTCTTCCCGCTTAAGAATTCTGTCAACTTTGATTTCAAAATTTGAGGTCACAAATTCTTGATGTTCTTGCAGATTTGCCTCCTCATCTTCCATTTCTTCTTCATCCGATTCCTCCTCTGGTTGATAGTTTTAAATTTCATCTAGATCTTCTTGAAGACTTGATCTTCTTCCACGAGAGGTTTCTGGTAGATAACCACTTTGAATGATGGTCAACTTGTCGAGTGGTTCAAACGAAGGTTGTTGAACGATGGAGTGAGAGAGTTTGAGATAGTTAAACAAACTGTTCAGATGCATACCATAAGGAAGAGACCTAGTTGATTCGGTCATCAAGTTGTTCATTCGAGATGCCATTAGAAAAAGCCACATTAATCTCTTCATTGAGTTCAATTCACATAACATAGATTTGAGTAACATGAATGTGGGAGTGGTTTCCTAGCCTGCAGTAGATACTGTGATGAATGATTTTGTTCAGAATATCAAGATCTGAACGAAGATCCTTTCGTGTTAGTCCCTTAGATAGAATTTCGGAATGATTGGCTTCAGGTTTGCAGAGCAGAGTTAATACATAAGTGGCTTAAATGAATTTAGGAAGATGTTCTAGCTTGTGTCTTCTGCTGTAGAACTCCCTTCCCCCAGTAGGTACACCCATAATTTCACCAAAGGTTTCGAGGGGGTATTCCCACCATTTTTTGTTGAGATGAAACCTCACAACCTTTGTTTCGGAGTTAAAACTGAAGCTGGCATAGAATTCTCTTATTAGTTCAGGATATACGGGTCCATTGATTAGCACGAATGATGCTAGATTTCTTTGGAATAGCTTGTCAATTATTTCAGGAAATGCTTCAATGTTTATAATCATTCCTTCTGCAATTTTTCTTGTTTTGAGCCACTTCTTGGTGTAGAGTGTGCGTTTTATTACATCAGTTGGTGGATTATATCTTACCTCACCACCTCTTGATTGAGCATCCCTGGTTCTTGCCATTTTCTACACAATGATACTTCAAATTAATTCAAAGTGTATGTATAATTCAATTGTAGGCAACAAGTTTTGCAAACTTTAATTATCATCAATACTTAGATGTTTTGATGTTAATGTTCTTCACATCTTCACTCTTCATTAGTGTCAATGAGTTTGCAACTATATTATGATTTTGACAAATTTCATATGTGTTCTAGACTTTTAAGATCATCATTAACACATGTTTTGACATCCAACATTATCACATTCAATTTGCAACAATGTTATTTATATTATATGAACAATAATTCTATGAAAATCTAAACTAGATGTATAATGAACCCTAGAATCATCCAAATTTAAATTAGTGCATAGATAGGCATCTTTACAATCGTTTCTAAGTTGTTCTTAAGAACGATTTTGATTATTTGCATTAATTTGAGTTTTGGTACATTCTAGTTAGGGTTTCTTCATAACACTAATTCATCATACAAACACAATTGAATACTAGAAAAGCAAGGATTAATCATACCAAAAGTAGGAACAGAGATGGAAGGAATGCGTGTTCTTCTTTGTGCGATCGATCTCCTCAGCCGTGCAGAAAGTGTGTGTTTTGAAATGAGTTTGAATGAAATGAAAAGTGAGTGTTTTATTAGGTTTAAAACAGAATCAAACCACGCACGGTCGAATCGCGGTCGACCGTGGTGTTAGCCGTGGGAGAAATTTCCAGACGTTTAAAACAGGATTCTGCGGTCGAGTCTGCGGTCAACCGTGATGCAGCCGTGGATTCTTCTGATCACAAATTTCTTCACTTCTTCTTCTCTTGAGCGCGTTTTGACGATTCTTAGGTTCTATAGAATACTTGAGGACAAGTTTTTTTCTTCCTAACATTGAATGATCACATCCTCCCGATGTTTCATCATCAATGATACGTAATATACTATATTTATATGTATATATATATATATATATACACACATATCTATATTTAATTATACACATAGTATACACAAAACGCATCAATCTTGTATTTAGCATGCAATTCATAGTTTCACAAAAACATACAATCCTAATACAAGTAAACTTCCTTCAATAATCCTTTTAAAATCATTTTTCAAAAACAATTTTGCATTTGTAAGTAAAACCTTTCACTAATTTAAAATCCTTTTGAAAAAGTTACTCTCATTAGCATTTTAATCATTGATTTTGATTGATTTTAAGGTTACCCAATCCTTGACTTATCCCTTCCATTAAATTGCTAGTTTGGTCCATTTTTCCCATGTTCTCAATTCTCCTAATAATAGACAATGGACTTTGATTACATGATTTGTATTTGCTAGAGTCGTGACACACATTCATTTCAAATTTATCTTTTGATGAATCATAAATAGTCATCTTTTCAAGCTTTCTTTTCAAAGTATTGTTTTCATCAATTAAAACTTTATTAAGTTGTCTAACTTTGTGTAATTCTTTTTCTAAAAGTTTTACTTTGTCACGACTACTATCATACACAAATTTAATAGTCTTGTAATAATCTAACAATTCTTTATAATTAGAAGGATAGAATACATGTACCTCATTGCTATCCATGCTTGATACATCATCTTCTTTGAAGGGAAATTCAACCTCTTCTTCACTTTGACCATCTTGATTAAGATTATTCCAAAAACCTATGAGGCAAAAATCTTCATTTCCATCCAAACCCTTTTCTTGAAAATCACCAAGCTTCTTCAAATTCTCTCTTACCCTTTAAACTCTTAGAGTTTTCTTCTTCTTGAGAGCATAGTGAATCACAACATTCCTTTGCACTTTTACATGAAATTATCTTCATTCTTTCTTCATTAGGAAGAACTTCATGAAGTAGTGAAATAGCATCAAATTATTTTAAAACATCATTATTTTGAAATGTTGACTTCACTAGTCTTGAACTTGCTTGTCATACCCCGTCTTAATCCATCTGGATGAAGTCACCAACATCTCGTCCCATTGCGATGATCGAATCCAAGTAATGTCTCTAAAATGAGCAAATGCACAACGAAAGATTTCTTTCATACCTGAGAATAAACATGCTTTAAAGTGTCAACCAAAAGGTTGGTGAGTTCATAAGTTTATCATAAATAATAAAATTCATCATTTTGATAGACCACAAGATTTAAATGCTGCATGGTATAAATGGGCCCAAATCCTACACCCACCTGTAATGTACATGCGATATCTTTTAAATACAATACACCTTTTTCGTGTACGAAATCCATTTTTCATAAATCTTAGTAACCTTACACATATCTCGTGTACAAAAACTAATACACATAACCTGTGTATAAAAATCATTCTCTCGATACATAACATTCACATCAATTGGTGGCAATTATCATGTCCACATAATTCAAAGGTGGCAATTATCATGTCCACATAATTCAACGGTGGCAATTATCATGTCCACATAATTCAACGGTGGCAATTATCATGTCCACATAATTCAATGGTGGCAATTATCATGTCCACAGAATTCAAAGGTGGCAATTATCATGTCCACATAATTCAACGGTGGCAATTATCATGTCCACACAATTCAATAATAATCCGCAGAACTTCTGTCTGCATAATAATTCATTCGAGGAATGTTTTGCTTGTGTCTATCTCATCAAACATTTATAAAAGCATTTCATGTATTCGCAGTTCAAAATATATTTCAAAAGCATTTAATAAAGCAGTTGTAAAAACAACGCATGTATTCTCAGTCCCAAAAATGTAAAGAGTAAAAGGGAATCAAATGAACTCACGCATATAAATATTGTAAAACAGTAAATAAAGCATTTGCATGTATTCTCAGCCCAAAAACGTAAAGAGTAAAAGGGAGCAAATGAACTCACCATACTGTATTTTGTAGTAAAAATACATATGACGATATTGAATAATGCAGGGTTGGCCTCGGATTCACGAACCTATATCAGGTATATATATTAATACATATAATTGTAATCGAACAAATTTATTTATTATTAATGCTATAATTGTTATTTTAATTATGTGTTTCATTAATAACCTAATTAATTACATTTATTTTGTATACATTAAATAAATAATTATAATATAGTTTTATTAAGTATGTTTTTATATATTTAATTTTTATTGTAAATACAATAATGATAATAATATATTAAAAATAATGATACTTATAAGAATGATAATAAAAATAATGATAATAATAATAAAAATAATATTATTAAATATCATAATAAAATCATGTTTAATGATAATAATAATAATAATAACAATAATAATGATAAAAGTATTAATAATCATGATACTTTTAATAATAATAATAATGATAAGTTTAATAAAAATGATAATTTTATATATAATGATAATTTTACTAATAATGATAACTTTAATAAAAATGATAGTTTTTAATAAAAATGATAATTTTAATGGTAATTCTAATAATAAATTAAATGATGATTTTAATAAACATGTTATTCTTAATAATAATGATAATCTTAATAAAAATGATAATTTTATTTAATCACGACTTAATTGTATTTATATTCATCTTTACTCATAAACGTACTTATAACTATACTTCTCGGTAGTAATTACCTTAACAATATTCATGATCATAGCCTTAATCATTTTTAATTTAACATTCATAACCTTGATTATATTAGTATTAATTATATTAATAATATAATAATTATGATATCTAGATTAGTATTAGTATAATAATAATAATAATAATAATAATAATAATAATAATAATAATAATAATAATAATAATAATAATAATAATAATAAGAACAATAAGAGTAATAATAATACTACCTCACATGAAAAAGCTCAAAAAAAATAAAAAAAATAACTATCTTTGATAGGGCTGGAACCCACGACCTCCCGCTAACCCGAAACACCCCTTAACCATTGCACTGCTATTGTTTTGTCTAAATTTATTCACAGCTTAAATTTATTTGACCCATGTTTTACTGCATTCTTAAAACCCACTTAACAAAACGAGCCCATGGATTAATCGATCCAACAGAGAAAATAATATGGATCTCGGCCCAATCAACTAATGTCACAAGCCCAGTATAGAATTTCAGCCCAACAATAGACCCAAGCTTTCAAGGAGTGCAGCTTCTATTATTTAAAAAAAAATTTGTCCCAGCCTAGTATTGAACTCAAGACCTCTCGCTAATCACACATGCCCCTAACCATCTACTGTACCTCGCTTTTCTGAATTAATATAGATTAAAAATCATATAACCACTTTATCTATTTGTTCTTCTTCTTCTTTCTTATCATTAACACCCATCATACAAACATCATCTAGCTTACTGTCATCATCATCATCGTACATCAATTAACTTCATCATCTCGTTTATTTAATCTGACCTTCATAATCATAATCACTATCGTTATTATATTGTATCGAGATCATCATAATGATAATATTAACAACATCTTCTTGTCTTCAACATACGCATCCTCTTTCTATTCATCATCATTAATATCGTGGGTACGTAAGTGTCATCATCCACCATCTCATCGAATCTATCTTTACAGCCATCGTCATCATCACACTCATCATCGTACCTTTATCATCACTATCAATCTTTTGACTAGTTAAAAAGAGGAGGCCCAAACAAAAGCCCATGTTAAAAGTCCACCTAAAATATGGTTAATCCAATCGAAGCCCGATCCAAGAAAAAATATAAGAAAAGTTTTCGGTTTAATAATAGGAATATATGTATTCAATTGTGGTAAACAACTGTCTGTAGCAGAATAATTAAATATCCACTTGTGTGATGATTGAGATCAATTGTAGTGGAATTCTTGTGGTCGTACCATAAACAGAAAAAGGAGAAAAAGTTCTCAAGTGGTTTCATGATGGGTTGGTAGTTTTGTCGAGCAATAAATTAGGGAACATTGATGGTTTAACAGCTGCAACTTTCTCAGCTGTAGTAGTAGAAAGATTGAGGTGTAGCAGCAAGTTCGTTCAACAAAAATAAATCATACCGTAGCAGCAGTAGTAAATGCAGTTTACATGATGTTTTAAGGTGGATAAGACAGAAATTGTAGTGTAGCAGCAAGAATAAAGTTGGCACTTTTGGTTTATAGCTACAGTAGCAGCTTAATGAGCTGTAACCGAACATGAACATGAATAGAGAATAGCAGCAATAATTATAACGAGTTGGTGGTGTTTTTGGATCGTAATATATAGCTGGAAAACAGGAGAAAGAAAAGGGATCAATTGGTGGTTTCAAGGTGATCAAGGTGATGAAAGAAAATAGAAGAAAATATACAATGGGTGTGAAGGTGGAGGTTATATGGCAACGGTGCACATACGGTCATATAGCCATACCAAATCAGCCTCACTTGGCATACGATGTAGAACAATCATGACATGATGGTGTGTTTTGGTGTAGACAGAGAATCGAAAACTTTCAATTAAGTCCAACGGTTTGTGATGATTTCTAGATGGTGGTGATAGTGATAATGATATGTTGGTGCAGGTGGTTTAGATCAAATGAAATGGGAATAGGTGAATTCATAGTGGTGATTGAATTGGGTTTGGGTGTGATTCTCTGTTATGCAAAAAGAGATGGGCAAATGAGATCTAAATAAAGAAGAAAACAATTGGTGATGTGGTAGATCAAAACATGAATTCAGTAAAATGCATATGTGGATATATACTCCGTATGATATAATATGTGAGGGAAGAAAACAAAAAAATTAAATCATTTAATAATAATAAATATCATTCAAGAATTAAAAACGTGCATCTACAGCATAGCCATCAAAACATTTGTAATATTGTGCCGACAGTTTTCACGGACTGTGTATTGTGCGAAATTAGTGGCGGATAAAAGTGTTCAGAAAAATCCCATATTTTTGAATTAACTTTATTTATTTATTTTGGTCATTATGGTATAAAATTCAATTATTAATTTAATAAATAAAAATTACATCAACCGTCCCTCTCGTTTATGGGTAAAATATAAAAAGTGTTAAAACTTAACAAATAGTTCCTAAATCCATTTTTAATAAGCCTAAAATTTATAGAACTCATTTTCGTATCACCGTTTATTTTAAAATTACATATGTTTGAATTTAACTTGCTTAATATCAATCGGAACATCAGACGAGTATTACAATCATTTAATATTTATTTTTAATATACATTATATATATATATATATATATATATATATATATATATATATATATATATATATATATATATATATATATATATATATATTCAGGTTTTATTATATAATTAAATACATTAAATATATGTTTTCAAATAAATAAATTTAATATTTAATCTTATATATTAACAATTAATATTCATGTACATATATATATATATATATATATATATATATATATATATATATATATATATATATATATATATATATATATATATATATATATATATATATATATATATATATGTGTACTTGTGAGTGTTTAACTCGGGGTGGAGAAATGATTTCTCTTTATTCTAGGATAGAGGAAGGATTGTCTACATCTCACCTCCCCCGTATCCCACTCAAATGAGATTGGGTATTGTTGTTTTATATATATATATATATATATATATATATATATATATATACATACTTAAATATATATGAATCTATTTACAAAGAGCAGTCGAAGGTCAATTGAATATATAAACATTGTTTCAAAATTTCCGAGACTCAACATTACAGACTTTGCTTATCGTATCGAAATCATATGAAGATTAAGTTTAAATTTGGTCGGAAATTTCCGGGTCATCACAGTACCTACCCGTTAAAGAAATTTCGTCCCGAAATTTGATTGGGATGGTCATGGCTGTCAATAAGTATGTTTTTATGACGCATACGAGCTGAAAATTAGAGTTTTATTACCATTAAGTAATAAGTATAAAATAATTTGATTATTCTAAGAGTACGAATGAAGCTATCACAAAAGATTGGAATGAGGAAATAAAGATTCGTCATAACCTTTGACGTAGTCACCTTTGAATTTAGAAAATAAGGTTCGTCTTAACTTTTGACGTTGTCTCGGTTGAATTCTAGAATTCAATGGATTTAGAGAAAATCTTCGTAATGAGATTTGGTTCATCCGTAATTAAGGAAATTTAGAATCCTCTTTTGTTAAATACGATGATCTGTTTCGATTGCCCTGTCGGATATTTTACTATAAATCCACCCTCTTCATTTCCTTTATATTTTGGAGTTTCATACTTTTGTTTTCTCTTCCCGATTTTAAGTCAAGCGAATAATGGTCCAGAATTCGTAGGTATGAAGTTTCGAATGAACCTGACTAATGTTCTAAGAGGGAGATTGTAATAGTACGATCTTGATTGATTAAATTATCATAATTCAAGAGAAAAGATAGGATTATCAAGAAGATATGTTCTTGATATGTTTATAGATTAGATAGAATGTAAGAGTCGTGTAACATGGCACATGATGACGTTAAGGTCTGTGAATCATCACGTTTCATTAAAAACTCAGCATGACTTACTGTAATATAATCACGTTGATCAAGTGTCATTATATTATACTAACTCATGCTTCAGTTCCCAACACTACTGCAAAAACATTCATACTTTAAATTCGAATTTTTCAGAATTTTAGAAACTAAAATAGTTTCTTTTATGATATAACACAAATAGTGCGGAGAGATATTGAATATCGGACAAGAATATTTATAAAGATATCTTTAGAAATATTGAGAATATTTATAATGATAGATACGATGATATCTTAGAATTTCTAATATCAATGAATGATGAAGAAGATTTGTCCGTAAAGGTTTAGAGTTAGGAGTAAGGTTTTCGTTAATGACTTCAGCAGATACTAAATCATTTGGATTCTTTGAAGGCAGGTTTAGTCTTTGTGATTTGTCCACAACCTCCTTCATGGTTTGTTCAATCCGTTTTCCAGTTTCAAACCTTTTCTGCGCTTTGCCAACACACTATTCTTTATCATCAAACTTTTGACTATTTTGGTTGTCTTACAGTTTCTGTTGTTTCATTCAGCTTTTTTAAAGTTCAATGTATTGATTCGTAGGCTGGGTGCTTTTCAAAATTTCAGAATGAGAGATCATAATTCTAAGAGATAAATGTTATATGTATATATAACTTTTGATGTAGAAACGCTGCGAGATTCAAAATACTTATTGCTGATTTCCCGATACTTGGTATGGCAATTCTCGTTACAAGATGCCGATGAGTTCATGATAAGACTTCAATAGATAAATATAGTAATTTGTCGAAGAGATTTAAGCCAAGGAGCGACGAGGTTGCTGGTACGTCTGCTGGTAATATGATGGAACATAAAAGGTTCCCCAGTAACAATAAAAGAGCATGCATATATATCAAGGTTATAATAAGGTTGTTTTGAACGAAAAGTTGAAGTTGGCTTGCTGGAGCTGTGACAAAACTGGCTATCTCGAACAAGAGTTGCAAAGTTATTTTCGGTAATAATAACGCTAAAGGAATTACACAGCTACGTGTTAAACGTTTACTCTGTTTCCGAGAGTTTTTCAGGTGCATGACTATATGCATAAATCTTTTCTTCCGTGGATGAAGTGCGGTTGGTTCATCCTCTCGATTGAGGTGTTTTCAAGAATCATGAAAGGTTTGAACGCAGATTGTAATCGTCAAGATACAAATGAGGTTTAAGATGAAATCAAGTGGTAAACTTGAAGAGATGTTTAGTTTCATATGTTATAATCAATATTTTAATTTATTTTAATTGTCCAATGTCATTAGTCCACAGTTCGTAGTCCACAGTTAACAGTCCAATAATTCATATATAGTTTAATATATAATATTCTAATTAGTTAATACGTATCGTGACCCGTGTGCATGTCTCAGACTCGATCATAACTCAAAGTATATATATTATTGTAGAATCAACCTCAACCCTGTATAGCTAACTCGATCATTACTGCATATAGAGTGTCTATGGTTATTCCAAATAATATATATAGATGCGTCGATATGATATGTCAAAACCTTGTATACGTGTCTCGATATTTAAAGTGCGTAAAATAAATAACATGAATTAAATGATGATAAATAAAATTGCGAGAATATAAATTGCGATAAATAAATTGCGATAAATAAAATGTAATAAGTTAGCTAGGAACAGTTAGCTAGGAACAGTTAGCGTGGATTCTTAACAAAATTTTTCTCATAGTTAATTTGTTTGTTTCTAACAAAATATATTTTGTCCAATGTTTTCTTCGTTATGCCACTTGTTGGATTCTGATAGGTCAAAATCCAACTATGAAATTAAATGAAAATGGTTATTTTGTGGTGAACGGATTCGTATATCTTGTGGATGTAAGTATGATAGTAAATGACTGTTGAATCAGATTCGAAGAATGTACAATGTAACTTATTAATGTGAAATCTAAATATTCCTTGGGTATTACCTACCCGTTAAAATATTTTCTTCATTAACAGTTTTGTACGAAAGAATTTTTAATTACAATCTTTATGAAAACATATATACATATATATTTCCTTCAGATGTAATCATGGATTTAATGAGTCAATATGATATTAAAATCATTTGATTTACCATTAAAACAAGAATATATAATCTCTAAAACATTAGAGATTACATAATCGCCATGTCGAACGAAGATAAAATAGATAGAATGATACGTAGTACGATGATTATACTCGAGGTACAGAATGAGATGTTGAGACATGGATTGTTGATGGTACTGGTGCTGTTATTGATGGTACTGTTGGTGCCGGTGTTGTTGCTGAAGCTGGTAAATTTTGCACCATATTCTCCAAATTGATTACTCGAGCGCGAAGTTCGTTGACTTCTTCTATTATTCCGGGATGATTGTCGGTCGGAACGAGCGGGTGAATAAGGTTTAGAATTTTAGATAGAATATAATCGTGGTGAGATACTCTGAAAATGAGTGTGGAAATGGTGTTTCGAATAGGTTCGCCGGTAAATGCTTCAGGTTCTTCGCCAAGAGGGGAATGTGGTGGATGGAAAGGATCGCTTTCTTCGCGTCTCCATCTGTTAAGTCGTCTACAAACCCATCAGATGAATTGGGGATGGCTGATTGATTGATTCATTCTGGTGACACCGCTTTCGGAGCTTAGGTGAATATCCATGTCGGAATAGCTGTCGGAATAACTATCAGAATAGCTATCGAAATCTGAGGGACTCGAACTGGTTGAGGGATTCATCTCGTACG
Source organism: Rutidosis leptorrhynchoides (assembly GCF_046630445.1). Taxonomy (NCBI): domain Eukaryota; kingdom Viridiplantae; phylum Streptophyta; class Magnoliopsida; order Asterales; family Asteraceae; genus Rutidosis; species Rutidosis leptorrhynchoides. Next base: position 115,517,770 of record NC_092337.1, read on the forward strand.
ATCAGATGAAGGATTTTCGATAAGAAATAGATTATAGGATGTAGATTAGTACCCTGCAATACATAATTTACATATGCATATAATACTAAAATCTCATAAGTTACGGAGGAATCTACGGAAACTGTCAGGAAAAGTCTACAGTAACAGATACGCTAAGATATGAATTTTTTTTTGTCTATACACTATTCATGCAATCAATGCAGTAAGATGTGTCTAGACTAAGAGTGATAAGCAAGTGATTCCCTAAGAATGATAAACAGGTAATTTTCGACACAAAATGATAAGCAAAACTTTTGACATGCAGACACGGTCGAAGTCCAGACTCACTAATGCATCCTAACAACTATCACTTAGACACACTAATGCAGACCTGGTTCGCTAAGACCACCGCTCTGATATCACATGTCATACCCCGTCCTAATCCATCTGGACGAAGTCACCAACATCTGGTCCCATTGCGATGATCGACTCCAAGTAATGTCTCTAAAATAAGCAAATGCACAGCGGAAGATTTCTTTCATACCTGAGAATAAACATGCTTTAAAGTGTCAACCAAAAGGTTGGTGAGTTCATAAGTTTATCGTAAATAATAAAATTCATCATTTCGATAGACCACAAGATTTAAATGCTGCATGGTACAAATGGGCCCGAATCCTACACCCACCTGTAATGTACATGCGATATCTTTTAAATACAGTACACCTTTCTCGTGTACGAAATCTATTTTTCATAAATCTTAGTAACCGTACACATATCTCGTGCACAAAAACTAATACACGTAACCTGTGTATAAAAATCATTCTCTCGATACATAACATTCACATCAATTGGTGGCAATTATCATGTCCACATAATTCAATGGTGGCAATTATCATGTCTACATAATTCAATGGTGGCAATTATCATGTCCACATAATTCAATGGTGGCAATTATCATGTCCACATAATTCAATGGTGGCAATTATCATGTCCACATAATTCAAAGGTGGCAATTATCATATCCACATAATTCAACGGTGGTAATTATCATGTCCACATAATTCAATAATAATCCGCAGAACTTCCGTCTGCATAATAATTCATTCAAGGAATGTTTTGCTTGTGTCTATCTCGTCAAACATTTATAAAAACATTTCATGTATTCGCAGTTCAAAAATATTTCAAAAGCATTTAATAAATTAGTTGTAAAAACAGCGCATGTATTCTCAGTTCCAAAAATGTAAAGAGTAAAAGGGAATCAAATGAACTCACGCATATAAATATTGTAAAACAGTAAATAAAGCATTTGCATGTATTCTCAGCCCAAAAACGTAAAGAGTAAAAGGGAGCAAATGAACTCACCATACTGTATTTTGTAGTAAAAATACATATGACGATATTGAATAATGCAGGGTTGGCCTCGAATTCACGAACCTATATCAGGTATATATATTAATACATATAATTGTAATCGAACAAATTTATTTATTATTAATGCTATATTTGTTATTTTAATTATGTGTTTCATTAATAACCTAATTAATTACATTTATTTTGTATACATTAAATAAATAATTATAATATAGTTTTATTAAGTATGTTTTTATATATTTAATTTTTATTGCAAATACAATAATGATAATAATATATTAAAAATAATGATACTTATAATAATGATAATAAAAATAATGATAATAATAATAAAAATAATATTATTAAATATCATAATAAAATCATGTTTAATGATAATAATAATAATAATAATAATAATGATAAAAGTATTAATAATCATGATACTTTTAATAATAAAAATAAAGATAAGTTTAATAAAAATGATAATTTTATATATAATGATAATTTTACTAATAATGATAACTTTAATAAAAATGATAGTTTTTAATAAAAATGATAATTTTAATGATAATTCTAATAATAAATTAAATGATGATTTTAATAAACATGTTATTCTTAATAATAATGATAATCTTAATAAAAATGATAATTTTATTTAATCACGACTTAATTGTATTTATATTCATCTTTACTCATAAACGTACTTATAACTATACTTCTCGGTAGTAATTACCTTAACAATATTCATGATCACAGCCTTAATCATTTTTAACTTAACATTCGTAATCTTAATTATATTAGTATTAATTATATTAATAATATAATAATTATGATATCTAGATTGGTATTAGTATAATAATAATAATAATAATAATAATAATAATAATAATAATAATAATAATAATAATAATAATAATAATAATAATAATAATAATAATAATAATAATAATAAGAGTAATAATAATACTACCTCGCATGAAAAAGCTCCAAAAAAAAAATAACTATCTTTTACAGGGCTCGAACCCACGACCTCCCGCTAACCCGAAACACCCCTTAACCATTGCACTGCTATTGTTTTGTCTAAATTTATTCACAGCTTAAATTTATTTGACCCATGTTTTACTGCATTCTTAAAACCCACTTAACAAAACGAGCCCATGGATTAATCGGTCCAACAGAGAAAATACTATGGATCTCGGCCCAATCAACTAATGTCACAAGCCCATTATAGAATTTCAGCCCAACAATAGACCCAAGCTTTCAAGGAGTGCAGCTTCTATTATTTAAAAAAAAATTTCGTCCCAGCCTAGTATTGAACTCAAGAACTCTCGCTAATCACACATGCCCCTAACCATCTACTGTACCTCGCTTTTCTGAATTAATATAGATTAAAAATCATATAACCACTTTATCTATTTGTTCTTCTTCTTCTTTCTTATCATTAACACGCATCATGTAAGACCCGATTTCCATTTCAATTGATCAGGACGCCGTCTAGGATTCGGGACGCCGTCCAGCAAAGAAGAGCTGGACGCCGTCCAATATTTGGGACGCCATCCAGTTGGTCTGTCGGGCCAGCTGTGATATTTTAGTTTTTAATAAGGGGTATGTTGGTCTTTTCACTTGGTGGCCGGTTTTAAGCCACAAATGGGCAAAGGTTGAGCTCATTCAACCTTATCTTCACCAACACAAACACTCTCATCCATATCTAGTGAGAAAGGAGAGTTTTAGAGAGAGAGAGAACTTGTTTTGGAGAAGAAGGAGTCAGATTCTCGCTAAAGCTCGGGTTCTAAAGTTGTTCATCTCGCTCCTAGCTACGTTGTGGTAGTATTGGTAAGCTCAAACTCCGAATTTCATTTGTTAGATTTGATATTCAAGATTAGGGTTTTGAACTAGTTTGTTGTAAAACCCTTTTAGATGATGAAGTGGGTTCTTGGTGACTAGTTATTCTTGTCACTTGGCGGGTTTTGGGTTGGTTGACGTTTTGGCCTTGATTAGGCTTTGATCTTGAGTTTAATCACTAGGTTTAGTGATTATGGGAGTGTTGGAACACTTTTGGGTGTGTTTGGTTACCTAATTTAGAATTGGGTCAAAATTAGGGTTTTAGTGTCAAATCGGGTATGACACGTGTTTAACACTTGTGTTCGGGTTTAATCGGTGTGTTAGGACCATTTTCACTCGTGTTAGTGAATGTTGGTTAGTTTGGGAGTGGTTTATGCTTGGAAGTGCATTTGGGTAGAAATTGCACTAAGTGTCAAATTGGGTTAGTTTGTAAGTCAACCCTAATTGGATTGTTGTATTGTGATTATGGAATAGGTACATTCCATCGACGGGTTGTGGATCGTTCGGTAGCATTCTTCAAGGCGACAAGGTGAGTGTAAATTTACTATGCACATGTGTATGTGTAAAATGGGTGCGTGTGTGTAGGGTGACCCTTGTTCGGGTTTACTCTATGTTCGTATGGGAGAATGGATCTTGTGCTTCGGGTCCATGTAATACGCTTATTCGTTGTGGGTTTTTACCCTTGGTGTTGTGAATTGGCTAGCGCTTTGGATAACCCTTTTTGGCGATGGGTTGCTAGCATTTGTTGTTGAGGAAATGAATCTCGGTTAGTGCGGATTGATGATGACTCGGGTAGTTCGGTCATCTTGGTGACGAGGTGGTGAATTTTGGGTTGTGCGAATTCACTAAGGCTCGGGTGGTTCGGCCAACCTCGGTCGTTGAAGTGGTGAAGGAAGTGAATCTCGGGTAGTGCGAATTTACTAAGGTCCGGGTAGTTCGGCCAACCTTCATGTGGTTTGGGTTAAGGGGTTAACCTTATCGATATTGTCGATTATATTTATTGTATACGCGTATATACTTATTTTTGTGTTGTAGCTAATCTTGTGGTGTTAGCTTGGTGATTACGTAGCGTGTAGCTACTTTGTGTATGTGTTCTTTTGTAGTTTGTTTACCATACGGAGCCGGTATGTGTTTATTCGATGCTTGGTAATGCGTAGCCATTTTATGTATATATATATATGTATGTAGTATCTTTTCACTCACTAAGTGTTAGCTTACCCTCTCGTTGTTTACATTTTTATAGATTGCTTGGATGCGGTGGCTCGAGTAAGTGTGGGGACTAGTGAGCTTGCGTAGTTACTTTAGAAGACTTGCTTTTGGATTTGATTAGGATTGGGTAGCGTATCCCCCAATCCCATGCTCGGTCTATGTTTTGTATAAACTAAAATGGGTCGAAATGGTCACTTGGTTGTAATTTGGGTCGATGTGGGCCCGGGGTTGTAAAACTTGGTTTCATTATGGAAAACTCTTAGTTTTAATTATTATAACATATTGTGAAAGTGTTTTGGTTTAAAAGTTTCGGGAAGCGGGTTTTTCGCCCGTGTGTAATTGTTAAACTGAACAGAACTTTTTAGTGTATTTGGACGCCGTCCAAGATGGCTGGTGAAATGTCCCGTTCTTATTGATTAAAAACGTTCCATAGTAATTGATTTCGTTGCGAGGTTTTGACCTCTATATGAGACGTTTTTCAAAGACTGCATTCATTTTAAAACAAACCATAACATTTATTTCATCAATAAATGTTTAAAAAGCTTTATGTAGATTATCAAATAATGATAATCTAAAATATCCTGTTTACACACGACCATTACATAATGGTTTACAATACAAATATGTTACAACGAAATAAGTTTCTTGAATGCAGTTTTTACACAATATCATACACGCATGGACTCCAAATCTCGTCCTTATTTAAGTATGCGACAGCGGAAGCTCTTAATAATCACCTGAGAATAAACATGCTTAAAACGTCAATAAAAATGTTGGTGAGTTATAGGTTTAACCTATATATATCAAATCGTAACAATAGACCACAAGATTTCATATTTCAATACACATCCCATACATAGAGATAAAAATCATTCATATGGTGAACACCTGATAACCGACATTAACAAAATGCATATATAAGAATATCCCCATCATTCCGGGATCCTCCTTCGGACATGATATAAATTTCGAAGTACTAAAGCATCCGGTACTTTGGATGGGGTTTGTTAGGCCCAATAGATATCTTTAGGATTCGCGTCAATTAGGGTGTCTGTTCCCTAATTCTTAGATTACCAGACTTAATAAAAAGGGGCATATTCGATTTCGATAATTCAACCATAGAATGTAGTTTCAAGTACTTGTGTCTATTTTGTAAATCATTTATAAAACCTGCATGTATTCTCATCCCAAAAATATTAGATTTTAAAAGTGGGACTATAACTCACTTTTACAGATTTTTTACTTCGTCGGGAAGTAAGACTTGGGCACTGGTCGATTCACGAAACTATAACAAATATGTACATATATATCAAAGTATGTTCAAAATATATTTACAACACTTTTAATACATTTTGATGTTTTAAGTTTATTAAGTCAGCTGTCCTTGTTAGTAACCTACAACTAGTTGTCCACAGTTAGATGTACAGAAAATAAATCGATATATATTATCTTGAATCAATCCATGACCCAGTGTATACATATCTCAGTATTGATCACAACTCAAACTATATATATTTTGGAATCAACCTCAACCCTGTATAGCTAACTCCAACATTCACATATAGAGTGTCTATGGTTGTTCCGAAATATATATAGATGTGTCGACATGATAGGTCGAAACATTGTATACGTGTCTATGGTATCTCAAGATTACATAATATACAATACAAGTTGATTAAGTTATGGTTGGAATAGATTTGTTACTAATTTTCACGTAGCTAAAATGAGTAGTTTTTACCAATTTTGTTTTGCTCGCCATTTCTTCGTTTCTAATCCGTTTTGAGTGATTTAAGCGGCCACAGTTTCGTATTGAACTTGACTTTATGAAACTAAACAGAAAAGGTATAGGTTTATAGTCAGAAATACAAGTTATAAGTCGTTTTTGAAAGAGGTAGTCATTTCCGTCGAAAGAACGACATCTTGATGACTGTTTTGAAAAACATACTTTCAATTTGAGTTTAACCTTGATTTTTGGATATGGTTTCATGTTCATAAGAAAAATAATTTTCCCAGAAGTATAGCTTTTAAATCAAAGTTTTTCATAGTTTTTAATTATCCAAACCAAAACAGCCCCCGGTTGTAACTACGACGGCGTAAATCCGGTTTTATGGTGTTTATCGTGTTTCCGGGTTTTAAATCATTAAGTTAGCATATCATATAGATATAGATCATGTGTATAGTTGATTTTAAAAGTGTAGTTAGAAGAATTAACTTTATTTGCAAACAAGTTTAGAATTAACTAAACTGTGTTCTAGTGATTACAAGTTTACCACTTCGAATATGATAGCTTTTTATGTATGAATCGAATGATGTTATAAACATAATTACTACCTTAAGTTCCTTGGATAAACCTACTGGAAAAGTGAAAAATGGATCTAGCTTCAACGGATCCTTGGATGGCTCGAAGTTCTTGAAGCAGAATCATGACACGAAAACAAGTTCAAGTAAGATCATCACTTGAAATAAGATCGTTATAGTTATAGAAATTGAACCAAAGTTTGAATATGATTATTACCTTGTATTAGAATGATAACCTACTGTAAGAAACAAAGATTTCTTGAGGTTGGATGATCACATTACAAGATTAGAAGTAAGCTAGCAAACTTAGAAGTATTCTTGATTTTATGTAACTAGAACTTGTAGAATTTATGAAGAACACTTAGAACTTGAAGATAGAACTTGAGAGAGATCAATTAGATGAAGAAAATTGAAGAATGAAAGTGTTTTTAGGTGTTTTTGGTCATTGGTGTATGGATTAGATATAAAGGATATGTAATTTTGTTTTCATGTAAATAAGTCATGAATGATTACTCATATTTTTGTAATTTTATGAGATATTTCATGCTAGTTGCCAAATGATGGTTCCCACATGTGTTAGGTGACTCACATGGGCTGCTAAGAGCTGATCATTGGAGTGTATATACCAATAGTACATACATCTAAAAGCTGTGTATTGTACGAGTACGAATACGGGCGCATACGAGTAGAATTGTTGATGAAACTGAACGAGGATGTAACCGTAAGAATTTTTGTTAAGTAGAAGTATTTTGATAAGTGTCTTGAAGTCTTTCAAAAGTTTATGAATACATATTAAAACACTACATGTATATACATTTTAACTGAGTCGTTAAGTCATCGTTAGTCGTTACATGTAAGTGTTGTTTTGAAACCTTTAGGTTAACGATCTTGTTAAATGTTGTTAACCCATTGTTTATTAAATAAAATGAGATGTTAAATTATTACATTATCATGATATCATGATGTATTAATATATCTTAATATGATATATATACATTAAATGTCATTACAACGATAATCGTTACATATATGTCTCGTTTCAAAATCATTAAGTTAGTAGTCTTGTTTTTACATATGTAGTTCATTGTTAATATACTTAATGATATGTTTACTTATCATAATATCATGTTAACTATATATATATATATATATATATATATATATATATATATATATATATATATATATATCCATATATATGTCATCATATAGTTTTTACAAGTTTTAACGTTCGTGAATCACCGGTCAACTTGGGTGGTCAATTGTCTATATGAAACCTATTTCAATTAATCAAGTCTTAAAAAGTTTGATTGCTTAACATGTTGGAAACACTTAATCATATAAATATCAATTTCATTTAATATATATATATAAACATGGAAAAGTTCGGGTCACTACAGTACCTACCCGTTAAATAAATTTCGTCCCGAAATTTTAAGCAGTTGGAGGTGTTGACGTATCTTCTGGAAATAAGTGCGGGTATTTCTTCTTCATATGATCTTCTCATTCCCAGGTGAACTCGGGTCCTCTACGAGCATTCCATCGAACCTTAACAATTGGTATCTTGTTTTGTTTAAGTCTTTTAACCTCACGATCCATTATTTCGACGGGTTCTTCGATGAATTGAAGATTTTCATTGATTTGGATTTCGTCTAACGGAATAGTGAGATCTTCTTTAGCAAAACATTTCTTCAAATTCGAGACGTGGAAAGTGTTATGTACAGCCGCGAGTTGTTGAGGTAACTCAAGTCGGTAAGCTACTGGTCCGACACGATCTATAATCTTGAATGGTCCAATATACCTTGGATTTAATTTCCCTCGTTTACCAAATTGAACAACACCTTTCCAAGGTGCAACCTTAAGCATGACCATCTCTCCAATTTCAAATTCTATATCTTTTCTTTTAATGTCTGCGTAGCTCTTTTCGACTTTAGACGGTTTTCAACCATTGTTAAATTTGGATGATCTTCTCGGTAGTTTCTTGTATTATCTCCGGACCCGTAATCTTTCTATCCCCCACTTCACTCCAACAAATCGGAGACCTGCACTTTCTACCATAAAGTGCTTCAAACGGAGCCATCTCAATGCTGGAATGGTAGCTATTGTTGTAGGAAAATTCTGCTAACGGTAGATGTCGATCCCAACTGTTTCCGAAATCAATAACACATGCTCGTAGTATGTCTTCAAGCGTTTGTATCAACCTTTCACTCTGCTCATCAGTTTGTGGATGATAGGCAGTACTCATGTCTAGACGAGTTCCTAATGCTTGCTGTAATGTCTGCCAGAATCTTGAAATAAATCTGCCATCCCTATCAGAGATAATAGTGATTGGTATTCCATGTCTGGAGATGACTTCCTTCAAATACAGTCGTGCTAACTTTTCCATCTTGTCATCTTCTCTTATTAGCAGGAAGTGTGCTGATTTGGTGAGACGATCAGCTATTACCCAAATAGTATCAAAACCACTTGCAGTCCTTGGCAATTTAGTGATGAAATCCATGGTAATGTTTTCCCATTTCCATTCCGGGATTTCGGGTTGTTGAAGTAGACTTGATGGTTTCTGATGCTCCGCTTTGACCTTAGAACACGTCAAACATTCCCCTACGTATTTAGCAACACCGGCTTTCATACCTGGCCACCAAAAATGTTTCTTGAGATCCTTGTACATCTTCCCCGTTCCAGGATGTATTGAGTATCTAGTTTTATGAGCTTCTCTAAGTACCATTTCTCTCATATCTCTAAATTTTGGTACCCAAATTCTTTCAGCCCTATACCGGGTTCCGTCTTCCCGAATATTAAGATGCTTCTCCGATCCTTTGGGTATTTCCTCGTTTAAATTTCCCTCTTTTAAAACTCCTTGTTGCACCTCCTTTATTTGAGTAGTAAGGTTATTGTGAATCATTATATTCATAGATTTTACTCGAATGGGTTCTCTGTCCTTCCTGCTCAAGGCATCGGCTACCACATTTGCCTTCCCCGGGTGGTAACGAATCTCAAAGTCGTAATCATTCAACAATTCAATCCACCTACGCTGCCTCATATTCAGTTGCTTCTAATTAAATATATGTTGGAGACTTTTGTGGTCGGTATATATAATACTTTTGACCATATAAATAATGCCTCCAAGTCTTTAATGCAAAAACAACAGCACCCAATTCCAAATCGTGAGTCGTATAATTTTGCTCGTGAATCTTCAATTGTCTAGACGCATAAGCATTCACCTTCGTTCGTTGCATTAATACACAACCGAGACCTTGCTTTGATGCGTCACAATAAATCACAAAATCATCATTCCCTTCAGGCAATGACAATATAGGTGCCGTAGTTAGCTTTTTCTTCAATAACTGAAACGCCTTCTCTTGTTCATCCTTCCATTCAAATTTCTTCCCTTTATGCGTTAATGCAGTCAAGGGTTTTGCTATTTTGGAGAAATCTTGGATGAATCTTCTGTAGTAACCAGCCAATCCTAAAAATTGACGTATATGCTTCGGAGTTTTTGGGATTTCCCACTTTTTAACGGTTTCGATCTTTGCTGGGTCCACCTGGATACCTTCTTTGTTCACTATGTGACCGAGGAATTGAACTTCTTCCAACCAAAATGCACACTTTGAAAACTTAGCGTACAGTTTTTCTTTCCTCAATACTTCTAGCACTTTTCTCAAATGTTCTTCGTGCTCTTGATCATTCTTTGAGTAAATAAGTATGTCATCGATGAAAACAATGACAAACTTGTCAAGATATGGCCCACACACTCGGTTCATAATGTCAAGACCCGTCCTAATCCATCCGGACGAAGTCCATATGGATTATAAACGATTCACAACAGTTGATTACATCGCGAGGTATTTGACCTCTATATGATACATTTTACAAACATTGCATTCCATTTTAAAAGACAAACTTTCTTTACAACGAAAATTGACGGTATGCATACCATTTCAGAATATATCCAACTATAATTGACTTAATAATAATCTTGATGAACTCAATGACTCGAATGCAACGTCTTTTGAAATATGTCATGAATGACTCCAAGTAATATCTCTAAAATGAGTAAATGTACAGCGGAAGATTTCTTTCGTACCTGAGAATAAACATGCTTTAAAGTGTCAACTAAAAGGTTGGTGAGTTCATTAGTTTATCATAAATAATCAATTCATAATTTTAATAGACCACAAGATTTCATATTTCCATTTCTCATAAACATACGTCCCATGCATAGAGACAAAAATATCATTCATATGGATTGAACACCTGGTAACCGACATTCACAATATGCATATAAGAATATCCCCATCATTTCGGGATCCTCCTTCGGACATGATATAAATTTTGAAGTACTAAAGCATCCGGTACTTTGGATGGGGCTTGTTGGGCCCGATAGATCTATCTTTAGAGTTCGCGTCAATTAGGGTGTCTGTTCCCAAATTCTTAGATTACCAGACTTAATAAAAAGGGGCATATTCGATTTCGATCATTCAACCATATAATGTAGTTTCAATTACTTGTGTCTATTTCGTAAAATAGTTATAAAAACAGCGCATGTATTCTCAGTACCAAAAATATATATTGTAAAAGCATTTAAAAAGGGAGCAAATGAAACTCACCATACTGTATTTTGTAGTAAAAATACATATGACGACAATGAACAAGTGTAGGGTTGGCCTCGAATTCACGAACCTATATCAATTGTATTTCTATTAAAACATATAATAGAAATCTCATAATTTTATTTATTTATATATATTATTTATTTATATTTCGTAGTTATATAAGGTTTATACTAGATTCTATTTAAAAACATATACTTAATTTTATACCTTAATTATATGTTATATATATTTATTTTGTATATGTATATAAAGTGATTAATATAGTTATATTAATATCTATATATATTTAGTATTATATTATAAATACTTTATTTGTATATAAGTTTTTATATAGGAAATGTTAATATGTTTTATATATATTTATATGGAATATTAATATAATTATAGTATATGTAATAACTATGTTTTATTGTACAAAATATTTATTTGTTTAAAAATGAAGGTCTTGTTATTAATGGTTTACTAATAATAATAACTTTCTTAATATCGATAATACTAATAATAATAACGATATTCGTTAAAATCGATATTTATGTTAATAATAGAAATAGTAAACCTAAAAATTATAAAAATGATATCATTACTACTATTAGTGAAAAATAATAATAATAATCCTAATCCTAATCATATTAATAATAGTAATACTTATATTAGTAATAGTCTTATAAAATTTATAATAACAATAACATTAATAATAATAATAATAATAATAATAATAATAATAATAATAATAATAATAATAATAATAATAATAATATTTAGTGATATTACTAATAATGATAATAATTGTAATATTAGTAATAATAACAATGATTAATAATAATAATGTTTATCATAAGTAATAACACTAATAATAATAACACTAACAATAATAGCAAATAATAATAATAGTAATCAGTAATATTAATAACATATAAATAACAATAATATTAATGATTTTTAAAAAGAACAAGAAACTACCTCAAGGTTTTTCTAAAAATAAACGCCTCAGACGGGACTCGAACCCGTCACCATTTGCTCACACTCTAACACTCTTACCCATTGCTCCATTTGCGCTTTTTCTGAATTTAAACCCCTTAACATATATATATATATATATATATATATATATATATATATATATATATATATATATATATATATATATATATATATATATATATATATATATATATATATATATATATATATCTCATTCTGTTTTCTACTTCATCTTCTACCTTTCAATATCAAACTCGAACTCATGTCCTCTCAACTTAATATTAGTTTGCAAAAATCGACTTTAAGTTATAAAATTCAACACATACATGATTAGTTAATATAAATTGAATAAAAGAAAAAAAAAACTGGTGCAGCTTCTGCTTGCCGTCGGCTTCTTCAAAAAAATAAAATAATTGATTTCACATTTGAGGTTGAATTGGACAAAGTTTATAATATGAAATAGTTGCTAAATCGCTCATGTAATCTTTCTGAATCATCAATTGATCCAATAACATCAAAACAACTTCAAATTTTAAGATGAACACTTTGGTTGACTTTTAAAATCCTAACTTTGACTCTAAAATTAGTGATGAATAAGTTGAATTGAAATCTGAAACTTTGCAGATAAGTTGAGTGGATGATTCCTAATGCTTCTGTATTTTTACTTTTTGGAAAACCATTCGATTTCAAATTTTTGACAAAAAGTTACAAGACAGAGGTATACGCTGTGATAGAGAAAGAAAAAAAAATACGCTTAACAGACTTATAAAATTAAGGATAAATATTACAGATGTAGCAGATAAGAATTCCATTGAATTTCAATAAGAGGTGGATCGTTTAAAGAGGTCGACTGATTCGACAGATGATCCTCTTTCATAAGCAGCCAAATAAAAAAATAAAAGTAGTTTATAAATTAAATTGATTTGTACGAATGATTTCGATGTTTAACAAATTTGAGGTATATGACAAAATCAGGTACATATTAATATCGTTTTTAAAAACTGAGTGAACTCCTAAATTTGTGGATTAATTATAAAAAAATATTAATAAAAGAATTCTATTAATTTTAATAATAATTATTATTAATAATAATATTAATAATTATTAATAATAATAATGTTAATAATGATATTATTAATAATAATAATTATATAGAATACCATGTTATGTTAATAATAATATTTTTTTAAATTTCATAATTTTACTAAAAGTAAAGATACATTTAATTTTATAATATTACTAAAAGTAAGAGGTATTAATAGAAATAATGATAATAAATATAATGATAATAAAAATCTTAAACAAAAATGATAACTTTCAGTAATAACAATAAAAATCATAAAAATGATTATAATCTACTACTAAATAAAATGATATTAATAATGATAACAATTGTATAATTTTCTGACGATAAAAAATAACACTAGTATAACAATTCATATGTATTAATTTTTATTTCTACATATAATATTCATAATAGATGCTAATATTAGTATTTATTTTGATGATAGTATACTAACATATAATAATTATGTTTTAACTTGTAATTACATTTGAAATTTATTAATTATTTAATATTTAATAGTTATGCATCTAATAACATATATTTAATATTTAATAATTACAATATATATGTATATATATATATATATATATATATACTAGTAATAATAACCATCTATTTAATACTATTATTAATAATTCTATTTACTAAAATATTAGTCATGATGATAATATTAATATAACAATTATATTCAAATTTGTAATTCAATTTATTATATTACCATTTATTATACGATATCTATAATTTATTAGATCTTTAATATTTATTATATATATATATATATATATATATATATATATATATATATATATATATATATATATATATATATATATTACTTATTTATAGAATTCATATATATTTACATTTTCTGTTTACAAACTAGTGTTCGTGAATTGTCAGGAATAGTCAAAGAACGAATGTATTCATGTAAACAGTTCTAAAGTTTTTGAGACTTATCATTACATACTTTTCTTATTGTGTCAGAAACATATAAATATTAAGTTTAAATTTGGTCAGAAATTCCCGGGTCATCACAGTACCTACCCGTTAAAGAAATTTCACCCCGAAATTTGAGTGAGGTCGTGATGGCTAACATTAAATATGTTTTCCTGAAGAATATGAGCTGATAAATAGAGTTTTATCATTATTGAATAATTTGGATAAAACGATTCAATTACTCGAAGTGTACGAGTGAAGCTATCACAAAAGAGTGAAATGAATACATGAAGTTTCGTTTTAACTTCTGACGGTTCCTTGGTTCAATTTCGGAATTCAAGGGATTTAGAGAAAATCTTCGAAATCTAAAAGATTTGATTCTTCGGCGAGTAATTAAGATCTCTATAATTAAATACGGTGATCTGCCTCGATTACTCTGTCTAATATTTCCATTATAAATTAAGCTCTTCCGTTCCATTATTCTCACCATTCCCATACTCTCTTCCTTAGTTCATACATCCAAAAGATTGTGGAAATGCTTAATCCAGTTCTAATTCTTGTCCTTATCCTTACTATCGTAACAATCATTCTCCTTTTCCAACTTCCACCCGAGGAATCTGCTTACTTCTACTTTGCTCTTGGGGTTATAGTGCTTTTAATTCTCCCGTGTCTTTATGTTGCGATAAACATTGATATACACGGTTTGTAATTTATGCGTTGTTATCGGGCTTTATATCTCTCCTTATATTTCAATGTCCCCCTTTCTGTTTCCTATAATCATTATCATCTACAGTTAATACTCCCTCCTATTTGCTGCGATTTATACTCCAATTTCTATTTCAGAGCTTTGTCCCTTCGTTTCTTCTTCTGGCGATTTGGCATCTCTTGTAATGGTCCAGAATTCGCAGATATAAGTTTCAGAATGAACATTATTAATGTTCTAAATAAGAAGGAACGTAATAGCACGATTTGACTTGTCAAATTACCAGATTCACTGAGAATAGAACTATCAAGAATATACTTTCTTGATATGTTCAGAAGTTAAGCAGAATGACAGAGTTATGTAACATGGCACATGATGACGTTATGATCTGTGAATCATCACGTCCCATTAGAAACTCAGCATGACTTACTGTAATCTAATCACGTTGATCAAGTGTCATTATATTATACTAACTCATGCATCAATTCCCAACAATACTTCAATAACATTCATATTTTAAGCTCGAAAGTTTACAAAATATAGAAACTAACAGTTTCTATATGATGTAATACTGATAGCACGAAGAGATTAATTATTTCAGATAAGAATAGTTACAAAAATATCTCCATAAATATGGAGGATATTTATAATGAAAGATACGATAATATCTCGGAATATCTAAGATTAGAGGATGATAGAAACTATTGTCTGCAAGGGTTTAGAGTAAGGAGCAAGATATTTACTAAAGACTTTAGCAGACATTGAATCATTTGGATTCTATGAAGTCAAACTTATTCTTTTTGATTTGTCCACGGCTTTCTTCATAGTTTCGCATAATCTGCTTTTCGGTACTAAATTTTCTAATAAATGTTTCCAATATAATGATACAAAGGAAGCACGAAGAGGTATATAATTTCGGACGAGAATATTTATGAAAATATCCTCAGAAATATCGAAGATATTGATGATGATATTTTGGAATTTCTAAGTTCGATGGTTGATGGAGAAAGATTTTCCGCAAGATTTTAACATGACTTCGGAGCAAGATATTCTCTAAAGATTTCAACGGATCCAGAATTATCTGGATTCTTTGAATATAGGGTATGGTCCTTGTATTTATCCTTGGTCTCTTTCATGGTTAACTTTATCCATTTTCCAGTTCCAACGTTTCTGAGCTTTTCCAACATTCAGAGTATCGATTCGTAAACTGGGTGCCTTTTCAAAATTTCAGAATTGAAGATCGTAATCCTAGGAGATAATTGTTATATGTATACATATAACTATTGATGTAGAAATGCTACGAGATTCGAAATACTGATTGCTGATTCCCGGCAATTGGTATGGCAATTATTGTTACAGGGTATAGATGAATACAAGATGGGGTTTCAATGAATATAATGATTTTTCGGAAAGTCCAAATTCATTGAAGTTGCTGGTAATTTTTACTGCTAATGTGGTGAAATATAAACGGTTCTCCGGTAATGATGACGACAAACAAACATATATATCGAGGTTATAATAAGGCTAATTCGAATGGAAGTTGAAGTTGATTTATTGAAGCTGTGATAAAATTAGCTAATTTGAAAAAGAGTTGCAATGTTATTTTCGGTAATAACAATGCCAAAGGAACTAACACAGACACGTGTTAAACTTTTACTTAGGGTCCAGGAGTTTTCAGGTGCATAACTATATGCGTCAATCTTTTCTTCCATAGATGAAGTGCGGTTGATTCATCTTCTCAGTTGTTTCTTAATTGAGAGGTTTCAAGAATCATGAAAGATTTGAACGCAGATTGTAATCGGCGAGATACAAATGAAGTTTAAGATGAATTCAAGTGGCAAACTTGAAGAATGTTTAGTTTCATAGGTAATAATCAATATTTTAATTCCTTTTAATTGTCCAATATTATTAGTCCACAGTCGATAGTCCACAGTAACAGTCTAATAATTCATATATAGTTTAATATACAATATTCGAATTAATTAATACGTGTCGTGACCCGTATACGTCTCAGACTCGATCACAACTCAAATTATATATATTATTGTAGAATCAACATCAACCCTGTATAGAGAACTCGATCATTACTGCATATAGAGTGTCTATGGTTATTCCAAATAATATATATAAATGCGTCGATATGATATGTCAAAACCTTGTATACGTGTCCCGATATTTAAAGTGCGTAAAATAAATACAGAAATTAAATGACGATAAATAAAATTGCTAGAATATAAATTGCGATAAATAAACTGCGATAAATAAATTGCGTTAAAGTAAAATATAATACGGAATTAACAGTTAGCTAGGAACAGTTAGCTAGGATCTTGTTAGCGTGGTTTCTTAACAAAATTTCATATTGTTAATTAGTCTGTTTCTAATCAATTTTTATTGTGTCCATTATTTCTTCATTATGCCAGTTGTTGGATTCTGATAGATCAAAATCCAAATATGAAATTGAATTTGAATGAAAATAGTTATTCTTTGGTGAACGGATACGTAAATCGGTGGTTGTAAATAGGATAGTAAATGATCGTTGAATCAAATCCGAAGAATGTACAGTGTAACTTATTAATGTGAAATCTAAATACTCCTAGGGTATTACCTACCCGTTAAAATATTTTCACCATTAACAGTTTGTACAAAAGAATTTTTAATTACAATCTTTATGAAAACATATATACGTATATATTTTCTTCAGATGTAATCATGGATTTAATGAATTAAAATGATATTAAACTCATATGATTTTCGGTTAGAACAAGGATATATAATCTCTAAAACATTAGAGATTACATAATCGCCATGAAGAACGAAGATAATTGATGTAGAACGTCATGTAGAACGATGATTATACTCGAGGTACAGAATGAGATGTTAAGGCATGGATTGTTGATGATACTGGTTCCGTTACTGATGGTACAATTGGTACCGGTGATGTTGCTGAAGCTGGTAAATTTTGCACCATATTCTCCAAATTTATTTCTCGAGCGCGAAGTTTGTTGACTTCTTCTATTATTCCGGAATGATTGTCGGTCGAAACAAGCAAATGAATAAGGTTTTGAGATAGTATATAATCATGGGGAGATATTCGGGAAATAAGAGAGAAAATGGTTTTACGAACAGGTTCGCCGGTAAGTGCTTCAGGTTCTTCGCCAAGAGGTAAATTCGGTTGGTGGAAAGGATAGGATCGCTTTCTTCTTGTCTCTGTTGGTTTAGTCGACTACGAACCCATCGGATGAATTTATGATGGCTAGTTGGTTGATCCATTCCGGTTATACTGTTTTCAGAGCTCAGGTGGATATCCATATCGAAATAGCTGTTGGAATCCGAGGAATTCGAACTGGTTGAGGGATCCATCTCATACGATCAAATGAAGGATTCTCGATAAGAAATAGATTATAGGATGTAGATTAGTACCCTGTAATACATAATTTACATATGCATATATAGTACTAAAATCCCATAAGTTACGAAGAAATCTACGGAAGCTGTCAGGCAAAGGTAACAATAACAGATATACTAAGATATGAATTTATCTATACACTGTCTATGCAATAAAGGCAGTAAGACATGTATAGACTAAGAATGATAAGCAGGTAATTTACTAAGCATGATAAGCAGATGATTTCCAACAAAAATGATAAGCAAAACTTTTGACATGTAGACACGGTCGAAGTGCAGACTCACTAATGCATCCTAACGATTATCAGTTATACATACTAATGCAGACCTGGTTCGCTAAGACCACCGCTCTGATACCAACTGTCAAGACCCGTCCTAATCCATCTGGACGAAGTCCATATCGATTATAAACGATTCACAACAGTTGATTACATCGCGAGGTATTTGACCTCTATATGATACATTTTACAAACATTGCATTCCATTTTAAAAGACAAACTTTCTTTACAACAAAAATTGACGGCATGCATACCATTTCAGAATATAGCCAACTATAATTGACTTAATAATAATCTTGATGAACTCAATGACTCGATTGCAACGTCTTTTGAAATATGTCATGAATGACTCCAAGTAATATCTCTAAAATGAGTAAATGTACAGCGGAAGATTTCTTTCGTACCTGAGAATAAACATGCTTTAAAGTGTCAACCAAAAGGTTGGTGAGGTCATTAGTTTATCATAAATAATCAATTCATAATTTTAATAGACCACAAGATTTCATATTTCCATTTCTCATAAACATATGTCCCATGCATAGAGACAAAAATATCATTCATATGGATTGAACACCTGGTAACCGACATTCACAATATGCATATAAGAATATCCCCATCATTCCAGGATCCTCCTTCGGACATGATATAAATATAAATTTCGAAGTACTAAAGCATCCGGTACTTTGGATGGGGCTTGTTATGCCCGATAGATCTATCTTTAGAGTTCGCGTCAATTAGGGTGTCTGTTCCCAAACTCTTAGATTACCAGACTTAATAAAAAGGGGCATATTCAATTTCGATCATTCAACCACATAATGTAGTTTCAATTACTTGTGTCTATTTCGTAAAACAGTTATAAAAACATCGCATGTATTCTCAGTCCCAAAAATATATATTGCAAAAGCATTTAAAAAGGGAGCAAATGAAACTCACCATACTGTATTTTGTAGTAAAAATACATATGACGACAATGAACAAGTGTAGGGTTGGCCTCGGGTTCACGAACCTATATCAATTGTATTTCTATTAAAACATATAATAGAAATCTCATAAATTTATTTATTTATATATATTATTTATTTATATTTCGTAGTTATATAAGGTTTATACTAGATTCTATTTAAAAACATATACTTAATTTTATACCTTAATTATATGTTATATATAATATATTTATTTTGTATATGTATATAAAGTGATTAATATAGTTATATTAATATCTATATATATTTAGTATTATATTATAAATACTTCATTTGTATATAAGTTTTTATATAGGAAATGTTAATATGTTTTATATATATTTATATGGAATATTAATATAATTATAGTATATGTAATAACTATGTTTTATTGTACAAAATATTTATTTGTTTAAAAATGATAGTCTTGTTATTAATGGTTTACTAATAATAATAACTTTCTTAATATCGATAATACTAATAATAATAACGATATTCGTTAAAATCGATATTTATGTTAATAATAGAAATAGTAAACCTAAAAATTATAAAAATGATATCATTACTACTATTAGTGAAAAATAATAATAATAATAATAATCCTAATCCTAATCATATTAATAATTGTAATACTTATATTAGTAATAGTCTTATAAAATTTATAATAACAATAACATTAATAATAATAATAATATTTAGTGATATTACTAATAATTATAATAATTGTAATATTAGTAATAATAACAATGATTAATAATAATAATGTTTATCATAAGTAATAACACTAATAATAATAACACTAACAATAATAGCAAATAATAATAATAGTAATCAGTCATATTAATAACATATAAATAACAATAATATTAATGATTTTTAAAAGAACAAGAAACTACCTCAAGGTTTTTCTAAAAATAAACGCCTCAGACGGGACTCGAACCCGTCACCATTTGCTCACACTCTAACACTCTTACCCATTGCTCCATTTGTGCTTTTTCTGAATTTAAACCCCTTAACATATATATATATATATATATATATATATATATATATATATATATATATATATATATATATATATATATATATATATATATATATATATATATATATATATATATATATATATATATATATATATATATATATATATATCATTCTATTTTCTACTTCATCTTCTACCTTTCAATATCAAACTCGAACTCATGTCCTCTCAACTTAATATTAGTTTGCAAAAATTGACTTTAAGTTATAAAATTCAACACATACATGATTAGTTAATATAAATTGAATAAAAGAAAAAAAAAACTGGTGCAGCTTCTGCTTGCCGTCGGCTTCTTCAAAAAAAAAATAATTGATTTCACATTTGAGGTTGAATTGGACAAAGTTTATAATATGAAATAGTTGCTAAATCGCTCATGTAATCTTTCTGAATCATCAATTGATCCAATAGCATCAAAACAACTTCGAATTTTAAGATGAACACTTTGGTTGACTTTTAAAATCCTAACTTTGACTCAAAAATTCGTGATGAATATGTTGAATTGAAATATGAAACTTTGCAGATAAGTTGAGTGGATGATTCCTAACGCTTCTGTATTTTTACTTTTTGGAAAACCATTCGATTTCAAATTTTTGACAAAAAGTTACAAGACAGAGGTATACGCCGTGATAGAGAAAGAAAAAAAAATACGCTTAACAGACTTATAAAATTAAGGATAAATATTATAGATGTAGCAGATAAGAATTCCATTGAATTTCAATAAGAGGTGGATCGTTTAAAGAGGTCGACTGATTCGACAGATGATCCTCTTTCATAAGCAGCCAAAAAAAAAAAAATTAAAAGTAGTTTATAAATTAAATTGATTTGTACGAATGATTTCGATGTTTAACAAATTTTGATGTATATGACAAAATCAGGTACAGATTAATATCGTTTTTAAAAACTGAGTGAACTCCTAAATTTGTGGATTAATTATAAAAAAAATATTAATAAAAGAATTCTATTAATTTTAATAATAATTATTATTGATAATAATATTAATAATTATTAATAATAATAATGTTAATAATGATATTATTAATAATAATAATTATATAGAATACCATGTTATGTTAATAATAATATTATTTTAAATTTCATAATTTTACTAAAAGTAAAGATACATTTAATTTTATAATATTACTAAAAGTAAGAGGTATTAATAGAAATAATGATAATAAAAATCTTAAACGAAAATGATAACTTTCAGTAATAACAATAAAAATCATAAAAATGATTATAATCTACTACTAAATAAAATGATATTAATAATGATAACAATTGTATAATTTTCTGAAGATAAAAAATAACACTAGTATAACAATTCATATGTATTAATTTTTATTTCTACATATAATATTCATAATAGATGCTAATATTAGTATTTATTTTGATGATAGTATAATAACATATAATAATTATGTTTTAACTTGTAATTACATTTGAAATTTATTAATTATGTAATATTTAATAGTTATGCATCTAATAACATATATTTAATATTTAATAATTACAATATATGTGTGTGTATATATATATATATATATATATATATATATACACTAGTAATAATAACCATCTATTTAATAATATTATTAATAATTCTATTTACTAAAATATTAGTCACGATGATAATATTAATATAAAAATTATATTCAAATTTGTAATTCAATTTATTATATTACCATTTATTATACGATATCTATAATTTATTAGATCTTTAATATTTATTATTTATATATATATATATATATATATATATATATATATATATATATATATATATATATATATATATATATATATATATATATATATATATATATATATATATATATATATATATGACAATATTACTTATGTATAGAATTCATATATATTTACATTTTCTGTTTACAAACTGGTGTTCGTGAATCGTCGGGAATAGTCAAAGATCGAATGTATTCATGTAAACAGTTCTAAAGTTTTTGAGACTTATCATTACATACTTTGCTTATTGTGTCAGAAACATATAAAGATTAAGTTTAAATTTGGTCGAAAATTCCCGGGTCATCACACATAAGGTCCATGAACACAGCTGGTGCGTTAGTCAATCCAAACGGCATAACCATAAACTCGTAATGACCATAACGCGTCCTAAAAGCAGTTTTTGGAATATCATCCTCCTTTAATTGCATTTGATGATATCCAGAACGTAAATCGATCTTCGAATAAACCGACGAGCCTTGTAGTTGATCAAATAAGTCGTCAATTCTCGGCAGTGGATAACTGTTTTTGATGGTAAGTTTGTTCAACTCTCTGTAGTCAATACACAACCTAAATGTACCATCCTTCTTCTTGACAAACAAAACAGGAGCTTCCCATGGTGACATGCTTGATCGAATGAAACCACGTTCTAATAGTTCTTGCAGTTGGCTTTGCAGTTCTTTCATCTCGCTGGGTGCGAGTCTGTAAGGAGCACGAGCTATTGGTGCAGCTCCTGGTACAAGATCTATTTGAAATTCAACAGATCGATGTGGAGGTAGTCCCGGTAATTCTTTCGGAAATACATCGGGAAATTCTTTTGCGACAAAAACATCATTGATGCTCTTTTCTTCAGTTTGTACTTTCTCGTCATGTGCTAGAACAGCATAGCAACCTTTTCTTATTAGTTTTTGTGCCTTCAAATTACTAATAAGATGTAGCTTCATGTTGCCCTTTTCTCCGTACACCATTAAGGGTTCTCATTCTTCTCGTACAATGCGAATTGCATTTTTGTAACATACAATCTCTGCTTTCATCTTCTTCAGCCAGTCCATGCCAACTATTACATCAAAACTCCCAAACTCTACTGGTATCAAATCAATCTTAAATATTTCGCTACTCAGTTTAATTTCTCGATTTCGGCATATATTATCTGCTGAAATTAATTTACCGTTTGCTAATTCGAGTAAAAATTTACTATCTAACGGCGTCAATGGACAACTTAATTTAGCACAAAAATCTCTACTCATATAGCTTCTATCCGCACCCGAATCAAATAAAACGTAAGCAGATTTATTGTCAATAAGAAACATACCCGTAACAAGCTCCGGGTCTTCTTGTGCCTCTGCCGCATTAATATTGAAAACTCTTCCGCAGCCTTGTCCATTCGTGTTTTCCTGGTTCGAGAAATTTCTAATAATGTGGCCCAGTTTTCCACATTTATTACAAACTACATTGGCATAACTTGTTCCGACACTACTTGCTCCGCCATTACTCGCTCCGACACCATTTATTCCTTTTGTTTTGTTAACCCCTGGTCCGTAGACCTCACACTTCGCCGCGCTATGACCATTTCTTTTACACTTGTTGCAAAATTTGGTGCAGAACCCCAAGTGATACTTTTCACACCTTTGGCATAGCTGCTTCTGATTGTTGTTGTTGTTGCGGTTATTATTGTTGTTGAGATGATTGTTGTAGTTGTTGTTGTTGTTGTTGTTGTTGTTGTTGTTGTTGTTGTTGTTGTTGTTGTTGTTGTTGTTGTTGGGCCGTTTGTTGTAGTTGCGATTGATGTTGCGATTGTTGGGATAGTTGTTGCGATTATTGTTGTAATTGCTGTTGTTGTTGTATTAGTAATTCTTATCACCGTTTTCCTCCCACTTTCTTTTGACTTGCTTCACATTGGCCTCTTCAGCCGTCTGTTCTTTAATTCTTTCCTCTATCTGGTTCACTAGTTTGTGAGCCATTCTACATGCCTGTTGTATGGAGGCGGGCTCGTGTGAAATTATATCTTCTTGGATTCTTTCCGGTAATCCTTTCACAAAAGCGTCGATCTTCTCTTCCTCATCCTCGAACGCTCCCGGACACAATAGGCACAATTCTGTGAATTGTCTTTCATACGTGGTAATATCAAATCCTTGGGTTCATAACCCTCTAAGTTCTGTCTTGAGCTTATTGACCTCGGTTCTGGGACGGTACTTCTCGTTCATCAAGTGCTTAAATGCTGACCACGGTAGTGCATAAGCATCATCTTGTCCCACTTGCTCTAGATAGGTATTCCACCATGTTAACGCAGTACCTGTGAAGGTATGCGTAGCGTACTTCACTTTGTCCTCTTCAGTACACTTACTTATGGCAAACACCGATTCGACCTTCTCGGTCCACCGTTTCAATCCGATCGGTCCTTCGGTTCCATCAAATTCCAAAGGTTTGCAGGCAGTGAATTCTTTGTAGGTGCATCCTACACGATTTCCTGTACTGCTAGATCCAAGGTTATTGTTGGTATGTAGCACAGCCTGTACTGCGGCTATGTTTGAAGTAAGAAAGGCACGAAATTCCTCTTCGCTCATATTCAAGGTTTGTCGATTAGTTGGTGCCATTTCCTTCAAAATAGTCAAATGAAACAAGTTAATCATACAGAATATTAAGAGTAGTCAATAGTATCTCGTAGCATAATATGAACTCATTTATAAAAGCTTTTTCTTCATATTAGCGTTTTATAAGTTTAAAGTCGGGTAGTACCTACCCGTTAAGTTCATACTTAGTAGCTAATATACAATTCAACTACTACAATTCTATATGAAAAACTGATTATAATAATATTTTGCGTTCAAACTTTTACACACTATTTTTCAAACTTACAATACCGCTTATTTTACATATAGCATGAAATATAGCACACAATAAATTTGATACAAGATGGTTGTGAAGATAATTCTAGCTAGTACACAAGTCGTTCAACAAAGGCAATAATGACATGTAATTCATACGTCCAGAAACAAGTCATGCATTCTGGTTTTACTAGGACTACTTCCCATCCTTGGTCTTGTGGAACATAACCGTTATGGCCGTTGATAAGACAGCGTGTTGTAACGTCGTCAAAGGGACGAGGGTTACGTAATGTCCAACAGTCCCGTAACAATCTAAAAATCTCGTTTCTTACCCCAATTACCGACTCCGTCACTTATGGGAACGTTTTGTTTAATAGTTGTAGCCCGATGTTCTTGTTCTCACTTTGGTGAGAAGCGAACATTACTAACACGTAAGTATAACATGCTTCTTTATGTTGCATGTTAGCCGCTTTTTCTAAATCACGAAGTCCTATATTCGGATATATTGAGTCAAAATAATTTCTTAACCCGTTGCGTAAAATAGCATTTGGGTTCCCCGTAATATATGCGTCAAAGTAAACACATCGTAACTTATGGATTTCCCAATGTGATATCCCCCATCTTTTGAACGAAAGCCTTTTATAAATTAAGGCATTCTTGGAACGTTCTTCGAATGTCTTACAAACTGATCTCGCCTTAAATAGTTGTGCCGAGGAATTCTAACCGACTCTAGACAAGATTTCATCAATCATGTCTCCGGGTAGGTCTCTTAAAATATTGGGTTGTCTATCCATTTTGTGTTTTTATACTGTAAAATAGACAAGAGTTAGATTCATAAAAAAATACTTATTAATATAAGCAATTTTTACATATATCATAAAGCATAAGCACACTATATTACATATATTACACCACACGAATACAACTATCTTATTCCGACTCGCTCGTTTCTTCTTCTTCGGTTTTGGTTCGTTTTGCCAAGTTTCTAGGGATATATGATGTTCTCCTAATACGAGCCGTCATTTTCCACATTGGTTTAGAAAAACCTGGTGGTTTAGAGGTTCCCGGGTTATTGTCACAACTTAAGAAATACGGGTGTTGACGATACATATAAAGTTCATCGTGTTTGGAATCAAATTTCTCTATTTTTATGCCCTTTCCCTTATTGTTCTCTTTTGCCTTATTAAATTGTGTTGGGGTAATTTCTATAACATCATCGGAATCCTTGTCGAGATCCGATTCATCGAAGAATTGGTAATCCTTCCAATACTTTGCTTCCTTGGCGGAAACACCATTGACCATAATTAACTTTGGTCGGTTGGTTGAGGATTTTCTTCTACTTAACCGTTTTATTATTTCCCCCACTGGTTCTATTTCTTCTTCCGGTTCCGATTCTTCTTTCGGTTCCGACTCTTCTTCCGGTTCCTCTTCGGGAACTTGTGAATCAGTCCACGAATCATTCCAATTTACATTTGACTCTTCATTATTATTAGGTGAGTCAATGGGACCTGTTCTAGAGGTAGACATCTATCACATAATATCAAACACGTTAAGAGATTAATATATCACATAATATTCACATGTTAAAAATATATAGTTTCCAACAAAAATGTTAAGCAATCATTTTTAAAGAAAACATGGTCGAAGTCCAGACTCACTAATGCATCCTAACAAACTCGATAAGACACACTAATGCAAATTTTCTGGTTCTCTAAGACCAACGTTCGGATACCAACTGAAATGTCCCGTTCTTATTGATTAAAAACGTTCCATATTAATTGATTTCGTTGCGAGGTTTTGACCTCTATATGAGACATTTTTCAAAGACTGCATTCATTTTAAAACAAACCATAACCTTTATTTCATCAATAAAGGTTTAAAAAGTTTTACGTAGATTATCAAATAATGATAATCTAAAATATCCTGTTTACACACGACCATTACATAATGGTTTACAATACAAATATGTTACAACGAAATAAGTTTCTTGAATGCAGTTTTTACACAATATCATACAAGCATGGACTCTAAATCTCGTCCTTATTTAAGTATACGACAGCGGAAGCTCTTAATAATCACCTGAGAATAAACATGCTTAAAACATCAACAAAAATGTTGGTGAGTTATAGGTTAAACCTATATATTATCAAATCATAATAATAGACCACAAGACTTCATATTTCAATACACATCCCATACATAGAGATAAAAATCATTCATATGGTGAACACCTGGTAACCGACATTAACAAGATGCATATATAAGAATATCCCCATCATTCTGGGACACCCTTTGGATATGATATAAATTTCGAAGTACTAAAGCATCCGGTACTTTGAATGGGGTTTGTTAGGTCCAATAGATCTATCTTTAGGATTCGCATCAATTAGGGTGTCTGTTCCCTAATTCTTAGATTACCAGACTTAATAAAAAAGGGCATATTCGATTTTGATAATTCAACCATAGAATGTAGTTTCACGTACTTGTGTCTATTTTGTAAATCATTTATAAAACTTGCATGTATTCTCATCCCAAAAATATTAGATTTTAAAAGTGGGACTATAACTCACTTTCACAGTTTTTTTACTTCGTCGGGAAGTAAGACTTAGCCACTGGTCGATTCACGAACCTATAACAAATATGTACATATATATCAAAGTATGTTCAAAATATATTTACAACACTTTTAATACATTTTGATGTTTTAAGTTTATTAAGTCAGCTGTCCTCGTTAGTAACCTACAACTAGTTGTCCACAGTTAGATGTACAGAAAATAAATCGATATATATTATCTTGAATCAATCCACGACCTAGTGTATACATATCTCAGTATTGATCACAACTCAAACTATATATATTTTGGAATCAACCTCAACCCTGTATAGCTAACTCCAACATTCACATATAGAGTGTCTATGGTTGTTCCGAAATATATATAGACGTGTCGACATGATAGGTCGAAACATTGTATACGTGTCTATGGTATCTCAAGATTACATAATATACAATACAAGTTGATTAAGTTATGGTTGGAATAGATTTGTTACCAATTTTCACGTAGCTAAAATGAGTAGTTTTTACCAATTTTGTTTTGCTCGCCATTTCTTCGTTTCTAATTCGTTTTGAGTGATTTAAGCGGCCACGGTTTCGTATTGAACTTGAATTTATGAAACTAAACAGAAAAGGTATAGGTTTATAGTCAGAAATACAAGTTACAAGTCGTTTTTGAAAGAGGTAGTCATTTCCGTCGAAAGAACGACATCTTGATGACTGTTTTGAAAAACATACTTTCAATTTGAGTTTAACCATGATTTTTGGATATGGTTTCATGTTCATAAGAAAAATCATTTTCCCAGAAGTATAGCTTTTAAATCAAAGTTTTTCATAGTTTTTAATTATCCAAAACAAAACAGCCCCCGGTTGTAACTACGACGGTGTAAATCCGGTTTTATGGTGTTTATCGTGTTTCCGAGTTTTAAATCATTAAGTTAGCATATCATATAGATATAGATCATGTGTATAGTTGATTTTAAAAGTGTAGTTAGAAGGATTAACTTTATTTGCAAACAAGTTTAGAATTAACTAAACTGTGTTTTAGTGATTACAAGTTTACCACTTCGAATATGATAGCTTTTTATGTATGAATCGAATGATATTATGAACATCATTACTACCTTAAGTTCCTTGGATAAACCTACTGGAAAAGAGAAAAATGGATCTAGCTTCAACGGATCCTTGGATGGCTCGAAGTTCTTGAAGCAGAATCATGACACGAAAACAAGTTCAAGTAAGATCATCACTTGAAATAAGATTGTTATAGTTATAGAAATTGAACCAAAGTTTGAATATGATTATTACCTTGTATTAGAATGATAACCTACTGTAAGAAACAAAGATTTCTTGAGGTTGGATGATCACCTTACAAGATTGGAAGTAAGCTAGCAAACTTAGAAGTATTCTTGATTTTATGTAACTAGAACTTGTAGAATTTATGAAGAACACTTAGAACTTGAAGATAGAACTTGAGAGAGATCAATTAGATGAAGAAAATTGAAGAATGAAAGTGTTTGTAGGTGTTTTTGGTCATTGGTGTATGGATTAGATATAAAGGATATGTAATTTTGTTTTCATGTAAATAAGTCATGAATGATTACTCATATTTTTGTAATTTTATGAGATATTTCATGCTAGTTGCCAAATGATGGTTCCCACATGTGTTAGGTGACTCACATGGGCTGCTAAGAGCTGATCATTGGAGTGTATATACCAATAGTACATACATCTAAAAGCTGTGTATTGTACGAGTACGAATACGGGTGCATACGAGTAGAATTGTTGATGAAACTGAACGAGGATGTAACTGTAAGCATTTTTGTTAAGTAGAAGTATTTTGATAAGTGTCTTGAAGTCTTTCAAAAGTTTATGAATACATATTAAAACACTACATGTATATACATTTTAACTGAGTCATTAAGTCATCGTTAGTCGTTACATGTAAGTGTTGTTTTGAAACCTTTAGGTTAACGATCTTGTTAAATGTTGTTAACCCATTATTTATTAAATCAAATGAGATGTTAAATTATTACATTATCATGATATCATGATGTATTAATATATCTTAATATGATATATATATATACATTAAATGTCGTTACAACGATAATCGTTACATATATGTCTCGTTTCAAAATCATTAAGTTAGTAGTCTTGTTTTTACATATGTAGTTCATTGTTAATATACTTAATGATATGTTTACTTATCATAATATCATGTTAACTATATATATATATATATATATATATATATATATATATATATATATATATATATATATATATATATATATATATATATATATATATATATATATATATATATATATATATCCATATATATGTCATCATATAGTTTTTACAAGTTTTAACGTTCGTGAATCACCGGTCAACTTGGGTGGTCAATTGTCTATATGAAACCTATTTCAATTAATCAAGTCTTAACAAGTTTGATTGCTTAACATGTTGGAAACACTTAATCATATAAATATCAATTTCATTTAATATATATATAAACATGGAAAAGTTCGGGTCACTACAGCTGGACGCCGTCCAGTCCTTCAGAGCTGGACGCCGTCCAGATAGCTGGACGCCGTCCAGATGAACTGTCCCAGAAATTATTTATTTTTTTAGCACGTTTTAGGATGGATAACGGGTTGGGTCGTTACAAGTGGTATCAGAGCATGGTCTAAGGGATTTAGGTGACTTGAGATAGGTGCCTAGACTTAGACTTTTGTGTGTGCTTAATTTGTTGCGGGACTTGTAGGAGTACGGATCGGAATGGGTTATAGTTAGTGCCTTGTTTGTAGGTGGACTAACGTTTATATTAGTAATGCGAATATTATTAATATACTATTGTGTTGTGATAATAATTCTTGCGTGTGCTTATATCGCGTAGAATTTTGTTAGTATTGTTTATATCATCGAGCGAGGCGGTCGTTGTACTAACGAGTTGATACGGCGTGCGTGCGTAATAAGGACTTGCAAACCTTATTACGGGTGCAATTCGTGTCTAGCAAGTGATGTACGATGAGTGTTTAGCAAGATGGGGCGGTATTGTGTGTGTGCTTTGTACGTTCGTGATCTAATCGCTTTTACATTCCTTAGAATGGCGACGGGAAACGGGATCGAGACGAACGATCTGGAGTTTAACTCTAGAGTTGCGGCCGCCTTTGCGGAGCAAATGAGTGCGTTTCGAGAAGAAATGGATAGGAAGTATTCCGAACTTCAAGGTAGTGGTGAAATAGAGCATTGTCTTAAGAGCTTCATGAGGACTAAACCTCCGATGTACGACGGAAAACCGGATCCTTTGATAAGCACAACTTGGATCTCGGATGTCGAAGGCTGTTTTCGTACTATTGAATGCCCTCCCGAGAAAAAGACGAGACTCGCTACTAGTTTGTTGCTGGGTAGGGCGAAGGATTGGTTGGATGGTAAGATCGATCTTATCGGTGGTGAACCGTTAATGGCGTTGTCGTGGGACGAGTTTAAGAAGGAATTCTTCGAGGAGTTCCAGACTTCAGCCTATTTGTCAGAAATGCGAAATGAGTTGCGAAATTTGCAACAAGGATCGATGGACTTGAATACTCTAAAGACGACCTTTATGTCGAAGGCTCATTTTTTCCTGGAGTATATTGGGAATGATCGGATGTTGATGGAAGATTTCTATTGGACTTTGAATGATGAGTTGCAGGGCAAAATTAGTGTAGGCCAAGTGAACATGGCTAGGGGTTTCGAATCTTATTCGCGATCGAAGGTTAGGGAGCTTTCAAGTAAGAGAAGGGTTGATTCGTATGGTGCTTCAAGTAAGAAAACTAAGGGCGCGAGTGCGAGTATGGGTAACGTGGAGAAAGGTTTGACGAGTTCTCATGCGCCTAGATGTTTCAATTGTGGTGTTAGGGGCCACAAGTTATGGGAATGCACAATGCCGAGAAGTGATGACGGAATGTGCTACTATTGTCATAAAGAGGGACATCGCAAGCCGGAATATCCCGAGTTGGCGGCGGAGAATGCCGCAAGGAGACGTTAAGCTACATTTCGTTTTAATAGAGACGTCCTTTGATTACTTATTTTGTGCCGATGAGTTCGGGTTTGTTAATGCTTTGTGTTGTGCATATTGTTATGGGTGACGCTCCGAATGGAATTACCCAAAGGTGACGTTTTGAATGTCGGGCGAAGGGCGTAAGACTTGGTGTAACCAAGCATTCCTTAGTATTTGGGAAATGTTTCTACCAAGCCATGGAAATGGGTTTTGTTGTTCGGTTGTTAGAGCGTGTTCGCTCTCGTGTTGAAGTCAATGAACCATGGGGTTCGTCGGGTGGATTGGAACCCTTGAGATCGAGTGTTTTGGATCTCGATGTAGGTTGGTAATGGAGTTTACATCACGCGACATTAGGTGCCTTTTATACCTACAAGCATGGTGTTCGACTCCGATGGTGCTGCAGTTACATTGTACTTAGGGTACCAGAGAGAAACCCTTAGGTACATGAGTAACTAGTTGGAAGTTGACGAACTATAGCAATTGGATGATTGCGAGAGTAGAGTTTGTGTAATTTGCGGTACACTTTTCGTTCGAAGCGTTTAAGGATTTGTTAAGATCCTTTATGTGCTCGAGGTTGGAGCAAGATGTAGTGATGGGTCGTGTGAACCTAATTGTTAGTAAAGTCTACCTTTGGTAGCATTGTACGGGTGTACAAGATGCGGTTATGGAACGTAGTTCCAAGTAGGGGAGTTACACTCCCGCACGAGGAGGTTTTAGTGTGATATTTTGGATGACGCTTTTATTAGATCCGAAATTTGTGTCGGGACCTAGTTTTGGTCGATTTGTGGTAGAGTACAAATTTTGATTAAATTGTACTTATGGTTTTGGATGTAAATTATCACCGAGGTGGTAATGTGGTAAATCTCGTTGAGAGATAATGGACGTGTTTGTCGAGCAAGGTGAAATCCCTCGGTTAAGGGATGTGCATATCGGATTCTCTTCTAGAGAATTATTGTTTTGTGCCTATGTATGATATAGGTAGTTCTTGCTCGATTGTGTGGATGGTTAGTGGTATCCGTTAGGGTTCACTATAGTGTAGCAGAGCGCGATGTTGCACTACTCGTTTTTTGAGGCTAAAAGTGCGTATTTGATTGGTGAAGCATGACCTTCGGGGTCCGCTGACTTCATCATGGGAGTAGTGTCATATTGGTGAAGCATGACCTTCGGGGTCCGCTGACTTCATCATGGGTGTAGTGTCGATGTGCTAAGACACTACTCGGAGTGAAGTATCGACGTGTTAAGATGCCACTCCAAGGACTATCACGGGTGAAGTGTCGACGTGTTAAGATGCCACCCGAGGAATTAGTGTACGCGGTGTTAAGTATACTAATGGATATTTGTGAAGGGAGTAGTGTTATATCGGCATGGTATAACATTATCAGGAAATGCGAGTACCGGTGGGAAATGCGAGTACCATTCCTTGTGTATGGTTTGGGACGTGAATATCAGGTTGTTCGTATTCACAATGTTTCGGGTTGTACGATTATCCCTGATTGTTTGGACTCATAGTTTGAGGTAGTGAATTTCAGGTTGTTGCGAATTCATCAAGGCTCAGGTTGTACGGCCATCCTCGGTTATACTATGTGGTGGAGGTAGTGAATATCTGTTTGCGCGTATTCACGATGACTCGGGTTGTGCAGTCATTTTGTTGTGGGAAATAGGGACTGGGTTAGTGAATTTCGGGTTGTTGCGAATTCACTAAGGTTCGGGTTGTTTCGACCATCCTCCATATGTGTTTAGGCTCGGGTTGTTTTGGCCATGTTGTGTGATCTATCAGTTGTTTTATATACCGATGGTGGGGTCGTAAGGTCCATATTGTGTGATCTATTGGTTATTTTATACACCGATGGTGGGGTCGTAAGGACCATGTTGTGTGATCTATCGGTTGTTTTATACACCGATGGTGGGGTCGTAAGGACCATGTTGTGTGATCTATCGGTTGTTTTATACACCGATGGTGGGGTCGTAAGGACCATGTTGTGTGATCTATCGGTTGTTTTATACACCGATGGTGGGGTCGTAAGGACCATGTTGTGGAAGTAGTGATGTGATAGCCTTGTTTCGCTCACATGTTGTCACGGGTGTGACAATAGTCGATGTTGTACACCTTGGGATTAGCATTGCCATGGTCATTTGGGGCACTGTCAGTTTTAGCCGATTGTTATGATGTTAGGTTAGTTGCGTATTGGTCGTATTGCGCACTACGAGGGATGTTTAGTGATTGGTGTTATCCGTAAGGATTTGATTTTGGTATGTGGTTACTTTAGCATTGTACTTGGTACGGGTACGCTAAAGGGTTGATATCTCGGTTCGAGATTGGTTGAGTTGTTCCCGAGGTGAGGGAATGAGTAAGGTTTTAGTGCTCCGATTGTGATTTGATAAATCGCGAGTGACGATTTTAGTTGTGAAAAGTGATTCATTGAGAAGAGTTGCCTAGGAAATTCGGATTGGGACTTGTGTTTGAGGAGCGTTGAGTGAGGTCCGTTCGGTTAGGTGATGAAGATTACGAGGACGTGATCGATTTTAAGTGGGGGAGAGTTGTAAGACCCTGTTTCCATTTCAGTTGATCGGGACGCCGTCCAGGATTCGGAACGCCGTCCAACAAAGAAGAGCTGGACGCCGTCCAATATTTGGGACGCCGTCCAGTTGGTCTGTTGGGCCAGCTGTGATATTTTAGTTTTTAATAAGGGGTATGTCGGTCTTTTCACTTGGTGGCCGGTTTTAAGCCACAAATGGGCAAAGGTTGAGCTCATTCAACCTTATCTTCACCAACACAAACACTCTTATCCATATCTAGTGAGAGAGGAGAGTTTTAGAGAGAGAGAACTTGTTTTGGAGAAGAAGGAGTCGGATTCTCGCTAAAGCTCGGGTTCTAAAGTTGTTCATCTCGCTCCTAGCTACGTTGTGGTAGTATTGGTAAGCTCAAACTCCGAATTTCATTGTTAGAATTGATATTCAAGATTAGGGTTTTGAGCTAGTTTGTTGTAAAACCCTTTTAGATGATGAAGTGGGTTCTTGGTGACTAGTTATTCTTGTCACTTGGCGGGTTTTGGGTTGGTTGACGTTTTGGCCTTAATTAGGCTTTGATCTTGAGTTTAATCACTAGGTTTAGTGATTATGGGAGTGTTGGAACACTTTTGGGTGTGTTTGGTTACCTAATTTAGAATTGGGTCAAAATTAGGGTTTTGGTGTCAAATCGAGTATGACACGTGTTTAACACTTGTGTTCGGGTTTAATCGGTGTGTTAGGACCATTTTCACTCGTGTTAGTGAATGTTGGTTAGTTTGAGCGCGGTTTGTGCTTGGAAGTGCATTTGAGTCAAAATTGCACTAAGTGTCAAATTGGGTTGGTTTGTAAGTCAACCCTAATTGGATTGTTGTATTGTGATTATGGAATGGGTGCATTCCATCGACGGGTTGCGGATCGTTCGGTAGCATTCTTCAGGGCGACAAGGTGAGTGTAAATTTACTATGCACATGTGTATGTGTAAAATAGGTGCGTGTGTGTAGGGTGACCCTTGTTCGGGTTTACTCTATGTTCGTATGGGAGAATGGATCTTGTGCTTCGGGTCCATGTGATACGCTTATGCGTTGTGGGTTTTTACCCTTGGTGTTGTGAATTGGCTAGCGCTTTGGATAACCCTTTTTGGCGATGGGTTGCTAGCATTTGTTGTTAAGGAAATGAATATCGGTTAGTGCGGATTCATGATGACTCGGGTAGTTCGGCCATCTTGGTGACGAGGTGGTGAATTTCGGGTTTTGCGAATTCACTAAGGCTCAGGTGGTTAGGCCAACCTCGGTTGTTGAAGTGGTGAAGGAAGTGAATCTCGGGTAGTGCGAATTTACTAAGGTCCGGGTAGTTCGGCCAACCTTCATGTGGTTTGGGTTAAGGGGTTAACCTTATCGATATTGTCGATTATATTTATTGTATACGCGTATATACTTATTTTTGTGTTGTAGCTAATCTTGTGGCGTTAGCTTGGTGATTACGTAGCGTGTAGCTACTTTGTGTATGTGCTCTTTTGTAGTTTGTTTACCATGCGGAGCCGGTATGTGTTTATTCGATGCTTGGTGATGCGTAGCCATTTTATGCATATATACGTATGTAGTATCTTTTCACTCACTAAGCGTTAGCTTACCCTCTCGTTGTTTACATTTTTATAGATTGCTTGGATGCGGTGGCTCGGGTAAGTATGGGGACTAGTGAGCTTGCATAGTTGCTTTAGAAGACTTGGTTTTGGATTTGATTAGGATTGGGTTGCGTATCCCCCAATCTCATGCTCGGTCTATGTTTTGTATAAACTAAAATGGGTCAAAATGGTCACTTGGTTGTAATTTGGGTTGATGTGGGCCCGGGGTTGTAAAACTCGGTTTCATTATGGAAAACTCTTAGTTTTAATTATTATAACATATTGTGAAAGTGTTTTGGTTTAAAAGTGTCGGGAAGCGGGATCTTCTCCCGTGTGTAATTGTTAAACTAAACAGAACTTTTTAGTGTATTTAGATGCCGTCCAAGATGGCTGGACGCCGTCCAGTCCTTCAGAGCTGGATGCCGTCCAGATAGCTGGACGCCGTCCAGATAGCTGGACGCCGTCCAGATGAACTGTCCCAGAAATTTTTTATTTTTTTTAGCACGTTTAAGGATGGATAACGGGTTGGGTCGTTACACATCATACAAACATCATCTAGCTTACTGTCATCATCATCATCGTACATCAATTAACTTCATCATCTCGTTTATTTAATCTGACCTTCATAATCATAATCACTATCGTTATCCTATTGTATCGAGATCATCATAATGATAATATTAACATCTTCTTGTCTTCAACATACGCATCCTCTTGCTATTCATCATCATCAATATCGTGGGTACGTAAGTGTCATCATCCACCATCTCATCGAATCTATCTTTACTGCGATCGTCATCATCACACTCATCATCGTACCTTTATCATCACTATCAATCTTTTGACTAGTTAAAAAGAGGAGGTGATAATGCTAAAAACGAACATATATTTCATAGCATTATTCCTCAAGAAAGACAAGCTTTTAGTTGCAATTGTTCTATTTACAAGTGAGATTCATTTAAATAATAAAAGGTGAAGACAAAAGACAGATTCGACGAATTGAAGACGCAAACGACCAAAAAGCTCAAAAGTACAAAAGACAATAAAAAAGGTTCCAATTATTGACAAGAAACGTCTCGAAATTACAAGAGTACAAGATTCAAAACGCAAAGTACAAGATATTAAATTGTACGCAAGGACGTTCGAAAATCCAGAAACGGGACCAGAGTCAACTCTCAACGCTCGACGCAACGGACTAAAAATTACAAGTCAACTATGCACATAAATATAATATAATATTTAAATAATTCTTATAATTATTTATATATTATAATAAATAATAAAAACCTTCGGCAAGAAAGACTCCAAACTGGACTGAGCTGTAATTTCAATCTTCGCGACTCGCGGAGTTTGAAGGCCAAAAATGCCGCGAGTCGCGGAGCCCCAAGTTTTGAAAGTCCCTATAAAAGCAACCGAATTCTGAGCATTTTTCATCATCTATCTTTCTCTTCTCTCATTTCATACGTAAAATTTATATTTATAATTTATATTTTAATTTTAATTTTATTTATAATTCTAATAATAAGGGTATGTTAGCGAATGTTGTAAGGGTGTAAGTCGAAATTCTGTCCGTGTAACGCTACGCTATTTTTAATCATTGTAAGTTATGTTCAACCTTTTTATATTAATGTCTCGTAGCTAAGTTATTATTATGCTTATTTAATCCGAAGTAATCATGATGTTGGACTAATTACTAAAATTAGGTAATTGGGCTTTGTACCATAATTGGGGTTTGGACAAAAGAACGACACTTGTGGAAATTAGACTATGGGCTATTAATGGGTTTTATATTAACTAAACAATACCTTGTTAATTTAATATACAAACTTATAATTCGACGTATTTATATATAACCACATACGCTTGACTGGGTACGGTGGGCGGGATATCTATAAATACCAATAATTATTCATTTTACCGGATACGGAACTGGATTAATAGTTAATAGACTTGTTGAAACAGGGGTGAATTACATTCAAGGGTAATTGGTGTAATTGTTAACAAAGTAGTAAAACCTTGGTTTACACGCAGTCGATAACCTGGTGTATTCATTAAACAAAGTATTAAAACCTTGTTACAATTCGAATCCCCAATTAGTTGGAATATTTGACTTCGGGAATAAGAATAATTTGACGAAGGCTTTCGCTCTTTATATTTATGACTGATGGACTATTATGGACAAATTCGTATGGACATATTAAATAATCCAGGACAAAGGACAATTAACCCATGGGCATAAAACTAAAATCAACACGTCAAACATCATGATTACGGAAGTTTAAATAAGCATAATTCTTTTATTTCATATTTAATTTCCTTTATTTTATATTTAATTGCACTTCTAATTATCGCATTTTTATTGTTATTTTATTTAATTACACTTTTAATTATCGTACTTTTTAATTATCGCAAGTTTATTTTATCGCACTTTTATTATTCGCAATTTCATTATCGTTATTTACTTTATGCTTTAATTTAAGTCTTGTATTTATTTTTAATATTTTACATTTGGTTTTAACTGCGACTAAAGTTTTAAAATCGACAAACCGGTCATTAAACGGTAAAAACCCCCCTTTATAATAATAATATTACTTATATATATATATTTGTATTTTTATAAAAGTAAACTAATATAGCGTTAAGCTTTGTTTAAAAAGATTCCCTGTGGAACGAACCGGACTTACTAAAAACTACACTACTGTACGATTAGGTACACTGCCTATAAGTGTTGTAGCAAGGTTTAAGTATATCCATTCTATAAATAAATAAATATCTTGTGTAAAATTGTATCGTATTTAATAGTATTTTCTGTAAAAATATAAGCTATTTTATATACACCTCTGCTAAAACATCAAGTATTTTTTGGCGCCGCTGCCGGGGAATCTCTTAAAAGCCGGAAGCGCAACGCTAATATAGAAAAAAAAAGATTTTTATTTTACTTTTATTAAAATTCGTTTTTATAAAAGTACGTTTTAAATATTCAAAAATATAAAAAGAAAAACAAAAAAAATTTATGTATTTTTAAGACTTTGTTAAATATTTAAGTTTTATAAAGTTTCTTTATTTTTATATAAGTTTTATTTAAGTATTTTGTTTTTATTTAAAAACATATAAAATATATATATATAAATCTAGTTTTAAGATTTTTATTTATAAAATTATAAAGTAATTCTATTTTTATTTAAGTTTTAAATATAAGTTTTTATTATACACATATTTTTTTTTATAAACAGAAAAATTAAAAACAGAAAATAAAAAAAAATAAATAAAGAAAAACGCGTCGAATTTAAATAAGCTGTCATCTGAATTTCTGAACCCCGCGACTCACGGGGTTTGCTGTTTGAAATACCGCGACTCGCGGAGGGGACCTGACACCAACAGGAAGCCCTAATCCTGCATTTATTACGGAGTATTATTAATTATTATTAATTAATTTGTAATTAGGGTTAAATATTTAATTAATTTAGTATTTAATTTAAGTTTTAATTAATTTGTATATTTAGTTAAATTAGTTTTATTAAATTGTAAAATTAATAGTTTAATAAAATAAATAATATAAAAATAATATTTTTATAAAAATTGTACTTTTTACAACTTTTTGTATATTTTTATATTTTATCCCTTTTTAATTGTTTTAGCGTAATATTTGTATTTTTAGCTCATATTTAATTCATAGTTTTTGCCATAGTTATTTCTACTTCTAGATTTTTAGGCTTTGCCGTAGAATTCCTTAAGTGCTTTTTCTTTAGACTAAGATTTAGGTGCTTTAGAATTTTGCGACGCCTTTTTAAGTTTTAGTTTCTTTTTAAGTTATTTCCATTTGGGATATAGTTTTTCCTGTAAGCTTTAATATTTTTAGACGACTTTTACCTATGTATCAATTATCATTCCAATTAGTAATCTCAATTTGCGATTATAATTTTAAGTTAGTTGTAGTAATAAGGTTAGGTTAGTCGAGTACTTTTAAGTTTTATAAGTTTCTTTAATTTTTCCGTCACCTTTTATTTTTCAACCATTTTTCTTTTTCAACCTTTTTCCGACGAACTCTTTTTCTTTCTTATTTCTCGCTATTCTAGTTTTAGGACATAGATTTTTATTCTACTTCTTATCTAAATTTCTTAAAATTACGAAAATTTATTTTAAGTGGTTAAATTAATAGACATCAAAAATTTTCTGGTTCGTAGTAATAGTTGGATTTGTACGTGGACCGGGTTATTGGAGCCAAACAGTCCTCAATTATATTGAGACCAAACAAATCCTGCCCCTCTGCTGCATATTTTGGCTATTCGAAACGTGGGCAAAATCAGAAAAGTCTATTGATTGGATAACTTATTATAATTTTTCTTTCCTTTTAAAAACTAATAGGATATTCAGTGAATGCACCGAGCAAGACGTTCACCACCTTTTGTACGTTCACCACCTGTAACTAGATCAAGACATTTAGCAAATATTACTGCCGTTGATTTTTCTTTAGAATCGTCATCCAGTCGACCAAGTACTTCAGTTCAAATTTCCGATAATCCATTTTTTGAACCCGACCTCACAATTGAGAATCCGGAGAATATTCAGGAACGGTTTGTAGATCCTGAACCACTAAACTTTCCTCCGGAACCACCAATCATTCAAACAGAGATTGTTGAGGAACGAACCATTAAATCAGAATCCTCTAGTGATTCCGATTCAACAAATTCAATTATGGAGAATCTGGAACCTTTAAGTATGGAAGACCGAATGAGAGCTAAACGCACTGGCCAAGGTCACGCAATTACTCATCCAGACATTAATGCGCCAGATTATGAAATCAAAGGACAAATTCTACACATGGTGACTAATCAATGCCAATTTAGTGGTGCGCCGAAGGAAGATCCAAATGAACATTTACGTACCTTTAATAGGATCTGCACACTATTTAAAATCCGAGAAGTGGAGGATGAACAGATATATCTCATGTTATTTCCCTGGACTTTAAAGGGAGAAGCCAAAGATTGGTTGGAATCGTTACCTGAAGGGGCGATTGATACATGGGATGTTTTAGTTGACAAATTTCTTAAACAATTCTTTCCTGCATCTAAAGCCGTAAGACTTCAAGCAGAAATTGTTACGTTCACACAGAAACCAAATGAAACTCTATATGAGGCGTGGACAAGATATGGAAAGTTGTTAAGAGGATGTCCGCAACATGGTTTAGACACCTGTCAAATAGTACAAATATTCTACCAAGGATGCAACATCACTACAAGGAAAGACATAGATATAGCAGCTGGTGGTTCTATTATGAAGAAAACCAAAACTGATGCTTACAAAATTATTGATAACACTGCTTCCCACTCACATGAGTGGCACCAAGAAAAAGATATCGTTAGATCATCTAAAGCAGCTAGAGCCGATTCTAGCCATGACTTAGATTCCATTTCCGCAAAGATAGATGCTGTGGAGAGACGAATGGAAAAGATGACTAAAGATATTCACTCAATACGAATTAGTTGTGAGCAGTGTGGAGGACCACATTTGACAAAAGATTGTCTCAGTATTGAATTAACAATGGAACAAAGAGAGAATATTTCATACATAAACCAAAGGCCTGGAAATAATTATCAGAATAATTATCAACCGCCAAGACCTATTTACAATCAAAACCAGAATTATAACAGAAATATTCCATACAACAACCAACAAGGTCCTAGCAATCAACAAGTATCCAATAATACTTACAATCAGCAAAGACCTAATTTTCAAAACAAACCACCACAACAAACCGATGATAAAAAGCCGAATTTAGAAGATATGATGACAAAGCTAGTTGAAACTCAAACGCAGTTTTTTACATCTCAGAAACAAACTAATGAACAAAATGCTCAAGCATTTAGAAATCAACAAGCTTCTATTCAAAATCTGGAACAAGAAGTAAGTAACCTAGCAAGGTTAATAGGTGAAAGAAAACCAGGAAGTCTACCTAGTGATACAAATGCCAACCCCCGGAATGAAACAGCTAAAGCCATTACCACAAGAAGTGGTACAACACTTAAACCACCTGAAATACCTGTAACTTCTGATGAAGCTATTCCTACTCCACAAGAACCACAACCTGATCAAGATAAAGAAAAAGAACCGGTAGTTGAAAAGGTTAATGAAGATAACACAGTTAAGGCTAAACCTTATGTTAAACCATACCAACCACCACTTCCTTACCCGAGTAAAATGAAGAAAGAGAAACTTGAAGCCGAGCAATCCAAATTCTTGGATATGTTTAAACAGATAAATGTAAATCTTCCTTTCATTGATGTGATTTCAGGAATGCCTAGATATGCTAAATTCTTGAAAGATCTAATTTCAAATAGAAAGAAAATGGAAGAACTCTCGGCTGTTACTATGAATGCTAATTGTTCAGCAGTGCTGTTGAATAAGATACCAGAAAAACTATCTGATCCAGGAAGTTTCACAATTCCATGTTTTCTGGGAAGTCTTAGTTCAATAGAAGCATTGGCAGACTTAGGTGCTAGTATAAATTTAATGCCATATTCACTATACGCTAAACTAGACCTTGGAGAATTGAAACCAACCAGAATAAGCATACAACTAGCCGATAGATCAATAAAATATCCTAGAGGGATAATGGAGAACATGCTAGTTAAAGTTGGTACTTTAGTATTTCCAGTAGATTTTGTTGTTCTGGACATGGAAGAAGATTCTCAAGTTCCTCTCATATTAGGAAGACCATTCTTAAACGCGGCTAAAGCAATGATAGACGTGTTCGGTAAGAAATTGACCCTAAGTATAGAGGATGAGAGTGTTACCTTTTCAGTTGATAGAGCAATGCAACAACCGCAATCTGCAGATGATACATGTTATTATATTCAAACTATAGATGCACATGCAGAATTATTAGAAGAATTTCCAGAATTACAAGGAACAGGAGAATGTTCTTTAGGAGAAGGTAATGAACCAATTGATGAAGCTGAAATGTTAGCTACACTAATAGCTAATGGATATGAACCAACAACAGAAGAAATTCAAATGCTAAAAGAAGAAGACAGATATCGATATAAATCATCGATAGAAGAACCTCCGAAATTAGAATTAAAGCCACTTCCAAACCATTTGGAATACGCTTATTTACATGGTGAATCTGAATTACATGTAATAATATCGTCTTCTCTTACTGAAAATGAGAAATCACAACTCATTTCTGTGTTGAAAGCTTATAAACCAGCCATTGCATGGAAGATTCATGATATTAAAGGAATAAGTCCTTCGTATTGCACACATAAAATCCTTATGGAAGAAGGTCATAAAACGTATGTGCAACGCCAATGAAGACTAAATCCTAATATGCAAGATGTAGTTAAGAAAGAGATTATTAAACTGCTAGATGCAGGTTTAATTTATCCAATTTCTGATAGTCCATGGGTAAGCCCAGTTCAATGCGTGCCTAAGAAGGGTGGCATGACTGTCATTACAAATGAGAAAAATGAACTTATTCCTACTAGGACTGTAACAGGATGGCGTGTATGTATTGATTATAGAAAATTAAATGACGCCACCAGAAAAGATCACTTTCCCTTACCTTTCATTGATCAAATGTTGGAAAGATTAGCCGGAAATAGTTACTATTGTTTTCTAGATGGATTTTCCGGATATTTTCAAATTCCAATAGCACCCGAGGACCAAGATAAAACCACATTCACGTGCCCTTATGGTACTTTTGCTTACAAACGCATGCCATTTGGACTTTGCAACGCCCCTGCAACCTTTCAAAGGTGTATGATGGCGATTTTTCACGACATGATAGAAAAATGCATGGAAATTTTCATGGATGACTTTTCAGTCTTCGGTGATACATTTGAATAATGTCTAGTTAATCTGGAACGAATGCTTCTTAGATGCGAACAATCAAATCTAGTACTTAATTGGGAGAAATGCCATTTCATGGTTAAAGAAGGCATCGTTCTTGGACATAAAATTTCAAAAGAAGGAATTGAAGTGGATAGAGCTAAAGTAGATATAATTACTAAACTTCCACATCCCACCAATGTTAGAGGAGTTAGGAGTTTTCTAGGGCATGCCGGTTTTTACCGACGTTTCATAAAAGATTTTTCTAAAATTGCCACTCCTATGAATAAACTCCTAGAAAAGGATGCTCCATTCATCTTTTCAGATGAGTGTATCAAATCTTTTAATATTCTTAAAGAAAAACTTACTAATGCACCGATCATGATAACACCAAATTGGAATCTACCATTTGAACTAATGTGCGATGCAAGTGATTTTGAAATGGGAGCCGTTTTAGGACAAAGGATTGAAAAACGATTTCAACCTATATATTATGCTAGTAAGACGTTACAAGGAGCACAAACAAACTATACAACTACTGAAAAAGAACTCCTTGCTATTGTCTTTGCTTTTGACAAATTTCGATCATATCTCGTTCTAGCAAAAACGGTGGTCTATACCGACCATTCTGCTCTTAGATACCTATTTTCAAAACAAGATGCTAAACCAAGATTAATCCGTTGGATCTTACTCTTACAAGAGTTTGATATTGAAATCCGAGATAAAAGAGGAGCAGAAAATCTCGCCGCTGATCATCTTTCTCGTCTTGAAAATCCCGAATTAGAAGTTCTAAATGAATCGGCCATACAAGACAACTTTCCTGATGAATATCTATTGAAGATAGATTATAAAGAAATCACATGGTTTGCAGACTATGCAAACTACTTAGTTTGTGGATTCTTTGAAAAAGGATTATCGTACCAAAGACGAAAGAAATTCTTCAGTGATATAAAACACTATTTTTGGGAAGATCCACATCTGTTTAAA
The DNA here is from genome assembly GCF_046630445.1 of Rutidosis leptorrhynchoides. NCBI lineage: Eukaryota > Viridiplantae > Streptophyta > Magnoliopsida > Asterales > Asteraceae > Rutidosis > Rutidosis leptorrhynchoides. The sequence continues at coordinate 115,562,550 of NC_092337.1, forward strand.
AGTTGTCCCGATGGAATAATACGCCGATGTGTATTTGGAGATGAAGCTAGTAAAATTTTAAACCATTGTCACACAGGACCAACTGGAGGGCATTATGGGCCTCAACTAACAGCAAGAAAAGCTTATGATGCTGGATTCTATTGGCCTACAATTTACAAAGACGCACACCTTCTTTGCAAATCCTGTGATGCTTGTCAAAGGGCCGGAAAAATAAGTCAACGTGATGAAATGCCACAAAATGTCATCCAAGTATGTGAAGTATTTGACATTTGGGGTATTGACTTTATGGGTCCATTTCCAAAATCTAATAATAATCTATATATACTCGTAGCCATTGATTATGTATCTAAATGGGCGGAAGCACAAGCTCTCCCAACTAACGATGCACGAGTTGTAGTCAACTTTTTAAAACGTCTTTTTACAAGGTTTGGAACACCGAAAGCTTTAATAAGTGATCGGGGTACTCATTTCTGTAATAATCAACTTGAGAAAGTTCTTAAAAGATATGGAGTAACTCATAAAATCTCCACCGCATATCATCCACAAACAAGTGGACAAGTTGAAAATACCAACCGAGCCTTAAAACGTATTCTAGAGAAAACCGTAGGATCAAATCCGAAGGAATGGTCCATTAAATTGGAGGATGCACTCTGAGCTTTTAGAACAGCCTACAAAACTCCAATTGGAACCACACCTTTTAGACTTGTTTATGGAAAAGCATGTCATCTTCCAGTAGAAATTGAACACAAAGCATTTTGGGCTTTGAAAACATGTAATCTTGATTTACATGAAGCTGGACGTCTACGATTAAGTCAACTAAACGAATTAGAAGAATTAAGACATGAAGCATACGAAAATTCATTAATCTATAAAGAAAGAACGAAGAAATGGCATGATAAAAGAATCAGAAGTTCAAAAGAATTTAAAGAAGGAGACAGAGTTCTTCTTTTCAATTCACGATTCAAGCTATTTCCTGGAAAATTGAAATCAAGATGGTCTGGACCATTCATAGTCAAAAGAGTTTTCCCATACGGAACGATAGAATTAATAAATTCAAATGGGATTGAATTTAAAGTTAATGGCCACAGAGTTAAACATTACATACATGGTCCGATGGAAGTCGACAACAAAGTTAATCACAATTTCGACACCACGGCTAACTAAGTGTGGGGAGAATCAAGTCTTTAAAGGATAATATGTATTTCTGTTAGAGTTAGATTGTCTGTTTTCGTGTAGTTCTCAAAAATGGAACCTGAATGGTCTTTCCCTAGCAGACCCTAAAGAACTAGTCTTCTCCCCCCATTCTAAATTTTTATTTTTTTAGGTTTTTACGAAATGAAGACTGCCTGTGAACTAAACCATGGTCTAATGCTACACGCTTTGATCACTAAACATAATAATGACATACTACCGAGTGAAATAGTATCAGTAATCAGAGAAAGAATGGACAGAGTTAGAAAAGAATCCAGATGCGAAGATAATAAGTTACAATTTGGTAAAGGAAAATCAAAATCCGCAGCAAAAAGAAGAGCACGACACCTAGAACGATGTCACAAATGCGGAAAATGGTCACATAGAGGTAAATGTTCAAATAATCAAACCTATTCAAATACCGAATTTGTTACTTTATGCAGAGACGGACCGTTCATATGTTTAGAAGAAAAGACACTGAATGCTCGAGGTTACGCCTATGTAGCCATGGAAAACCAATTAAACCGACTATCTTATGAATGGGATAGATCATATAACTAAGAAATCTATTTCACAGGTAAGTCTGTACAGTTTTTATTTTATTTTATTTTTAACCTTTTGATAATAAACGCTAATTTGTTCGCTAAAAAGTATTAAATTGGTATTAAATAAAATTAGGTTTGGCGACCGAAATTATTGATATCATTCAAAAATTTATTACATCACTGCGAAATTTAACGTTTATTCTTAAGGTATAAATATCTTTAATCAATCAACCCAAAATATTTCAAAAATTCGTCATGAGTTAAATTAGGTCTTGGAACCGAAATTACTTTACCGAAAAGAGGGGCGCATATTTTTGATAATATTTGATTGATTAAAGTGGGATAAAAAGCCAAAAAGATTTTTAATTTTATTTTTACCATGTTTTTAAAATTAATATTTAAATCTTAAATTAATATTGTAAACTTTGTAAAAACAATATATTTAAAATTGTAAATATTTGAAAAATTAATATAAGTTTGGTGTGAATTTATAATATGAATTTTTAAATTAAGTTTGGTGTGAATTTTTAATTTTTAAAATATGAATTTTTAATTTTATGCATTTCAAATTTTAAGTTTGGTGTGAATTTTTAATATTAATTTTGAATTTTATATTTAAGTTGTGTGAATTTAAAAACAAAATTTTACTTTATCTCATTAAGTTAAAAATATAATTTTTAAAATTCGTCGTAAGTTGAAGACTAGGTCTTTGAACCGAAATTGCTTTACCCGAGGGAGGGACGAGAACTTTTATTATAATTATTTTTAATCTTATTGAATTAAAGTATGCCAAAAACATAAAAAAAAAACTAAAAATCTTAGCTTTTAAAACAATCGCTACAAAAAGACAAATTTTAAAATTTTGTCGAGGGACGGACTAGGACATCGATCCGAAACGACCTCGTCCTAAATAACAAGGGAAACACAATTTTAAAATTAATTACTTAATTGTTTTATAAGTTAAGGATTATAAAAAAAAAAAAATTAGCAAACTCCGCGACTCGCGGAGTTTGAAGTGTCCAAACACCGCGAGTCGCGGGAGGACCGAAAATCAGAAAAAAATAAAAAGAGCTGAACGATCAGTCTCAGTCCACACGACCCAAAACTCAAAAACACAGCGAAATAACACTCGAAAAAACCCCCAAAAACACCCCCAAAATCACAATTTTTAACCGTTAATCATCAAATCTTTTACTAAAATCATGTTGAGAAGGATGCTATCTAGGAATTACTCAAGAAAAACGGTAAATTTCTACACCTAAACACCATTTAATCCGAAATTAGTGTTCTTGAGCAATTTTTTCCCCAATTTGATTTTGATGCTTTTTAGTGTAATTAGGCTTAAATTGTTTATGTATTATGCTTGTATAACCTAGATTGATGCTATTTAACATGATTAGAAGCTTTAAACTTCAAATTTTGAGTAATCTAGGGTTTGTGTTCTTGAGCAAATTTGGGGCTTTTTGATATAAACAGGTTATGGCCGATTTTTGTCATGAATTGTTGCTAAATTAAGTAGTGTAACATGTTTAGGTAGTTGAATGATGCAAACTTTGAGCCTAAACATGATTTTGAGAATTAAAGTGGACTTTTTCAAGTCTAAAAATTCATGAACTTGATTTTTGAGAGATAATGCCATTTGAAACTTGTTTAATTGCTAGTAATGATTATTTTGACATGTTATTTGAGTTGAATGCTTATGAACTTGGCGAACATTTTCGTATATGCTTATTTGAAAAAGTGTAGATTTGATAAAAATGTGAAAATGAGCTTAAGTTTGATATAAATTGATCATGTCATTGTAATTATTTTGATTGATGATTTTACTGACACTAATGCATATTTGGATGCACAAAAATTGTGTTTGATGTGTTTTGCAGACTGAAAGGGGTGAATCTTCATCCCAAGCTCGCAATGCTCCTGCTGAGAATGCGGAACAACAGGAGGTGGATAACTACTACAAGCAGGATATACCTCATCCGGTCATGACATTTTCTGATATGCACTTGGAAGAGTTGCACCCGAACCTGAGATTTGACAGACTTTGGATAGATTATCCAAAATACCAAAGGGGTTTGCATACTCTTCATTCTAAGGTTGTTGAGGTACCGAGGGTCATAGAATGGGGACCCTTAGAAGCTGTAGAATTGGCCGGGCCAATTAGGGAATTACTTGTACAAAGGGTAAAACAACGCATTTTCAAAGACTGGCATTAAGTTCAGCAAAAGCAACTAATTTTGACGACAAGATGCAAAATATATGTGAAATAACAACAAGACGGAATGAACAAATGATGTGCACCATTTATCATTCAACAAACAAACGCCAATATATTTGGAAACTTTGGTAAAAATTTAATCATTTTCACACAAATCACCCTCAATAATTTAAATTATTACGGATTTCTTGCAAATGAGGGCATTGCAAGATCTTAAGTGTGGGAAGGGGTTAGATTCTTTCGGATTTTAAAATTTTTACTTTATACACTTGGTTATCATTAAAAATACTAGTAAAGCAGTAGTTGTATTAGAATCTAGTGCTCTCTGATAATAAAGAACAGCCCTAGTCTTATATACTGACTACCCAATTCTAGTAAAATTTTTCAAAATTTTCAATTAAATGAACTCAAAATCATGTTTATACATATTTATGAACGATAAAACTAGGTTTTAACACCGAAATTATTGTTACCTCGGAAAGGACATAAATTGAGAAACAAACCAAAATGTTAAAATTCATTTAAAATGGAATAGAGGACGATAAAAAGGAAAATAAAAGCCAAGTGTGGGAAAATTTACCAAGTTATCTTAAACATATATCACATATTTTTGTACAAATAACTGAAAATACTTTTGCTTTGGACTAAACTAAAAAGTTTTACCTGATTTACTGTAAGAAAGATGGATCTACACAATGAATCAATTCCATCATTAAAAGGAAGTAAAGTCTTCCGAAAAAGAAACGCGCTTCTTGATTTAGGTCAAGAAGTTGTCATCCAGACCAGCTGTAGGTTGACGAAAAATCTAGAAAAGTCATCACTAAAATTAGCAGGAAATCCACGGACCTCAGCATTAAACAGGGTCGCCAAGTGGTCAGATTTATCCTAACCATGAGAAGTATTTATCTCGTACAATGGGGGGGCACCATGCAAATTAGCTGGATAAGACTAATAAATCAGATCCTCAGAAAGGATAATCTCCTTAAAAGATCAAAAATCAGCTTTTAAGCCTGATATTACTCAATTCTAGAGATTGACCTTAAAGATTGAGAATTACAAACTCATGGAATTCAATGATATCTAAACTCGAGCTTGAACGAGAAAATATTTTGATCAAAAATTACAAACCGATTTGTTTTCTGAAAACCCTATTTTCAATGCGTTCATTACCATTGAACGTAAAATCCTAGGAATTCACCTGGAATTCATTAGGTCACCTGAACCAAATCGGGTGTCAACCGTAAGAACGGTGGTTGCATAGTGGTCAAAGACAGGACCTTGTGCCAGACCGAAAAATTATAAGGGTGAGCTTTACTATTGCTCCTACAAAGGATAGTAATAGCGTCTGACACGTTATAGACCATAATCAAATACATGTCATTAGACATTGCCTTAACAGTTGCTTGTTCAACGCTTTCCTTTACAACCGGACGGTAGTTTACCGAAAAGTAATATACGGGACAAGTAAACTGGACGTGTTGCTTTCCAAATACAAGGTTAGCAAGTGGGTGACACAAAACTGCAAGTTTTGAGCTAAAATTTTCAAATCTGAAACCCACCAAACCCACAAAAATATTTTGCAAACACCGGTAAAGGGTTATTCCGGAAAACTTATCTAGGGTAAAAACTAGATTTAATTTTCAAAAGATCAAATGTTTTCATAAAGATCCAATTTCCTTAATGGATCTAAATTTTTATAGTCATGAGGGACTGTAAACCATATCGTTACTACCATTGTTTATACCACCGTATAGAAATCACTGATGTACAAAGTGTGAAGAATAAAGAAGTGATTCTAGTATTTCAAGACGATATTGCTTGAGGACAAGCAACGCTTAAGTGTGGGAATATTTGATAATGCTAAAAACGAACATATATTTCATAGCATTATTCCTCAAGAAAGACAAGCTTTTAGTTGCAATTGTTAATAAAAGGTGAAGACAAAAGACAGATTCGACGAATTGAAGACGCAAACGACCAAAAAGCTCAAAAGTACAAAAGACAATAAAAAAGGTTCCAATTATTGACAAGAAACGTCTCGAAATTACAAGAGTACAAGATTCAAAACGCAAAGTACAAGATATTAAATTGTACGCAAGGACGTTCGAAAATCCGGAAACGGGACCAGAGTCAACTCTCAACGCTCGACGCAACGGACTAAAAATTACAAGTCAACTATGCACATAAATATAATATAATATTTAAATAATTCTTATAATTATTTATATATTATAATAAATAATAAAAACCGTCGGCAAGAAAGACTCCAAACTGGACTGAGCTGTAATTTCAATCTCCGCGACTCGCGGAGTTTGAAGGCCAAAAATGCCACGAGTCACGGAGTCCCAAGTTTTGAAAGTCCCTATAAAAGCAACCGAATTCTGAGCATTTTTCATCATCTATCTTTCTCTTCTCTCATTTCATACGTAAAATTTATATTTATAATTTATATTTTAATTTTAATTTTAATTATAATTCTAATAATAAGGGTATGTTAGCGAATGTTGTAAGGGTGTAAGTCGAAATTCTGTCCGTGTAACGCTACGCTATTTTTAATCATTGTAAGTTATGTTCAACCTTTTTACATTAATGTCTCGTAGCTAAGTTATTATTATGCTTATTTAATCCGAAGTAATCATGATGTTGGACTAATTACTAAAATTGGGTAATTGGGCTTTGTACCATAATTTGGGTTTGGACAAAAGAACGACACTTGTGGAAATTAGACTATGGGCTATTAATGGGTTTTATATTAACTAAACAATACCTTGTTAATTTAATATACAAACTTATAATTCGACGTATTTATATATAACCACATACGCTTGACTGGGTACGGTGGGCGGGATATCTATAAATACCAATAATTATTCATTTTACCGGATACGGAACTGGATTAATAGTTAATAGACTTGTTGAAACAGGGGTGAATTACATTCAAGGGTAATTGGTGTAATTGTTAACAAAGTAGTAAAACCTTGGTTTATACGCAGTCGATAACCTGGTGTATTCATTAAACAAAGTATTAAAACCTTGTTACAATTCGAATCCCCAATTAGTTGGAATATTTGACTTCGGGAATAAGAATAATTTGACGAAGGCTTTCGCTCTTTATATTTATGACTGATGGACTATTATGGACAAATTCGTATGGACATATTAAATAATCCAGGACAAAGGACAATTAACCCATGGGCATAAAACTAAAATCAACACGTCAAACATCATGATTACGGAAGTTTAAATAAGCATAATTCTTTTATTTCATATTTAATTTCCTTTATTTTATATTTAATTGCACTTCTAATTATCGCATTTTTATTGTTATTTTATTTAATTACACTTTTAATTATCGTACTTTTTAATTATCGCAAGTTTATTTTATCGCACTTTTATTATTCGCAATTTCATTATCGTTATTTACTTTATGCTTTAATTTAAGTCTTGTATTTATTTTTAATATTTTACATTTGGTTTTAACTGTGACTAAAGTTTTAAAATCGACAAACCGGTCATTAAACGGTAAAAACCCCCCTTTATAATAATAATATTACTTATATATATATATTTGTATTTTTATAAAATTAAACTAATATAGCGTTAAGCTTTGTTTAAAAAGATTCCCTGTAGAACGAACCGGACTTACTAAAAACTACACTACTGTACGATTAGGTACACTGCCTATAAGTGTTGTAGCAAGGTTTAAGTATATCCATTCTATAAATAAATAAATATCTTGTGTAAAATTGTATCGTATTTAATAGTATTTTCTGTAAAAATATAAGCTATTTTATATACTACTCTGCTAAAACATCAGGAGGCCCAAATAAAAAAAGTCCACCTAAAATATGGTTGATCCAATCGAAGCCCGATCCAAGAAAAAATATAAGAAAAGTTTTCGGTTTAATAATAGGAATATATGTATTCAAATGTGGTAAACAACTGTCTGTAGAAGAATAATTAAATATCCACTTGTGTGATGATTGAGATTGATTGTTGTGGAATTCTTATGGTCGTACCATAAACAGAAAAAGGAGAAAAAGTTCTCAAGTGGTTTCATGATGGGTTGGTGGTTTTGTCGAGCAATAAATTAGGGAACATCGATGGTTTAACAGCTGCAACTTTCTCAGCTGTAGTAGTAGAAAGATTGAGGTGTAGCAGCAAGTTCGTTCAACAAAAATAAATCATACCGTAGCAGTAGTAGTAAATGCAGTTTACATGATGTTTTGAGGTGGATAAGACAGAAACTGTAGTGTAGCAGCAAGAATAAATTTAGCACTTTTGGTTTATAGCTACAGTAGCAGCTTAATGAGCTGTAACCGAACAGGAACATGAACGGAGAATAGCAGCAATAATTATAACGAGTTGGTGGTGTTTTTGGATCGTAATATATAGCTGGAAAACAGGAGAAAGAAAAGGGATCAATTGGTGGTTTCAAGGTGATCAAGGTGATGAAATAAAATAGAAAAAAATATACAATGGGTGTGAAGGTGGAGGTTATATGGCAACGGTGCACATACGGTCATATAGCCATACCAAATCAGCCTCACTTGGCATACGATGTAGAACAATCATGACATGATGGTGTGTTTTGGTTTAGACAGAGAATCGAAAACTTTCAATCGAGTCCAACGGTTTGTGATGATTGCTAGATGGTGGTGATAGTGATAATGATATGTTGGTGCAGGTGGTTTAGATCAAATGAAATGGGAATAGGTGATTTCATAGTGGTGATTGAATTGGGTTTGGGTGTGATTCTCTGTTATACAAAAAGAGATGGGCAAATGGGATCTAAATAAAGAAGAAAACAAGTGGTGATGGGGTAGATCAAAACATGAATTCAGTATAATGCATATGTGGATATATACTCTGTATGATATAATATGTGAGGGAAGAAAACAAGAATATTAAATCATTTAATAATAATAAATATCATTCAAGAATTAAAAACGTGCATCTACAGCATAGCCATCAAAACATTTGTAATATTGTGCCGACAGTTTTCACGGACTGTGTATTGTGCGAAATCAGTGGCGGATAATAGTGTTCAGAAAAATCCCATATTTTTAAGTTAACTTTATTTATTTATTTTGGTCATTATGGTTTAAAATTCAATCATTAATTTAATAAATAAAAATTACATCAACCGTCCCTCTCATTTATGGGTAAAATATAAAAAGTGTTAAAACTTAATAAATAGTTCCTAAATCCATTTTTAATAAGCCTAAAATTTATAAAACTCATTTTTGTATCACCATTTATTTTAAAATTACATATGTTTGAATTTAACTTGCTTAATATCAATCGGAACATCAGACGAGTATTACAATCATTTAATATTTATTTTTAATATACATTATATATATATAGATTCAGGTTTTATTATATAATTAAATACATTAAATATATGTTTTCAAATAAATAAATTTAATATTTAATCTTATATATTAACAATTAATATTCATGTATATATATATATATATATATATATATATATATATATATATATATACATACTTAAATATATATGAATCTATTACAAATAGTTGTTCGTGAATCGTTGGGAACAGTCGAAGGTCAATTGAATATATAAACATAGTTTCAAAATTTTCGAGACTCAACATTACAGACTTTGCTTATCGTATCGAAATCATATGAAGATTAAGTTTAAATTTGGTCGGAAATTTGCGGGTCGTCACATTGCTTGTGGAATAAAGTCTCCTACTTTGATTATTCTCCACAAGTAGTAATCCTTGGATTTGAGATAAGTCTCAAATCTTGATTTCCACACATCAATATCTACTTTATCAAAGATTGGTGCTTCTTTCACTAATTCTTCTTAGTATCCCATAGTTTGAGTTGATCCGAGAATCGTTGACTCAAGTTTTTGCCTAAAACGAATTTTGACAATTTCAAAAATGTTTATAGAGCAATGATTTGAGCAACCGCTCTGATACCAATTGTAAGTAACTAGATAGGGGGTGAATAGTTACTTAATATGTTTTTTAACACTTTTTCGATTGATCACCAAATTCGATTAACTATGATCAACCAATTCAACTCAAACTTGATGTGTGTGATGTGTATATTCAAAATGATGAATAAAGTAATGTAAAGAACATAGACACAAGGATTTATAGTGGTTCGGGTGGATGTTAACTAATCCACCTTAATCCACTCCTCGATTACACTAATCGTGATTTCTTGCTTCACTAAGCACTTTTCTCCAAACCCGGTGGAGATCTGATTTACAAGTCTTCAACCTCTTTGGTAGACAACAAACCTAATCTTTCAATCCCTTTGAAAGATCAACTCCAACCTATATCAACTTGTCTTCACCTTGGACAAGTATTAATCTTCAAATAAGATTAATCAACTTCCTAAGTCCCTTTAAGGATGTAGATCACTAAGCTAGCCTATGCTTCTACTAATTGAAGTTACAAGACTTATACAATTTGTAATGATGATCCTAAGAAAATACTAGGACATACATTACACTAAGTAAAATGACAAGATAAATGATTTTGATTAGTAAGTTTACAACAACCAAATTCTATATCTATAAGATCATAGAATCTTCTCTTGCTTGATCACATTTGAATAGTAATTAGAGCCCTTGTTATCTCTAGGAATAAGCTTTTGAAATATGCAAGAGGGTCAACTTCAAATGCTCTTCAATGCTTGTCTTTTATAGTGTGATTAAAAATATAGCTGTTATCACACGATTGTTGATACGGTCGACCGTGGTTTGACTGTGCATGCTCCAGTCCAAAAATGTGTATCCGTTGTATAGTCGTTTGACTCAAATTTGAACATCACATTTTGGAATCTTTACTCCATCTAGCACCTGCAAAAGAAACCCAATATCCTATACAAGTACTACATGCATTAAGTTTGTGAGATTTGGTCTTATTGAGTGAAAATGACATAACACTTCAAATGTGGTAAACCCAACATTCTTGGAGAAGTTTCTTGATTGACATTTTGGGTAATCTCAGTTTTGGTCAAGACTTAGTTAGGCTCATTAATGCATTTGGTTCAATCCTAAAGACTAGTCATCATGTCATTAACTTCCTAGTTTCAATTAATCACAAGTCATATTCATTTTAAGATTTAGTGGAGATTAATTGAATGATGTCTTTCTAAAATAAAATATTAAGTATGTAAAGACATCAATGTTAAGTCATACTTTAACAAGTAATCACAATGTGTTACTTAGACAAGACCAAATAGATTATTGACCATTATTCCATTTTGAACCATTTTACACTTAATTCATTAGAGTAGACTAGTTACTTGAATCCTAGTGTTCTAGCTAGTAAGCACATAGCAAGCATATTTGGCAAATTGATGAGTATTAAACATATTAGCAAGTAGTAACTAATACTTGAGACAACCCGTCCTAATCCATAAGGACGAATACAATAATATATGGTTACATCGTGAGGCATTTGACCTCTATATGATAAATTTTACAAACATTGCATTCGTTTTTAAAAGACAAACTTTCATTACATCGAAAGTTGACAGACATGCCTACCATTTCATAATATCCAATTATAAATGACCTAATCTGTCATTTACTTAATAATAATCTTAATTGAACTTAACGACTTAAATGCAACGTCTTTTGAAATATGCCATGAATGACTCCAAGTAATATCTTTAAAATGAGCAAATGCACAGCGGAAGATTTCTTTAATACCTGAGAATAAACATGCTTCAAAGTGTCAACCAAAAGGTTGGTGAGTTCATTAGTTTATCATAAACAATCATTTTCAATAATAGACCACAAGATACTTATATTCCGAAAACAATCTGTGCAGGTCTGCTCACTTCTGTAAAAATCATTCATACGAAATTAACACCTGGTAATCGATATTAACAAAATGCATCTAGAATATCCCCCGCATACAGGCATTTAAAAAACTGCATGCAAACAGCATACAAACAGGCCACTCTTTTAAAAATGACGGTTGTGTACACCTCACAAACAGGCCATTCCTTTTAAAGCTGGCGGTTGTATACTAAAATCAAAGTACTAAAGCAGTTCAAATTCTCTGACTGGGGCTTGTCGAAGCCCATAGATCTATCTTTAGGATTCGCGTCAATTTGGGGGTCTGTTCCCAAATTCTTAGATTATAAGACTATAAAGGGGTGATATCCGGTGTATTCGTAACTCAATCGTAGAATGTTTTTAAGAACTTGTGTCTATTTCATCAAACATTTATAAAAGTAGCGCATGTATTCTCAGTCCCAAAAATATATTTTGCAAAAGCATTTAAAAAGGGAGTAATGAAACTCACGATACTGTATTTTGTAGTAAAAATACATATGACGGCATTGAACAAGTGTAGAGTTGGCCTCGGATTCACGAACCTATATTAAGTATATATATTTATATGTTGGTCAATATCTGTCTAACAATTTAAGTCAAGTCATAGTGTATCGCAATCCTAATGCTCGAGATCAATATGCAAAAGTCAACAAAAGTCAGTTTGACCCAAAATGACTTTCAAAATCTATACATGTTTATTATATAACGTAAATTTAGTCATTTATATATTTAAATATATTTATCAGATTTTATTAGAGTAAATAATACAAGTCATATATTAATAAATAAAAATTTATAATAAAATTTATATATGATAAAAATATATTTTTATATATCTCGAGTAATAAAATTTATATAGTTCACTCAAAATCATAAAAATATAATGGTATGTATTATTATATTACATGTGGTAAAAATATCTTTGTATCACATATTTATTTGATAAGATAATATTGATAATAATAATAAATAAAAGTTGTATTACTTTGTAATAATAATAATTATTATTATTCTGCTAATAACAATATTTATATTTACTAATGATGATAACAATTATGATAAAATGATAATTCTAATCATGATAATTTTAATAATAACGATACTTTTAATAATAATATTTTTATATAACAATAATAATTTTAAAAATGATAATTGTTAATAATAATACTAAAATGATAATAATAATGATATTTTATACTAAAAATGATAATTTTAATGAAAATGATAGTTTTAATATTAATGATACTCTTAATAATAATAATAATGATAAGAATAATGAAAATGATATTTTTTATCTAAATCAATATCATACAATATTTTAATTTCATCATGATACTTATACTCGTTATTTCCTAATCGATTCGTTTAATAGCTTTTAGTCATCTTTTAAATCGTATTTCATAATAATGATAATAATAATAGTAATTATAATAATTAGATGATACTAATATTAGTTTTAATGATAATGATAATAATAATAATAAATATTATAATAATATTAATGATAATACTAATAATAATAATAATAATAATAATAATAATGATAATATTAATAATAACTTTAATAATAATAACGATAGTAATAATAATAGCAATAACAATTTTTAATGATAATACTTATATTAATAACGATAACGATAATGATAATAATAATATACATAATAATAATTATTAGATAATAATAATAACGACGATAATAACGACAATAGTAATAATAATAATAATCATTTTTAATAATAATACGAAAATTAATGATAATTCGGTTGGTCATATCTTATAATCCGTTCATCGAAACTACACGACTTCTAAATGAAAAGTTATTAATTTTTCGACAGCTTTTCAACGACATGCATATCATATACCTTATCTTAGTAGCATATGTATTAAATTCATGATTTATTATAAACTATATAACGACAAAACTAAACATACAAGCATGCATAATCATATATACTCGAGCACTAGTCAGGGATACACTATTAATATATAAAAGATAAGATATGAATGCTCACGTATCAATATTGTGATTCAATATTGCAGGAAAGTACGTAGACGCAACGGAGATGATAAACACTAGGTTTGACTCACGAGCATACCCCCGAACAATACCCATAACCTCCATAGCTATAACCCATAATTTCCTTAGCTCTAACCCATTTGAAAACCCGTTTTGTAAACATGCGAGCAGAACCTCGTCGTAGTATTTTATGTATAAAACTACTAATAATAATAATACTAATGAGTTTAACAGAACGTTCGATCTTTTATAGATAGGTTCTGGCCAGGGTCACCATGCGATCGCATGGCTCCCTAGTGTTTCTCCCAAGCAATCGCATGGACAGCAGATACCAGCACATCATGTTTTGTTTTACGCTGCCGACAATTTTATATATATATTAAATATATTTATATATTTAATCTATATAATTAAATATATATTATATTATATTTACGTGCATAGATGACTTGTAAAATTAGTTTCAATGACTCGTACGTTGTCACTCGACCTATGTCCCGGTTCCAGTTTTTCGAACGACGTTTTGTACGCTCAGAAAACTAGCACTATATGTTTCGTGACTCGTACCCTTGTCAAAATATAGCTTAAATTATCAATGAAGTATATCACTTGAAATGTAACTTGAATGTTCGAGTGTTTTGGTCAATTGCTTCTATAAATCGTCTCCTCAATATTTAATATAATATTATATAAAATCTTTATTACAAGAAAATGAATAAAAATATTTTACATTTAAGTTAATATTTTCTAATAATATGTTTTATTTCGTTGTAAACTATAATAATAATATCATTTAAAAATATGTAAGTCTTATTATATATATTTTGAAATCGTTTAAATAATAGAAAGTATTATTTCGTAACGTTTGCCTTTTAAAGCTTAAAATCGATATAACTCATTTATACACAAACGTTTATAAAACCATTTTAATAATTAAATTATATTACATTCAAAATTATTTTTATTGAAAAGGTTATAATAGTAGAAGTTGTTATATCATAAAATATTTTTAATAATAAAAGTTTATTATATCAAAAAACCATTTCGTTTAAGAAAGTAAAATCACATATAAATCATAACAGGTTTCAAGTTTTTAACTTACAGTTTAATCGTGAATCGTAGGGTTAAGTCTAAAGGATAATCAAACGTATGAAATCATCCTAATGTAACATGTCAAATGGGTTTATCTTAGTCGACGAACCTTATCCCCAATTATTTATTCTACATGATCAAATATTATGAAAACTAAATAATTAACTTATCAAGAGTCACGAGAAAATTATGGTAAAGCATATGTTGGAAATCAAACAGGAATCTCCACTAACCTTTGTCTAATCCTCGATAATTGACATATTTGTTCTTACTTGTAAATCACTTTACCAAATATTCCGAATACCGTTAAAAAGAACAGATTTCTTAAATCATAGTGGACCTTACTACAGAGATCTGTAATCATATCATACTGTATCTGATACTTCAATCATTTGATATTATCTTTTAATTTTCATCGATAAATATATATTGAAACTAATACGTTTATGTAAAGTATTATTCATCAAATACTTTGTTAACATTCTCAAGTTATAATATATATACATATATAATCATATTTATTTATATAATGGTTCGTGAATCGTCGGAATTTGGTCGAGGTTAAATGAATGTATGAACACAGTTTAAAATTTTTGAGATTCAACTTAACAAACTTTGCTTATCGTGTCGGAATAATATAAAGATAAAGTTTAAATTTGATCGAAAATTTTCGGGTTGTCACAATACTCACACATAGCAAGAGATAGTTATTCCAAAATCAATCATATAGATATTTTCACAACACTATAGTTTAAGCTTTTAGAAAGCTTACTTGCAATATAACATATTGCATGATTAATGTGTAAGCCCACATTAATGTCCAACACATGCACAAGGGAAGAGCAATCTCTAGTTGGGACTTGGTGACCATCCTAAATATATCTAAGTGTATTTTAGGATTACAAGTCTTTACTAGTTACACTAGAAAGCATTGTTTTTCATTTAGCCTTAATTAATCACTAAGTCATCTTTAATTGTAATGTGTGTTGGTACTTGGTGATCATACTAAGGATATCTAGATAAGTTTTAAGATCACAAGTTGTTGATTAACATTATGTGTTATGGCTAATCTTGGTTAATTTGTCATTAAGATGTAATTAAGTGTAATTAACCAAGATTAGTGTTTTTATGACCAAAACTCAATTGTGTATGGAGAGGGAATCTATTCTAAGCATGTTGAGAAAGGTTTCATGAATTATAGATGTCGAGAACTAGTCAACCTAAGTTTGGTCAAAAATGGTGACAGAGAAAACTGCGGTCGCACTGCGGTTGACCGTGGTGGCGACTGTGCAACTTGTTTTTACAAAACTGCGTTGCAACTCAGTCTGGGCTTCTACTGCTGGGTATGCGGTCGACCGTACCTTGACCGTGTATTTTGCTGACCTTTATTTTCATTCTTTAAGTTTTGTTTGACTTGGTCATTTGCAAGATCAAGTATGGATTAGTGACCTTGCGTGTTTTATGTTAAGATGTCGATCATCACTTATGCATATGTATGTGTCATCATCAAAACATATTATTTGGTTAAGCATCATACGTAACTTTGTCATTTAGTCCATTAACCAACATTCAACCAACACAACGATATCCATTAACACAAGCAATAAGCATCCATCTGACAATTAAGTCCGTCAAATGACATCAATACACATGTCTGATACCGTTAAAACTATCTCAACCTCGTCTTTATTTGCTTAAAACTTCATCAGAACTCGAAACTGAAGCTTACTCGATCATCAATAGCCTAGGTCCAGATATAGTTTAACTAGTATTACTTTGTCGGAAAAGTCAACTCTCAGTCAACAGTCATCGAAAATCGCATTAATCGTCAAACAACATCTGATCAAACACTCGCTACATCTCTTCCGACTCTCAAAACTACTGTATGATTTACTACAATGTATTTCCGTTGGCCAGACATAATACATCATTCTAAATCATACTTTTATTTCGAGTATTTCAGAACAAGATATTAATCGAGTTCATCAATACAACACGGTCTATTTTCTTAAGTCATTGGTAGTTATAAATCTCCACTATATCCCAAACTAATAGATTTTACAATCTAAGACTATCAAAACCGCAAAAGTCTTGAAAGTAAACACCTAACTCGGTTCTAGTTTGATCTTTAATTCTACTAAGTCCTCTTTAGTAACCACATTTGAAAATATGATCCAACATTCAATAAACTATACCTACTTACTTCGTCTTATTTGCCAATACTATTATCATCCTCGACCTTACATTCAAATCTTCCAAAGACAAAGTATTCACAACAATCACTATTGAAGTACTTGATCAATGATTCTACCTTAATAGTAATATAATCACTGTTCTAATCATGTCTCCCGACCTAGACAAGATTCATCAAAATTCAGCTTGAACTGAATTCCTCTTCCCGTTAAGGTCTACTCTTCTTCCAAGAAATTTTCTAAACGAACGTCTCCTATACTGACATCTAACGAGTCACATACATCCATCGAAGTGTATTATTCACTGATCACTATCAATTATAATCCAATAATAATTCATACTTTACAAGGAACACAAAATCTACAACCCAAACTTAATCACTCAAGGGCACTAACTATGATCGGTCATCAATCCAGTTATTAGTGAAAGAAATTTATATAGACCGCGAAGAATCTCGAATGGTAAGTATCTAAATCTGTCTCTTATTTCAAATTCCCTTAATAAATCCATGTTCTAATAATATCCGACAAGTTCCAAGAACTCTCAGTTAAAGAATCGCAATTAAATTCATATTTAATTTCAATCTCAAAGTTATACTAATAATATCCACTATGTTCCCTGAACTCTCGATTCAAACCATAACTAATTTCATAAATAAATAAAAATTTCTATCTCTAAATATATTAGATTATCTTTCGCATACCCATTCATCAATCTGACCCAATAATCAACACACCATATTTATCGGTTTCATAAAATTCCCCATCACTATCATTAACCTTGAAGTTACAATTTAAATCCTTAAAGAAGACAATGGTCGTAAAAGTCTTTATAATATTACCAAAGTAATAAGTTCGACTCAAAAGTACACTGAACACAGTTACAATTATGTCTGACATTCTGTCCAGTCTTAAGGTCAGCACGTATCAACTACCCATTTCTTGGTTTGATCAAAGTCCATCCCTGTCTTCCCAAATGATACTTAAAGGAAAGTCACTCATATATACATTATATGGATCATACAACGATCATGTCAGTCCAAAGAAGGAAGACAGTTTCCTTAGGACAACTCTACGGGTCCTACACACAACAAGTCCAACAATAGGACAACTGAGAAAAACAACAAATTAAAGGACAACACAACAAGTTATTACTATCTCATAGCTACAACAAGACGAAAATTTCATTCAACTTACTCCCTAAAGGTCTCCACCAACTCTCATGAGTCTGTGGAAAGAAATTAAATATTCAGGGTTCAACTACGGTCTCACTCATCTAGGTCAGTCACGTACAACAGTACAGTAAGGTCAACATTAAACGTGACACACATACCACAAATACAAGACAACAACATACGAGGTCCGAGTTCTTTATCAAAAGAAAGAAACCACTATTCTATTATAATCCTTACTGACCACTATGTGTGTCCCCGTGGGTCCAGAAAAAGGTACTACAAATCATTCAGGTTCAACATCACAAGTTCGGTCATACTTCGCTATCCAACACGTCAGTCACACTGAATGATTCAGTCACAGTCTATAATCATGCAAACTACACATCATAAGATCCCAAAAAATACGTTTCAGACCATTTATCAATAATCTAAGGGATCACTACCCAAATCAATATCTACGGGTCACTATGTGGGTCCCATCAGTCACCGGAAAGATAAAGACTCCATACAAGTTTTAATTAATACTAACAAATCATGCACACCAGTGCGTCAGGTCCAGACTAACAATTGACTCACAATCGGTATAACAGACCAAGTACTATTAGCCTGATACAACACAATTTTAGCAGATTAAACATGTAACAGACCATATCACAACCCACAAAAGCATGACAATTTATCACATGTGCCATATCTAACAGGTTTCTCTAATCATGGCCGTCAGTCTAAGGGGGTAAAATCCCAATCATGTCAAAGGTAGTTCCAGACGCAGCCGTCCTAGCTGGAGTCATCAAACTATCAACCACTTCTATCTTACAAGCATAAGCATTTAGTCACATATAATCCCAACTAATTACCACAGATCATCTTTACATCCATCACAGTATTCAACAAATACGAAAACACAATCTACAGTTACAATAATAAAAATGGTATTAATGTAAACAGAATGTACCTTTATGAATAAGAAGACGTCTTCTGTATCTATCAACACCTCGATCGCACCCTTGACCTTTGACCCTCATCAATTACGCAACTGAATCCTTATCCTTGGAGCTACGACAACTAATACTCGTCAAGTCTTTCATCCAAATCAACATCAAACATGTCCACCGAAGTTCTGTCAACACTGAGGGTCAACGGGGCACCAACATGGTGGAATCGATCTTTAAACCTGTCTTATCACAACATCTCACACACAAACGCTTAGTAGATAATCTCTTAGTTTCTGCCAACTAACTCGTCAATACCTACTTCACTCACTTAACTCATCCCCAAGATATGTTTACGGTTTGGGAACATGTCACTTACGTGAACATGCTGCCAAACCTACGCTCTAATACCAACTTATAACACCCCAGATAATTTTTTTTTTAAATACAGCGGAAGATCTGTTTATCATATATATAATATAAAATCCACTTGAATATAGTATCCGCGTTAATATTTAAAATTCCGGGTGTTATATTAAACATTAAAACAGCTTTTAATATAAAGGACACTACATCAGAGTTTTTGGCTTTGTCAAACATATCTTCCAGCATCTCATCTTCACCGTGAGAACTATCATACAACAATCCATAACCTGCAGGGAAGATGTGGGGGATTAGCAAGAAGCTAAGTGAGTGAAACTAACTACAGGTAATAGTATACATGAACCGTCATACTAATCACGTCACATAGTCTAACACATAAACATCACCCAAGTGCCATCTACAGAGACTCTGGCGGCTCGGCCAAACCATTAACCACCAGTTGATAGGACTGGGCTTACCAGAAGTTCCTCCACCACCGTTTTGTATATATATAATCCATACGCGACAGACGAGTCATTCACACATATGTACACCACGATTGTTTAGGCTACCACATGAGGAACCCAACCCGTAGGTTGATCTCTCCTACCGAGGCTACCACACAATAGGGACACACTGGGCTCACGAAGATAAGCATCAACTAACATGTAGTCATCACAGTATACTAACTAACCATAGCATCAAGTATATCAAACAAGCATGGAAATCATAATATAACATGCTACTCTATACTATATACTCCAGTTAGCCCCACTCACCGATATCGGCATCACTCGGTAGTCAAATGTCACCGAGTCTTCTCCTCATCTGTATCACCTGAAAACAATACTCGCAAGTTAGTAACTCATCTTCCAAATATTAACAATATCACAATCACAATGTGTGTGTGTGTGTGTATATATATATATATATATACATACACACACATATATACACATATATACATATACATATACTCCATCTTAACTTTAAACCAACTCATAACATCATATACTTATCATTATACAAATGGGCAGCATAACGGTCAAAAATCAACACTTAGTAAAATTTTCTACTGCTAAAGACACTCGGTCGACTGTCAGAGACAGTCGGCCGACTGTACACACTCACTCGGCTGAGTGTCTAGTCACTCGGTCGATGGTCTCGTGTAGACACACTCGGCCGTGTGTCTCACACACTCGGTCGATGGTCGAGTCGGTCGTTCGAGTGTGTAACGACCCGTCCTTATCCACCTGGACGAAGTCATCAACATTTGGTCCCATTGCGATGATTGACTCCAAGTAATATCCTTAAATTGAGCAAATGCACAGCGGAAGACTTCTTTCATACCTGAGAATAAACATGCTTAAAAGTGTCAACCAAAAGGTTGGTGAGTTCATAGGTTTATCATAACAATCATTTCAATATATTAATAGACCACAAGATTTCATAATCATAAACATAATACACTCGCAAGTGTATGTAAAGCATTCTAAGTGGTTGAGCACTTGGTAACCATACTTAACTATTAATCAACGTCGCATATTCC
Source organism: Rutidosis leptorrhynchoides (assembly GCF_046630445.1). Lineage (NCBI taxonomy): Eukaryota > Viridiplantae > Streptophyta > Magnoliopsida > Asterales > Asteraceae > Rutidosis > Rutidosis leptorrhynchoides. The sequence goes on from NC_092337.1 coordinate 115,583,661, forward strand.
CTTTATTATGAAATCTCACTACACTGTACCAAGTGTAGCCTACAAAACGAAGTACTGTGCAACCGTTGAATACTGGTCGTCCAGTCCGGTTGGGGTTGTCAGGCCCGATAGATCTATCAACAGGATTCGCGTTTACAATGTCACATGTAAATAGTAGTTACCAAGCTATTAGGTAAGATATGCAGGGTGGTATAACTCAACGTAGAATATATTTTAAGTACTTGTGTCCATCTCGTAAACATTTATAAAAGCAGCACATGTATTCTCAGCCCAAAAATATATATTGCAAAAGCAATTAAAAAGGGAGCAAATGAAACTCACCTAATGTATTTTGTAGTAAAAATACATATAACACCATTAATCAAGTATAAGGTTGGCCTCGGATTCACGAACCTATATCATTTGTGTACTTATTAATATGCATAATTGTAATCGAACAATTTCTAGGTTGTTATTATTAATAATATACTAGTTATATTATTTTTCTGTTAATAATATATATTTTAAATAGTAACAATATTAATTTAGTTAAGTTTTGTTTTAAACATATTTTTATATAATCATCTTTTGTTTGTCAAATTAATGATAATAATATTTATACTTAGTAATAAAATGATACGATTTTATTTAAGATAATAACATTAGTATTATCAATAATAATAACAATCTATAAATGATTCTTATATTAATAATAATAACAATAATAATAATACTTATGATTCAATTACTTTTAACAATAATAATCTTAGCATCAACAATAATAATAATAATAATAATAATAATAATAATAATAATAATAATAATAATAATAATAATAATAATAATAATAATAATAATAATAATAATGATAATAATAATGATAGTTATAATGTTAATAATAATATTAACAATAATAATTCATAATAATAATTAATAATTAATAATAATATTAATAATAATAGAGTTTAGAAACTACCTTAAGAAGTTCTTAAAAAAAATGTCAATAGCGGGAATTGAACCCGCGACCTCCCAGATACCCGAACACTCCCTTAACCATTCCTCCAGTCCCTTATTTCTGTTTTTAATACCCAGTTCTTTATATATAAACCGTATCCTTCGTTCTTCATCTTCTCCCTTCCAAACCAGTCGATCAGAAACCAGGTTATAGCTAACTATTAATTATTGTTTTAGTTTTAGGGTCAATATCTGTTACAGATACGAGTATGGGTAATTAAAACAAATCAAAACAGAAAAAAAAATTGACTGTAACAGTCATTATACTCAAACGATGAACATAACAAAACCCTTACACTGATTTTGATTTTTAGGTCGTTTCAGTTTATAACTCCAACATGAATTATGTTATAAATGATTTATAGAAACTTATGATATCAGTAATTTGCCTTGAATCAAAACAAGTATTGCGAATTTAAATGAAGAACAGAAAGTTGTCTTTTATTTCCAAAAGCTTTGATTCAAAAATTGAAACGCGATAGGCTGAATTAGGCGATGAAATCTTGGAGGTAGTTTAAAGGAAACATTTATAACAGAACTTCATTAAGGGATTTTGACATTAAACTCATTTTCGCTGTTTTAAAAAAAATGAATGAAGAACAGGGACCGACGGGTTCAGGGAATTTTCTGGGATAAATATCAATCTATTTATGGCTGTAACTGTTATAATTGATAGTGAAGATGGAAGAAACAGATGTGTCATTTAAAAATACAGATCAATTCGATTGTTAAATATAGATGGTTAGTCGACAGCTGTATCACAAGTTTAACAGAGTTTTCTGAATATGAACAAAAATAAAAAGAAATCTGATAGTGATAGGAAGTTTACACCAAAATATCTACTTTTATATAACATGTATCTGCATTTTCCTATCTATATATAACAGTATTTGCATTTTATTTATCTGTATTTTATATATCAATCTTAACAATTAATAATTATGTTAATTAATAATATTAATACTTTTAATATTATAAATTCTGATAAATAAAATAACAGTAATGTAATAATTTTATTATTATTATTATTTTTTTTTTTTTTTTAACGATAATGATAATAATAATTTTAATTGAAAAAGATAATTTTAGTAAAAGTAAATAAACAATCATAATAATAATTATAATGATAGTTTTAAGCATTCTTATAATTATATTTATATTTAACATCTTTATTTTGATGATTATAATATTTTAATTATAAATATAACAAATACAATAATAATAATATTAATATTAATAATATTAATATTGATATTTGATATTAATAGTAATAATAAAAGTAATAACAATATTCCTTAACAACTATATTTTCAACTCTTAATTACATTTAATATATTAATTTACAATTTATTAATTATATAATATATATTAATTATAATATATATATAATAAATTATATTTAATATTTAATATTCATACAATGTACATACAGTCAGCAATCATATTTATATATATATATATATATATATATATATATATATATATATATTTATTGTAACAGTAATTTAATTATATGTATTTTAAATTTTTAATATTAAATAATAATAATATTTAGTGCCTTTTATAAACAATACATCTAATACACATAATTGTTCGTGAATCGTCAGGCATGGTCAATGGGTAATTAATTACCTAAGTATAGATTTCAAACTTCCTGGACTCAACATCATAGATTTTGCTTATCGTGTCGGAAACATATAGAGATTAGGGTTTAAATTTGGTCGGAAATTTCCGGGTCGTTACAGTACCTACCCGTTAAATAAATTTCGTCCCGAAATTTGATCGAGGTCGTCATGGCTAACACTAAAAATGTTTTCATGACGAATATGAGCTGATAATTAAAGTTTTATCATTATTGATTAATATAGATAAAATGATTCGATCATGTGAAGCGTACGAGTGAAGCTATCACAAAAGAGTGAAAAGTTTCGTCTTAACTTTTGACGTAGTCATTGTGGATTTCCGAAATTCAAGGGATTTAAAAGAAAATCTTGGAAATCTATAGGATTTGATTTCTTCGGGATTTATGGAAAATTAGAATCCTCTTTAATTTAATGCCATTATCTGTCTCGATTGCTTTGTCTGGTATCTTCTCTATAAATGAGCTTCTTTCGTTCCATTATTTTCACCACTCCAATTCTTTCTTTCTCGATCCATACTTTCAAACGATTGTGAAAATGCTTAATCCAGTTCTGATCCTTGTCCTCATCCTTACTATCGCAACATTCATTCTCCTTTTCCAACTTTCACCAAAGAAATCTACTTTCTTCTACTTCGCCTTCGGGGTTATAGTGTTTTTAATTCTCCCGTGTCTTTATGTTGCGATAAACATTAACATACATGGTTTGTAATTTATGCGTTGTTATCGGGATTTATATTCTCCCTTATATTTTGAAGCTTTATGCTTTTGTTTTCTCTTCCCGACTTCAAGTCAAGCGAATAATGGTCCAGAATTCGTAGATATAGAATTTCAAATGATTATAATGTTCTAAGCAGGAAGGAACGTGATAGCACGATTTGATTTTCAAATTTATCAAAATTACTGAAGATAGAACTATCAAGAATATATTCTTCTTGATATGTTCAGAGGTTATGTAGAATAAAAGAGTTATGTAACATGACACATGATGAGGGCAAGGTGTGTGAACCATCATCACATTCCATTAGAAATTTAGCATGACTTACTGTAATATAATCACGTTGGCCAAGTGTCATTATATTATACTAACTCATGCTTCAATTCCCAACACTTCTCCACAATTCATTCATAATTTATACTTAGATTTTACAGAAGTTTCCAATATAATGGAATACAGAAATACAAGAGGTAGATAATTTCGGACAAGAATATTTATGAAAATATCCTCTGAAATATCGAAGATATTTTTGATGATATTTTAGAGTTTCTAAGTTCGAAGCTTGATGAAGAAAAATTTTCCGCAAGATTTTAACGTGGCACCGAGCAAAATATTCTCTAAAGATTTCATCGGATCCAGATTTTCCTGGATTTTATAGAGTTTGGTCCTTGTATTTGTTCTTTGTTTCCTTCATGGTTAGCTAAATCCGTTTTTCAGTACCAATTTTTCTATCGAGCGTTCCCAACACTCCATTCTTTATCATCAAACTCTTGACCATTTAGGCCATCTATAATTTTACTGTTTCCTCTACATTTAATGCAGTCGTATCTGAATCATCGGTTATCAATCCGAGGTGATTTCAAGAGAATTGTGTTTTTAGATGATTAAACGCTGATGGTAATATGGTGGAATATGAAAGGTTCCCCGGTAACGATAAAATAGCACGCATATATATCAAAGTTATAATAAAGCAAACCCGAATGAAAGTTGAAGTTGACTGGCTGGAGCTGTGACAAAATTTGCTACTTTGAAAGGGATTACCAAATTATTTTGGGTAATAATAACACTAAAGGAATTAACACAGCTACGTGTTAAACGTTTACTCAGTTCCCGAGGGTTTTTCAGGTGCATAACTATATACATAAATCTTTTCTTCCGTAGATGAAGTGTGGCTGGTTCATCCTCTCGATCGAGGTGTTTTCAAGAATCATGAGAGATTTGAACATGGATTGGAATCGCCAAGATTCAAATGAGGTTTAAGATGAAATCAAGTGGCAAACTTGAAGAAATGTTTAGTTTCATATGTTACAATCAATATTTTAATTCATTTTAATTGTCCAATATTATTAGTCCACAGTCGATAGTCCACAGTTAACAATCCAATAATTCATATATAGTTTAATATATAATATTCGAATTAATTAATACGTTTCGTGACCCGTATACATCTCAGACTCGATCACAACTCAAACTATATATATTATTGTAGAATCAACCTCAACCCTGTATAGCTAACTCCCGCATTACTGCATATAGAGTGTCTATGGTTATTCCAAATAATATATATAGATGCGTCGATATGATATGTCAAAACCTTGTATACGTGTCCCGATATTAGAAATGCGTAAAAATAAATAACAGAAATTAAATGACGATAAATAAAGTGCGTAAAGTAAATAACAGAAATTAAATGACGATAAGTAAAATTGCGAGAATGTAAATTGCGATAAATAAAATGTAACCAGTTATCTAGGAACAGTTAGCTAGGAACAGTTAGCGTGGATTCTTAACAATATTTCAATTAGTTAATTCGTTTGTTTCTAACAAATTTTATTTTGTCCAATGTTTTCTTCATTAAGCCACTTGTTGGATTCTGATAAGTCAAAATCCAAATATGAAATTGAATGAAAATGGTTATTCTGTGATTAACGGATTCGTATATTTGCGGAGTTGAATAGGATAGATAACGGTTGTTGAATCGGAATTGAAGAATGTACAGTATAACATGTTAATGTGAGATCTAAATATTTCTAGGGTATTACCTACCCGTTAAAATATTCTCATCATTAATAGTTTGTACAAAAGAATTTTTAATTACAATCTTTATGAAAACATCTATACATATATATTTTCTTCAGATGTAATCATGGATTTAATGAGTTAATATAATACTAACTCATTTGATTTATGATTAGAACTAGAACACATAATCTCTAAGACTTTAGGGATTACATAATCGCCATGTAGAACGAAAATAAACGATGTAGAATGATACGTAGAACGAAGATTATGTTCGGGGTATAGATTGTGATGTTGAGGCGTGTGATGCGGATGTTGTCGTTGGTGGTACAGATGTTGATGCTGGTGGTACAGTTGGTGCCGGTGATATTGCTGAAGCTGGTAAATTTTGTACCATATTCTCCAAATTGATTTCTCGAGCGCGAAGTTCGTTAACTTCTTCCATTACTCCGGGATGATTGTCGGTCGAAACGAGCGGCTGAATGAGATTAAAAATTTTAGATAGAATATAATCTTGGCGAGATATTCAGAAAATGAGAGAGAAAATAGTATTACGAACAGGTTCGCCGGTGAGTGCTTCAGATTCTTCGCCAAGAGGGGAATGTGGTGGATGGAAAGGATCGCCTTCTTCTCGTTTCCATTGATTAAGTCAACTACGAACCCATCAGATGAATTGGGGATGACTGATCGGTTGATTCATTCTGGTGACGCTGATAGGTGAAACTCCATATCGAGATAGCTGTTGGAATCCGAGGAATTCGAACTAGTTGAGGGATTCATCTCGTACGATCAGATGAAAGACTTTTCGATATGAAATATATTATAGAATGTAGATTAGTACCCTGCAATACATAATTTACATATGCATATATAATACTAAAATCCCATAAGTTACGGAGAAACCTACGGAAGCTGTCAGACAAAGGTAACAATAACAGATACGCTAAGATATGAATTTATCTATACATTGTCTACGCAATAGAGGCAGTAAGACATGTCTAGACTAAGAATAATAAGCAGGTAATTTTCTAAGGATGATAAGCAGATGATTTTTGACTAGAAATGATAAGCAAAACTTTTGACATGCATACACGGTCGAAGTCCAGACTCACTAATGCATCTAAACAACTATCAGTTAGACACACTAATGCAAGACCTGGTTCGCTAAGACCACCGCTCTGATACCACCTGTAACGACCCGTCCTTATCCACCTGGACGAAGTCATCAACATTTGGTCCCATTGCGATGATCGACTCCAAGTAATATCCTTAAATTGAGCAAATGCACAGCGGAAGACTTCTTTCATACCTGAGAATAAACATGCTTAAAAGTGTCAACCAAAAGGTTGGTGAGTTCATAGGTTTATCATAACAATCATTTCAATATATTAATAGACCACAAGATTTCATAATCATAAACATAATACACTCGCAAGTGTATGTAAAGCATTCTAAGTGGTTGAGCACTTGGTAACCATACTTAACTATTAATCAACGTCGCATATTCCCTTTATTATGAAATCTCACTACACTGTACCAAGTGTAGCCTACAAAACGAAGTACTGTGCAACCGTTGAATACTGGTCGTCCAGTCCGGTTGGGGTTGTCAGGCCCGATAGATCTATCAACAGGATTCGCGTTTACAATGTCACATGTAAATAGTAGTTACCAAGCTATTAGGTAAGATATGCAGGGTGGTACAACTCAACGTAGAATATATTTTAAGTACTTGTGTCCATCTCGTAAACATTTATAAAAGCAGCGCATGTATTCTCAGCCCAAAAATATATATTGCAAAAGCAATTAAAAAGGGAGCAAATGAAACTCACCTAATGTATTTTGTAGTAAAAATACATATAACACCATTAATCAAGTATAAGGTTGGCCTCGGATTCACGAACCTATATCATTTGTGTACTTATTAATATGCATAATTGTAATCGAACAATTTCTAGGTTGTTATTATTAATAATATACTAGTTATATTATTTTTCTGTTAATAATATATATTTTAAATAGTAACAATATTAATTTAGTTAAGTTTTGTTTTAAACATATTTTTATATAATCATCTTTTGTTTGTCAAATTAATGATAATAATATTTATACTTAGTAATAAAATGATACGATTTTATTTAAGATAATAACATTAGTATTATCAATAATAATAACAATCTATAAATGATTCTTATATTAATAATAATAACAATAATAATAATACTTATATTCAATTACTTTTAACAATAATAATCTTAGCATCAACAATAATAATAATAATAATAATAATAATAATAATAATAATAATAATGATAATAATAATGATAGTTATAATGTTAATAATAATATTAACAATAATAATTCATAATAATAATTAATAATTAATAATAATATTAATAATAATAGAGTTTAGAAACTACCTTAAGAAGTTCTTAAAAAAAATGTCAATAGCGGGAATTGAACCCGCGACCTCCCAGATACCCGAAAACTCCCTTAACCATTCCTCCAGTCCCTTATTTCTGTTTTTAATACCCAGTTCTTTATATATAAACCGTATCCTTCGTTCTTCATCTTCTCCCTTCCAAACCAGTCGATCAGAAACCAGGTTATAGCTAACTATTAATTATTGTTTTAGTTTTAGGGTCAATATCTGTTACAGATACGAGTATGGGTAATTAAAACAAATCAAAACAGAAAAAAAAAATTGACTGTAACAGTCATTATACTCAAACGATGAACACAACAAAACCCTTACACTGATTTTGATTTTTAGGTCGTTTCAGTTTATAACTCCAACATGAATTATGTTATAAATGATTTATAGAAACTTATGATATCAGTAATTTGCCTTGAATCAAAACAAGTATTGCGAATTTAAATGAAGAACAGAAAGTTGTCTTTTATTTCCAAAAGCTTTGATTCAAAAATTGAAACGCGATAGGCTGAATTAGGCGATGAAATCTTGGAGGTATTTTAAAGGAAACATTTATAATAGAACTGCATTAAGGGATTTTGACATTAAACTCATTTTCGCTGTTTTAAAAAAAATGAATGAAGAACAGGGACCGACGGGTTCAGGGAATTTTCTGGGATAAATATCAATCTATTTATGGCTGTAACTGTTATAATTGATAGTGAAGATGGAAGAAACAGATGTGTCATTTAAAAATACAGATCAATTCGATTGTTAAATATAGATGGTTAGTCGACAGCTGTATCACAAGTTTAACAGAGTTTTCTGAATATGAACAAAAATAAAAAGAAATCTGATAGTGATAGGAAGTTTACACCAAAATATCTACTTTTATATAACATGTATCTGCATTTTCCTATCTATATATAACAGTATTTGCATTTTATTTATCTGTATTTTATATATCAATCTTAACAATTAATAATTATGTTAATTAATAATATTAATACTTTTAATATTATAAATTCTGATAAATAAAATAACAGTAATGTAATAATTTTATTATTATTATTATTTTTTTTTTTTTAACGATAATGATAATAATAATTTTAATTGAAAAAGATAATTTTAGTAAAAGTAAATAAACAATCATAATAATAATTATAATGATAGTTTTAAGCATTCTTATAATTATATTTATATTTAACATCTTTATTTTGATGATTATAATATTTTAATTATAAATATAACAAATACAATAATAATAATATTAATATTAATAATATTAATATTGATATTTGATATTAATAGTAATAATAAAAGTAATAACAATATTCCATTACAACTATATTTTCAACTCTTAATTACATTTAATATATTAATTTACAATTTATTAATTATATAATATATATTAATTATAATATATATATAATAAATTATATTTAATATTTAATATTCATACAATGTACATACAGTCAGCAATCATATTTATATATATATATATATATATATATATATATATATATATATATATATATATAAATATATATATATATATTTATTGTAACAGTAATTTAATTATAGGTATTTTAAATTTTTAATATTAAATAATAATAATATTTAGTGCCTTTTATAAACAATACATCTAATACACATAATTGTTCGTGAATCGTCAGGCATGGTCAATGGGTAATTAATTACCTAAGTATAGATTTCAAACTTTCTGGACTCAACATCACAGATTTTGCTTATCGTGTCGGAAACATATAGAGATTAGGGTTTAAATTTGGTCGGAAATTTCCGGGTCGTTACAGTACCTACCCGTTAAATAAATTTCGTCCCGAAATTTGATCGAGGTCGTCATGGCTAACACTAAAAATGTTTTCATGACGAATATGAGCTGATAATTAAAGTTTTATCATTATTGATTAATATAGATAAAATGATTCGATCATGTGAAGCGTACGAGTGAAGCTATCACAAAAGAGTGAAAAGTTTCGTCTTAACTTTTGACGTAGTCATTGTGGATTTCCGGAATTCAAGGGATTTAAAAGAAAATCTTGGAAATCTATAGGATTTGATTTCTTCGGGATTTATGGAAAATTAGAATCCTCTTTAATTTAATGCCATTATCTGTCTCGATTGCTTTGTCTGGTATCTTCTCTATAAATGAGCTTCTTTCGTTCCATTATTTTCACCACTCCAATTCTTTCTTTCTCGATCCATACTTTCAAACGATTGTGAAAATGCTTAATCCAGTTCTGATCCTTGTCCTCATCCTTACTATCGCAACATTCATTCTCCTTTTCCAACTTTCACCAGAGGAATCTACTTTCTTCTACTTCGCCTTCGGGGTTATAGTGTTTTTAATTCTCCCGTGTCTTTATGTTGCGATAAACATTAACATACATGGTTTGTAATTTATGCGTTGTTATCGGGATTTATATTCTCCCTTATATTTCGAAGCTTTATGCTTTTGTTTTCTCTTCCTGACTTCAAGTCAAGCGAATAATGGTCCAGAATTCGTAGATATAGAATTTCAAATGATTATAATGTTCTAAGCAGGAAGGAACGTGATAGCACGATTTGATTTTCAAATTTATCAAAATTACTGAAGATAGAACTATCAAGAATATATTCTTCTTGATATGTTCAGAGGTTATGTAGAATAAAAGAGTTATGTAACATGACACATGATGAGGGCAAGGTGTGTGAACCATCATCACATTCCATTAGAAATTTAGCATGACTTACTGTAATATAATCACGTTGGCCAAGTGTCATTATATTATACTAACTCATGCTTCAATTCCCAACACTTCTCCACAATTCATTCATAATTTATACTTAGATTTTACAGAAGTTTCCAATATAATGGAATACAGAAATACAAGAGGTAGATAATTTCGGACAAGAATATTTATGAAAATATCCTCTGAAATATCGAAGATATTTTTGATGATATTTTAGAGTTTCTAAGTTCGAAGCTTGATGAAGAAAAATTTTCCGCAAGATTTTAACGTGGCACGGAGCAAAATATTCTCTAAAGATTTCATCGGATCCAGATTTTCCTGGATTTTATAGAGTTTGGTCCTTGTATTTGTTCTTTGTTTCCTTCATGGTTAGCTAAATCCGTTTTTCAGTACCAATTTTTCTATCGAGCGGTCCCAACACTCCATTCTTTATCATCAAACTCTTGACCATTTAGGCCATCTATAATTTTACTGTTTCCTCTACATTTAATGCAGTCGTATCTGAATCATCGGTTATCAATCCGAGGTGATTTCAAGAGAATTGTGTTTTTAGATGATTAAACGCTGATGGTAATATGGTGGAATATGAAAGGTTCCCCGGTAACGATAAAATAGCACGCATATATATCAAAGTTATAATAAAGCAAACCCGAATGAAAGTTGAAGTTGACTGGCTGGAGCTGTGACAAAATTTGCTACTTTGAAAGGGATTACCAAATTATTTTGGGTAATAATAACACTAAAGGAATTAACACAGCTACGTGTTAAACGTTTACTCAGTTCCCGAGGGTTTTTCAGGTGCATAACTATATACATAAATCTTTTCTTCCGTAGATGAAGTGTGGCTGGTTCATCCTCTCGATCGAGGTGTTTTTAAGAATCATGAGAGATTTGAACATGGATTGGAATCGCCAAGATTCAAATGAGGTTTAAGATGAAATCAAGTGGCAAACTTGAAGAAATGTTTAGTTTCATATGTTACAATCAATATTTTAATTCATTTTAATTGTCCAATATTATTAGTCCACAGTCGATAGTCCACAGTTAACAATCCAATAATTCATATATAGTTTAATATATAATATTCGAATTAATTAATACGTTTCGTGACCCGTATACGTCTCAGACTCGATCACAACTCAAACTATATATATTATTGTAGAATCAACCTCAACCCTGTATAGCTAACTCCCGCATTACTGCATATAGAGTGTCTATGGTTATTCCAAATAATATATATAGATGCGTCGATATGATATGTCAAAACCTTGTATACGTGTCCCGATATTAGAAATGCGTAAAAATAAATAACAGAAATTAAATGACGATAAATAAAGTGCGTAAAGTAAATAACAGAAATTAAATGACGATAAGTAAAATTGCGAGAATGTAAATTGCGATAAATAAAATGTAACCAGTTATCTAGGAACAGTTAGCTAGGAACAGTTAGCGTGGATTCTTAACAATATTTCAATTAGTTAATTCGTTTGTTTCTAACAAATTTTATTTTGTCCAATGTTTTCTTCATTAAGCCACTTGTTGGATTCTGATAAGTCAAAATCCAAATATGAAATTGAATGAAAATGGTTATTCTGTGATTAACGGATTCGTATATTTGCGGAGTTGAATAGGATAGATAACGGTTGTTGAATCGGAATTGAAGAATGTACGGTATAACATGTTAATGTGAGATCTAAATATTTCTAGGGTATTACCTACCCATTAAAATATTCTCATCATTAATAGTTTGTACAAAAGAATTTTTAATTACAATCTTTATGAAAACATCTATACATATATATTTTCTTCAGATGTAATCATGGATTTAATGAGTTAATATAATACTAACTCATTTGATTTATGATTAGAACTAGAACACATAATCTCTAAGACTTTAGGGATTACATAATCGCCATGTAGAACGAAAATAAACGATGTAGAATGATACGTAGAACGAAGATTATGTTCGGGGTATAGATTGTGATGTTGAGGCGTGTGATGCGGATGTTGTCGTTGGTGGTACAGATGTTGATGCTGGTGGTACAGTTGGTGCCGGTGATATTGCTGAAGCTGGTAAATTTTGTACCATATTCTCCAAATTGATTTCTCGAGCGCGAAGTTCGTTAACTTCTTCCATTACTCCGGGATGATTGTCGGTCGAAACGAGCGGCTGAATGAGATTAAAAATTTTAGATAGAATATAATCTTGGCGAGATATTCAGAAAATGAGAGAGAAAATAGTATTACGAACAGGTTCGCCGGTGAGTGCTTCAGATTCTTCGCCAAGAGGGGAATGTGGTGGATGGAAAGGATCGCCTTCTTCTCGTTTCCATTGATTAAGTCAACTACGAACCCATCAGATGAATTGGGGATGACTGATCGGTTGATTCATTCTGGTGACGCTGATAGGTGAAACTCCATATCGAGATAGCTGTTGGAATCCGAGGAATTCGAACTAGTTGAGGGATTCATCTCGTACGATCAGATGAAAGACTTTTCGATATGAAATATATTATAGAATGTAGATTAGTACCCTGCAATACATAATTTACATATGCATATATAATACTAAAATCCCATAAGTTACGGAGAAACCTACGGAAGCTGTCAGACAAAGGTAACAATAACAGATACGCTAAGATATGAATTTATCTATACATTGTCTACGCAATAGAGGCAGTAAGACATGTCTAGACTAAGAATAATAAGCAGGTAATTTTCTAAGGATGATAAGCAGATGATTTTCGACTAGAAATGATAAGCAAAACTTTTGACATGCATACACGGTCGAAGTCCAGACTCACTAATGCATCTAAACAACTATCAGTTAGACACGCTAATGCAAGACCTGGTTCGCTAAGACCACCGCTCTGATACCACCTGTAACGACCCGTCCTTATCCACCTGGACGAAGTCATCAACATTTGGTCCCATTGCGATGATCGACTCCAAGTAATATCCTTAAATTGAGCAAATGCACAGCGGAAGACTTCTTTCATACCTGAGAATAAACATGCTTAAAAGTGTCAACCAAAAGGTTGGTGAGTTCATAGGTTTATCATAACAATCATTTCAATATATTAATAGACCACAAGATTTCATAATCATAAACATAATACACTCGCAAGTGTATGTAAAGCATTCTAAGTGGTTGAGCACTTGGTAACCATACTTAACTATTAATCAACGTCGCATATTCCCTTTATTATGAAATCTCACTACACTGTACCAAGTGTAGCCTACAAAACGAAGTACTGTGCAACCGTTGAATACTGGTCGTCCAGTCCGGTTGGGGTTGTCAGGCCCGATAGATCTATCAACAGGATTCGCGTTTACAATATCACATGTAAATAGTAGTTACCAAGCTATTAGGTAAGATATGCAGGGTGGTACAACTCAACGTAGAATATATTTTAAGTACTTGTGTCCATCTCGTAAACATTTATAAAAGCAGCGCATGTATTCTCAGCCCAAAAATATATATTGCAAAAGCAATTAAAAAGGGAGCAAATGAAACTCACCTAATGTATTTTGTAGTAAAAATACATATAACACCATTAATCAAGTATAAGGTTGGCCTCGGATTCACAAACCTATATCATTTGTGTACTTATTAATATGCATAATTGTAATCGAACAATTTCTAGGTTGTTATTATTAATAATATACTAGTTATATTATTTTTCTGTTAATAATATATATTTTAAATAGTAACAATATTAATTTAGTTAAGTTTTGTTTTAAACATATTTTTATATAATCATCTTTTGTTTGTCAAATTAATGATAATAATATTTATACTTAGTAATAAAATGATACGATTTTATTTAAGATAATAACATTAGTATTATCAATAATAATAACAATCTATAAATGATTCTTATATTAATAATAATAACAATAATAATAATACTTATGATTCAATTACTTTTAACAATAATAATCTTAGCATCAATAATAATAATAATAATAATAATAATAATAATAATAATAATAATAATAATAATAATAATGATAATAATAATGATAGTTATAATGTTAATAATAATATTAACAATAATAATTCATAATAATAATTAATAATTAATAATAATATTAATAATAATAGAGTTTAGAAACTACCTTAAGAAGTTCTTAAAAAAAATGTCAATAGCGGGAATTGAACCCGCGACCTCCCAGATACCCGAACACTCCCTTAACCATTCCTCCAGTCCCTTATTTCTATTTTTAATACCCAGTTCTTTATATATAAACCGTATCCTTCGTTCTTCATCTTCTCCCTTCCAAACCAGTCGATCAGAAACCAGGTTATAGCTAACTATTAATTATTGTTTTAGTTTTAGGGTCAATATCTGTTACAGATACGAGTATGGGTAATTAAAACAAATCAAAACAGAAAATTTTTTTTGACTGTAACAGTCATTATACTCAAACGATGAACACAACAAAACCCTTACACTGATTTTGATTTTTAGGTCGTTTCAGTTTATAACTCCAAATTGAATTATGTTATAAATGATTTATAGAAACTTATGATATCAGTAATTTGCCTTGAATCAAAACAAGTATTGCGAATTTAAATGAAGAACAGAAAGTTGTCTTTTATTTCCAAAAGCTTTGATTCAAAAATTGAAACGCGATAGGTTGAATTAGGCGATGAAATCTTGGAGGTAGTTTAAAGGAAACATTTATAACAGAACTGCATTAAGGGATTTTGACATTAAACTCATTTTCGCTGTTTTAAAAAAAATGAATGAAGAACAGGGACCGACGGGTTCAGGGAATTTTCTGGGATAAATATCAATCTATTTATGGCTGTAACTGTTATAATTGATAGTGAAGATGGAAGAAACAGATGTGTCATTTAAAAATACAGATCAATTCGATTGTTAAATATAGATGGTTAGTTGACAGCTGTATCACAAGTTTAACAGAGTTTTCTGAATATGAACAAAAATAAAAAGAAATCTGATAGTGATAGGAAGTTTACACCAAAATATCTACTTTTATATAACATGTATCTGCATTTTCCTATCTATATATAACAGTATTTGCATTTTATTTATCTGTATTTTATATATCAATCTTAACAATTAATAATTATGTTAATTAATAATATTAATACTTTTAATATTATAAATTCTGATAAATAAAATAACAGTAATGTAATAATTTTATTATTATTATTATTATTTTTAACGATAATGATAATAATAATTTTAATTGAAAAAGATAATTTTAGTAAAAGTAAATAAACAATCATAATAATAATTATAATGATAGTTTTAAGCATTCTTATAATTATATTTATATTTAACATCTTTATTTTGATGATTATAATATTTTAATTATAAATATAACAAATACAATAATAATAATATTAATATTAATAATATTAATATTGATATTTGATATTAATAGTAATAATAAAAGTAATAACAATATTCCATAACAACTATATTTTCAACTCTTAATTACATTTAATATATTAATTTACAATTTATTAATTATATAATATATATTAATTATAATATATATATAATAAATTATATTTAATATTTAATATTCATACAATGTACATACAGTCAGCAATCATATTTATATATATATATATATATATATATTGAAAGGATCCGAAACTAATCATCCGGACATCGTCCATATAGATTAAAAACGAATTACAATAGTTGATAACATCGCGAGGTACTTGACCTCTATATGATACATTTTACAAACGTTGCATTTATTTCTTAAAGGCAATCTATTATTACATCGAGAGTTGACATATTAGCCTAACATTTTATAACAACCAAATGATCTAATCTGCCATTTTCATAACAATAGTCTTTAATGAACTTCAATGACTCGAATGCAACGTCCTTGTATCATAGCTTAAATGGTCCCAAGTAGTATCCTTAACATGAGCTAATGCACAGCGGAAGACTTAATTCGTACCTGAGAATAACATGCTTTAAAACGTCAACATAAAGTTGGTGAGACATATAGGTTTGATGCTAGCAGCGTTATAACAATGGACCACAAGATTTCGTATATAATCATTTCAATAAAAATATTCTAAGTGGTTGAGCACTTGGTAACCATACTTAACATTTAATCACGTCGCATATTCCCTTTAATATGAAATCTTACTACACCGTACCAAGGTGTAGTCGCAAAACGAAGTACTGTGCAACCGTTGAATACTGGTCGTCCAGTCCGGTTGGGGTTGTCAGGCCCGATAGATCTATCAACAGGATTCGCGTTTACAATACCGCTGTAAATAACAGTTACCAAGCTACAGGGAAGTATGCCAGTGGTACAACTCAACGTAGAATATATTTTTCAGTTACTTGTGTCCATAACGTAAAACATAAAATACATGTATTCTCATCCCGAAATATTTAGAGTTTAAAAGTGGGACTATATACTCACTGTTGTCTCGAAGATATATATATTTTTGACTTGGTCTTCCGGTTGATATCACGAACCTATCCATATATAATATATCAATATATTTTCATTTTAAACAAACATCTCGTATATATATTTATAATACTTTTAATACTTTGAATAATTCCTTAGTCCGTAGTTAGCGTTTCGATGTTAGTAATTCAATTTTAATGGTTCATTTTTAGATGTTTAATATACCCGCAATAAATAAACCCCCAACGAAATAAATAAAACTCCCATAAAACCCCATCGTATATGTGTTGGTCGAGATTAATCTTGACCCATGGTACCGGTGTTGTCAAATGACGTGTTGCGTACATAAAGTACCGGTGTTGTCAAATGACGTGTTGCGTACAATCATGGGATCTTATGATTAATCTTCTCGTGTTGTTTACGGGTGATCCTGAACCATATGAAATTGAATTATGAGTACATATATATAAAATATCATGTTATCTTAGAAATATGTGATTTATATCTTTTTTTTCCAATTGATCCCGTAGTTGAAATGATCTAGGATAACCAATTTTGTTTCGGTCATAGTTTCTTCGTTACAAGTCCGTTTTCGTTGATTCAAATTGCCATCTTCTTGGATCGAGTTCTTCTTTAAGACTATGAACTGTAAATACCTTGGTTTGTATTCAAAATCATACGGCATAAGTGAAACATTAGTGAAACATATGAAGTTAAACATTTTGTTACAAAAAAAATCATTTAATGACCATTTTTCTAAAAATACTTATACTTTGAAAAACCAAGTTTTACCTTATTAAATTAGCATATATTTAAGTTATATTACAGGTCTTGAAGTATTTTAAAAGTTAAGTTAGAAGGATCTATTTAGTTTGCAAACAAGTTTGAAAACATTCAAACTATGTTCTTGTTGTTAAACTTTTGTACCACAAAATAAGATAGCTATATATATATGAATCGAACAAGGTTATGAACATAGATTCTACCTCAAGTTCCTTGGATAAGTTTGCTGTAAAAGAGGAGTAAGAAGCTAGAATCAAAAGGGTGATAGAAGTGGATGAAAGATTGGAAGTAAGTTGGTGTTCTTGGAAGGTTTTCTTGAAGTGTTTTTGTATGGTTTTCTTATGGTGTTTATGTAAGGTTTTTGAAGCTAGATCTTCTTAGAACTTTACTGAATTGTTGAAGGTGTTTAAGGGTTATAAGTGTGTGTGTGTTTTAGCTAGGAGATTGAAGTAGTAAATGAATCAAAATGATGATACATATATACTCCTAAAAATGTGATCTTTAAGGATAACATGACAAAATTTTAGTTTGTAATCTTATGTATTTGTCAAACAATAATACAAAAGCAATTACCTTATACCTAGGGTAGTAACAAGGGCTGGTTAGGTGGTGATTTGATGTGTATATACCAATAGTAAATACGTATAGAAGCTAGGTATGATACGAGTACAAATACTCTAGATATACGTATAGAAATTTTGTGAAAAATGGAATGAGGATTCAAATATAGCTATCTTTTGTGAATACACTTATATGATTTTATGTATTTAAGTCTTAAAAGTGAGTAAATACATTACTTATACGATATATGTATAAACATTATAAGTCTTAAGTATTTATGTCAAATAACGTTACGTATAGTTATCGTTTTGAAAACTTAAGTTAGTAGTTTCAAAATATACTTATAACTTATAGTTTTTGATACAAAATAAGATATTAAAACATTCATTAATCATGTTAAATATGTATATATACATATATATATGCAAACGTATAATTATCATATATTGTATAGTTCGTGATATCGTCGGTCAAACTAGACGGTCAAACGTTGTGTAAAACTCTTTTCGGAAATATAAATCTCGACAATTTGGATTACTTATCATGTTGGTAAGTTTTAATTTATGTAAATATTAATCTTATAAGTATAGAACGATCGAAAAAAAATGCGGGTCAACTTTAGGGTTTTTGCTTATCGTGTCGGAACCATATAGAGATTAGAGTTTAAATTTGGTCGGAAATTTCCGGGTCGTTACATATATATATATATATATATATATTTATTGTAACAGTAATTTAATTATATGTATTTTAAATTTTTAATATTAAATAATAATAATATTTAGTGCCTTTTATAAACAATACATCTAATACACATAATTGTTCGTGAATCGTCAGGCATGGTCAATGGGTAATTAATTACCTAAGTATAGATTTCAAACTTTATGGACTCAACATCACAGATTTTGCTTATCGTGTCGGAAACATATAGAGATTAGGGTTTAAATTTGGTCGGAAATTTCCGGGTCGTTACAGAGTGTCTAGAGACACTCGGGCGACTGTCTATATCTGTAGGTGGTGATGAACAAGGTTACGGGATTCACCTACAAATCAATCAATTCTTGCTCTAGAGCTCGATTATAATCTCAAAACTAACCAAATCGAAGACACTAAACATGTTGAAACATAAACCCACAAGATTTTGACTCAAACAACATCAAATCTAACCATTTTGACCCAAATTACACATTTTAAAGACTTTTTTGCTCAGTTGGTCCCTCTATTATACCTCAAATCGCTACTTTGGTCCCTCGGTTTTTAATTTTTCAATCAGCGTCCCTTAATTATTTTAATTTTTCAATGCGAGTCCCTCTGTCAAATTTCTGTTAAAAAGGTCCGTTAACCCTTGTCATGTGCAATGCATGTGAGGGTAAAATAGTCTTTTTACTCTTCTTCTTCAATATAAACGAGGGACCACTGGCGCAAATTTATTTTATAATTATATATTTTTAATTTTTAATTATATAATTATAATATATAATATTATTGAAATATAAAATCATCTTTTTACCATTCATCTTCATATTAATCTGAAACCCACCTGCTCAATTTGTTCTTCCCCAAATTACAAACCTAATTCAAATTACCAATACGGAAAACAATTGATTACACCAAAAATTACCAACAATCGATTAAACTATGAATATTCTCATGTACCTTTTCAAGATTCATGATCTTTAAAATTTAAGACTAAACAATATATTCACAAATTGAAACAATACATACACCAGTTCTTCATCCTCATCATCATCATCATGAAAATTAGGGTTTATGTGTTCATCTGCTATTGAAACAGGTTTTTAATGCAACGATTAACATATTTTGATGAAGAACAGTGAAATAACCTTCAAATGAACTTAAAATATGATTTCAAAAATCGAACATTTTTAGCTCTTGATTCCTTCATAAAAAGTGTTTGTAATCACCCTAGTAACACTCTAAAAGTATCAATCATACCTGTAACAACACATATTCCACGAATTGAAATGTTGACCGAGATGAATACATGTTTGACTTTTTGAATTCGAGTTCACTTCAGCAAGTTATTAACTCGAGATCAATCTACTTGAATCTGTTGTTTCTCAAATCTGAAAGAACACGAAGCTTAGGAATAGCATATAGATCATGTTCCTGTATTCAATTCGTGTTATGATTCATCAAATGACCAATTACCCAACAATTCAACCGAGCATAACCTTTGATTTTTCTTTTTTATAGTTTTGTTTTTTAGTTGTGATTTGGTTTTATAATAAATCGTAGATATGGTATATAGCTTAGTATAGTTTGATTACAACAAAGTTATTATCTTGATCGCGTAATTATAAGAATTTTTTATTTTTCATAAATTAATAATATATAATATAATATATAAATAGTAAGACTTTATTTATAAAAAAATGGTGTTAATTATATTATATATATTAATAAATATATACTACGTATAATATATCTATCTTTGTATTTTTATGTTATAAATTTATAAAAACAACAAATTATAAGATATTTATTATTTAAAATAACAAAATTATATCATATAAACATATAAGTAAAAAATATATAAATTATAGGATTTTTTGATTTTTTTTGCGTCGGTGGTCCTACGTTATTAGTGAACAACAGAGTAAAGAGACTATTTTACCCTCACATGCAACTCACATGATGGGACTTAACGTTCGATTTGGATGGCAAGTTGAGGAAGGGACTCGAATTGCAAAATTAAAATAATTAAGGGACGCTGATTGCCAAATTAAAAACCGAGGGACCAAAGTAGCGATTTGGTGTATAATAGAGGGACTAACTGAGCAAAAAAGTCTTTTTTAAAACTTACATAAAATCATCATTTTCTCAAATATTAGAGCATGAAATGTTCTGATTCTCACCTTGATAGAATCGGTAAATCACAAGGAACAAGATAGTAAGAAAGATTCGAGCTCAAGAACAAGGATTTAAGATCTAGGGTTTGATTGTAGGTGAAAGTAAAGGTACGGGTGTGTTTGGAAATTTCTAGAGGGATGAAGATGAATGAGATCACAAGCAGTACATTATTCACTTTATTGGGTTTAATTCCTACACTGTGCAACACACGGGTATTTGTCAGTTATCTGATATCTTTCGTACGTCATCTGGCTACCCAAACGAAGTTCAAATTAAATAAACAAACCTGTTCTGTAACCCTTGTCACAAACTAGTCCTAACCACATCATCAATTAATAATAAATATTAAATAAAATAAAAGCATATAATAACGCAACACAAACTTAAGGGCAAACTAGTAATCTTACAGCTAGGCCCAGTTGAAGATGTTACATGTGGTATATCATTACTCATAAGCAATCCATGTGGGTGCGTTGGATTCATTCGTATAGGCTTACAAATAAAAGTTTTTGGGAAGTTGATGTTCCTGCTACGGCGAGTTACGAGTGGAAGAATATCTTGAGCATGCGTAAGGTGATTCGGCCGTATATAATCAATACACGTCGTCTTGGCATGATACTTTGTGTAATTATGGACACCTTAGTGGGTTGCTGTCACATAGAGAGATTCATCAATCGGGTTTTGTAAACAACTCCACTATTGCAGATCTCTGGTCAGCGAATGGATGGAAGTGGCCTTACTCTTAGGTCAATCGGTTTCCTCTATTGATGAATATTCGTCCTCCAGATTTGAATAAAGAAGATGCTGTGTTTTGGAAAGACTTTAACGGGGAATTGGTTGAGTTTTCTACTCGACTGGCATGGGAGACCTTGCGCTCTATGTGGTATTCAATTATTTGGTTTCCTCAAGGTATTCCATGTTACTCGTTCAGTATGTGGTTACTTGTTAAGGAGAAGTTGAAGACGCGAGACAAACTTAAAGCATGGGATATTGGGACATCGCAGACTCTAAATGCCTCATGCGCCTTGTGTAATGTTCAACAAGATTCTCATGATCATTTATTTTGTGAATGTCCATTCTCTATACGGGTTTGGAGTCTTGTGGATCAGTTCATTACAGTGCAGATTGCTAGTTATAAATGGCGTGAGATATTGTCATTGTTAAATGGCGTGGCAAACAGACGAATGGCTCGAGTGGTTGTCACTAAACTCTTATTGTCCGCTTTTGTGTATTTCATATGGCTTGAAATAAATGCTAGGATGTTTAAGTCTGAAAGAATAAATCCGGATCAGGTGTTCAATATTATCTTCTCGAATGTCAGGCTCAAGTTAATGTCCATGAAGTTTAAGGACTCGCAACAAGTTCGAGAGTTAAAGCAGAGATGGAATATTTAATCGTCTTTATTTGCTTCGTGTTGCGTAGGTTGTTTTTGTATGGCTTGTAGGCGTTATGATTGGCGAGTATTGCCTGGACATTCGGATGGAAGGTGTTAGCCTATCTTCCGTGATAGTAATTTTTAGTTTATCTTTAACGATATTTACCGGGTGAAAACACTTTACTCAAAAGATAAACATAAAAATAAATAAATAAATAATAATAATAAAATAATTAGAAAAAAATAATCCTTTTCCATATGATAATAATCTTTGCCATAAATAAGAATTATTTTTTTCATATTTACTAAAATTTGGATAGCAAGCTAAAACTAACTTAGATAACAAGCTAAAACTCAAAATCAAGTAGATCAAGTCAAGCTAGTAAATAAAGGAAAATCACTTTTAGGTTCGAATAATCTATCACTTAATGGTTCTGCTTTTCCAAAAAAAAAAAAAATCTATCACTTAATAGGTGTACAATCCAACCTCATAACCCATTTAAAAATGTAGATTAAATTCCTCAATTACCCTAAATGCTAACAAAAGATCATATATCTTGTAGTGTAATTATAAATGATTTAGCTAGTCGTTTATCGATCTAACTAGATGATAAACATGAAATCTATTGAAAGCATGAAATATTCCCATTAATTAAACAATTGGATTGCATGCATTTGTATCCTTGTTTTAAAATGGCCGTTGTTTGCTCAATATTCTAAATTATTAATAATTAATTAAGATGTTAGGTTTCATATCACATGTCTTCATATGATCATATCATATTATCATGTCGAATCAGTTACGTGGTACTGTATTAGTTTGATATACTAATTAATTACTCCGTATTAATTAATATAATCAGAAAAGAAATCACACTTTACTCAGCATTGTTATTTCGAATTAAATTAAGGATTTACGTGGTACTACGGAATACTCTATAATATAATTTATACTGAGAATAATTTATGCTTACATTATCCTTTTTTTTATTAGAAGAAACCTCAAATGTATTTAGCTTATTAGGAGTTATGGAGTATATATTATTCATTGCAACTATTTCTTATTACGAGTACGTTCTTTATTTTAGCAGTTCATATTCAAAAAACAAACATTAAAAAAAGAAACTGCCAAAAAAGGCAATTCCAGAAATAAAAACAAAACAGACATTACAAACTGTAGTTTTTAGAAATATAAACTCATATATAATACGAGTAAAAATGTAACAATACTTCCAATATGGAAAATGTTTAAAGGGCTAAAAAACGACGTCGTCGCGAAATAATCACCCTCAAATTTCATCATACCATATATCCGTATCTACAAAAACAACCACATTTTCTTTTAATCAG
Source organism: Rutidosis leptorrhynchoides (assembly GCF_046630445.1). NCBI lineage: Eukaryota > Viridiplantae > Streptophyta > Magnoliopsida > Asterales > Asteraceae > Rutidosis > Rutidosis leptorrhynchoides. Next base: position 115,607,559 of record NC_092337.1, read on the forward strand.
CTGTCCGTACGATCGCCCATCAGTCACCCGGTGATCACTCCGGTATAACATCCAACATAACCTTAAAATTTTGTCGTTTTCCACCACCGCCGTAACTAGTCTTATTGGTCAACCCAACATTCGAAACATCTGCCACCTTACTCGACGAATACGATGTCGTCGTAAAACAAACATTCTTTCGCCTTCTACGACGGGCCCCACACTTAGCCAACGCGGCACTAGCTTTAACCGCCAATGCAGCCATTTCTTCTGGTTGAAGAGGGTGTTTAAGATTAGTCAACGGAAGAGCAAAGTAGAGCTGACCGAGTTGAAGTTCTTCGTTGTCTTTGATGGGTGAAACGACGTCGTCAAAGTCCATTTCGTCCGAGTTGCAGATAAAAGTAGATGGGTACTTGTTGATGACGTGGGAGACTTTGATTGGTTGAGAGAATTCTTGTAGGGTTCCGTCGGGTAGGATCAGTTTTGCGGTGGCTATGGACGATGTTGAGTGGGTTGATGTGCAAATTCCCATTTTTGCATGGAGACTTATTTGGGTTTTGATTAAAGAGTAGTGTGGTGGGTGAGTTATATATATAGAAGAAATGGAGAGAGACAGCATCGTAATGTGAACCACCTCACCACGTGGCTAACCCTAAATAGCTAATAGTAACTTTTAAAATATAAAATATTAAATTACATGTCATGAACATAACGAGTGTTTTGTATGACTCCGTTTTAAATGTAGCATCAATTTTTACATATAGTTCGTTTTTTTCACAAAAAAATTAAGCAAATACTAGAGTTCTATTTAATAGATAGAAAGGAAGAAAGTAGAAATAATTTTACTAGGAAATAATAAAGGATCGTTTTTACGATAAAGAGTTTGTTAATACTCTAAAATCATTTAATGATATACGGCTGTTGCCCTAAACTTATAGGGAAACATTTGTTTCTTTTTACTTTTTATTTGTAACACAGAAACCGATTAACTCTAACAAATAATGTTATGTTTTTGAAGAATAATGAATGTTATTATGTTTTTAAGTAAAATGAAAGAAAATGAATAAATAAGTTTAGTTGCATTTTACTTGCAAACTAGACTTACTTCATTTTGTTTTCGATCACCTTTTTTTTTTTTTTTTTGTTCTTTTATCACAAAATTCGAGAACATAGCCTAAAATAAGTATAAGTATCATATAATAATATCGCTTATAAAATTACGCATATTTTATTTAGACGCCTCTCTCGTCATCAAAGCTAGCAAAGAAAAATAGAATTCGATAACTATTACGGAGTACTACTTTGTAGCTTCTTTAAAAAATGAAGAGATATAGGGAGTAATAAAATGAGAAACTAAGTATTACACAATATTTACACAATTATAATCTCTCAATAATGTAGCAATTGAATTGATGTACCCTAAAATACTCGAGTAAAAAAAGTTCTCTTTCATACTTCTATGCCTTCTTTACTCCGGAGTAGCTAAACATTAAATGGATATATTTGCCTTTTGACCATCATTTTCTCTAATAAAATGACACAGTCACTACTTTCAAGTCTTATACGGAGTATATTTTACAATTAAAAAATGTTCTCAAATTATTCAAGAGCCCGAATTTAAATGGTCCAAGAATGCATGCTAAATCCTTTAACAATTTTAAAAATCTTCTCAAATTATTCAAGAACCCAAATTTAAATGCTCCAAGATTGCATGCTAAATCCTTTAACAATTTTAAAAATGTTCTCAAATTATTCAAGAACCCAAATTTAAATGCTCCAAGATTGCATGCTAAATCCTTTAACAATTTTTGTTGAATCATTAATTTTTCATCAATATTCAGAATTATTAGTGTCACTTAGAATTAAATTTATTCAAAATCTTTTAAATATCAAATTTAATTCATTCGACACTTAATAATTTTGAACATAACTTACCAATACAAGAGCTATAAGTAATTTCAAATTTCAAAGTGTCATTAAATAGAAAAGAAACATATATATGATATATTTAATTCGTGTATTTTAAGCACCAAGCTGGATGTAGGAGATGACAGGGTGTGTGTAGAGAGGTCGTTATTTTGCGGGACGATCTAAAATGACCCCTGATTTGATATCTAAAATTTATAAATCCAAATAGCATGTCGTCTTTAATTTGTCGCTTTGCCAATTTGGGTCACAACCTAATTAATTCATTTAAATTACACCACAAATTAAACTTGCCGTTTTCATACTACTCCGCGGCGTATAGTTGATATATGTGTAGGGAATAATTCTTTGTAATCACATTTATTTAGGGTCCTTATTTGTTACAACTAGTAATTACAATTATAATTAACATAACTATTGAAATGATCCGGAAACCACGAGTTTGTTTAAACAAAATCAATTTAATGATATGTGTTAAGTATTAAGTGAATGTCAATATTAAAGTCATTTAATTTAATGACCCGTGAAATCACAAATTCCGACTAAGAAACTTGTCGTTGTTTTTACAAACATATTGATGTACTTAACTTATTCAGAATAAATGACTACATTCATTCTTTCATCACCATCTTCTAATTTTCAACGCAGTTACTGTTTTTCTTGTCATAAAAACCTGCATTAAAACCTTTTATTAAGACATATAGTTCGGATACATATGTAACGTAATTAATCCCGTAAAGAGTACCCATATTTGAATAATAATAATAATAATAACAATAATAATAATAATAATAATAATAATAATAAAGTTTGCTTAAAAATTGAGTATTTATATCTTTAATAATAATTATTAGTAATAACAAATGTCTCTTAAAATTTTTTTAAAACTTAAAATACAATTATTAAATAAAGTTATACAATATGCTTCAAAGTTTGTACATGTGTCCATGAGTTGTTCTGTAAAACATTGTACAATTTGTTAAAAAGTTTGTACATAAGATCATGGGGGTACATGTTCTGGGTATTTATTTGTTTTGATTTTGTATCTTTTTTTTAATTAGAATTAATTTTATAATGTAAATCAATAAAATGATATTATCGGTTTGTATTTGTTTTTGTCTTGTATATATAATTTAAAATCATAAAATATTATTGTCATCAAAATAGGCATGTATATATTGTCGGTATTATTATGTGTTTTTATTTTGTATTTTGTTTTAAATTTTAATTAAGTAGAACTAATATATAAAATAATAATGACATCATCGTTATAAAAATTAAAAGGTAATTAGTAAAATGATGACATCATTATATTAGAGGTTTATATGAATATATAAATATAGATGTATCCTCATTTTACTATATTTAAATTTACAAACATTTTTTAATTAATTGTGAAATATAAAAAAATAATACTAAATTTCTTTATTCAAATTTAGTATTACTATTTATTAATGATAACTATAAGTTATGAATAAATAATTAAGTTAAATATATAGCATATGTGATGATAGTTTTAAAAGCTACGTTTAGCGTTCTATTTATTATATTTATTATACCAATAATAATAATGTTAATAATAACAAAGATAATGATAGTAATTATATTATAATAATAGTAATAGTAATAGTAAAAATAATACTTCATCCGTTTCATCTTAAGTGTCCACTGTTAATTTATCAAAGTCTTTTTCTGTTAACTTTGTCCGTAAATATTTTTAATTGTGTTATATAATATTTGATGGAAATTATATGAATGAATTGAGTGTTAAATGTGATTTCATTTATATAATTTTATAAAATATTATATAACACAAATAAAAATATTTATGTTCAAAGTTAACAAAGAAAGACTTTAAAAAGTCAACAGTAGACACTTGAGATGGGACGGAAGGAGTATTAATAATAATATAATAATAATACTGTTGAGTCCCCAAAATAATTAAGGATTTAATTATGATAAAAATAATTTATTTGCACTAAAATGTAATGTGCAGCCAGCACAAGTTTGTTTATGTATAGACAGCAGATATCGCTGTGTCAAGTGTTTAGTATGGTGCATAGTCTACCAGCACAAGGTAGATAGTATTCTTCAATTAGCACAGGATGTGTACCCAGCAATTCAAGAATCTCAAGTGACTCAGCAATGAAGAACCAGCATAGCTGGAATGCAGCTTACTACACAAGACAGCTATGCTCCATTACAAGCATAGTGGTTTTCTGAGTGGTCTACATCAATTGTACTATTCAACAGAAGTCAAAGACAAAGTTGAACAGAAAAGGACACGTGTCGGCGGCTGACAAGTGACCTTACAAGACCATGTGGGAAATGCAGAAGTTTAACGCATGTGCAGACATGTGTTATCCTTTGTCAACGCCTAGTGAACACGACATTCTATTTATTTAATCAAATAGTGATGCCAAACCGAATTGTGGTGTTCCTGCAAATAGCTACCAAAGAGGAAAGAGGAGTGCACGCTCTCTGATGCAGTTGTCCTCACAAGTACAGACATCCTATGTACCAGTGGACAATAGAACAATTACACGGTTAATAGGATTATTATAAATTTGTGTATCCACTATTGTAACAACTAGTGGTGTGAGTTTATTTTACTTAGAGTCCAAATGCGTAATAGCTTAAAATATTCTCTATAGCTATACTTAGGTAAATCTGTATCAACCAACTATTATTCCGCCAAGGATAGTTGTAATTCTTTGTGATTTAATCAATAAAGAATAAACCGTTGAAAATTACCTTTGACTTTATTTAATTTACTTGCTTGAATACTAAATTGTCTAAACCGTTTAAGTTAATAAAGAAGAATTGTACTCACTCCCCATCTACAATACTCCAGTTGTTTATCAAGGGACCAACAACTGGTATAAGAGCTTCAGTCTTGATAATTTAATATCTTGGATCTGAATTCTCACATGGCTGCATATTCAAATACAGCTTACCTTGAAAATGGCTCATCCAATAGACCACCCAAATTTGATGAAGATGAGTATGAAACTTGGAAGGCCAGGTTCATGCTTCACCTTGAGTCTATTGACCCACTCATGCCTGGTATTGCCACAGATGGTCCATTTATCCCAACTGAGACTATTGATAGTGTTCCAGCTACTGCTGACACTCCGGTAATTCCTGGCCGAGAAGTTGTTCTCACTCCAGAAAAATAGAATGCTGAGGACAAACGTCGTGTTGGACTTAATCCTAAGATCAGAACACTGTTAGCTATAACATTACCTAACCATTTGTTCAAACTGATTAAGGGAAAGTTGAATGCTAAGCTTATGCATGTTTGACTATCTAGATGTTACTTATGAGGGCATGGATGAGGTTAGATAGAACAAGATTATTGCTTTGAAAAGAGAGTATGAAATGTTCTTTATCTATAAGAATGAGACCCTTAAGCAAACCGTCATTATGTTTAACTCTTTAGTTGTTGACCTGCTTACTTTGAAAATCATATATACTGATTTTGAACAAGTAAACAAATTCATTGACTCACTGCCTGCTAAATGGAAACCTGTTACTGACCTTCTAAGAACCACCGAGACTTTAAAGAACTTTAACATGTCTTCTCTCTATGGTACACTTTGGAACCATGAGAAGGCAGAAGCTAAACTTGAACTAAACTTGAAAGAAAACTTTAAGCCTGCCCCCACCACTTCAAAATCTTCTAAAACAGATAATACTGCTCTTATTGATGCTGCTAAAAAGAAAGCTCAAAAAGCTTTACTGGTTCAAAAGTTGATAGTAGAAGAAGAGTCAGCTGAAGACGATGTGGAGAGTGGTACTGGGTCTGAAGAAAGCAGTGATGATGAATATGATGTGGAAGGGTTTGTTGAAGGTATGGCTTTGCTGGCTAGGCAGTTCAAAAGGTTCAATCGTAATAGAACCAGCAAGTCATACAAAGGGAGTAAGAAGCTAAGTGCGAGGTATAGTAGTAAATCAGTCAAAGCTCCTAAATCTGAGTGTTACAATTGTGAGAAGGTTGGACATTTTGCTGCTGAATGCATGTCCAAGAAACCTTAAAATTCACATGCTAACTCCTTCTCAAAAGCTGATAAGTACAAAAACAAGTAAAAAACTATGAAGGCTCAGATGAAGGAAAGTGCAAAGACTGATAAGAAGGGAAAGAAGCCAGAAAAGGTTCTAGTTGCTGAGCATCATGACTGGGATGAAACTAGCTCTTCTTCATCTTCTGACAGTGATACTGATGATGATGCTGGTTATGCTTCTGGTAAAAATTTGTGTTTGATGACCAAGGAGGTTGAGGAGTCTGATGAGGATGATAATGGTAGTACAATTGTGATTAATATGAGGGAAGCTGACCCGAAAAAGGATTCACCTCAATGGAAATCTGAAATGCTGTATAAGGTTGATAATTTTCGAACTTATACTGATGATGAAAAAGCTGAAATGTTTGACTACCTAAGAGTTGATCTATGTAGAGGTAGTAAACGTGAAGAATTTTTGAAAAATGATAACAAATCTTTGAATGAAAAAATTAAAGGCAAAATCGATGAAATTAAAATCTTGAAGGATGAAATTTCAAAACTTGAAAAACAAAATTTTGCTTTAAAGTCTCTTCACGTTGAGGCAGCAGATGTTAAGAACCAGCTAAACGACCTCAAAAAGATTGTTGCCTCATGGTGTACATCTGCTTAATGCACAGCTAATTGTGTAAATGAGCAGGTGCCTGCCCAAGTTGAAGCCTTCTTCGCTGGTGACTATAATGCTGCTGCTCTTGAAGAAGTTACTTTTATGGACCCCATTCTTGAAACTGATCCTGAAGCTATCTTGCCAAATATTTTTGCTAAGATAGTTAAGGGTAAAAAGGTCTTAACAAATAAGTTTGTCAGACCTACAGAGACCCCACCATCATCTATGAAAGAAATCTTGGAGAGTGAAGTAAAAGCTAAGGAAACCAATACTTCAATTGATGAAACTACTGATCCCTCAAACATTTACTATATGACTCACAAAGAAAGACAAATCAAGAAGGAAATAACTGAGAATAACAAGAGAAATCTAAAGTCAGTTAAATCTTCTAGCTGTCTGACTGCTGAGCCTATTGCTGAAAGTCATACTTGCCAAACAGTAACTGCAGACAAACCAGCAAATCTTGATGCTGGGAAGTCTAAAGTGACTCCCGCTGGTCAACCAGCAGCTAAAGACAAACCAGTAACTTCCCACACTGGTAAGTCAAAATCCAAAGGCAAAGCAGTAAATCGTGTTAATGGTACTGGTTCCAAGCCAAAAGCTGCCCATAAGGGAAAAGCTAAAACAGTAGTGTCAGGTACTAAAACATCTATTGTTGAGTTACTGACTGTGAAGCTCGACCAGCTGCTACTGGCAGTCACCCAAAGCCAGCAGCAGATCCAGTCACCCAGTACTTCTACTGCAAACCAGCTACCGAGACCAAAAGTGAAAAAATGCTACAAATGTGGCAGCAAAGCTCACTTGTCCCATCAATGTACCAATGTTATGAACCCCAAGGCTGCTACCCCACAAACCAACCAAGCAGCAAAGAAGAAAGCATCAAATATGACTCTTTCAGAACCCATCCTTAGATGGGTTCCCAAAAAGAACTAATCTCTCAGCTACTGTGCAGGGCATTCAAAACAAGCAAATCTGGTATCTTGATAGGGGATGTTCGAGACATATGACCGGATGTAAGTCCCTACTAATGGACTATCAAGAAAAGGATGGTCCAGTTGTTTCATATTGAGATAATTCGTTGGGTTACACAAAGGGTTTTGGTACTTTAACAAATGGGAATATTACTTTTTTTTATGTAGCATATCGTTGGGCTTAAATACAACTTACTCAGCATAAGCCAACTGATAAGTAAAAGTAAGATAGTCCAATTCAGAAAGAAGATTGACACTATTTTTGATAAGATAGGAAGCCACTACTGACAGCTAAAAGGCATGAGAACATGTATCAAATTGACATGAACACAGCAGTCACAACAACTGATACTTATTTCTATTCAAAGGCAGCAGACAACCTCAAGTGGTTATGGCACAAGAGACTCTCACATCTCAAGTTTAAAGATATTCACAAATTATCTTGTAAAAGTTTGGTGTCTGGGATACCAACAATGTCTTATGTGAAGGACAGACTGTGTCCTGGATGTGAAAAAGGGAAGCATCACCATGCCTCATTCAAATCAAAGCAGATTTCATCTGTTGAGAAACCATTTCACCTACTTCATATGGATCTTTTTGGTCCTGTTAACATAGCCAGCTGTAGTGGGAAGAAGTATACACTGGTGATTGTTGATGAATACTCCAGATACACTTGGGTATTCTTTTTGAAGCAAAAGAGTAAAGTTGCTGATGAAATTATCAACTTTATCAAAAGAATGGAACTACTGAATAGGCAACTGGTGAAGTAACTTAGAAGTGATCATGGTACAAAATTCAGAAATGCTACACTAGTAGAATTTTGTGCTGACAAAGGTATTTCATAGAACTTTTCTGCTGTGAGAACACCTCAACAGAATGGTGTTGCAGAAAGAAGAAATAGAACTCTCATTGAAGCAGCAAGATCTATGTTAGCTGAGTTTGGGTTAAAAAACTCATACTGGGCAGAAGCTGTGAACAATGCTTGTTTTACCCAGAATAGATCTTTAATAGTAAAAAGACATCAGAAAACTGCTTATGAAGTTCTCAAAGGCAGAAAACCCTCAATCTCATTTCTTCATGTATTTGGCACTCCCTGTTTCATTCTAAACAATAGGGATCAGCTAGGAAAGTTTGATGCTAAGGCTGATGAAGGTATATTTCTCGAATATTCCAACATGTCAAAGGCATATATGGTTTTCAATAAAAGAAGGGGTTGTTTTGAAGAATTCATTAATGTTACATTTGATGAAACTGCCCCTACTTCATCTTCTAGTCAAGAAGATGAGGAGTTACTGTTTGAAGAGTCTGCTCAGCAAGCTCTAGATGATGAAGAAGAACCAAGAAAAAATCCCTCACCAATCCATGTTGCTGGGTTCTCTGATGATGATATGGAACACGCTGTTCCATCTGTGTCTAAACCAAGTGGACCTACTGGCTCTACTGAAGTTTTACAACTTGAGCATAGGTCTACTAGTTCTGAAGGATCACAAGCTGGTACTGGTTACACTCATAATGAATAGCTGTCTCCCACTGCTGCTCATACCTCTGAACCAGCTAACGATCAAGATGCTGTGTGTTCCACAACAAGCTCACCTATTCATAACACTAGATGGACAAAGGAGCATCCAATTGAATAAGTTATTGATAATCTGGCTAGTGGTGTTAAAACAAGAAGACATGCAACCAGCAACTTTTGTATGCATGTGACCTTTGTATCTACCATTAAACCTACATGTCCTGAAGAAGCAATCAAAGATCTAAGCTGGGCAGGAGCTCTGCAAGAAGAGATCTCCCAGTTTGATAGGAATAAGGTTTGAACATTGGTACCTAAACCAGATGATGAAACGAAGAAGTTCATTGGTACCAAGTGGGTTTTCAAGAATATGATGGATGAAGATGGGATTATGATCAAAAACAAAGCTAGATTGGTAGCTCAGGGTTTCAAACGGGAAGAAGGATTGGATTATGGAGAGACATATGCACCAGTGGCTAGGATGGAAGCTATTAGATTCTTCTTGGCATATGATGCTAAGATGAACTTTAGGGTATTACAGATGGATGTTAAGTCTACATTTCTAAATGGGAAGCTGCAAGAAGAAGTCTATGTCAAACAGCCTCCTGGTTTTGTAAGCAGTAAATATCCAGACCATGTCTACAAGTTAGACAAAGCTCTATATGGCCTAAAACAGGCACCAAGAGCATGGTATGCAACACTTCATGTGTATCTCACTGGTTTAGGTTTCAAAGTTGGAACAATTGATACCACTTTATTCTCAAAGGAGATAGATGGTGATCTCTTGCTGGTACAGATATACGTAAATGATATTATTTATGGATCAAAAAATGAACAACATTGTCAAGATTTTTCAAAACATATGTCAAAGACATATGAAATGAGCTTACAAAGAGATTTGCAATACTTTTTAGGATTTCAAATTAAACAACTTGATGATGGAATTTTTATAAGTCAAGATAAATATATCAAAGATATGTTAAAAAAATTTGGTCTGACCTGTTTAAAAGATATAGGGACTCCAATGGCAGCATCTATCAAAATAGATGTTGATCCCAATGGTGAACCCGTCAATATCACTGAATATAGAGGTATGATTGGGTCCCTACTTTATCTCACAGCCAGCAGACCAGATATTATGTTTGCCACATGTCTCTGTGCCAGATATCAAGCTGATCCTAAAGAGTCACATATGCTAGCAGTAAAAAGGATATTTAGGTATCTGAAAGGTACTGCTAAACGTGGTCTTTGGTATCCCAAAGACCAGGATTTTGAGCTAACTGGGTATTCAGATGCTGACTTTACAGGGTGTAAAATAGACAGGAAAAGTACTTCTGGTGGTTTCCAGTTACTGGGTGGTAGGATAGTCAGCTGGACGAGCAAAAAGCAAAATATTGTGTCCACATTTACTGCTGAGGCAGAATATGTTTCCGCTGGTAGCTGTACTGCTCAAGTACTATGGATGCAAAGCCAGCTGAAGGACTATGGTGTTCATGTTACTAAAACTTCAATCTACTGTGACAACACCAGTGCAATTGCTATTACCAACAATCCTGTGATGCATTCAAGGACTAAGCACATTGATGTTCGATATTTATTCATAAGGGATCATGTTTAAAAATGAGATGTGGAGCTACATTTTTGAAACAACCCAACCCGATAACCAACCATTAGCGTACACATTTTTTTTAAAAACATAAAGGCAGACCACACCTGCCAGGCTTAACCCGTGACGCGGGGACACTGGCTGCGGTGCGGCCTAAAAAAAGCCCTGATGATCAGGAACCATCAAAACCCTCGACCCCCATGTTCTCTTTTGACCCGCGGCGTGCCCCCAAGGGCCGCGACGCGGCTTAACACTTGGTCTGATGTTGACTTACATTTAATTACACAAGTTTCAATTTAAGCAACCACAAAACACCGATTGACTCTAAAACATGTTTAATGACATAATACATAATTTAAGTCACTTTAAATCAACGATATAAGTTCCAAAATCCCGGGACCACCTGGACCCATTTAACAAAACCCAAACGACACTTTCGACCCAAAGTATTTAAACTCTACAAAAGACCGAGCATGGTGATTGGGGATATGCTACCCAATCCTAATCAATCCAAAAACACGCCTTCTAAAGCAACCTATGCAAGTCCACTAGTCCCCACGCTTACCCGAGCCACCACCTCCATGCGAATCTATAAGTCAACGAGAGGGTAAGCTAACGCTTAGTGAGTGAGAATATACTACATACATATATATGCATAAAATGGACACGCCACACAATAATAAACAAATAGCACATACCGGGGCATCCAAGCATAAAGGCAAGCTAATCTAAGCATACCGTACAATCGCTATACAACAAGCTAATAATATCAACAATGTAAGTACACCAACGATGATATGTACAACGCCAATAAGCTACACCCGGAGGGTTAGTCTAATGCCCCGTCCTAATCCATCTGGACGAATACATTACATTTGGTTACATCGCGTGGTACTTGACCTCTATATGATACATTTTACAAACATTGCATTCATTTTTAAAAGACAAACTTTCATTAAATCGAAAGTTGACGGCATGCATACCATTTCATAATATATCCAACTATAAATGACTTAATAATAATCTTGATTAACTCAATGACTCGAATGCAACGTCTTTTGAAATATGTCATGAATGACTCCAAGTAATATCTCTAGAATGAGAAAATTCACAGCGGAAGATTTCTCTCATACCTGAGAATAAACATACTTTAAAGTGTCAACCAAAAGGTTGGTGAGTTCATTAGTTTATCATAAATAATCATTTCCATCACTTTAATAGACCACAAGATTTTCATTTCTCATAAATATACGTCCCATGCATAGAGACAAAAATAATCATTCATATGGATTGAACACCTGGTAACCGACATTAACAAGATGCATATAAGAATATCCCCTATCATTCCGGAAAATCCTTCGGACATGATAAAAACAACATCGAAGTACTAAAGCATCCGCTACTTTGGATGGGGTTCGTTAGGCCCAATAGATCTATCTTTAGGATTCGCGTCAATTAGGCGTGCACTAATTCTCAAAATTAGTGATGTTCCCTAATTCCTAGGTTACCAAGTAAAAAAGGGGCATATTCGGCTTCGATCATTTAACCATATAATGTAGTTTCGATTACTTGTATCTATTTCGTAAAACATTTATAAAAATTGCACATGTATTCGCAGCCCAAAAATATAAAGGGTAAAAAGGCAAATGAAACTCACCATACTGTATTTTGTAGTAAAAATACATATGACGTCATTTAACAAGTGTAGGGTTGACCTTGGATTCACGAACCTATATCAGTTATATATATTAACACATATAATCGTAATTCAAATAATTCCATCTATTAATTATATAGTATTTATATATTTAGTGTTGTAGTTTATATATATAATTTGTACTAAATTATAATATATACTTTATTTATATTTATATATCTTATGTTATATGTGTATTTATTTTGTATATATATATATATATATATATATATATATATATATATATATATATATATATATATATATATATATATATATATATATATATATATATATATATATATATATATATATATATATATATATATAATAGAAATGTTAATATTTTTAATATATAATTATAGGTAATATTAATATAATTATAATATAAGTACATTTTTATTTACAAAATATTTATTTGTTATAATAATATAATAATAATAATGATAATGAAATTTTAAATAAAAAGGTAGTTTTAAATAATGAAAATTTTAATAATAATGATACTTTTGAATATACTAATAATTTTAATGAAAATAGAAGTGTAATTTTAATAAAAATGATCATTTCAAAAATAATGGTTCTTTTAATAGTAATAATTGTTATTATGATAATATTAAAAATAATAATAACAATAATAATTTTAATAATGATACTTATATTGATAATATTAATAATACCCATACTAATAATAATAATACTAATAATAATAATAATAATAATAATAATAATAATAATAATAATAATAATAATAATAATAATAATAATAATAATAATAATAATAATAATAATAATAATAATAATAATATTAATAATAATATAAAACTACCTTAAAAGGAACAAGATTTAAAAGAAACGCCGCTGGCCGGGCTCGAACCCGTGACCCCTCGCTCACCCGTCATAACACCAAACCACTCCACCAATGCAGTTTTTCTTAGATTATTATTACTCTAATTCTATTTAAACCGATTTTCTGTTATCATCTTCTTTAACATTAAACCCTAATCATCATCATCTTAAACTAATGTCACCATATTCATCTAATCCTCTTCATAATCATAATCATTATCATCATTCTTCTGATCATCATTATCGTAATCACCATCATTATCACCATTCCTAATCGTTATCACAATCATGTTCTCATTTATCAATGCCGTAACCATCATCATCATACATCCTTCTTATCGATCATAATCATAGTCATCGTTATCTATTATCATAACATAACCTAATTAACACAATTATCTCATCATCATTACCATCATTTACATGATCATAATCATCTTCCATGATCATTATCGTGATTTATCATCCCATCCTTATAGCACGCCATCAATATCACCACATACCTCATCATCATCATTCTTTAAGAAAAGTGTTTGGTTCTTTTAAGGTTCGACAGAAAGTAGCTACAACAGCTATAGCAGCAACACGAAGAAGAAGAAGAAGAAGAAAAAAATACCGTGGCCTGGTTTTGCAGTTAAATGGGTTTGGCGGTTTTTGAGTTTAGGTTGTTGGTCCAATTAATTCACAAGCCCAACAAAAAATGTTATGGCTCGATAATCTAATAAGATTACGGTCTATGGTAGGTTAATCTCCGAACAGAAACAGATACAAAAGAACAAGAATTTGCATTCGCCACTTTACAGCTCAATTTCCACTATCAATTCATAATTATAAAGGACCACTTGCCAACACTTTTGATCATTTGTAATCGTGTTTCATCATACATCATCATTAGGTTATCACCATGAGACCATAATCATCCTATCTTTATCAACATCATTCATGTTTCTGTTAGAATCAGAAAAGCTAACAGAATATATATATACAGTGTAGCAAACTATTCACGTTGTGTGGTGTTCGAATTGGGTTTTTCCTGATGGTGGCGATGGACTTTCGGTCGGACACAGAAAGAATAGTTGCTGAAAAATAGATATTGTAGCAGTTGTAAATCGAAAGTATTGGTGGTGTTTTGGTTGGTTTTCATGTCTAGTTGCTAATGGAGGTTTACGAAGATGAAAAACAGAAAAGAAGAAGGAGAGAGGGAAGTGATATATAGAGAAAGAAAAGATGGTTAGAGAGAGGAGATTGGTGGTTCGTGGTTGTGCCGGGTTGTTCATGGTGGTTGTGGAAATGACCGATGGTGGTCTAGTGGTGGTGATGTGTTCAAATGATGATGGTGGTCAGGTGGTGATGTCTACAACAGAATCAGAAGTAGAAAGACTGAAATGGGTTTCGAATTTGAGGTATTTGAGAGCTTAATCAAGAATAGGGACACGAGCTGTGTTCTTCAAAGATAAATTTTGATGTTGCTGTCTGAGCTTAGATTGCATCTGTAGGGTATTGTATAGTTACTAGAAGATAAAATTACAGCTAATGTAGTTCATCTAATGCTTGTTTGTTAGTTTAATTCACTCGACAACTTTAATCCTGTCAGAAGAAATTTTTAGAATAAAACAATCGATTAAACTGATTTTGTTTGTTAATAAGACTAATTGACACAGGTTCGTACGATTCCAAATCTTTACCCTCATATAAATAATTTAAAGGTGATTGGGACTCATAACAGAATACATATTATCTGTTTATGTATATGTGTATAACTCTATTCTATTTTTTTTAATAAAAAAAACTGTATATGTATTGATATATAATCGTATTATATGTATATATGTATATAGTCGTATGTATTTATATATACCTCAGTGTATTGTACGAGTATATGTATCTGATTATATTTTGTATATATACCTATATTAATAATAGTATCAATATTGATAATAGTTACATAAATAATAATAAGATTTTATAATATTGGTAATAAAATCAATAATACTAATATAAATAATGATAATTATAATAATAATTATAAAAATGATAATGATCATATTAGTAACTAGAATCATAATTATAATAATGTTAATATTAGTAATAACAATATAAATGATAGTTTTTATAATGTTACTTATGATAAATAGGTAATATTAATAACAAAGATAATGACAATTATTAATAACAATATAAACAATGAAATTTTTAGTAATAATAATAACTAATGACATTTAAATTATAACTAAATTATACTTTTAATTATTCTTATAATAATATTTATATATAAAAATCTTTATTTTGATAATCATAATTTTTCAAATAATAATAATAATAATAATATTACTAATTAAAGTAATAATAATATTACAACAATAACTACGTCTTAATTTGTAATTAATTTTAATATATTAATATCACATATTATTTATTACGTAATATTTATTAATTATATAATGTATATATATATATATAATAACGTATATTTATTATTTAAAGAGTTTTCAATTAATATTTACATACATATAATTATATATGCACATCAAGTTAAATATAATTGTTCGTGAATCGTTGGGAGTAGTCAAAGGTCATATGATATTATGAATATAGTTTACAAACTTTGTTACTCAACATTACTGACTTTGCTCATCGTGTCGAAAACTTATAAAGATCAAGTTTAAATTTGGTTGAAAATTTCCGGGTCGTCACAATACCTACCCGTTAAAGAAATTTCGTCCCGAAATTTGAGTGGGATGGTCATGAATAATAGTAAGTATGTTTTCATGATTCATATAAGCTGATAAATAAAGTTGTATTACCATTGAGTAATAAGAATAAGACAATTCGATTACTCGAAGAGTACAAGTGAAACTATCACAAAATATTGAACTGAGGAAAATAAGATTCTTCTTGACTTTTGACGTAATCAGGGTTGAATTCTGGAATTTAAGGAATTTAAAGAAAATCTTTGAAATCTGAATAAAATCTGATTCTTCGGGATTTAAGGAAATCCTCTTTAATTAAATGCGGTCATCTGTCTCGCTTGTTGCATCTGATTTTTCCTTTATAAATTAAACTCTTCCGTTCCATTATTCTCATCATTCCTATACTTTCTTTCTTAGTTCATACTTCCAAACGATTGTGAAAATGCTTAATCCAGTTCTGATCCTTGTCCTCATCCTTACTATCGCAACAATCATTCTCCTTTTCTAACTTCCACCAGAAGAATCTGCTTTCTTCTACTTCGCCCTTGGGGTTATAGTGTTTTTAATTCTCCCGTGTCTTTATGTTGCGATAAACATTGATGTACGCGGTTTGTAATTTATGTGTTGTCATCGGGCTTTATATTCTCCCTTATATTTCGAAGCTCTATGCTTTTGTTTTCTCTTCCCGACTTCAAGTCAAGCGAATAATGGTCCAGAATTTGTAGATATAGAGTTTCGAATGATTATAATGTTCTAAGCAGGAAGGAATGTATTAGCACGATTTGATTTGTCAAATTAAGAGAATCACTGAGAATAGAACCATCAAGAATATATTTTTTTGATATGTTTAGTAGTTAATTAGAATGAAAAAGTTATGTAACATGACATATGATAGTGGTATGATCTACTGTGAACTATCATCACGTTTCATTAGAAACTCAGCATGACTTACTGTAATATAATCACGTTGGCCAAGTGTCATTATATTATACTAACTCATGCTTCAATTCCCTACACTTCTCCAGAATTCATTCCTAATTTATACTTAAGTTTTACAGAAGTTTTCAATATAATGGAATACAGAAAGCACGAGGAGGTATATAATTTCGGATAAGAATATTTATGAAAATATCCTCAGAAATATCGAAGATATTTATCATGATATTTTGGAATTTCTAAGTTCGAAAGTTGATGAAGAAAAATTTTCCGCAAGATTTTAACATGACTTAGGAGTAAGATATTCTCTAAAGATTTCATCGGATCCAGAATTACCTGGATTCTTTGAATTTAGAGTTTGGTCCTTGTATTTGTCCTTGGTCTCCTTCATGGTTAGCTCAATCCATTTTTCAGTACTAAATTTTCTATCGAGCGTTCCCAACACTTCATTCTTTATCATCAAACTCTTGGCCATTTAGGCCATCTACAATTTTGCTGTTTCCTCTGCATTTAATGCTACCATATCTGAATCATCGGTTATCAATCCGAAGTGGTTTCAAGAGAACTGTGTTTTTAGATGATTAAACGCTGATTGTAATATGGTGAATAAAAAAGGTTCCCCGGTAACAATAAAAGAGCACGTATATATATCAAGGTTATAATATGGTTGTTTCGAACGAAAAGTCGAAGTTGACTTGCTGGAGCTGTGACAAAATTGGCTAATTTGGAGGGAGATTGTAAAGTTATTTTTGGTAATAACAATGACAAGGGAGCTAGTACAGATACGTGCTAAACGTTCACTCAGGTTCCGAGTGTTTTCAGGTGCATAACCATTTGCATCAATCTTTTCTTCCGTAGATGAGTTACGGTTGGTTCATCCTCTCGATTTTGGTGTTTTCAACAATCATGAAAAGTTTGAACGCAGATTGTAATCGTCAGGATACAAATGAGGTTTAAGATGAAATCAAGTGGCAAACTTGAAGAGATGTTTAGTTTCATATGTTATAATCAATATTTTAATTCATTTCAATTGTCCAATGTTATTAGTCCACAGTCGATAGTCCGCAGTTAACAGTCCAATAAATCATATATAGTTTAATATATAATATTCGAATTAATTAATACGTATCGTGACCCGTGTACATGTCTCAGACTCGATCACAACTCAAACTATATATATTATTGTAGAATCAACCTCAACCCTGTATAGCTAACTCCAGCATTACTGCATATAGAGTGTCAATGGTTATTCCAAATAATATATATATATGCGTCGATATGATATGTCAAAACCTTGTATACGTGTCTCGATATTTAAAGTGCGTAAAATAAATAATAGAAATTAAATGACGATAAATAAAATTGCGATAAATAAACTGCGATAAATAAAATGTAATCAGTTAGCTAGGAACAATTAGCTAGGAACAGTTAGCGTGGATTCTTAACAAAATTTTTCATAGTTAATTTGTTTGTTTCTAACAAATTTTATTTTGTCAAAAGTTTTCTTCATTATGCCACTTGTTGGATTCTGATGGGTCAAAATTCAAATATGAAATTGAATGAAAAGGGTTATTCTGCGGTGAACGGATACGTATATCGGTGGTTGTAAGTAGGATAGTGAATGACTATTGAATCAGCTTCGAATAATGTACAGTGTAATTTATTAATGTGAAATCTAAATATTCCTCGGGTATTACCTACCCGTTAAAATATTTTCACCATTAACAGTTTGTACGAAAGAATTTTTAATTACAGTCTTTATGAAAAAATATATATACATATATATTTTCTTCAGATGTAATCATGGATTTAATGAGTCAATATGATATTAAACTCATTTGATTTACCGTTAGAACAAGAATATATAATCTCTAAAACATTAGAGATTACATAATTGCCATGTCGAACGAAGATAATTGATGTAGAACGATACGTAGTATGATGATTATAATCGAGTTAAAGAATGAGATGTTGAGGCGTGTGTTATTGATGGTACTGGTGCTGTTATTGATGGTACTGTTGGTGCCGATGATGTTGCTGAAGCTGGTAAATTTTGCACCATATTCTCCAAATTGATTACTCGAGCTTGAAGTTCGTTGACTTCTTCTATTATTCCGGAATGATTTGTCGGTCGGAACGAGCGAATGAATAAGGTTTAGAATTGTGGATAGAATATAATCGTGTTGAGATACTCTGGAAATGAGAGAGAAAATGGTGTTACGAACAGGTTCACCGGTAAGTGCTTCAGGTTCTTCATCAAGAGGTGAATTCTGTTATTGGAAAGGATCGCCTTCTGCGCATCTTCATTGATTAAGTCGACTACGAACCCATCAGATGAATTGGGGATGGATGATTGGTTGATTCATTCTGGTGACACTCCATATCGGAGCTTAGGTGAAACTCCATATCGGAATAGCTGTCGGAATTCGAGGAATTCGAACTGGTTGAGGGATTCATTTCGTACGATCAGATGAAGGATTTTTGATTAGAAATAGATTATAGGATGTAGATTAGTACCCTGCAATATATAATTTACATATGCATATATAATACTAAAATCCCATAAGTTACGGAGGAATCTACGGAAGCTGTCATGCAAAGGTAACAATAACAAATACGCTAAGATATGAATTTATCTATACACTATCTATAAAATAGAGGCTGTAAGACGTGTCTAGACTTTAGGGATGATAAATAAATAATTTTCGACACTAAATGATAAGCAAAACTTTTGACATGCAGACAAGGTCGAAGTCCAGACCCACTAATGCATCTAAACAACTATCAGTTAGACACACTAATGCAAGACCTGGTTCGCTAAGACCACCGCTCTGATACCAACTCTAATGCCCCGTCCTAATCCATCTGGACGAATACATTACATTTGGTTACATCGCATGGTACTTGACCTCTATATGATACATTTTACAAACATTGCATTCGTTTTTAAAAGACAAACTTTCATTACATCAAAAGTTGACGGCATGCATACCATTTCATAATATATCCAACTATAAATGACTTAGTAATAATCTTGATGAACTCAATGACTCGAATGCAACGTCTTTTGAAATATGTCATAAATGACTCCAAGTAATATCTCTAGAATGAGCAAATTCACAGCGGGAGATTTCTTTCATACCTGAGAATAAACATGCTTTAAAGTGTCAACCAAAAAGTTGGTGAGTTCATTAGTTTATCATAAATAATCATTTCCATCACTTTAATAGACCACAAGATTTTCATTTCTCATAAATATACGTCCCATGCATAGAGACAAAAATAATCATTCATATTGATTGAACACCTGGTAACCGACATTAACAAGATGCATATAAGAATATCCCCTATCATTCTGGGAAATCCTTCGGACATGATAAAAACAACATCGAATTACTAAAGCATCCGGTACTTTGGATGGGGTTCGTTAGGCCCAATAGATTTATCTTTAGGATTCGCGTCAATTAGGCGTACACTAATTCTCAAAATTAGTGATGTTCCCTAATTCTTAGGTTAACAAGTAAAAAGGGGCATATTCGGCTTCGATCATTCAACCATATAATGTAGTGTCGATTATTTGTGTCTGTTTCGTAAAACATTTATAAAAATTGCGCATGTATTCTCAGCCCAAAAATATAAAGGGTAAAAAGGCAAATGAAACTCACCATACTGTATTTTGTAGTAAAAATACATATGACGTCATTTAACAAGTGTAGGGTTGACCTTGGATTCACGAACCTATATCAGTTATATATATTAACACATATAATCGTAATTCAAATAATTCCATCTATTAATTATATAGTATTTATATATTTAGTGTTGTAGTTTATATATATAATTTGTACTAAATTATAATATATACTTTATTTATATTTATATATCTTATGTTATATGTGTATTTATTTTGTATATATATATATATATAATAGAAATGTTAATATTTTTAATATATAATTATAGGTAATATTAATATAATTATAATATAAGTATATTTTTATTTACAAAATATTTATTTTTTATAATAATATAATAATAATAATGATAATGAAATTTTAAATAAAAAGGTAGTTTTAAATATTGAAAATTTTAATAATAATGATACTTTTGAATATACTAATAATTTTAATGAAAATAGAAGTGTAATTTTAATAAAAATGATAATTTCAAAAATAATGGTTCTTTTAATAGTAATAATTTTTATTATGATAATATTAAAAATAATAATAATAAAAATAATAATAATTTTAATAATGATACTTATATTGATAATATTAATAATACCCATACTAATAATAATAATACTAATAATAATAATAATAATAATAATAATAATAATAATAATAATAATAATAATAATAATAATAATAATAATAATATAAAACTACCTTAAAAGGAACAAGCTTTAAAAGAAACGCCACTGGCCGGGCTCGAACCCGTGACCCCTCGCTCACCCGTTATAACACCAAACCACTCCACCAATACAGTTTTTCTTAGATTATTATTACTCTAATTCTATTTAAACCGATTTATAGTTATCATCTTCTTTAACATTAAACCCTAATCATCATCATCTTAAACTAATGTCACCATATTCATCTAATCTTCTTCATAATCATAATCATTATCATCATTCTTCTGATCATCATTATCGTAATCACCATCATTATCACCATTCCTAATCGTTATCACAATCATGTTCTCATTTATCAATGTCGTAACCATCATCATCATACATCCTTCTCATCGATCCTAATCATAGTCATCGTTATCTATTATCATAACATAACCTAATTAACACAATTATCTCATCATCATTACCATCATTTACATGATCATAATCATCTTCCATGATCATAATCATGATTTATCATCCCATCCTTATAGCTCGCCATCAATATCACCACACACCTCATCATCATCATTCTTTAAGAAAAGTGTTTGGTTCTTTTAAGGTTCGACAGAAAGTAGCTACAACAGCTATAGCAGCAACACGAAGAAGAAGAAGAAGAAGAAGAGAAAAATACCGTGGCCTGGTTTTGCAGCTAAATGGGTTTGGCGGTTTTTGAGTTTAGGTTGTTGGTCCAATTAATTCACAAGCCCAACAGAAAATGTTATGGCCCGATAATCTAATAAGATTACGGTCTATGGTAGGTTAATCCCCGAACAGAAATAGATACAAAAGAACAAGAATTTGCATTCGCCACTTTACAGCTCAACTTCCACTATCAATTCATAATTATAAAGGACCACTTACCGACACTTTTGATCATTTGTAATCGTGTTTCATCATACATCATCATTAGGTTATCACCATGAGACCATAATCATCCTATCTTCATCAACATCATTCATGTTTCTGTTAGAATCAGAAAAGCTAACAGAATATATATATACAGCGTAGCAAACTATTCACGTTGTGTGGTGTTCGAATTGGGTTGTTCCTGATGGTGGCGATGGACTTTCGGTCGGACACAGAAAGAATAGTTGCTGAAAAATAGATATTGTAGCAGTTGTAAATCGAAAGTATTGGTGGTGTTTTGGTTGGTTTTCATGTCTAGTTGATGATGGAGGTTTACGAAGATGAAAAATAGAAAAGAAGAAGGAGAGAGGGAAGTGATATATAGAGAAAGAAAAGATGGTTAGAGAGAGGAGATTGGTGGTTCGTGGTTTTGCCGGGTTGTTCATGGTGGTTGTGGAAATGACCGATGGTGGTCTAGTGGTGGTGATGTGTTCAAGTGATGATGGTGGTCAGGTGGTGATGTCTACAACAGAATCAGAAGTAGAAAGACTGAAATGGGTTTTGAATTTGAGGTATTTGAGAGCTTAATCAAGAATAGGGACACGAGCTGTGTTCTTCACAGATAAATTTTGATGTTGCTGTCTTAGCTTAGATTGCATCTGTAGAGTATTGTATAGATACTAGAAGATAAAATTACAGCTAATGTAGTTCATCTAATGCTTGTTTGTTAGTTTAATTCACTCGACAACTTTAATCCTGTCAGAAGAAATTTTTAGAATAAAACAATCGATTAAACTGATTTTGTTTGTTAATAAGACTAATTGACACAGGTTCGTACGATTCCAAATCTTTACCCTCATATAAATAATTTAAAGGTGATTGGGACTCATAACAGAATACATATTATCTGTTTATGTATATGTGTATAACTGTATTCTATTTTTTATTTTTATTTTTAAAAACTGTATATGTATTGATATATAATCGTATTATATGTATATATGTATATAGTCGTATGTATTTATATATACCTCAGTGTATTGTACGAGTATATGTATCTGATTATATTTTGTATATATACCTATATTAATAATAGTATCAATATTGATAATAGTTACATAAATAATAATAAGATTTTATAATATTGGTAATAAAATCAATAATACTAATATAAATAATGATAATTATAATAATAATTATAAAAATGATAATGATCATATTAGTAACTAGAATCATAATTATAATAATGTTAATATTAGTAATAACAATATAAATGATAGTTTTTATAATGTTACTTATGATAAATAGGAAATATTAATAACAAAGATAATGACAATTATTAATAACAATATAAACAATGAAATTTTTAGTAATAATAATAACTAATGACATTTAAATTATAACTAAATTATACTTTTAATTATTCTTATAATAATATTTATATATAAAAATCTTTATTTTGATAATCATAATTTTTCAAATAATAATAATAATATTAATATTACTAATGAAAGTAATAATAATATTATAACAATAACTAAGTCTTAATTTGTAATTAATTTTAATATATTAATATCACATATTATTTATTACGTAATATTTATTAATTATATAATGTGTGTATATATATATATATATATATATATATATATATATATATATATATATATATATATATATATATATATATAATGTATATTTATTATTTAAAGAGTTTTCAATTAATATTTACATACATATAATTATATATGCACATCAAGTTAAATTATAATTGTTCGTTAATCGTTGGGAGTAGTCAAAGGTCATATGATAATATGAATATAGTTTACAAACTTTGTTACTCAACATTACTGACTTTGCTCATCGTGTCGGAAACTTATAAAGATCAAGTTTAAATTTGGTTGAAAATTTTCGGGTCGTCACAGTTAGCTACATCACACATCAATATATATATATATATATATATATATATATATATATATATATATATATATATATATATATATATATATATATATATATATATATATATATATATATAACAACGCGAAAACCACCCAAGGTTAACCCTTTAACCCAATACCAAAAGTCAAATACCAAATACCAAATTCCAAATGAAGATTGGCCGAAACTACACGAGCCTTAGTAAATCCGCACCACACGAGACTACTATCTTTACTACCACCACAACATCGAGGTTGGCCGAAACTACACTAGCCTTAGTGAATCCGCACCACACGTGACCACTACCTCAATAAGATGACCTAATCTACACGCGTCATCGTGAATCCGTACCACACGTGATTCACCTCCCAAATAAAAACCAACGGTCCCGGGATTATAAGAATCCACATCATCGGGTTATTCAACTGCATCTCAAATACCTATCCCACGCCATCGGGATTATCCATATCACAAGACCATGTGATATCGTACACACAAAGTATGTACCTCGCCAAAGGTGGTCAACCAAAATCCACAACCCTGCCAATTGGACCTATACACAAGTCCACCTACATGTGAAGTGAGCTCTATAGCCGAGGACCACTCCGACCCGCACCCATCCTATACATACATATGCACATAGTATATTGACACTCACCTTGAAGTCTTGATGGATGCCAAACCAAAATCGGCAATCACCAATGGAAATGTACCTATTCCATTTATCACATATAAACAACACAATTAAGGTGGATTACAAGTCAACCCAAATCGACCCTTAGTGCAATTTCGACCCAAATGCACTTCCAAGCCCAAACCGCGCCCAAACTAACCAATAATCACTAACACAAGTGAGAATGGTCCTAATACACCAATTAAACCCAATCATAGGTGTTAAACACCTATCTTGCCCAAAATGACACCTAAACCCTAATTTTGACCCATTTTAAAATTAGTCAACCAAATACACCCAAAATGGTTCCTAACACTTCTATAATCACTAACACTAGTGATTATACACTATTTACAAGCCTTAAACAAAGCTAAAACGTTCACCAAACCAAAACCCACCTACAATAATTTTAAACCCGATTTTTAATGACTCGTCAAAATACACTTGACGACCATCGTTATCTTGGTCCCACAACTTGATCATAACTCTAAATGAATTTAATACATAACCTTGCATTCTTTATTTAAAATGATTTCCAATAAAGGAAACCTACCAAAATATGTAACTTTAGAAAAAACCATACACAAATACTTAACCAAAAGTTGACCAAAACAATGTCAACAAACGCCCACAATTTAATGTATCAAAATAGAATGCAAGATAATTTTTAACAAAAACTGTCATCATACATATGCAGACTCTCTAAGCACAGCGGAAGCAATCATTAATGAACCTGAGAATAAAACATGCGAGTAAATTGTCAACAAAAATGTTGAGTGAATTATAGGTTTAATATTGCAAATAATAATTAATTTAAACCATAAAAATTTATGTTTGAAAACATAAAGACTCATCTTGGACCACAAAATTATATGCTTGAAAACATATAAAAACATTATTCCATTAACCCGTGAGCCACCTGGTAATTCACTTAACAACTCCTTACCCTTAACAAAACCAATATAACAATATACAATGAACAGGTGTATCTTCTAAAATACGAAGTACTAATACATTCCGCTTATAAACTGCTAGCGCGACTAGCACGAAATGGGGCTGTCAGGCCCGAAAGATCTATCCATAGGATTCGCGTTCACCAGTAGAATCCAGTGATTAAAATTACCAGATTAGGGAATATTTTCGTTCGACTCACAATGAATAATTTAAACCAAATTCCACTTGTGTCCAATATGTAAAATAAATTGCATGTATTCTCATCCCAAAAGATTTAAAATAGAAAACTGGGACTATAATTCACCTTAACGTAAACGAAGTAACCATACAAAAACGTGAACCGCAAATGATAAAGTGATCAAGAATGATCACAACGTGGATCTATAAATAAAGCAGGTCGATATAAATAACTAAGTTAGGTCAAGTCTTAGTATGATAACTATAGTACTTGTTGCAAATAAGCATAGAACAACACTCGGTATATTTCGGTATGATCAGGACAGCGTATAACACGTACTTTCTATTTTTAGAAAGTTTCTATTTTTGAAATGTTTCTATTTTTGGAAAGTTTCTATTTTTGGAAAGTTTCCATATTTAAAAAGTTAATATTTTTGAAAAGTTTTTAACTTAGGAAAGTTTCCTTAATTAGAAAGTCAACAAAAGTCAACTGAAAATCAAAGTCAACCGAAGTCAACTCAAAAGTCAACATTGGTCAAACTTAGTCAACATTGAAATTTAAGTGTAAATTATGTTAATAATATAAGTTATAATGTTATTTAAAGTCATATATGTATAATTATGTCATATCATAAGTTTAATTAAATTAAATTGAATTATCAAAGTTAACATAAGTTTAAATGATATAATTAATATAACATATGTATTTAATTAATTAATTAAATATTAATCATAACATAAGTATTATTAAATAAATAATAATTTTAATTATATCATAAGTATTATTAATTAATAATGAATTATTAATCATATCATAAGTATTATATTTTAATTATTAAACCTTAAGTATTTAATAATTAAATTATAATTATATAGTAACTAAGCCTTATAATAATTAAATAATTAATCTTTATTATAAGTCTTATTATAATAACCTCATAATATAAGTTTAATATTTATCATAAGTATTTTTCATTAATAATTAAAGTATTATTAATCATAAGTTTAATTAAAAATTTAATTAAATCAAAATGTAATTAATAAATGATATAATAAATATATATATCATAAGTCTTAAATTAAAATAATTACTTTTATGTCATAAGTAATTTAATAATAATGAAAATCATTATTTACATCATAAGTTCAAATTTTATAACCATAAGTTTAATTAAGTTCGTCGGGTCATAACTTGAGCCCCGTGTGTCAGTTTTCGACGAGTCTTATATATATCCTCGTCTAACCAAACAACCTGACACATTAGTGTACTCAAGAACACCCTAAAGTCAGTCCCCAAGTCGTGACCTACAGTCATGAATCAACTTGGAACATTAATCCACTCAAAACCTTGTTTTGGCCATTCCGGGTGATCCGTGGCTCGGATTTCGATGACCCGAACATGAATGTTCATCCAATCATCAATCCTAACCCACTAGTACACCCTAGAGCCTCCAAAAATGGTCAAAAGTCAGACCCCAACTGGTTACATTCGTTTTTATATTTTAATCTCATGAAAACACTAAATCAAGCATAACTTTTGATCCGAAACTCGAAATAACATGAATCCAAAGTCCAAAATTATTGTCTTGATGAGAGGAACTCATATAAACAATTTATTTTATCATAAACAACAGCTAAGTGTACTTATTTCATCAAAAAGTCCGCTGTCCAATTTAATTAAACCGAAAACATACATTAACGAGCATTTCTACGCATACAATCATCAATACAACAATACACAAGTACTATTCAATCATAATAACATAAAAATCAGTAAAATTGAATGAAAATGAAAAATTTAGGGTTAGGTTTTATACCCTAATCAAGAAATGATTAATGTAGACGCGTAGAGAATGATGCGGTGAATCCGATTACACTAAAAGCCCTTTGAAATGATCAACCAATTGATGAAGATGATGATGATTTTTGTGGTGGTTGGTGACTTCTCCAAGGAGGAAAAACGGTGAGGAGAAAGTGAAATGGGAATATTATGTTTGAGAGAAAAAGGCTAGTAATGAAAAAATGAAAATGAGAATAATGGAAAAAAAAATCACAAACCACCCCACCTAATGGGGTTTCAGCCCAATGGGGGTATAGGGTGGGCCCCCTTAGCCCAAAATTGAATATTGATAAGTTAATTTTGGCCCGAACGCCCAATTAAAGCCCAAAAAGCGAAAATACCGTTACGCGATTATATATTCGGAGAGATAACGTAAGCGCGAAAAATAAAATATATAAACACTATATATATATTCATATGACATAAATATATCATATTTAAAATAATTGGGATTAGAAAATCTCAAACGTCTGACCGTTGGTTTGAAAACCGAAAAGATTCGCCGGATAGAAATTCACGACACGTAGAAACGTACAATTTTAAATACGAATACAAATATTCATATAAGACATAATAATTAATATATTATCACAAAAATAATAATATAGGTCATAGAAATGACGTGGCATGAATAACAATTAACAGACATTAAATAATAAACGGTAAAAGATAACGGAAAAAGTAGGGTCGTGACAGTACCTTACCGTTACGGAAATTTCGTCCCAAAATTTAAGCAGGTGCAGGGGTTGACTCGACATCTGGGAATAAAATCGTGTACTTCTGCCTCATCTGATCTTCACGTTTCCAAGTGAACTTGGGTCCTCGTCTAGCATTCCATCTAACTCGTACGATAGGAATTCCACTTTGCTTGAGTGTCTTAACCTCTCGATCCATAATCTCGACAGATTCCTCAATAAAATGGAGTTGTTATCAACATGAAGTTCATCAAGAGGAATGGTTTCATCGCCCTCGGCCAAACACTTTTTCAAATTCGATACATGAAAAATGTCATGAACAGCGCTAAGCTCTTGTGGAAATTTCAAACGATAAGCCACGTGTCCAATTCTTCGATAATCTCAAATGGTCCAACAAATCGAGGATTCAACTTTCCCCTCTCACCAAAACGTGCCACACCTTTCCATGGTGATACCTTCAACATGACACGATCAACAACTTAAAATTCTAAATCTTTCCTTCTAACATCGGCATAACTCTTTTGCCAACTCCTGGCAGTTCTTGACCTTTCTTTAATCTGTACGATCTTCTCGGTAGTCTCATGAATAATCTCTGAGCCTGTGAGTTGAGCATCCCCATCCTCATTCCAACAGATAGGAGACCTACACTTTCTACCATAAAGTGCCTCAAACGGTGTGACTTTAATACTTGCACGATAGCTGTTATTATAAGCAAATTCAGCCAACGGCAAAATATCTATCCCAACAATTACTAAATTTCAATAACGCATGCTCGCAACATGTCTTCTAACGTTTGAATGGTCCTTTCACTCTTACCATCTGACTGTGGATAATAAGTAGTGCTCATATCTAATTTTGTTCCCAAAGCTTCCTGTAAGGATTGTCAAAACCTCGATGTAAATCGACTGTCTCAGTCTGAAAGAGTAGATACAGGAACACCATGTATTGAAACAATTTCCTTCAAATACAAACGAGTAAGCTTCTCCATCGAATTTGTTCCCTTAATTGGCAAGAAATAAGCTGACTTTGTGAGTCGGTCAACAATCACCCAAATGGTATCGTAACCAGCTACAACTCTCGGTAATTTCGTAATAAAATCCATCGTAATACCTTCCCACTTCCACTCGGGAATCTCAGGTTGCACCAAAATTCCGGACGGTTTCTGATGTTTAGCTTTAACCTTAGCACAGGTCAAACACTTAGCCACATACGTAGCCACATCAGCTTTCAAATTAGGCCACCAATATAGCCCCTTAAGGTCATGATACATCTTTCCTGTACCAGGATGAATAGAGTATCTAGACTTATGAGCTTCATCTAAAACAAGTTGTCGTAAATCACCAAACTTCGAAACCCAAAGACGTCCCGCAAGGTACCGAGTACCATCGGTTCGTACCTCAAACTTCTTACCCATGCCTCTGACCTTCTCGTTCGTAAAATTCTCCTCATTAAAGGCTTCTTGTTGAGCCGCAAGAATCTGCCTTGCGAGGTTTGTTCGAATGGTCATATTCAAGGCCCTAGACCTGCGAGGTTCAACCCTCTCTTTTCTACTTAACTACACTGAACTAAGGTCTTTTGGGTTCAGTGAATGGATGGAGATACTGTAGTACTTCATTAATAAAGGTAAAAGTGCTATAAAAGACACACTGAAACGTGATCTTCAAGAACTTTTCAACAAAGCAGTCAAGTATGGGAATGCACCAGAAGTGGATGTAGAAGAAGTTTTTTTACAGAAGTCTAAAAGAAAGAAATCCATTGGTGCTGGCCCACACAGAAGAAGTCCCATCATTCTACCCCCTCAAATTTCAGTGTATGATCCTGCTGAGCTACCTATCTTGTTCCCTGAAGCTTGGGCAACCATCAAAGTGAAGGAAGAAGAGCTATCTAAAGATGAACAAGATAAAGATAAGGATAAGGACAGATAGCCTTCTTGTGTTTAAGATTGTATCTTTTGATTATTTCATTTTTCATTATAATGCTTTGTAATTATTGTATATACTCTGTTGTAATGAAGATGAAATGAGTTATCTTCAAAATCATATCAGTTTATAAGATATAGATAACTCAGCAAAAGATCTCAAAATAAACCAAAAAGTGATAAATTTACTGCCTGTTTTTCTTTAGGTCCCTTAGTGCTGGCTTTAGTGTTTTCTCTTATGTCATAGGTTTTGTCATTATCAAATAGGGGGAGATTGTTGAGTCCCCAAAATAATTAAGGATTTAATTATGACAAAATAGAATTTATTTGCACTAAAATGTAATGTGCAGCCAGTACAAGTTTGTTTATGTATGGACAGCAGATATCGATGTGTCAAGTGTTTAGTATGATGCCTAGTCTACCAGCACAAGGTAGACAGTATTCTTCAATTTGCACAGGATGTGTACCCAGCAATTCAAGAATATCAAGTAACTCAGCAATGAAGAACCATCATAGCTGGAATCGAGCTTACTACACAAGACAGCTATGCTCCATTACAAGCATAGTGGTTTCCTGAGTGGTCTACATCAATTGTACTATTCAACAGAAGCCAAAGACAAAGTTGAACAGAAAAGGACACGTGTCGGCGGCTGACAAGTGACCTTACAAGACCACGTGGGAATGCAGAAGTTTAACACATGTGCAGACATGTGTTATCCTTTGTCAACGCCTAGTGAACACGACATTCTATTTGTTTAATCAAATAGTGGTGCCATATCAAATTGTGGTGTTCCTGCAAATAGCTACCAAAGAGGAAAGAGGAGTGCACGCTCTCTGATGCAGTTGTCCCCACAAGTACAGGCATCATATGTACCAGTGGACAATAGAACAATTACACGGTTAATAGGACTGTAGCGACCCGACAAAATCGTCATTGATGGCGCCGTCTACTTAGGTCCCGTTACGTGGTCATAAGTCTTTAAACAACGTTTGACCAAAAGTATGTCGCATTCATTTCATAAGTAAAGATATTTCAAGTGTTACAAAGTAGTTCAAAGTCTTGTTACGTTACAACGTTTTAAGTACGAATGAAACCTATGCGACACAAATTTAAGTAAAGTCAAAAGAGCTCCGTATGCATTTATACTCGACATCCAAGCAAATATCAAAAAGTAGAGTGCGGAAGCATGTATCATTTAGCGTTCAAGGACCTGAGAAAACACATAGAAAACTGTCAACGAAAAACGTTGGTGAAATCATAGGTGTGGTAGTAAACGTTGTTTTTGAACCACAAGATTTTGTATTGCCATAACGTTGATTATCAAAATCGTTTTCATTCCAAAGTTGTTATATGTTTGTGGAGCACCCAATTATCAAGACTTAACTGTTCACGAACCCCGTTATCATAGTGTTAGAACCTACACTATATACTCGAAAATATATTTCATCCGCTAATGGTAGCGAACCATCCGAATGAGGGCTTGTCAAGCCCATGTGATCACACAACATAAGTTCACGTTTACACCCTGCAAGTGTAACTAATGATAATTGAATTAAGGCCTTTTTGTTCTAACTCCACGTGGAATGTTTGTTTCCGTACTTGTGTTCAAAGCATAAAAGTATTATACGTATATGTTTCTCATCCCAAAGTTTAAAGAGTAAAATTTGTTGAAAAGGTGGGACTATGATCTCACCTTGAGTGCACGAGTAAATAAGGTACTTCACAAAGTAACGTGTGCAAGCAAGAATGCTAGTCTTAACCTAAACAAGTAAGTTGTATCAATAACAGTAAACACGGTTGGTCGAAGATGCTCAATTAGTCCTATGGCTCATTACGACTCGATTAATGTAGCATGTGAATCAAATTGTCAAGTTTCATGCAAGATTCAAGTATAAAAGCATGTTAGAAACGATCGCATAAGTATTCAGTTAAGTTTGATTAAAAATCAAACTTGGTTAAAGTCAAAGTCAAAGTCAACGGGGTCGGGTCGGGTATTCGACAATTTTTCTATGAAAGATAAGCATATATAAGTATGTTGGCCAAGTTTCATGTTAATCGGACATGTATAGCATAGCGGGAATTAAACGAAAAAAATAAAAAAATTTGGACAGCAGCCATCAGATGTGCTGCATCTGCAAGTGATGCACCGCATCAGTAGCAGATGCACCACATCCAAGGCAGATGCACTGCATCCCTACCTGATTCATTGAAATTGCTTATAAATTTTACAAGTCTCGGACCAAACTTCAATTTATCATAACTTATGAACCGTAAACACCTAAAACGCATACCATACATCGTTGGAAAGGTAATTTAACGAGGAATACAACTAAACACTTTTCATCACACAAAAATATCATTTACAAAAACCGAATCCTCATCAAGTGATCATTAAATGTTCATTATCAAGGTTTCAAGTTCGTAAAACGTATTTTATGATCCGGGAATCCAAT
Organism: Rutidosis leptorrhynchoides; assembly: GCF_046630445.1. NCBI lineage: Eukaryota > Viridiplantae > Streptophyta > Magnoliopsida > Asterales > Asteraceae > Rutidosis > Rutidosis leptorrhynchoides. The sequence continues at coordinate 115,640,290 of NC_092337.1, forward strand.
TTACACATACGATATGCCGTTTCGAAGGTATTTAAACATACATTGTAACTAAACACTTATAAGCAACATTGTCAAGCATTTAAGGCATCAAAATTCACATTGAAGACCACCAAACCCTAACAAAAAATCATAAACTCATAAATCATGTTATTGAAGTTTTCTTAATCAACCTACACATTAAAATGAAGCTAGTGATGCTAGTAACACAATTAATACCTGCACTTTAGCATATCAACAACATTTAATCATCCAAAACTCAAGATTAAACACACACTTTTCAAGTTCATGCTAGTTACACTAAAATAACGAGATCGAGCATATAAATCATCTAATCATGTTAGACTTGAGCCATAGACACTAATTAACACTTCTATAAGTTAAAAACATCAAGAAGACAAAATCTAGTGTTTTTAGAAAGTTACCCAAATGCAATAAAGTCGGTATGGATTCGAAGATGAAGATGCAAGGATTCTGAATATGTAATTTGTTTTAGTTGATGCTTGCTAGATCGAAAATAGATGATGAATCTTTGAGTTGGTTGTTTGAGAGAGAAGTTGAAAGTAAGAGGGAAAGTGAAAGATGAATGAATGGAGGAGGATGGAGTTGGCTAGTTGACCTAGTCATCTCTTTGCCCTCTTGGCAAGTTTAGTCCCTCAAGTTTGATTCGGGTGCGTGAATTACCTAAACGAAATATTTTAAAACGCGTATTAACGGAAGTGTTATAATTATATAACGAACTTTAAAATAGTAACGGAAAGTAAACGGAAAAAGACGGGATGTTACATTACCTACTCCATAAAAGAAATTTCGTCCCGAAATTTAAGTAAGCGTAGTAGTCGTTGTCTCTTCCTCGGGGTCTTGCGTTTCCGAATTCACGAATAGATGAGGGTATTTCCTTTGCATTTGATCTAGTCTCTCCCAAGTAAACTCGGGTCCCCTTTTGGCGTTCCAACGGACCTTGACAATTGGAATTCGGCTTTGTTTTAGCGTTTTGACGGAGTGGTCCACAATTTCAACCGGTTCCTCCACGAAATAAAGTTTGTCATCAATAGTAAGCTCCTCATGAGGGATGACGAGTTCGGGTTAGGCAAGACACTTCTTCAAATTAGTGACATGGAAAGTAGGATCCACGGAGCTCAATTGAGGCAGAAGATCTAAACGATAAGTAACGGTTCCAACACGCTCCAAGATTTCGAAAGGATCAATATACCGTAGATTTAGTTTCCCGCGTTTCCCAAAATGGATTACACCTTTCCAAGGGGCGACTTTTAACATTATGCGATCACCGACTTGGAATTCGAGGCCGTTGCGCCTAGTGTCAGTATAGCTCTTTTGACGACTACGGGCCGTCCTAAGCCTATCTCGGATTTGAACGATCTTTTCGGCTGTTTCATGAATGAGTTCGGGTCCGGTGATTTTTGTGTCGCCTACTTCGGCCCAACAAAGAGGTGAACGACATTTTCGGCCATATAACGCTTTGAAAGGTGCGGCGTTGATACTCGCGTGGTAACTATTGTTGTAAGAGAATTCGGCGAGAGGCAAGTGCTTGTCCCAAGCTTTTCCGAAATCGATAACAAAAGCTCGTAGCATGTCTTCCAAGGTTTGAATTGTGCGTTCGCTTTGTCCATCAGTTTGTGGATGATATGCGGTGCTCATGTCTAAAAGTGTTCCCAACGCTTCTTGTAAAGTACGCCAAAATCTAGATGCAAAACGGCTATCTCGGTCGAAAATAATCGAAAAAGGCACACCGTGACGGGCAACGATCTCTTTAATGTAAAGTTGTGCAAGTTTTTCCATGTTGTCAGTTTCCCTCATGGCGATGAAATGTGCGGATTTGGTAAGACGGTCAACAATAACCCAAATAGTATCATAACTGCCCATCGTCTTTGGTAGTTTGGTGATAAAATCCATCGTTATCCTTTCCCACTTCCATTGCGGGATTTCGGGTTGTTGAAGTAGTCCGGACGGTCTTTGATGTTCGGATTTGACTTTGGAGCAAGTTAGGCACCTTCCAACATAAGTAGCAATGTCCCTTTTAATGTTCGGCCACCAATATTGTTCTTTGAGGTCGTGGTACATCTTATTGGCACCAGGGTGAATCGAATATCTTGACATATGGGCTTCGTCTAGAATAAGGCTTAGCAAGTCCCCATAACTAGGCAACCAAATTCTTCCGGCGAAATATCGGAGTCCGGTCTCCTAAACTTCGAATCGAGAGGTGAGGACGTTCAAGTGTTCGAGAGAGATGTTTTCATTCTTGATGAAACAACCCAACCCGTATTCCATACGATAAATTTTTTTTTTATAAAAATAATACACATTCACGCGCCAATTAAATATGTAACCATACCACACGTTCCATTAGAACATACTATAAGTTTAATGTTTTACAAATGGCACAAAGGCCATTAACAAAAGTGATACAAGTTTGACCCATTCACAATGATAGTTTTAAACCAAACAACACCTCGAGCATGGTTTGGGGCTAAACTACCCAAAACACTAGGCCAACTTCAAAAGCTTCACATTAATCCAACATGGGGAACTAGTATCCAATAACCCCCTTCCCTTTGTCCGCACCTGCATCTAAAAAGATAAACAACGAGAGGAGTAAGCTAACGCTTAGTGAATGCAATAATTATACATGTTCATATATAATCTACTTACTTGCAATCACTTACACAATACCGCATACAAGCTAGCAATTCGATAACCATGCAAACATCATGAATAAACTACTATCCCTAATTCACAATAAGCTAGCAACAATAATAGCATATAGTTCACAATTTATTATGCTAGATACAACTTCACACAACCATGGTTAACCAATCGTACAAGGGAACGGTACTCGTAAAAGACCGTCGGAGTTCATAACATCCATTAGTGATACTTAAACACCGCGTAATCACTAATCCCCCGGGTGATGTCTTGAACACCGCGACTAACTCACCCTCATGACAATGTAGCGTCTTGAACACCGTGACGAATCCACATGTCAATCAAACCATGAGTGGTGCCTTGAACACCTCGACATCCACTCCCATGACAATGTGGTGTCTTAAACACCGCGACAATACCACATGTCAATCAAACAATGAGTAGTGTCTTGAACATCGTGACAATAATACTCGTTACTTAGAATGTGGTGTCTTGAACACCGCGACAATGCCACATTCATACTACACAAATAAATATATTATATACGTACACGCATAATTATTCCACTCACCTTAATACAAGGATGATGATTATGCACTTCCGAACTTCAAAGCAATGTACCTAATACATTAAGTACACTTTCAATACACAACTAGTGGAGCTAACCACATTACTTACACTTGAGCATTTAATGACCCATTAGCATTAAATAGCTCATTTTCACCAAAACCGCCCATAAATGGTCAAGACACATATTAAATCACTAAAGCTAGTGATTTAAGTCTACTACCTTTAACTAATGCAAACTTAGGGTAATTCATACTCATTTCGCCCAAACTAGGTCAACATTACTCTTTTGACCGATTTCAATACTTAAACTTACAATTTGGTTAACTTAACCCATTTACAATTCTTCCTTCAATTACAAGTGTATTAGTGACTAAAAACACCATTTAACACTTACAACCTCAAATCATAAGACCAAACCCTAGATTATAGCTATTTAGGGTTTCCTTTCATCAACATAACCCAAATCCACCCATATTACCTCCAAATGGGTCTTACAAGTTCCAAATGAACCAAACCCTAGCATAAACTAATTAAAACTCAAAATATGGAGTTAAGACTTACCAACACTATCCACTTGTAGCTAAGAACAAGGAGAACAACTTTAATTCTTACTCCAAAGATCAACTCTCAATCCTTCACTCACCAATCTCACTTGAAATCAAATAGGTTTTTATGTTTTGAGAGAAATTGGAGAAAGAAAAGAGAAAAGGAAATGAATTAAATGGATAAGTGGTGGAGATTTAATGCTCCTATCAGATCTACATGTAAAAAGACGAATTTTCCCTTGTACCACTTATTTTAAAACAAAAATCCGGAACCACTTCACCCAGTGGGTCGCGGCGCGGCCCCAATTGTCGCGGCGTGGCAATTAACGTATTTTACGAGCTGTCTTAAATCATTCCTGACTCAGATTCTAGTTATTGGTCGCGGCGCGGCCTTCTACTCCGCGGCGCGACATTTAAAGGAAAACTCGTCCCTTCTTAACATGCCTCCTAACTCTGGTTTGAGTTCAATGTCGCGGCGCGATAAAGGCTTTCACGGTGCGACAATGGCCTTCAACTGGCCCATTCGACAACTTACACAACTTAACGATTTATTCAACTTGTACACCTTGTTCGCGCTTCCTATGCACGTCTAAACTTCATATTTAGGTCTCACATGACTTATCACCATTAAAACTCATGTAAACTCATGCATGCACACATTCCCAAGTATTTATACATATACGTTTATACAACAACTAACACAACAATTTATTTAATCTCATAAACGAACGAGTTACAAGCGTGCTACGATTAAGTTTGTACCTTTAAATATGTACGGGAAAAACGGGATGTTACAACTCTCCCCCACTTGAATCGGAGCGCATCCTCGCGATCCAAGCCGCATGACAAGCCGGAAGATAAACCAAGACAAACTCTTCGGATTCACACGTAAACTCGGAAACCCTTCGATGTTGCCATTGCACCTTGTAAGTTTTAACTTCTTTGTTACGCAACAATTTAACCTTTTCATCAAGAATGGCTATCGGCTCTTGAATGTATTCTAGCTTATTATTCAACGTAATTTCATTTAACGGCACCCAAGTCGAGTCATCCGCAAGACACCTACGGAGATGGGAAACATGAAACGTGTTATGGATCCCCGCAAGCTCTTCGGGCAACTCTAGTCTATAAGCAACCTCACCAACACATTCCAAAACCTTGAAAGGAACAATAAACCGAGGAGCTAACTTTCCTCGCTTTCGAAAGCGGATAACAACCTTCCATGGGGAAACCTTAAGCATCACCATGTCACCTTCTTGAAATTCAATCGTTTGTCTACCTTTATCAGCATAAGATTTTTGTCTATCTTGCGCCGCCTTAAGTCGAGCCTGAATCATCTCAATTTTACTATTCGTCTCTAGGACCAAATCGGTACTCCAGATTTCTCGTTGTCCCATTTCACCCCAACAAATAGGAGTTCGACACCTACGCCCATAAAGCATCTCATAAGGTGGCATTCCAATACTAGTGTGGTAACTATTATTGTATGAGAATTCCACCAATGGTAAGTGCTCATCCCAACTACCACTAAAGTCAATAACACACTCCCTTAACATATCCTCCAATGTTTGGTTAGTACGCTCGGTTTGACCGTCCGTTTGAGGATGATACGCCATGCTCATTTTCAATTGAGCACCCATATCTTCATGAAACTTATTCCAAAACTGAGACGTGAAACGAGTATCTCGATCCGAAATAATAGATATAGGAACCCCATGTCTCGATATCACCTCTTTGATAAACAACTTGGACAAAGTCTCCGACGATATCGTTTCCCGAATGGGAAGAAACAAAGCACTCTTCGTCAATCAATCAACTATCACCCAAATCGTATCATATTGGGTTCTCGCTGTCTTTGGTAACTTTGTAATGAAGTCCATGGTAATGTGCTCCCATTTCCATTTCGGGACTTCCAATGGTTGTAACTTACTGTACGACTTTTGGTGTTCAGTTTTAACTTGCAAACATGTGACGCATTGTTCAACATACTTAACAACATCACGTTTCATGCCCGACCACCAATACTCCTTCTTTAAATCAAGGAACATTTTCGTCGCACCCGGATGAATGGAATACTTTAACTTATGTGCTTCATCAAGGAGCACTTGTCGGTAACCACCTATCTTAGGCACCCACACTCTTCCTTGAAAAGATAACAAGCCGTGCGAGCCTAAAGTAATAGACTCTGTTTGCCCCACAATTCGTTCTTCATGTTTGTTGTTAACAAAAGCTTCAATTTGAATCTCACCAAGCTTTACAAGGAAATCGTTAGTAATAATCATGCGTAACGATCCTACTCATATTGCCGGATGTTGACTCTTTCGACTTTACGCATCCGCGACCACATTCGCCTTGCCCGGATGATATAAAATTTCACAATCATAATCCTTTACCACATCCATCCACCTACGTTGACGATAATTCAAATCTCGTGGATCAAAGAGATGTTTCAAAGTCTTATGATCCGAATAAATCATACACTTGACACCATACAAGTAGTGGCGCCAAATCTTCAACGCATGAACCACGGTCGCCAATTCAAGATCATGAGATGGGTATCTCTTTTCGTGTTCCTTTAATTGTCGAGAGGCGTAAGCGATGACTTTACCTCTTTGCATTAGAACACACCCGAGCCCACTTAAAGAAGCATCACAATAAACCGTCATGTCTTCTACCCCTTCCGGCAACACTAATACCGGAGCTTGACACAACTTCTCTTTTAACAATTGAAAAGCAATTTCTTGCTCATTTTCCCAATTGAACCTTACGTTCTTCCTTGTCAACTTCGTCAAAGGAGAAGCAATCTTAGAAAAGTCTTGGATAAATCGACGATAATAACCGGCCAATCAGAGAAAACTCTGAATTTCCGTAGGCGTAGTCGGTTTCCCCCAACTCTTCACCGTCTCAATCTTCCCCGAATCTACTTGGATACCTTCTTTATTCACAATATGGCCAAGGAATTGAACTTCCCTTAGCCAAAATTCACATTTGGATAATTTTGCATACAACTTTTCCTTCCGCAACGTCTTCAATACTTCGCGCAAATGGTGCTCATGTTCCTTCATACTCTTAGAATAAACAAGTATGTCGTCAATGAACACAATTATCGACTTGTCCAACATAGGTTGGCACACTCGGTTCATAAAATCCATGAATGCCACCGGGGCATTCGTAAGACCCACTACTAGAAAATCTGGAATTAGCTTCGGATTTGCGACGGCTAATAATTCCGTCCCTAATTACCGACTAATTTCCAACAACTTTCCAACGAACTCATAAAAAACACATTTGCGACGATTTAGCGACGGATTAACTACGGCGACTCGTCCATCGGTAATCTGTCCCTAAATATAAGTTTTGCGACAGATTACCGACAGATTAGCTACGTCCATAAATTCATCCATAATCCGTCCCTAATCCGCCGGTAATTAGGGACGGATTTCAGACGGATGTTTTTTATAATTGAGATTTTATCGAGTTTACGAGCACGAATGAACACGTATAGGTACCAAAATGTATTAGAATACACTTTTACTATCAAATATAACATATATACATCAATATATTATACGTTTGTCGGATGTATACCTTTGGTCTAGTGTTTTTATATATAAGTTCCACAATCGTTGTTAGTGAATATATGCATATTCGTACATGTTTTTGCATTTATACGCTAATTAGTATTTTTAAAACATTTGTTAACTAATATAGATGCATTTAGAAATAAGTGTCTATGCATTTTCGTCTAAATCGTAATTTTAAACAATATATACATATATGACCTTCTCTAATCCGTCGGTAATTAGGGACGGATTTTGGACGGATTTTTTTAATAATTGAGATTTTATCGAGTTTACGAGCACGAATGAACACGTATAAGTACCAAAATGACTTAAAATACCTTTTACTATCAAATATAACATATGTACATCAATATATTATACGTTTTTTGGATGTATACATTTGATCTACTGTTTTCATATATAACTTTCATAATCGTTGTTACTGATTATATGCATACTCGTACGTGTGTTTTCATTTATACGCTAATTAGTATTTTTAAAATGTTTGTTAACTAATATAGATGCATTTAGGAATGAGTGTCTATGTATTTTCGTCTCAATCGTTATTTAAAAATATATATAAATATATGGTTGTCCCTAATCCGTCGGTAATTAGGGACGGATTTGGGACAAATGTTTTTTTATAATTGAGATTTTATTGAGTTTACGAGCAAAAATGAACACGTATAAGTACCAAAATGTCTTAGAATACACTTTTACTATCAAATATAACATATATACATCAATATATTATACGTTTGTCGGATGTATACCTTTGGTCTAATGTTTTTATATATAAGTTCCATAATCGTTGTTAGTGAATATATGCATATTCGTACGTGTGTTTGCATTTATACGCTAATTAGTATTTTTAAAACATTTGTTAACTTATTTAGATGCATTTAGAAATAAGTGTCTATGCAATTTTGTCTAAATCGTAATTTTAAAAAATATATACATATATGCCCGACCCAAATCCGTCGGTAATTAGGGAAGGATTTGGGATGGATTTGGGACGGATGTTTTTAATAGTTGCAATTTTATCGAGTTTACGAGTACAAATGAACATGTATAAGTACCAAAATGACTTAGAATACCTTTTACTATCAAATATAACATATGTACATCAATATATTACACGTTTGTCGGATGTATACATTTGATCTACTGTTTTCATATATAAGTTTCATAATCGCTGTTACTAAATATATGCATACTCGTAGGTGTGTTTTCATTTATACGCTAATTAGTATTTTTAAAATGTTCGTTAACTAATATAGATGCACAAATACACGATATTATTAAAATGTTTATATAAATATAAAAACAAGTGTTTATATATTTGTTTAAATTACGATTTACACTTTTTAATATTATTAAAATTAAAATGTTTGTTTAGCAGTGTTTACGAACATAAATATTTATATCAGTGATGTCATATTCTAGCTTATAAATTGTACTCTGTAACTTGTATTATATTTTTATATATGTAGTAATTATTTTCTCGGTATTATTTAGTTCAATATATAATAATATACGGATACAGATTAGATTATCTAGTCCTCTCATAAAATGAAAACTGAGATTGAAATAGGAGTATCAAAATTAGCCTCTTTTTGCTCTTTTATAAATGAGAAAGCACAATCACACGGATCATGCTAAAAACATGTCTCCACCATCCGATTAAAACTCATCAACGGTCATTCAATACTTACAACTTAAAATATCCCCTACCTATAAAAGACCTCTTCTATTCCTTCACCCAACAAATCATCTCTCACAAACTCACATTTAACCTTCAAATACCAAAACAAAGAGATCTATGGCATGGTTAAGATTTTTTTAATATATATTATTAGAGATGAAGAGATGATGTTACGTACACTCCCCAAGCTCGAAGAAAGTGGGTTATAGGTACGATTGTTGTTTATGCTTTGAGTTTGATTTTGAAGAAACAAGGTCGTCAGCTTTATGGTTTCGTTATTTAGGTTTTGAGTTTGAGTTGTTGAAATGTTTAGGATGTTATTATTGAAATTTCAATTGAATTTGATGTAATCAATCTTAGTTTCTTAATGAATATCTATGATTTGTTTATTGAAAGTTACATTTTGTTTAATGCAATTTGGTGCTATTAAAAATTGTAGTTATTGTTTGTGAGTGGATAAAACTAGCCCCCCTGCCCCCCCCTCCCGCTCCCCCCTCCCCCTCAAAAAAAGAAAAAACTTGAAAAAGGTAGGAAAAAGAAATATTTGATAAAATTATACGTAAAAAAAAAAAGCAAATTTAGGGATGGATTTGGGACGACATTTTATGTCGGTAACCATGCCGTCGAAAATCCGTCGCAAATGACACCCACACTAATCCGTCGCTAATCTCTCCCTAAGGGGTCTGTCGCTAATCTGTCACTAACGGGTCCGTCGCTAATCCGTCCCTAAAGGTTCCGTCACTAATCCGTCCCTAAGGGGTCCGTCTCTAATCCGTCGCTAATTTCGATGACGTCGCTAAATCCGTCCCTAATTTTTACCGAGGGCGATTTTAGGGTCGGCTTCAATATGTCGGAAATCCGTCGTTAAACACGTTTAGGGACAGATTTGGGACAGATTTTGCAGTCGCTAATGTCAGATTTTCTAGTAGTGACCAAAAGGCATAACTACAAACTCAAAATGCCCGTAACGAGTTCGGAAGGCCGTCATCTCTATATCTTCCTCACGGACCCGCACTTGATGATAGCCGGACCGCAAGTCAATCTTAGAAAAATACGTTGCACCTTGGAGTTGGTCAAACAAATCATCAATCCAAGGTAATGGATAACGATTCTTGATCGTCACTTTGTTCAACTCCCGATAATCGATGCACATCCGCATACTATCGTCTTTCTTCTTCACAAATAAAACCGGAGCACCCCATGGCGAGGAACTCGGTTGAATAAAATCCTTTTCAAGCAACTCTTGGTTTTGATTTAACAATTCTTGCATTTCCGTCGGCACTAAACGATAAGGAGTTTTAGCAATGGGGGTAGCCCCCGGAACCAACTCGATGCGAAATTCAACTTGTCTTTCCGCCGGAACACCCGGTAACTCATCCGGAAAAACATCTTCAAATTCGTTAACCACCGGAATTTCACGAATGGGTGATGGCTCATCACGAGTATCAACTACATGGGCAAGAAAATCCATGCCACCACTAACAAGGAAATGACGTGCCCGTGCAAAAGTGCATATCGGCACAAGTCTTCTTCGCTTATCGCCATGAATAATTAACTCTCCCCCACTAGGGGTCTTCACAGGAATGAATTTATCATGGCATGCAATATCGGCTCTATAACGATCGAGCCAATCCATACCAATAACAATATCAAAATTACCCAAAGTCATCGGAATGAGGTCGATCTTAAACGTTTCGGTACCAAACACAACATTACAATCATTACAAACATCAACCCCTAGCACCGTCTTACCATCCGATATTTCGACTTCTACCGGATGACTTAACTTAGCTAGCGGTTTATTTAACTTAGGCACAAATCTTGGAGACATAAACGACAAGTTAGCACCACTATCAAAAAGTATACGTGCCGGACTAGAGTTAACCATGAAAGTACCTGAGACGACTTCATTTGATTGTTTGGCTTCTTCATTCGTCATCAAGCAGTTGCGTCCCCTAGCCGTACCCGCCGCTTTCTCCAATTCCTTAACATGATCATTGTTCAAATTGAGACATTCCGGCCTTTTATGCCCTTCTTTACCACAATTATAACAAGTGAGTTTGGTTGTAGAAGGAGGGTTAGTGCAATCACGGGCCATATGTCCCTTTCGTCCACAATTGTGACAAGAATAACGGAACTCTCCGGGAACACTTTTCTTCACACTACCGACACTTTCGGTCGCACCCTTACTCTTCTTGTTCGAATGACTTGTAGCTTCGAACTTCCTCTTGCCAAAAGTAAAGCCACTCTTTCTTAACACGAGCGCCTCAAAACCTTTGGCCATATTAAACAACTCATCGAAACTCTTCACCACATTTACACTTATCTTTTCTTGATAACTATCGTTCAAGATACGATAGAAGTCTTCCTTTAAGAGTGTTCAAATCCATCAACCCTTGCCTCAAGGAACGCAACTCGTCCTTAAGCCTTGTAAGATCGGCCGAAGTTCGGTATTCATCGAAAAACTCCGCCTTGAACTCGTCCCAAGTAAAATCCATGCATTGTTCTTCACCATAGACTTGGATTTTCACATCCCACCACAACTTAGCGTCACCTCTCAGCATGCTACAACCATACCTTGTCTTTTTATCAAGAAGGCACTCACAAGTACGAAAAGCCCCCTCCATATCGGAGATTCACCGGGCACCCTTTAACGGCTCTCTTTCGCCCTCAAAAGTAGGAGGTTGAGCATCTTTAAAATTCTTATAGAAAAAGTCTCGTCTCCCGACATTGTCCCCTTGAAGGACAACTTTAATTTGCTCCTTTACTACGTTGACTAATTACTCGTCAATCGTATCTAGAAACATTTTCTTAACATCTTCAAGGAAAGACGCATGATGACTTTTCAAAATGGCCTCAACTTTGGACGTGAACTCGGGGTCCTCGCTCGTGCCCCCATTATCGGTGTCGTGTCCGTTTCTCATCTTCATTTTATAAAATGGAAGAGATTAAACAACAAACAAAAGACATGACACAAACATGTACACATATACATCATGCTGCTCCATCTTGCTCAACAATCGTCGTACATCGCTTGTTTGACATGATTTGTACCCGTAACAATGGTAGCTAGTCATTCTTATGCGAGCATCTCGCATTAAGTTGCTAGTACAACGTCTATCTTGCTTTATGGATTTCAAATACATCACAAAACAAATAGCGCAAGGTTAGTTCACATAAATCTATGCACTAACAATTCCCGATCCGACCCGAAGTCCTACAAGTCCCGCATAAAGTGCACACAAAATAAAGTCTAAGTCTAGGCACCTATCTCAAGTCGCCTAAATCCCTTAGACCATGCTCTGATACCACTTGAAACAACCCAACCCGTATTCCATACGATAAATTTTTCTTTAAAAAAATAATACACATTCACGCACCAATTAAATCTGTAACCATACCACACGTTCCATTAGAACATATTATAAGTTTAATGTTTTACAAATTGCACGAAGGCCATTAATAAAAGTGATCCAAGTTTGACCCATTCACAATGATAGTTTTAAACCAAACAACACCTCGAGCATGGTTTGGGGCTAAACTACCCAAAACACTAGGCCAACTTCAAAAGCTTCACATTAATCCAACATGGGGAACTAGTATCCAATAACCCCCTTCCCTTTGTCCGCACCTGCATCTAAAAAGATAAACAACGAGAGGAGTAAGCTAATGCTTAGGGAATGCAAAAATTATACATGTTCATATATAATCTACTTACTTGTAATCACTTACACAATACCGCATACAAGCTAGCAAATTGATAACCATGCAAACATCATGCATGAACTACTATCCCCAATTCACAAGAAGCTAGCAACAACAATAGCATATAGTTCATAATTTATTATGCTAGATACTACTCCACACAACCATGGTTAACCAATCGTACAAGGGAACGGTACTCGTAAAAGACCGTCGGAGTTCATAACATCCATTAGTGTTACTTAAACACCGCGTAATCACTAATCCCCCGGGTGATGTCTTGAACACCGCGACTAACTCACCCTCATGACAATGTGGCGTCTTGAACACCGCGGCGATTCCACATGTCAATCAAACCATGAGTGGTGCCTTGAACACCGCGGCATCCACTCCCATGACAATGTGGTATCTTAAACACCGCGACAATACCACATGTCAATCAAACAATGAGTAGTGTCTTGAACACCGCAACAATACTACTCGTTACTTAGAATGTGGTGTCTTGAACACCGCGACAATGCCACATTCATACTACACAAATAAATATATTATATATGTACACGCATAATTATTCCACTCACCTTAATACAAGGATGATGATTATGCACTTCTGAACTTCAAAGCAATGTACCTAATACATTAAGTACACTTTCAATACACAACTAGTGGAGCTAACCACATTACTTACACTTGAGCATTTAATGACCCATTAGCATTAAATAGCTCATTTTCACCAAAACCGCCCATAAATGGTCAAGACATATATTAAATCACAAAAGCTAGTGATTTAAGTCTACTACCTTTAACTAATGCAAACTTAGGGTAATTCATACTCATTTCGCCCAAACTAGGTCAACATTACTCTTTTGACCCATTTCAATACTTAAACTTACAATTTGGTTAACTTAACCCATTTATAATTCTTCCTTCAATTACAAGTGTATTAGTGACTAAAAACACCATTTAACACTTACAATCTCAAATCATAAGACCAAACCCTAGATTATAGCTATTTAGGGTTTCCTTTCAACAACATAACCTAAATCCACCCATATTACCCCCAAATGGGTCTTACAAGTTTCAAATGAACCAAACCCTAGCATAAACTAATTAAAACTCAAAATATGGAGTTAAGACTTACCAACACTATCCACGTGTAGCTAAGAACAAGGAGAACAACTTTAATTCTTGCTCTAAAGATCAACTCTCAATCCTTCACTCACCAATCTCACTTGAAATCAAATGGGTTTTTATGTTTTGAGAGAAATTAGAGAAAGAAAAGAGAAAAGGAAATGAATTAAATGGATAAGTGGTGGAGATTTAATGCTCCAATCAGATCTACATGTAAAAAGACAAATTTGCCCTTGAACCACTTATTTTAAAACAAAAATCCAGAACCAGTTCACCCAGTGGGTCGCGGCGCGGCCCCAATTGTCGCGGCGCAGCAATTAACGTATTTTACGAGCTGTCTTAAATCATTCCTGACTCAGATTCTAGTTATTGGTCGCGGCGCGGCCTTCTACTCCGCGGTGCGACAAAGGTTTCCGCGGCGCGGTAATGGCCTTCAACTGGCCCATTCGACAACTTACACAACTTAATGATTTATTCAACTTGTACACTTTGTTCGTGCTTCCTATGCACGTCTAAACTTCATATTTAGGTCTCACATGACTTATCTGTGACGACCCGGGAAATTTCCGACCAAATTTAAACTTTATCTTTAGATAATTTTGACACGATAAATAAAGTCTGTAATGTTGAGTCTTAAAATTTTGGAACTGTTTACATTGATTCATTTAACCTTTTACTATTCCCGACGATTCACGAACAATTATTTACAAATACATGTGCGTGTATATATATATATATATATATATATATATATATATATATATATATATATATATATATATATATATATATATATATATATAATATGAATGCTTGAGTATATAACAATAATAATATACTAATTAATCTGTAGAATTGAATCTATAAAATAATATAATATAATATAATAAGATTACTATTAAAATAAATCTAGATATATATGATTTTTGTATATAATTAATCTATGTATATTATAATATATAAAATATATATAATAATGAACCTTCAATAAAAGCTATTATATAATAGATGTAATTGCAAATTAAATTATAAATGTTATATAAATATTATGATCATACCTTTCGTTATTATTACTAATATTATTATTGTATGTTAATACTTGTATTATTAGTATTATTATTATCATTAATAATAATAATAATATTATCATAAGTAGTATTAATAACAATATTATTAATAATACTATTATTATTATTTTTACTCATCATCAATATGATCTTTACTGACCTTATCATATTACTGTTATTATTAATATCATATTTAACATTACTATTATTATCAATTATTATTAATATTAATATAAACAAAATTTACTATTAATTATCAAAATAAATCTTATAAAATCACAATATAATCTAGATTTTTAACTATATATGATTCATTCCTGTATCTAATTTGTTACCAGTACCAATCAGCTCCTATAAGAACAAAATTTGTCAACTTTCACAATCAAACATTTGGATTTCTCTCTTAATCTGCTTTATGTCTATTTCCTGTCTCTAACTCGTTAATACGTTGAACTCAGACAATACAATACTATTATGATCAATTATAGCAACTACTTTAGGCATTCAAACATAATATACAAGCCTTTACTGCAATATGTGAATATTAAAAACAGAAAAACCTCACTTGCTCGAACTAATACTACTGTTCAATTACCATTCACCTCAGCCACTTTCACCGGCCACCATCATCTCGCACCACCATCTTCTTCTTCTTTAATGAAACCACAAACCATCGTTAATCACCACCATATCCTTATTTCATGTATGCACATACAATACATGATTTGAACATAAGACCCACCATTTTTTTTTAGTACTTGAGTCAAGATCAAACCCGGTTAATCTTTTAGTACTCGGTTCACCCTACAACCTTTAATCACTTCCACCACTTACACTTTCATTCCCACGACAACTGCAACAAACTCCCTTCTTCTCCTTCCTTCTTCAGCATACCACCATCACCTCTAGTCACTATCCATTTCTGTTACGATTAAAGACACATTGATAACTGATGACAAGTTGCTACCACTCACTTATACGATCACCATTTACAACATTGTACTACTAGTTGATTTGTCTTATGTTTCTGTAATAACTGCAGTTGAATGATTAACTGCTACTATCATTGACCTTCTGTCCAAAAGACAACCCACAACCACCATCACAATCATCAAGAAACCTTGTTATCGAGTTGCTACTATGCTATACTTTCTACTATTTTTCGAAAGCCTTCACAATCCTTAAAACCAGAAATACTGCTGCTGCGATTGTTTGTCTTATTCCTGTCCAATCACTATTACAACTGCTACAAGGTACCTGCTTTCCGTCCGGATCCAAATCACTTCTTGCATCTGTATTATGTTTCTGTTTCAAATTGCAACTACTGCTGCTACACCTGCACACCATCAAGATAGAACACTTTAGAATTCTAATGTTAAGTTATAAATCAATCCATAACATCATCAAAATTTTTTTCATGAATATGATCTGTTACAATTTAGTAAAGGAAAAACAAAATACTCAAGCTTTCATGAACAAAGCAAACAGAGAGAGTACATATTAGTAAATCTGATTGTATCAATTAATAACTTACGATGAACAACGCTGGCTAATGAAAATATATACATATATATATATATATATATATATATATATATATATATATATATATATATATATATATATATATATATATATATATATATATATATATATATATATATATATATATATAAATAGGTAAATAAATAAACGAATACCATCTATTGTTCTGCTTTCTGGTTCAACATAAGACCACATTCAACACTATCATCAAACCTGTAACCTCTTAGACGATTGTTACTCAGACTCAATAACCACCACTGTAATCAATATTAGGGTTAAGGATCTGTGATGAATCATTAAAAGCTAAACAGAAATTAAATAGGAATTATCAATTACTCACATAACAATTTCATAACCGAAGGATCCTCAAAGAGATGAACAGTCGATTGTCTCTTCAAAGAGTAAGACTGCAGACCTGTTTTTCTTTTGTTTTCACTCCTGTTAAATAACGATGATAATGGAGATTGATGGTGACCCTGAACGATGATGATACTAAATTGATGCCCTATTAAACATTTATGATCGTTGGTCGATTAATCTGTTGAAGAATCGAAACCCTAATTCGTGATACGTTTTCCTCTACATTTTTATTTATTTATTTTCATTTTCTTGATCTGATTTGGAGCAGACATAATAAAACGCGTAATGGTTTTTATTAGGTATTATTATTATTATATATTATTATTATTATTATTATTATTATTATTATTATTATTATTATTATTTATTTATTTATTATTATTATTATTATTATTATTAAGATTTTCATATAAAGATTTCAAAATACATACATTAAAACTATTTAATTTTTGTATAATATTATTAATAACATGTACATAATTATTTATATATTAACTAAATATATTCATATAAGATAAATTGTAATATATATTATAGAACATAAAAATAATATTAAATAGACATTATTATAAAATTTTATATATATTGACATAAATTAAAACATTATATAACGTATATAAACATTAAAATATAATACACCATCGATGATATAAATATATACATTATAATAAATTATAAATAAATTATCAAAATATTTTAATAAAGAATTACTATCTTAGTATTAATAATTGAATATTATGATAACTTAATATCATATATAATATATATATATATATATATATATATATATATATATATATATATATATATGTGTGTATATATGTATATATATATATATATATATATAACATATAAATTAAAGATGTAATAGATGAATAAAATATATATTAGAATTTAATGTAAAACTTTTATAAATATTATATAATATTTGATTTATTACCATTATACGTTTATAATATTATCTGATATATATATATACAAATGATATAGGTTCGTGAATCCGAGGCCAACCCTGCATTGTTTAATGTCATAATATGTATTTTTACTACAAAATACATTAGGTGAGTTTCATTTGCTCCCTTTTACTCTTTACATTTTTGGGACTGAGAATACATGCGATGTTTTTACAACTGCTTTATTAAATGCTTTTGAAATATATTATGAACTACGAATACATGAAATGCTTTTATAAATGTTTGACGAGATAGACACAAGCAAAACATTCCTCGAATGAATTATTATGCAGACAAAAGTTATGCGGATTATTATTGAATTATGTGGACATGATAATTGCCACCATTGAATTATGTAGACATGATAATTGCCACCATTGAATTATGTGGACATGATAATTGCCACCATTGAATTATGTGGACATGATAATTGCCACCAGTTGATGTGAATATTATATATCGAGAGAATGATTTTATACACAGGTTATGTGTATGTTATTTTTTGTACACAAGATATGTGTACGGTTACTATGATTTATGAAAATAGTTTCATACACGAGAAACATGTACTGTATTTAAAAGATATAGCATGTACATTACAGGTGGGTATAGGATTCAGGCCTATTTGTACCATGCAGCATTTAAATTTTGTGGTCTATCAAAATGATGAATTTTATTGTTTTAAGATAAACCTATGAACTCACCAACCTTTTGGTTGACACTTGAAAGCATGTTTATTCTCAGGTATGAAAGAAATCTTCCGCTGTGTATTTGCTCATTTTAAGGACATTACTTGGAGTCGATCATCGCTCTGGGATCAAATGTTGATGACTTCGTCCAGATGGATTAGGACGGGGCATTTCAGTTGGTATCAGAGCGGTGGTCTTAGCGAACCATGTCTGCATTAGTGTGTCTAACTGATAAGTCGTTAGGATGCATTAGTGAGTCTGGACTTTGACCGTGTCTGCATGTCAAAAGTTTTGCTTATCATTTTCAGTCGAAAATCATCTGCTTATTATCCTTAGGAAATTACCTACTTATCATTCTTAGTCTAGACATGTCTTACTGCCTCTATTGCATAGACAGTGTATAGAAAAATTCATATTTTAGCGTATCTGCTACTTCATATCTTAGCGTATCTGTTACTGTAACTTTGCCTGACATATTCCGTAGATTCCTCCGTAACTTATGGGATTTTAGTATTATATATGCATATGTGAATTATGTATTGCAGAGTACTAATCTACATCCTATAATCTATTTATTATCAAAAATACTTCATTTGATCATACGAGATGAATCCCTCAACCAGTTCGAGTCCCTCGAATTTCGATAGCTATTCCGATAGTTATTCCGACAGCTATTCCGACATGGATATTCACCTAAGCTCCGAAAGCGGTGTCACCGGAATAAATCAATCAATCAGTCATCCCCAATTCATCTGATGGGTTCATAGTCGACTTAATCAATGGAGACGCGCAGAAGGCGATTCCTTCCACTAACTGAATTCACCTCTTGATGAAGAACCTGAAGCACATATCGGCGAACATGTTCATAACACCATTTTCACTCTCATTTCTTGAATATCTCGCCACGAATATATCATAACTTAGATTCTAAACCTTATTCATTCACCCGTTCTTACCGACAATCATCTCGGAGTAATAAGTCAACGAACTACGCGCCCGAGTTGTAGCCTTGAAAAAAAAATATGGTGCAAAATGTACCAGCTTTAGCAACATCAACGGCACCAACAGTACCACCAACATCAATACCAGTACCACCAACAACCTAAGTTCAACATCTCACACCTCAACATCACAATCGGTACCCCGAACATAATCATCGTTCTACGTATCGTTCAACATCGATTATCTTCGTTCTTCATGGCGATTAAGTAATCTCTAAATGTTTTAGAGATTATGTATTCTAGTTCTAACGGTAAACCAAATGAGTTTAATATCATATTAACTCAATGAGTCCATGATTACATCTGAAGAAAATATATATGTATATATGTTTTCATAAAGATTGTAATTAAAAATTCTTTCGTACAAAGTGTTAATTGTGAAAATATTTTAACGGGTAGGTAATACCCTAGGAATATTCAGATTTCACATTAATAAGTTACAATGTACATTCTTTGAAGCTGATTCAACAGTCGTTTACTATCCTACTTACATCCACCGATATACAAATCCGTTCACCACAGAATAACCATATTCATCCAATTTCATATTTGGATTTTGATTTATCAGAGTCCAACCAGTGGCATAATGAAGAAAACATTTGACAAAATAAAATTTATTAGAAACAAAAAAATTAACTATAAGGAATTTTGTTAAGAATCCACGCTAACTGTTCCTAGCTAACTGTTCCTAGCTAACTGATTACATTTTATTAATCGCAGTTTATTTATCGCAATTTAATTATCGCAATTTAATTTATCGTCATTTAATTTTTGTTATTTATTTTACGCACTTTAAATATCGGGACACGTATACAAGGTTTTGACATATCATATCGATGCATCTATATATATTATTTGGAATCACCATAGACACTCTATATGCAGTAATGATCAAGTTCTCTATACATGGTTGAGGTTGATTCTCAAATAATATATATACTTTGAGTTTTGATCGAGTCCGAGACATGTACACGGGTCACGATTCGTATTAATTAACTAGAATATTATATATTAAGCTACATATGAAATATTGGACTATCAACTGTGGACTATCAACTGTGGACCGCCGACATTGGACAATTAAAATGAATTAAAATATTGATTATAACATATGAAACTAAACAATTCTTCAAGTTTTCCACTTGATTTCATCTTAAACCTCATTTGTATCTTGACGATTACAATCTGCGTTCAAACCTTTCATGATTCTTAAAAACACCTCAATCGAGAGGATGAACCAACCGCACTTCATTTACAGAAGAAAAGATTGATGCATATAGTGTTGCACCTGAAAACACTCGGAACCTGAGTAAACGTTTAACACATAGCTGTGCTAATTCCTTTAGTGTTATTATTACCGAAAATAACTTTGCAACTCCTGATCGAGATAGCCAGTTTTGTCACAGCTCAAGCAAGTCAACTTCGACTTTTCGTTCGAAACAACCTTATTATAACCCTGATATATAAGTTGCCTTTCGTCATCGATACCGGAAAACCGTTTATATCTCACTACATTAGCAGTAAACTTACCAGCAACATCATTGATCTTTGACTTTATGAAAAGTTATTATATTCATTGAAATCCTGTTATCTACTCATCTGTATCTGATAACGAGAATTGCCGTACCAAATACCGAGAATCAGCAATCAATATTTTGAAATCTCGCAGCATGTCTACATCAACAGTTATATGTAAACATAAAACATTTATCTCTTAGAACTATGATCTTCCATTCAGAAATTCTGAAAAGCACCCAGTCTGCGAATTAATACGCTGAATTTTGAAAAGTTGAATGAAGCAACAAAAACTGTAAACGACCTCAACATCCAAAAGTTGATGATAAAGAATTGTATGTTGGCAAAGTTCAGAAAAAGTTTGAAACTGAAAAACTGATTGAGCAAACTACGAAGGAGTCTCTGAACAAAACACAAGGACTAAACTTGTACAAAAAAGATCCAGATGATTCTGTTCCTGATGAAATCTTTAACGAATACCTTGCTCCTTAATCTCTCTAAATCATTGTGAATGAATTTCTTCATCACAATTTGATTCAGGAATTCTAAGATATTATCGTATCTTTCATTATTATTATCCTCAATATTTATGAAGATACCTTCATAAATATTCTCGTCCAATATTAATTATCTCTCCGCGCTATCAGTGTTACATCATATAATAAACTGCTAGTTTCTATATTCTGTAAATTTTCGGGCTTAAACTATGAATTATTTTGAAGTAGTGTTGGGAACTGATGCATGAGTTACTATATTATAATGACACTTGATCAACGTGATTATATTACAGTAAGTCATGCTGAGTTTCTAATGAAACGTGATGATTCACAGACTCTAACGTCATCATGTACCATGTTACACGACTCTTACGTTCTGTATAATCTATAAACATATCAAGAACATATTTTCTGATAGTCCTATCTTTCTTTGAATTCTGGTAAATTGACAAGTCATATTGTGCTATTACCGTTCATCTCTTAGAAAATTAACAATGTTTATTCTGAAACTTATATCTATGAATTCTGGACCATTACAAGAGATGCCCAATTGCAAGAAGAAGAAATGAATGGACAAAGCTCCGAAATAGAAATTGAGGTATAAATCACAGCAAATAGGAGGGAGTATTAACTGTGGATGACAGTTATTATAGGAGATAGGAATAGAGACATTGAAATATATGGGAGAATATAAAGCCCGATAACAACACATAAATTACAAACCGTGTATATCAATGTTTATCGCAACATAAAGACACGAGAGAATTATAAGTACTATAACCCCAAGGGCAAAATAGAAGTAAGCAGATTCATTTGGTAGAAGTTGAAAAAGAAGAATAATTGTTGCGATAGTAAGAATAAGGACAATGATTAGAACTGGGTTAAGCATTTTCATAATCTCTTGAATTTGGAAATTTAGTATGGAAATAATAAAAGAAATGGAACGGAAGAAGTTAAATTATAGAAAAATGTTTGATAGAGAAATCAAGGCAGATCTCCGCATTTAAATAAGAGATCCTAATTTCTTTGTTCGTCGAAGAATCAAATCTTTTAGATTTTGAAGATTTTCTTCAAATCCCTTGAACTCCGGAAATCAACCCTATCTACGTCAAAAGTTATGACGAAACTCTAATTCTTCATTTCACTCTTTCGTGATAGCTTCATTCGTACTTTTTGAGTAGCCAAATTCTCTTATCCATATTACTCAACAGTAATAAAACTCTAATTATCAGTTCGTATGTGTCATGAAAACATTTTTATTGTTAGCCATGACCACCTCATTCAAATTTCGGGACGAAATTTCTTTAACGGGTAGGTACTGTGACGACCCGGGAAATTTCCGACCAAATTTAAACTTTATCTTTAGATAATTTCGACATGATAAATAAAGTCTGTAATGTTGAGTCTTAAAATTTTGGAACTGTTTACATTGATTCATTTAACCTTTTACTATTCCCGACGATTCACGAACAATTATTTACAAATACATGTGCCTATATATATATATATATATATATATATATATATATATATATATATATATATATATATATATATATATATATATATATATATATATATATATATATATATATATATATATATATGAATGCTTGAGTATATAAAAATAATAATATACTAATTAATCTGTAGAATTGAATCTATAAAATAATATAATATAATAAGATTACTATTAAAATAAATCTAGATATATATGATTTTTGTATATAATTAATCTATGTATATTATAATATATAAAATATATATAATAATGAACCTTCAATAAAAGCTATTATATAATAGATGTAATTGCAAATTAAATTATAAATGTTATATAAATATTATGATCATACCTTTCGTTATTATTACTAATGTTATTATTATATGTTAATACTTGTATTATTAGTATTATTATTATCATTAATAATAATAATAATATTATCATAAGTAGTATTAATAACAATATTATTAATAATACTATTATTATTATTTTTACTCATCATCAATATGATCTTTACTGATCTTATCATATTACTGTTATTATTAATATCATATTTAACATTATTATTATTATCAATTATTATTAATATTAATATAAACAAAATTTACTATTAATTATCAAAATAAATCTTATAAAATCACAATATAATCTAGATTTTTAACTATATATGATTCATTCCTGTATCTAATTTGTTACCCGTACCAATCAGCTCCTATAAGAAAAAAATTTGTCAACTTTCACAATCAAACATTTGGATTTCTCTCTTAATCTGCTTTATGTCTATTTCCTGTCTCTAACTCGTTAATACGTTGAACTCAAACAATACAATACTATTATGATCAATTATAGCAACTACTTTAGGCATTCAAACATTATATACAAGCCTTTACAGTAATATGTGAATATTAAAAACAGAAAAACCTCACTTGCTCGAACTAATACTACTGTTCAATTACCATTCACCTCAGCCACTTTCACCGGCCACCATCATCTCGCACCACCATCTTCTTCTTCTTTAATGAAACCACAAACCATCGTTGATCACCACCATATCCTTATTTCATGTATGCACATACAATACATGATTTGAACATAAGACCCACCATTTTTTTTTTAGTACTTGAGTCAAGATCAAACCCGGTTAATCTTTTAGTACTCGGTTCACCCTACAACCTTTAATCACTTCCACCACTTACACTTTCATTCCCACGACAACTGCAACAAACTCCCTTCTTCTCCTTCCTTCTTCAGCATACCACCATCACCTCTAGTCACTATCCATTTCTGTTATGATTAAAGACACATTGATAACTGATGACAAGTTGCTACCACTCACTTATACGATCACCATTTACAACATCGTACTACTAGTTGATTTGTCTTCTATTTCTGTAATAACTGTAGCTGAATGATTAACTGCTACTGTCATTGACCTTCTGTCCAAAAGACAACCCACAACCACCATCACAATCATCAAGAAACCTTGTTATCGAGTTGCTACTATGCTATACTTTCTGCTATTTTTCGGAAGCCTTCACAATCCTTAAAACTAAAAATACTGCTGCTGCGATTGTTTGTCTTATTCATGTCCAATCAGTATTACAACTGCTACAAGGTACCTGCTTTCCGTCCGGATCCAAATCACTTCTTGCATCTGTATTATGTTTCTGTTTCAAATTGCAACTACTGCTGCTACACCTGCACACCATCAAGATAGAACACTTTAGAATTCTAATGTTAAGTTATAAATCAATCCATAACATCATCAAATTTTTTTTCATGAATATGATCTGTTACAATTTAGTAAAGGAAAAACAAAATACTCAAGCTTTAATGAACAAACCAAACAGAGAGAGTACATATTAGTAAATCTGATTGTATCGATTAATAACTTACGATGAACAACGCTGGCTAATGAAAATATATATATATATATATATATATATATATATATATATATATATATATATATATATATATATATATATAAATAGGTAAATAAATAAACGAATACCATCTATTGTTCTGCTTTCTGGTTCAACACAAGATCATATTCAACACTATCATCAAACCTGTAACCTCTTAGACGATTGTTACTCAGACTCAATAACCACCACTGTAATCAATATTAGGGTTAAGGATCTGTGATGAATCATTAAAAGCTAAACAGAAATTAAATAGGAATTATCAATTACTCACATAACAATTTCATAACCGATGGATCCTCAAAGAGATGAACAGTCGATTGTCTCTTCAAAGAGTAAGACTGCAGACCTGTTTTTCTTTTGTTTTCACTCCTGTTAAATAACGATGATAATGGAGATTGATGGTGACCCTGAACGATGATGATACTAAATTGATGCCCTATTAAACATTTATGATCGTTGGCCGATTGATCTGTTGAAGAATCGAAACCCTAATTCGTGATACGTTTTCCTCTGCATTTTTATTTATTTATTTTCGTTTTCTTGATCTGATTTAGAGCAGACATAATAAAACGCGTAATGGTTTTTATTAGGTATTATTATTATTATTATATATTATTATTATTATTATTATTATTATTATTTTTATTTATGTATTTATTATTATTATTATTAAGATTTTCATAAAAAGATTTCAAAATACATACATTAAAACTATTTAATTTTTATATAATATTATTAATAACATGTACATAATTATTTATATATTAACTAAATATATTCATATAAGATAAATTGTAATATATATTATAGAACATAAAAATAATATTAAATAGACATTATTATAAAATTTTATATATATTGACATAAATTAAAACATTATATAACGTATATAAACATTAAAATATAATACACCATCGATAATATAAATATATACATTATAATAAATTATAAATAAATTATCAAAATATTTTAATAAAGAATTACTATCATAGTATTAATAATTGAATTTATGATAAATTAATATCATATATATAAAATAAATATATTCAAAATATATATATATATATATATATATATATATATATATATATATATATATATATATAACATATAAATTAAGGATGTAATCGATGAATAAATTATATATTGGAATTTAATGTAAAACTTTTATAAATATTATATAGTATTTGATTTATTACCATTATACGTTTATAATATTATCTAATATATATATACAAATGATATAGGTTCGTGAATCCGAGGCCAACCCTGCATTGTTTAATGTCATAATATGTATTTTTACTACAAAATACATTAGGTGAGTTTCATTTGCTCCCTTTTACTCTTTACATTTTTGGGACTGAGAATACATGCGATGTTTTTACAACTGCTTTATTAAATGCTTTTGAAATATATTATGAAGCTTCGAATACATGAAATGCTTTTATAAATGTTTAACGAGATAGACACAAGCAAAACATTCCTCGAATGAATTATTATGCAGACAGAAGTTCTACGGATTATTATTGAATTATGTGGACATGATAATTGCCACCATTGAATTATGTAGACATGATAATTGCCACCATTGAATTATGTGGACATGATAATTGCCACCATTGAATTATGTGGACATGATAATTGCCACCAGTTGATGTGAATATTATATATCGAGAGAATGATTTTATACACAGGTTATGTGTATGTTATTTTTTGTACACAAGATATGTGTACGGTTACTATGATTTATGAAAATAGTTTCGTACACGAGAAAGATGTATTGTATTTAAAAGATATAGCATGTACATTACAGGTGGGTATAGGATTCTGGCCCATTTGTACCATGCAGCATTTAAATTTTGTGGTCTATCAAAATGATGAATTTTATTGTTTTAAGATAAACCTATGAACTCACCAACCTTTTGGTTGACACTTGAAAGCATGTTTATTCTCATGTATGAAAGAAATCTTTCGCTGTGCATTTGCTCATTTTAAGGACATTACTTGGAGTCGATCATCGCTCTGGGATCAAATGTTGATGACTTCGTCCAGATGGATTAGGACGGGGCATTTCATTATCACCATTAAAAGTCATGTACAACTCATGCATGCACACATTCCCAAGTATTTATACATATACGTTTATACATCAACTAACACAACAATTTATTTAATCTCATAAACGAACGAGTTACAAGCGTACTACGATTAAGTTTGTACCTTTAAATATGTACGGGGAAAACTGGATGTTACACTTGAGAGCCTCGTCTTGGGCTACACGAATTTGACTATTAAGATTGGTGTGGATGGTGATGTTTAAAGCTCGGACACGAAGAGGCACCGCTCTTTCTTTTCGACTTAAGGCATCGGCTACTACATTTACCTTCCCGGGATGGTAACGAAGCTCGCAGTCGTAGTCATTTAAAGTTTCAATTCACCGTCGTTGTCTAATGTTTAGTTGCTTTTGATCGAAGATGTGTTGGAGGCTTTTGTGATCGGAGAAGATGGTACTTTTGGTTCCATAAAGGTAGTGTCTCCACATTTTAAGTGCAAAGACAACGGCTCTGAGTTCGAGATCATGCGTCGTGTAGTTCCGTTCATGAATTTTTAGTTGTCGAGAGGCATAAGTAATGACTTTCTTTCGTTGCATCAATACACACCCAAAACCATGTTTAGAGGCATCACAATATACAACAAAATCATCATTACCTTCGGGAAGTGACAAGATAGGTGTGGTGGTTAGCTTTGTCTTCAAGACTTGAAACGCAGATTCTTGTTCGGTCGCCCAAATGAATTTCTTTCCCTTGTGAGTTAACGCGGTTAGAGGACGTGCAACCAAATAGAAGTTTTCGATGAATCTACAATAGTACCCGGCGATACCCAAGAATTAACGAATCTGAGTAGGAGTAGTAGGAGTCTCCCATTTGCTAATGACTTCAATTTTCGCGGGATTGACTTTAGTACCTTGATCACTTACAACATAACCAAGAAATTAAACTTCCTTCAACCAAAATTCGCACGTGGAGAATTTGGCATAGAGTTGTTCTTGTCTCAAGAGTTCGAGTTCGAGCACGAGTTGAAAGTATTGTTCGTGTTCTTCTTCACTTTTAGAATAGACCAAGATGTCATCGATGAACACAATAACGAATTTATCGAGATACGGTTTGCACACGCGGTTCATAAGGTCCATGAACACCGCCGATGCATTAGTGAGACCAAATGGCATTACAAGAAATTCATAACTACCATAACGAGTCCGGAAAGTGATTTTGGAGACATCTTCCCCCTTAACCCTTAATTGATGATAACCCGAGCGGAGATCGATTTTCGAATATACATGAGATCCTTGTAATTGATTAAAGAGGTCATCGATGCATGGAAGAGTATATCGGTTCTTAACCGTCAATTTATTTAGTTCACGATAGTCGATACACATTCGTAGGGATCCATCTTTCTTCTTAACGAATAAAATTGGAGCGCCCAATGGTGAATGGCTAGGTTGGATAAAACCACGGTTAAGTAGTTCTTGGATTTGACTTTGCAATTCTTACATTTTGGAGGGAGCAAGTCTATACGGTGCACGTGCTACGGGTGCGGCTCCCGGAATAAGATTGATTTGGAATTCTACCGGTCGATGAGGTGGAAGACCCGGCAATTCGTCGGGAAATACATCGGAAAAGTCACGAACAATTGGCACATCATTGATATGCTTCTCATCGGACTCAACTTTCTTAACGTGGGCAAGGATCGCAAAACAACCCTTACGGAGTAGTTTTCTAACTTTAAGGCAAGAGACGAGGTTGAGTCCGGTGCAACTCTTATCGCCATAAACAATCAAAGGTTCACCATTCATGATAGGAATTCGGATTGCGTTAAGATCACAAAGGATGTGAGATTTCGTTTTTGCTAACCAATTCATACCAATTATTACATCGAAGCTCCCTAGTTCCATAGGTATCAAGTCAATTTCAAATTCCTTACCCAATAAGTTTAACATACACCCCCGATAATATGTGTCGGCACTCAATAGTTTCCCATTGGCCACCTTAATAGTATAAGTAGTATCTAGGGGAAGTGGTGGAGCGCGAAAAGCGTGAGTCAAAGACTTGGATACAAAACCCTTATCGGCACCCGAATCGAATAAACAAGTAACATAAGTGTTATTGAGAAGAAACGTACCCGTGTCTAGTTCATTGTCATCTCGGGCCTCGCGACATTAATGTTGAAAGCTCGGCCGCGTGCGTTGGGTTGGCTTTCTTCTTTGGGCATGCATTCCTAAAATGACCCAGTAGACCACATTCAAAACAAACACCCGTCTTTGGTGCATTGGGCCCCTTTTGAGCGACGAGGGCGGCACTTCTACAATCATTGGCCACATGGCCACTCCTTTGACACCAGTGACAAAACGGCTTGCCACATTCTCCATAATGATGCTTGTGGCATTTGTTGTAAAAAGGTTGAGTTCTGGCATAACTTTTCTTGCCGTTGGAAGTGAAAGGATTTTTGGTGAAGGTGTTGTTGTTGTAGTTGTATGATGGGGTGGCTTCCCATTTTCTCTTGTTACCACCTGATTTATCCTCGGCCTTAGGTGCCGGTACTATGATTTCATCCACCGTTTCTATCAATTTGCGGGCCATATTCAAAGCTTCTTGGTGATTAGTGGGTTTGGATGACATTACCCCGTGTTTGATGCTCTTAGGGAGGCTATCCATGTAAAGTTCGACTCGGGGGGATTAGAGAGTCACGAGAGCCGGACACATTAAGGATAGTTCGTCAAACTGTTGATTATAAGCTTTGAGGTCGTTTTCGACCGCTTTTAGATTTCTTAGCTCTTGCTCAAGCTTGCGAGTCTCTTCACGTGGGAAGTATTCGGTGATCATCTTCCCCTTTAAGTCGGACCAAGAGAGAGTGTGGGCTTCATCAGTACCTACTGATTGTACATACGTGTTCCACCACATGAGAGCGATACCGGAAAAAGTGTGGGTGGAATATTTGACCTTGTCTTGGTCTCGGCAACTGCTTATGCTAAAAACGGCTTCCATTTGTTCGAACCATCGAGTGACAGTAACCGGTCCCCCAGTTCCATCGAAAGTATGAGGTTTACACCCCATAAAATCTTTGTAGGAGCATCCCTCGTTTGAATTTCCTGCTCCATTGTTGTTGTTGTTGGTGGTGGTGGTGTTGTTGGTGTTGGATGAGTGACCGGCCATGGCCACATCTACGGCGGTGGCGATCATTCGTTCAAGAGCTTGTTCGGGTGTTTCATGGTGTGGTACATGGCGAGGAGGCATCGTTCCTTCAAAACACAAGAATATCATTGATTAGTATTCTCAATAATACTAACCGTGATATGGAATGAGGATAAAGAGAAAATTTTCCTTGACTCGCCTTAAATTCTTCATGTCATAATGTCAGAATGTTCATATGAGTCACCGTAATATAATCCCGGCAATTATATTCCCTAATTCATGTGTGCATTCGACATTATCACATAAGGTCAAGATGGCGTGTTAATCAAATTAAACAACGTGAGATTAAGATGTAATAAGAGTTAGATACGAATAGAACAGTTCTAGTATAAATGCACAAGTAGTCAAGTAATTCCTACTTCAAGTCTATATGCCGGTTGTAGTCTAGACTCACCAATGTACCCTATGACTCAGGGTTGACACCAATGAACTCTAAATCCCTACATCCAACGCTCTGATACCATCTGTAGCGACCCGACAAAATCGTCATTTACGGCGCCGTCTACTTAGGTCCCGTTACGTGGTCATAAGTCTTTAAACAACGTTTGACCAAAAGTATGTCGCATTCATTTCATAAGTAAAGATGTTTCAAGTGTTACAAAGTAGTTCAAAGGCTAGTTACGTTACAACGTTTTAAGTACGAATGAAACCTATGCGACACTGATGTTATGCGAGGTGTATACGAAATAGTTATATTTTTATTGCAAAATACTATTAAATACAATACAATTTTACACAAGTTATTTATTTATTTATTGAATGGATATACCTAAACCTTGCTACAACACTATAGGCAGTGCACCTAATCGTAAAGTAGTGTAGTTTTTAGTAAGTCCGGTTCGTTTCGCAGGGAGCTAGCTGAGTTCAACGCTATATTTATTTTAAACTATATTTGTATCAATATATATATATATATATATATATATATATATATATATATATATATATATATATATATATATATATATATAAGTAATATTATTATTATTATAAAAAGGGGTTTTTACCATTTAATGACCGGTTTATCGATTTTCCTAATGTAAAATATTAAATATAAAAACAACTTAATTTAAAGCGTAAAGTAAATTACGATAAATAAAAGTACGATAATTAAAAGTGCAATAAATAAAATGACTGTAAATAAAATTGCGATAATTTAAAAGTACGATAATTAAATGTGCAATAAATAATGACAGTAAATAAAAGTGCGATGAGATATAAAATAAAGGAATTATGCTTATTTAAACTTTCGTAATCATGATGTTCGACGTGTTGATTTTAATTTATTACCATGGTTTAATTGTCCTTTGTCCTGGATTATTCGATATGTCCATACGGTTTTGTCCATAATAGTCCATCGGTCATAATTATAAAGTGCGAGGATCTTCGTCAAATTAACCTTATATCCGAAGTCAAATATTTCAACTAATTGGGGATTCGAACTGTAACAAGGTCTTAATACTTTGTTTAATGAATACATCAGGTTATCGACTGCGTGTAATCCAAGGTTTTACTACTTTGTTAACAATTACACCAATTACCCTTGAATATAATCCACCCCTGTTTTAATGAGTCCATTAACTATTAATCCATCCCCGTGTCCGATTAAATGAACAATAATTTGTATTTATAAATATCCCGCCCACCGTACCCGATTAAGCGTATGTGGTTATATATAGATACGTCAAATTGTAACTTTTATATTAAATTAACGAGGTATCGTTTAGTTAATATAAAGCCCATTAATAGTCCATAGTCTGTAACATCCTCAATCGGTCCTAGATGTAAGATTACTAAAGTGCCCTTAAGTTAGTATTGTGTTACTATGTGCTTTTATTTTTATTTAATATTTATTATTAAATAATAATGTGGTTAGGACCAGTTTGTGACAAGGGTCACAGAACAGGTTTGTTTATTTAATTTGGACTTCGTTTGGGTTACCAAATGATGTACGAAAGATATCAGATAACTGATAAATACCCGTGTGTCACACAGTATGGGATTTAATCCCAAATAATAGACTTGTGTCTATCCCTTTCTTGCATTTTCTAGAATTTTCCCAAACCACCCCATTCTTCATCTTCTCCAACTACCAAAACCCTAATTCTCCATTGTTGATCTTGAGCTCGAATTGGTCTTGGAATAACGTTCTTTACACTCTACTGATTCTTTTAAGGTATGAATCATGAGCTTTCATGATCAATTTGGTGTTAAAATGGTGTTTTTAAGTGTAATTGTTCAAAAGCTTGAATTTGTGTCAAAACAAGTGATTTAAGTGTTGTTATGGTCAAATTGTTGTGGGTTTATAGTCTATAACATGTAGTAATTGAGTTGTGGCAAGTTTTGATGTCGAAAACGAGCTCTAGATCGAGTTTTGGTGAATTTAGCTTGAAGTCCGTAGCCTTTGTTCAGTTTCTGATGAAGATGAACACAGTCGGCCGACTGTCGGTCGACAGTCGACCGACTGAGGGTTGAACCGGCCGATTAACGAAGACAACCGACCGACTGAGATTTACATTTGGCGGATTGATGTAATACCAAGTGAGTCGACCGACTGAGAAGGTCAGTTGACCGATTGTGTAGACAGTCGACCGACTGTCAGTGTCAGTCGATCGACTGAGTGTCCAGGACAGAATATTTTACCTAAGTGTTGATTTTTAGCTGTTATGCTGCCCGTTTGTATTTTGATGTTTATGATGTAAATTTTGAAATTGAAAGTGCATAAGTGTTTTAAGGAGAAAATTTTTAGCGGACAGTTTTCTGACAAAATTTTCTGTATTGTCTTATTTGGTGTTTATGGACATAAACTAACTCGTGTATATGTATTTCTCAGGAGAAAAGGAGAAAGAGAAGGTTCAGTGATTAGATAGCTGAACACCTTCTCATTTGCTGGTAATCGGTGAGTGGGACTAACTGGAGAATATAGTATATTGTAGCATGTTATATTATGACTGCCATGCTTGTTAGATATACTTATTGTTGTGGATAGTTAGTACATTGTGATGACTGCATGTTGGTTGATGCTTGTCTGCTGGAGCCCAGTGCATCCCAATTGTGTTGTGGCCTCGGTAGGAGAGATCAACCTGCGGGTTGGGTTCCTCATGTGGTGGCCTAGACAGCCGTGGTGTATATATATGTGAATGACGCATCTGTCGGGTGTGGATTATGTATATACACACGGTGGTGGAGGAACTTCTGGTAAGCCCCAGTCTGATCAGCTGGTGGTTAATGGTTTGGCCGAGCTGCCAGAGTCTCTGTAGACGGCACTTGGGTGATGTTTGTGTGTTAGACTATTGTGACATGATTAGTATAACACTTCTATATGCTATGGCCTGTAGTTTGTCGTACTCACTTAGCTTCGTGCTAATTCCCCTCCATCTCCTCCCTGTAGGTTGATAGCTTTTGTAGATTGTGCTTTTTGGGAGAAGACGGGCATGGTGATGTTATGTTTGACAGGAGTCAACTCTGATGTTGTCTTGTTTTTTTTAAACAGTGATACTTTGTAAATGTAATTGTAAATACGACTTCTCCGTATAAACAAGTATTTTGTAATGACACGTGACACGGGTTGTATTAACAATAGTTAATTTGGATATCGTATTTAAGTAATATTATGCTTCCGCCGCGTATGTATAAAAAAAAAATTTAGCGATGTCACAAGTTGGTATCAGAGTTGAGTTTGGCAGCATGTGCATTGTGATCTACATGTCATGTTCCCAAACTTAGAAGAGTCATGTCAAACATAACATGCTGGGGATGGGTTAAGTGAGTATTAGGACAGGTTATGTGTTAGTTGTTAGTACTAACAGAGTTTATACCAAGCTTTGGTGTGAGTGTTGTGGTAGTGCAGTAATGGCAGATAACGAAGCTAACGCTACTGGCCCCACTGTCCCTGGAACTGGTACTTTTAGAGCCCCTGACGAAGATGGACATGTGTCTTCAGAAGAAGAAACTTCTCAAGAAGTAATAGAACTTCAAAGTCGGTTACTAGAAGCTCAGGAGAAAATTAAGGAATTAGAACAAGAACGGGCGCAATGGAACCCAAATACCACTGCGTTGAACACAACCTTTCCTCCTAATTTTTATAATCAAGCCGGTGGCAGTTCTCAGTCACAATTTCCACAAAATACCTATCAAAACTATCAAATGCCATTTCCGTTTAACCAGACTTTTCCTAATCAAATGATGTACCCATTTCAAGTCCCTGAGACAAGAAGGAAGTGTACCTATAAACAGTTTATGGACTGCAAACCTCCTGAGTACAGTGGTCACACAAACCCTACAGCGATGCTCAATTGGTTAAGAGAAGTAGAACGAGCATTAGAAGCATGTTTTTGTGAGCCTGAATCTATGGTACTGTTTGCTAGTAGGCTTCTCAAAGGTGAAGCAATAGAGTGGTGGGATTCTATTACTGCATATTTACCCAAAGAACAGATCAGTCAGATAACTTGGGAACAGTTCGCTGCTAAGGTTCGGGAGCAGTATTGTTCTGAGTATGAGATGGAAAGATTGAAAACTGAGTTTCTGAGTATGAAGATGACAGAAAGTATGACGATTGATGAAGTTTTTAGAGATTTTACATCGAAGTTAAGGTTTGTTCAACAGTGGGTACCGACTGAAAAGGATAAGATTCAGCATTTTATGCGGGTGATTAAGCCAGAATATAGAACAGTTGCAAGATTTCCAACCACGTTGGCACAGGCTCATGAGATGGCGAAGATTACTGAAGGTGATATCATGGCAGCGAAAAGAGAAAGTTCAAAAAGTGGATCTTTTGGGGGAAAATCAGAAAGTCAAACTAGTGGTCAGTCTGGTCAGCAATCAAGTAAGCAATCAGGATTTCGTGGGAAGAAGTCAGGTGGGTTTAAACAGAAGAGTAAGTCCGGTATAAGCGGATCGGGTTCAAGTTAGCCTGATTGGTGTAATGTTTGTAAGTCGACTCACGTCGGACCGTGTTCTCCAATGACCCGAAGATGTTTGAAATGTGGAGTGAAAGGTCATGAATCAACAGCTTATTCTTTTAAGTCAAATGTTTGTTGAAGTTGCCATCAAGAGGGGCATAGATCAGCAAATTGTCCATCTGCGTCAAGATCCGGTTCTGGGGCAGGGTCAGGGGCGAGGTCAGTTACTTCTGGGGGATCTTCTGCTTCTACTGCCAGGCAGAAGAGAAAGAATCCTCCAACAGCAGAGGCAAGGGCATTTCAGATGACGGTAGACGCTGCAACCGCTACCGATGACGTCATTACCGGTATGTTCTTGGTTAATTCCTTGCTAGCTCGTGTGTTGTTTGATTCAGGAGCGAATCGTTCTTTTATGTCCTTAGGCTTCTGTGATAAGTTGAAGTTGTCTGTTAGGATGTTAGATGAGCCTTTGGGAATAGAAGTAGCTGATGGTAAAATGGTTCCATGCACATCATCTGTGTCTGGAATTACCATCGAAATTGACGGCCATTCCTTCCCTTTAACCTGTTTGTTGATGCCTATACCTAGCTTTGATGTAGTCATAGGTATGAATTGGTTAAGAACTAATAGGGCTAATATTAAGTGTTATAAGAAGATGATTTCTTTCCGTTTGGCCGACGGATCCCGAGTGATAGCTAGGGGAGAGCGCAGTGGATTTAACTTCCCTATGGTTTCCCTACTGAAAGCTCAGAAGGCAATAACAAAAGGGTGTGATTCATTCTTAGCCTACGTGATTGATGTTAAGAAAGAAAAGAAGCAGGTGAGCGATATTCCCGTTGTGTCAGAATTTCCAGAAGTATTTCCAGATGATTTACCAGGGTTACCTCCAGTACGTGAAGTAGAGTATAAAATTGATTTGGTTCCAGGTGCTACGCCAGTTGCAAAAGCTCCTTACAGATTAGCTCCATCAAAAATCCGAGAAATGATGTCTCAGATTTAGGAATTGTTAGATAAGGGGTTTATCCGACCAAGTTCTTCACCGTGGGGTGCTCCTGTGTTGTTTGTGAAAAAGAAAGATGGGTCGCTTCGTATGTGTATAGATTATCGTGATTTAAACAAGAGAACAATCAAGAATAAGTATCCGTTACCAAGAATAGATGACTTATTTGATCAGTTACAGGGTGCTTCCTACTTTTCAAAGATTGATTTACGTTCAGGGTATCATCAGGTACGTGTTGCAGAGAGTGATATACCGAAAACAGCGTTCAGAACTAGATATGGTCATTATGAATTTTTAGTTATGCCATTTGGGTTAACAAACGCGCCAGCAGTGTTTATGGATTTAATGAATAGGGTGTGTCGTCAGTATCTTGACAAGTTTGTGATTGTCTTCATAGATGATATCTTGATATATTCGAAAACCGAGAAAGATCATGCTACGCATCTGAGGTTGATGTTAGAACTTTTGAAACAGGAACAATTGTACGCTAAGTTCTCCAAATGTGAATTTTGGTTGCGGGAAGTACAGTTTCTGGGTCATGTGATTTGTGAACAGGGTATTAAAGTAGATCAGTCCAAGATAGAGGCCGTAATGAATTGGAACTCACCGAAAACGCCGACAGAAATTAAGAGTTTTCTGGGTTTAGAAGGTTATTACCGCCGATTTATCAAAGACTTCTCTAAAATAGCAGGTCTGTTGAATAAGTTAACTAGAAAAGATGTAGCCTTTCGATGGACTGATGAACAAGAAAAGGCTTTTCAGACTCTCAAACAGTTGTTATGTCAAGCGCCAGTTTTAGCCTTACCAGAGGGAACAGAAGATTTTGTGGTCTACTGCAATGCGTCATGTGCAGGACTGGGTTGTGTTTTGATGCAGAAAAATAAAGTTATAGCGTATGCTTCACGACAGTTGAAGAATCATGAACGAAACTACCCTACCCACGATTTAGAGTTAACTGCAGTTGTGTTCGCTTTGAAGCTTTGGAGACATTATTTGTATGGTACACATTGTGAAATCTATACAGATCATAAGAGTCTTCAATATATCTTTTCGTAGAAAGAATTAAATATGCATCAACGTCGATGTTTAGAATTGATTAAAGACTACGATTGTGAGATTAAGTACCATCCGGGTAAAGCAAATGTGGTCGCAGATGCTCTGAGTCGCAAGAAAACCATCGAAAATGTTAGATTTATGAGAATTGAAATAGTTTCAGACTTGATTGATCGATTGAAAACCATTCAGTTAGTAGCTTTGAATGACGAAAACTTAAAGACTGAACAAATGACTAAAAGAAAATTTGACCTATGCAATGATTTTAGAGGATTAAAGACCTATAAAGATCGAATTTGGGTGCCTATGCTTGGAAATTTGAGGGATTTAATCCTTACTGAAGCGCATAAATCGAGATTATCAGTGCATCCAGGTAGTACAAAGATGTATAGAGACTTGAAAACATTGTATTGGTGGCCGACAATGAAGACAGATGTTGCAAATTTTGTCGAAAAATGTCATATTTGTGCGCAAGTTAAGGCAGAACAACAGAAACCGTATGGATCTCTACGACAGTTAGAAATTCCTCAGTGGAAATGGGATCATATAACGATGGATTTTGTAACCAAGTTACCCCGAACCCAGAAGGGTCACGACATGATCTGGGTAATTGTGGATCGTTTAACAAAGAGTGCTCACTTTTTAGCTACTCGTGAAACAGCTTCATTAAATGACTTGGCAGAATTGTACTTGAAGGAGATCGTTAGTCGACATGGTATACCGTTGTCAATAGTTTCTGATAGAGATACTAGGTTTGTATCGAACTTCTGGAACAGTTTACAACAGAATCTGGATACGAGTGTGAATCTTAGTACAGCATATCATCCACAAACAGACGGTCAGAGTGAACGAACGATTCAAACGTTAGAAGACATGTTGAGAGCATGTGTCTTAGAGTATGGTGGGTCTTGGGATTCGCATCTTCCATTGATAGAGTTTGCTTACAACAATTCATATCATTCGAGTATCAGAATGCCACCGTATGAAATGTTGTATGGTCGAAAATGCAGAACTCCTACGTGCTGGTTAGAAGCAGGTGAGAAACAATTTGCAGGTCCCGAGATTGTTCAGATAACTGCAGAAAAAGTTGAAATTGCACGTGAGAAATTAAAGGCAGCTAGAGATTGACAAAGGATGTATGCTGATCCGCGCAGACGTCCGGTAACATTTCATGTAGGTGATCAGGTATACTTGAAGGTATCACAGTGGAAAGGGGCGATCAGATTTGGAAAACGTGGTAAACTAGCTCCGAGGTTTATTGGGCCATTTCCAATCATAGAAATTCGGAATGATCAAACCATTGTTTTGGATCTTCCATCAGAGTTAGCAGGAATTCACAACACGTTCAACGTGTACTATCTGAGAAAGTGCAAAGTAGACGATGAAAGTCAGATTCTTCCATTGAAAGATTTGAAAGTCGACTTGACTAAGAAACTAGTAGAAGAGCCGATTAGAATAGTGGACAAGAAAGTCACAAAGTTAAGAAAGAAACAGATTCCAATGGTGTTAGTGGAATGGCGACACAGTTTAGGTTCTAACTTTACGTGGGAAACCGAGGAGTTAATGAGGGCGCGCTATCCCCATTTGTTTGACCTTGACTAGATTCCGAGGACAGAATCTTCTTAAGGGGGTAGATTTGTAACATCCTCAATCGGGCCTAGATGTAAGATTACTAAAGTGCCCTTAAGTTAGTATTGTGTTACTATGTGCTTTTATTTTTATTCAGAATTTATTATTAAATAATAATGTGGTTAGGACCAGTTTGTGACAAGGTTCACAGAACAGGTTTATTTATTTAATTTGGACTTCGTTTGGGTTACCAAATGATGTACGAAAGATATCAGATAACTGATAAATACCCGTGTGTCACACAGTATGGGATTTAATCCCAAATAATAGACTTGTGTCTATCCCTTTCTTGCATTTTCCAGAATTTTCTCAAACCACCCCGTTCTTCATCTTCTCCAACTACCAAAACCCTAATTCCCCATTGTTGATCTTGAGCTCGAATTGGTCTTGGAATCACGTTCTTTACACTTTACTGATTCTTTTAAGGTATGAATCATGAGTTTTCATGATCAATTTGGTGTTAAAATGGTGTTTTTAAGTGTAATTGTTCAAAAGCTTGAATTTGTGTCAAAACAAGTGATTTAAGTGTTGTTATGGTCAAATTGTTGTGGGATTATAGTCTATAACATGTAGTAATTGAGTTGTGGTAAGTTTTGATGTCGAAAACGAGCTCTAGATCGAGTTTTGGTGAATTTAGCTTGAAGTCCGTAGCCTTTGTTCAGTTTCTGATGAAGATGAACACAGTCGGCCGACTGTCGGTCGACAGTCGACCGACTGATGGTTGAACCGGCCGATTAACGAAGACAACCGACCGACTGAGATTTACATTTAGCGGATTGATGTAATACCATGTGAGTCGACCGACTGAGAAGGTCAGTCGACCGACTGTCAGTGTCAGTCGACCGACTGAGTGTCCAGGACAGAATATTTTACCTAAGTGTTGATTTTTAGCTGTTATGCTGCCCGTTTGTATTTTGATGTTTATGATGTAAATTTTGAAATTGAAAGTGCATAAGTGTTTTAAGGAGAAAATTTTTAGCGGACAGTTCTCTGACAAAATTTTCTGTATTGTCTTATTTGGTGTTTATGGACATAAACTAACTCGTGTATATGTATTTCTCAGGAGAAAAGGAGAAAGAGAAGGTTCAGTGATTAGATAGCTGAACACCTTCTCATTTGCTGGTAATCGGTGAGTGGGACTAACTAGAGAATATAGTATATTGTAGCATGTTATATTATGACTGCCATGCTTGTTAGATATACTTATTGTTGTGGATAGTTAGTACATTGTGATGACTGCATGTTGGTTGATGCTTGTCTGCTGGAGCCCAGTGCGTCCCTATTGTGTGGTGGCCTCGGTATGAGAGATCAACCTGCGGGTTGGGTTCCTCATGTGGTGTCCTAGACAGCCGTGGTGTATATATATGTGAATGACACGTCCGTCGCGTGTGGATTATGTATATACACACGGTGGTGGAGGAACTTCTGGTAAGCCCCAGTCCGATCAGCTGGTGGTTAATGGTTTGGCCGATCCGCCAGAGTCTCTGTAGACGACACTTGGGTGATGTTTGTGTGTTAGACTATTGTGACATGATTAGTAT
The DNA here is from genome assembly GCF_046630445.1 of Rutidosis leptorrhynchoides. Taxonomy (NCBI): domain Eukaryota; kingdom Viridiplantae; phylum Streptophyta; class Magnoliopsida; order Asterales; family Asteraceae; genus Rutidosis; species Rutidosis leptorrhynchoides. The sequence goes on from NC_092337.1 coordinate 115,680,596, forward strand.
AACACTTCTATATGCTATGGCCTGTAGTTTGTCGTACTCACTTAGCTTCGTGCTAATTCCCCTCCATCTCCTCCCTGCAGGTTGATAGCTTTTGTAGATTGTGCTTTTTGGGAGAAGACTGGCATGGTGATGTTATGTTTGACAGGAGTCAACTCTGATGTTGTCTTGTTTTGTTTAAACAGTGATACTTTGTAAATGTAATTGTAAATACGTCTTCTCCGTATAAACAAGTATTTTGTAATGACACGTGACACAGGTTGTATTAACAATAGTTAATGTGGATATCGTATTTAAGTAATATTATGCTTCCGCCACGTATGTATAAAAAAAAAATTAGCGGTGTCACATAGTCTAATTTCCACAAGTGTTGGTCTTTTGTCTAAACCCCAATTATGGTACAAAGCCCAATAACCCCGTCTTTAATATTTAGCCCAACATCACGATTACTTCGATTTAAATAAGCATAATAATAACTTAGCTACGAGACATTAATTTAAAAAGGTTGAACATAACTTACAATGAGTATTAATCGCGTAGTATTACACGGACAGAATTTCGACTTACAAACTTACAACATTCGCTAACATAACCTTATTATTATTAAACTTTAATATTAAAATTATAATTAAAATATAAATATAAATATATATTTAAGAGAGTGAGAGATAGATAATATATGGTGTGTTTAAAACGTCGAGCAAACTGCCTTTTTATAGATCCTGGCCAGCTACAGTAAGCCATGCGATCGCATTGGTTTAAGGCTACCGGGCCATGCAATCACATGGCAGCCATCTCTTGGTCACATTGCATTTTAAACGTGGGCTGCTCGTATTTATTTAATATATAATATAATATATATAATTTTATATAATTATATATATATTATATTATATTCTTGTGCATCGTTGACTTGTAATTTTAGGCCCGTTGCGTCGCGCGCTGATAGTTGGTTCATGTCCTGGTTCCGGATTTTCGAATGTCCTTGCGTACTATTTAATATCTTGTACTTTGCGTTTTGCGGCTCGTACTCTTGTAACTTTTATACGTTTCTCATCAATAATTTGAACCACTTTGATTGTACTTTGTACTTTTTAGCGTTTTGGTCATTTGCGTCTTCAAATCGCCGAATCTGTCTTTTGTCTTCACCTTTTAATATTTAAATGAATATCACATGTAAATAGAACAATTGCAATTAAAAGCTTGTCTTTCTTGAAGGATAATGCTATGAAATATATGTTCATTTTTAGCATTATCAAATATTCCCACACTTGAGCATTGCTTGTCCTCAAGCAATATAGAACTTGAATATAAACATACTTGAATCACTTCTTTATTCTTCACACTTTGTACATCATTGATTTTTATACGGCGGTATGAACAATGATAGTAACGTTGTGGTTTATAGTCCCACATGACTATGAAAATTTAGATCCTTTAGGAAATTGGATCTTTATGAAAACATTTGATCTTTTTGAAAATTCAATCTAGCTTTTACCCTAGATAAGTTTTCCGGAATAACCCTTCACCGGTGTTTGCAAATTGTTTTTGTGAGTTTTGTATTTGAAAATTTTAGCTCAAAACTTATGGTTTTGGGTTACCCACTTGCTAACCTTGTATTAGGAAAGCAACACGTCCAGTATACTTGCTCCGTATATTACCTTTCGGTAAACTACCATCCGGTTGTAAAGGAAAGCGTTGAACAAGCAACTGTTAAGGCAATGTCTAATGACATGCTTTTGATTATGGTCTATATCATGTCGGATGCAATTACTATCCTTTGTAGGAGCAATAGTAAAGATCACCCTATAGTTTTTCGGTCTGGCATAAGATCCTGTCTTCGACCATACTATGCAACCACATTCTTACGGTTGACACCCGATTTGGTTTAGGTGACCTAATGAATTCCGGTGAATCCTTAGGATTTTACATTCAATGGTAATGAACGCATTGAAAATAGGTTTTCAGAAAACAAATCGGTTTGTAATTTGATCAAAATATTTTCTCGTTCAAGCTCAAGTTTAGATATCATTGAATTCCATGAGTTTGTAATTCTCAATCTTTAAAGTCAATCTCAAGGATTGAGTAATATCAAGCTTAAAAGCTGATTTTTGATCTTTAAGGAGATTATCCTTTCTGGGGATCGGATTCATTAGTCTTATAAGCTAATTTGCACGGTGCCCCCCCCCCCCCCAATTGTACGAGACAGATCCTCTCATGGTTAGGATAAGTCTGACCACTTGGCGACCCTGTTTGATGCTCAGGTCCGTGGATTTCTAGCTGATTTTCGAGAAAACTTTTCAAGATTTTTCGTAGACTCTACAACTGGTCTGGACGACAACTTCCTGACCTAAATCAAGAAGCACGTGTCTTTTTCTCGGAAGACTTTACTTCCTTTTAAATTCTATTTATATTACAATAAACTGGGTAAAACTGATTAATATCATCCAAAACAAAAGTATCTTCAATTATTTGTACAAAAATATGTGATATATGTTCTAAATAACTTGGTAAATTTTTCCCACACTTGGCTTTTATTTTCCTTTCTTTGCCTTTTTATTTTCCTCTATTCCATTTTAAATGAATTCAAGCATTTTGGGTTGTTTCTCAATTTATGTCCTTTCCGAGGTAACAATAATTTCGGTGTTAACAACTAGTTTTATCATTCATAAATATATATAAACATGATTTGAAATTCATTTATTTGAAAAAAAATTAAAAAATTTTACTAGAATTGGGTAGTCAGTATATAAGACTAGGGCTGTTCTTTATTATCATAGAGCACTAGATTCTAATACAACTACTGCGTTACTAGTATTTTTAATGGTAACCAAGTGTTTAAATTAAAATTTTAAAACTCGAAAGAATTTAACCCCTTCCCATACTTAAGATCTTGCAATGCCCTCATTTGCAAGAAATGAGTAGCAATTTAAATTATTGAGGGTGATTAGCGTACAAAAATGATTAAATTTTACCAAAGTTTCCAAACATATTGTTATTTGTGTTGAATGATAAATGGTGCACATCATTTGTTCATTCCGTCTGTTGTTACATCATACTTGTTTTTCGTTTTGTCGTCAAAATTAATAGCTTTTGCTGAACTTAATGCCAGTCTTTGAAAATGCGCTGTTTTACCCTGTTGTATACATGAGATAAAATACATACAATACAAATATAAACATGCATGGTAATTTGAAATGGGACTTAATATCCCACTTTCAAATTACAAAAATGAAATATTAGTACAAAATAATAAAAATATTAAACATTACATTAAAGTATCAAAATGTTAAATGTTTAGCATAAATAGATAAAAATAATAAAAGATAAGAAATTACTAATGGAACACTATTGATTTGGATAGGGGTTCCAGTTCATATCATCGTTCGGGTTCCATGGTTGGTGATAGGTGTTCTGGTAGGCTTGATTGGGGTCGTACAGGTCATAGGGTGGTCGCTTGTCAGGCTGATGTGGTGGATAGTAAGCAGGTCGAGTCGGGATGTAGTTATTTGGTACCTGATATGATAGCTGGCTCATGATTTGGTGCTGATGAACTTGCCAGCTATCGTGTTGGCGTCGCCTAGAAGTCTCATACTCATTCGCGGCTTGCCACTGCTCATACCGACAATGCCTATCTTCATTAGTCATTTCTACCTCATCTATACGCTGGAAAACGTCAGTAGCACTATCCCTAATGACATCCCTAATGTCATCCGCTTCCTCCATCTCCTCATCTGAACCCCTCTCTACCTGTGGATGGCGGCCCTGATATTGTATTGCCTGATTGTGTCTCCTAGTCAATACCTTTGCACCTTGATAGACTTGCAAACCTAAAGTCTCGTCATGTTCCCTACATACCATCATCGGACCCCCTTGATCCCTATCTACACCTAAATACTCTCCAATGAGAGTAACAAAAATACCTCCTCCTATTATTCCCCCGTCCTGTATTCCTTCCACCATTTTGGACAGATAAAAACCAACACAATAGGGGATATTAACAAAGCTTATAGTGTCTCGAATGCACTTAAGGTAAAATAAATCGTGTAAGGTCATTTTCTCCTTGTTGTTACCTCTTTATGTAATCGAGTTTGCTAAGAATCTATGTATTATACGAAGCTCGGCTTTATTAATATCTAAATAGGAGTGTCTTCCTCCCCGCGTAAACACATTAAAATTTGACATACGCCTCCAGATGACGTTAGCGTCAAAATTTCTATCTACCCTCTCACCATGATAAATCAAATTTGTACAATCAGGTGATAGTAATTCAGTGGGAGTGTAAATCTGTAAAGCCCTGGCCATGTCCAGCATGGACATCCTGTACATCCTACGGCCAAGTAAAAATCTAAAAAAACTCTTATCATCTAACCTATCTACATCCTTATTAAAAGCTATAGTACTCATTAGCTCAACACACCACTCCTTATATACAGGCCTACGAGTGGTAAATAAACGTTCCCAATCGAAAAAAAAAGAGCTGCCATACCTTTGGATTAGATGCTGCCTAAATGGGTTAGCTAGGTGGACCCTTTCCAAAGGCTCCCAATCTATTACCCTTGGTACTTCTACAATTTTGGTCCAAAGCTTAAATTTGTTACTTTGGTACGTCGGGTAATCTCTCCAACTTCTATCAAATCTTAAATTGGGATGCAACTGTTCTTCATGAATTGTTGGGTGTTCTATTATATGGTGAATGGGAAATACTACGTAGGTAATAAAAAAGTTTGGTCCTGGTTCATAGTATGGCACGTGTTGATCATAATGTTGTTGTTGTTCAGGTTGTTGTTCCGGTTCGTGATATTGCATCTCTGGCTGTGGTTCCAGATCAGGTTGCCTAGACGATGATGCACCGTCCGTATCTATATTTCTCTGCAAAACACATTAAACACAAAATTTGTGCATCTAAATATGCATTAGTGTTAGCAAAATAACAACTTGAAACAATTACAATGGCATGTTTAATCCATATTAAACTTATACTCATTTTCATATTTTTATCAATTCTACACTTTTTCAAATAAGCATATATGAAAATGTTTAAAAAGTTCATAAGCATTCAACTCAAATAACATGTCAAAATAATCATTACTAGCAATTAAACAAGTTTCAAATGGCATTTATATCAAATTAATCAAGTACATGAATTTTAGACTTAAAAATTCCACTTTAATTCTCAAAAAACATGTTTAGGATCAAAGTTTGGATCATTTAGCAACCTAAACATGTTACACTACTTAATTTAGCAATAATTCATGACAAAAATCGGCCATAACCTATTTATATCAAAAAGCCCCAAATTGCTCAAGAACACAAACCCTAGATTTCCAAAAATTTTGAAGTTTTTGGCTTCAAATCATGTTAAATAGCATTAATCTAGGTTATACATGCATAATATACTAACAATTTAACTCTAATTACACTAGAAATTAACAAAATTAAATTATTGCAATTAATTAAAATTATCACAAAAAGTAAGAAATTTATGAGTTTAGGGGTGAAATTTTTACCTTCCTGCCTCCCCATCTGAATATAGGCATGACTATAGCGGATTATTGCAAGAAAATTTGGTGAATTTTTTTTGAAAAATGAAGATTTTAGAGGTGTTTTTATGGGTTTGTTTGTGTATGTGTGTGTTGAAAGTGGAGACAGAGAACCAGCTCGCTGGAACTTGTATTCTGCCCAGGTTTTTCCTCCCATGCAATCGCATGGTTGTATAGTGCAAACCCCATGCGATCGCATGGGGTCCAGTTTTTTTTTTTTTTTAATAAAAACCTTATACTTATGAAGCAAAAATTAATTAATTTTAAAAATTTGTTTTCTTTTAGAATGAGAGCATTTTGGATCGTTGTCCTAGTTCGTCTCTCGACAAAATTTTAAAATTTGACATTTGTAAGCGTTGTTTTAAAAGCAAAGATTTTTGGTTTTTTTTAATGTGTTTGGCATACTTTAATTCAATAAGATTAAAAAAAATGATAATAAAATTTCTCGTCCCTCCCTTGGGTAAAGCAATTTCGGTTCTATAACCTAGTCTTCAACTCACGACGAATTTTAGAAATCAATTTTTAACTTAATGAAATAAAGTACATTTTTGTTTTTTAAATTCACACCAAACTTAAATTTAAAATGCATAAAATTAAAAATTCATATAAATATCATTAATATTTAAATATATTAGTTTTACAAACTTATATTAAAAATATTAGTTTTTTTTAAAAAAATATTTTCAAACTTAAATATATCGATTTTAAAAATTTACAATATTAATTTTAAAAACATGGTAAAAATAAAATTAAAAATCTTTTTGGTCTTTTATCCCACTTTAATCAATCAAATATTATCACAAATATACGCCCCTCTTTTGGGTAAAGTAATTTCGGCTATATTACCTAGTTTTACTCCTGACGAATTTTGAAATATTTTGGATTGATTGATTAAAGATATTTATACCTTATGAATAAACGGTAAATTTCGCAGTGATGTAATAAATTTTTGTATGATATCAATAAGTTCGGTTTCGTATACCTAATTTTATTTAATATCAATTTAATACTTTATAGCGAACGATTCAGCGTTTATTATTAAAAGGTTAAAAGCAATAAAATAAAAATAAAAAAATAAAAACTGTACATACTTACCTGTGAGATAGAATTCTCAGAGACCTGCTTTAGTTGACTCATAGGAGAGTCGTGTGATTTGGTTTTCCATAGCTACATAAGCGTAACCTCGATTTTTCAATAACTTTTCTTCTAAACATATGAACGGTCCTTCTCTGCATAAAGTAACAAATTCGGTATTTGAATATGTTTGATTGTTCGAACATTTACCTTCGTGTGACCATTTTCCGCATGTATGACATCTTTCAAGGTGTCGTGCTCTTTTTTTGTTGCAGATTTTGATTTTCCTTTACCAAAATGTGTCTTATGATGATTCTTCCCGAGTTCTTTCCCCACTTCGTCCATTTTTCCCTTTATGATTGATACTAGTTCACTCGGAAAGATGTTATTATTACGTTTAGTAATCATAGCGTGTAGTAGTAGACCATGGTTCAGATCAAAGGAATTCTTCATCTCGTAAAACCTAAAAAAAAATAAAAATTCAGAATGGGGGGAGAAGACTAGTTCTTTAGGGTCTGCTAGGGAAAGACCATTCGGATTCCATTCTCGAGAACTACACGAAAACAGAAAATCTAACTCTAACAGAAATATATATTATCCTTAAAAAGACTTGATTCTCCCCACACTTAGTTAGATGTGGTGCAAAAATTGTGATAAACTTCGTTTTCAATTGGACTATCAACAACTTGTATATCTCTGACTTTTACTTCAAGCCAATTGTTGATTTCCTCTGTAACTTTCACAAATTCAACTAACATTGCCTTTTCTTTAGGTGACAAATTGGATACTAATCGGTTACATAACTTAAAGTTCCCCTTAATCCTAGCATCTTGAATCCGTTTATAAAGTTTCTTCGTTAAACTGTTGAAAACGGGTTCATCTAATTTCGTATCAATAACGGGGTTCTTTGTTATCGGGTTATCATTAGGTGTTTCTTCATCTTCCCCACACATAGGCGTTTTTATTGGTTCAACAGTTTTGGTTGGTGGAAATCTAAACTTTCGGTTCACAAAGGTGACCGATTTTTCACCATCCCTAAGTGTCATTCTACCTTCTCTTACATCAATGAACGCTTCGGTGGTTGCCAAAAATGGGCGACCAAAAATTAGAGGAATATCAAGGTCTCCTCCATATTAATAACTATGAAGTTTGCAACAAAGGTCAAACTTCCCACTTTAACAAGTAAATTATTGGCTATTCCAACCGGGTGTTTAATGGTTTGATCAAATAATTGAACACCTATTCTGGTTGGTCTTAATTTACCCACACCTAATCTTTTGTATAAGGAAAGAGGCATAACATTTGCACTTGCTCCTAAATCTGCGAGTCCATTATACATAGCACCATCATTAAGCAAGCAAGAAATGATAAATTCAGCTGGGTCTCCTACTTTAGTAAGTAGAGTTGGTTTGTTAACCTTTTCCAAGTGGTCTTTTCTTGGTTCTTTCACTTCTACTTGAACTTCTTGTTCACATTTTTCTTCATTTCTTGGAATGGGAGGTTTGTATAGAAATTCTTCTTCATCACTCCATTTTGAAGCTTCCCCATCTTCCAATTTTTGTTTTTCATATGTTGTTGATAACATATTTATGTTTTCATTCTGAGGGTTTTCTTGGGTGGTGAAATTATGATTGACTTCATTATCAACTTCCATTGGACCATGTATGTAATGTTTAACTCTGTGACCATTAACTTTAAATTCAATCCCATTTGAATTTATTAACTCTATTGTTCTATATGGGAAAACTCTTTTGACTATGAATGGTCCAGACCATCTTGATTTCAATTTTCCAGGAAATAGCTTGAATCTTGAATTGAAAAGAAGAACTTTGTCTCCTTCCTTAAATTCTTTTGAACTTCTGATTCTTTTATCATGCCATTTCTTCGTTCTGTCCTTATAGATTAAGGAATTTTCATATACATCATGTCTTAATTCTTCTAATTCGTTTAATTGACTTAACCGTAGACTTCCAGCTTCATGCAAATCAAGATTACATGTCTTCAAAGCCCAAAATGCTTTGTGCTCAATTTCTACTGGAAGGTGACATGCTTTTCTGTAAACAAGTTTAAAAGGTGTGGTTCCAATTAGAGTTTTGTAGGCTGTTCTAAAGGCCCAGAGTGCATCCTCCAATTTCATGGACCATTCTTTCGGATTTGATCCTACGATTTTCTCTAGAATACGTTTTAATGCTCGGTTGGTGTTTTCAACTTGTCCACTTGTTTGTGGATGATAAACGGTTGAGATTTTATGAGTTACTCCATATCTTTTGAGAACTTTCTCAAGTTGATTATTACAAAAATGAGTACCCCGATCACTTATTAAAGCTTTCGGTGTCCCAAACCTTGTAAAAAGACGTTTTAAGAAGTTGACTACAACTCGTACATCGTTAGTTGGGAGAGCTTGTGCTTCCGCCCATTTAGATACATAATCAATAGCAACGAGAATGTAGAGATTATTATGAGATTTTGAAAATGGACCCATAAAGTCAATACCCCAAACGTCAAAAACTTCACATACTTGAATGACATTTTGTGGCATTTCATCACGTTGACTTATTTTTCTGGCCCTTTGACAAGCATCACAGGATTTACAAAGAAGGTGTGCGTCTTTGAAAATTGTAGGCCAATAAAATCCAGTATCGTAAACTTTCCTTACTGTGAGTTGAGGCCCATAATGCCCTCCTGTTGGTCCTGTGTGACAATGGTTTAAGATTTGACTAGCTTCATCTCCGAATACACATCGGCGTATTATTCCATCGGGACAACTTATAAACAAGTGTGGATCTTCCCAGAAATAGTGTTTTATATCACTAAAGAATTTCTTTCGTTTTTGGTACGACAACCCTTTTTCAAGGAATCCACATACTAAGTAGTTTACATAGTCTGCAAACCATGGAATTTCATTATAATCGATTTTCAAAAGATATTCATCAGGAAAGTTATCTTTTATGGCCGATTCATTTTGAACTTCTAATTCAGGATTTTCAAGACGAGAAAGATGATCAGCGGCGAGATTTTCTGCTCCCGTTTTGTCTCGAATTTCAATATCGAATTCTTGTAAGAGTAAGATCCAACGGATTAATCGTGGTTTGGCATCTTGTTTTGAAAACAAGTATCTAAGAGCAGAATGGTCGGTATAAACCACCGTTTTAGCTAGAACGAGATATGAACGGAATTTGTCAAAAGCAAAGACAATAGCAAGGAGTTCTTTTTCAGTAGTTGTGCAATTCGTTTGTGCTTCTTGTAACGTCTTACTAGCGTAATAAATAGATTGAAATCGTTTTTCAATCCTTTGTCCTAAAACGGCTCCCATTACAAAATCACTTGCATCGCACATGAGTTCAAACGGTAGATTCCAATTTGGAGTTATCATAATCGGCGCATTAGTGAGTTTTTCTTTAAGAATATTAAAAGACTTGATGCATTCAGCTGAAAAAATGAATGGAGCATCCTTTTCAAGGAGTTTATTCATAGGAGTGGCAATTTTAGAAAAATATTTTATGAAACATCGGTAAAAACCGGCATGCCCTAGAAAACTCCTAACTCCTCTAACATTGGTGGGATGTGGAAGTTTAGCAAATACATCTACTTTAGCTCTATCCACTTCAATTCCTTCCTTTGAAATTTTATGACCAAGAACGATGCCTTCTTTAACCATGAAATGGCATTTCTCCTAATTAAGAACTAGATTTGATTGCTCGCAACTAATAAGCATTCGTTCAAGATTAACTAGACATTTTTCAAAAGTATCACCGAAGACTGAAAAGTCATCCATGAAAACTTCCATGCATTCTTCTATCATGTCGTGAAAAATCGCCATCATGCACCTTTGAAAGGTTGCAGGGGCGTTGCAAAATCTAAATGGCATGCGTTTGTAAGCAAAAGTACCATAAGGGCACGTGAAGGTGGTTTTCTCTTGGTTCTCGGGTGCGATTAGAATTTGAAAATATCCGAAAAAACTCTCAAGAAAACAATAGTAACTATTCTCGGCTAATCTTTCCAATATTTGATCAATGAAAGGTAAGGGAAAGTGATCTTTTTCTGGTGGCGTCATTTAATTTTCTATAATCAATATAAACACGCCATCCTGTTATAGTCCTAGTAGGAATAAGCTCATTTTTTTCATTTGTGATGACAGTCATGCTACCCTTCTTAGGTACGCATTGAACTGGGCTTACCCATGGACTATCAGAGATTGGATAAATTAAACCTGCATCTAGCAGTTTAATAATTTCTTTCTTAACAATATTTTACATATTAGGATTTAGTCTTCGTTGGTGTTGTACATATGTTTTATGACCTTCTTCCATAAGGATTTTATGTGTGCAATACGAAGGACTTATGCCTTTAATGTCATGAATCTTCCATGCAATAGCTGGTTTATGAACTTTTAGCACAGAAATGAGTTGAGATTTTTCATTTTCCGTAAGAGAAGATGATATTATTACAGGCAATTCAGATTCACCATGTAAATAAGCGTATTCTAAATGGTTTGGAAGTGGCTTTAACTCTAATGTCGTGGTTCTTCTATCGATAATTTGTATCGATATCTGTCTTCGTCTTTTAACATTTGAAGTTCTTCTATTATTGGTTCGTAATCATTAGCCATGAGTGCGGCTAACATTTCAGCTTCATCAATTGGTTCAGTTCCTTCTCCTAAAGAACATTCTCCTATTCCTTGTAATTCTGAAAATTCGTCTAACAATTCTGCATGTGAATCTATAGTTTGAATATAATAACATGTATCATCTGCAGATTGTGGTTGTTACATGGCTCTATCAACAAAAAAGGTAACACTCTCGTCCTCTATACTTAGGGTCATTTTCTTACCGAACACATCTATTATTGCTTTAGCCGTGTTTAAGAATGGTCTTCCTAATATGAGAGGAACTCGAGAATCTTCTTCCATGTCCAGAATAACAAAATCTACTGGAAATACTAAAGTACCAACTTTAACTAGCATGTTCTCCATTATCCCTCTAGGATATTTTACTAATCGATCTGCTAGTTGTATGCTTATTCGTGTTGGTTTCAATTCTCCAAGGTCTAGTTTAGCGTATAATGAATACGGTATTAAATTTATACTAGCACCTAAGTTTGCCAATGCTTCTATTGAACTAAGACTACTCAGAAAACATGGAATTGTGAAACTTCCTGGATCTGATAATTTTTCTGGTATCTTATTCAACAATACTGCAGAACAATTAGCATTCATTGTAACAGCCGAGAGTTCTTCCATTTTCTTTCTATTTGTGATTAGATCTTTCAGAAATTTAGCATATCTAGGCATTCCTGAAATCACAACAATGAAAGGAAGATTTACATTTATTTGTTTAAACATATCCAAGAATTTGGATTGCTCGGCTTCAAGTCTTTCTTTTCTCATTTTACTTGGGTAAGGAAGTGGTGGTTGGTATGGTTTAACATAAGGTTTAGCCTTAACTGTGTTATCTTCATTAACCTTTTCAACTACCGGTTCTTTTTTCTTTTCTTGCTCAGATTGTGGTTCATGTGGAGTAGGAATAGAGTCATCAGAAATTTCAGGTATTTCAGGTGGTTTAAGTGTAATACCACTTCTCGTGGTAATGGCTTTAGTTGTTTCATTCTGGGGGTTAGCATTTGTATCGCTAGGTAGACTCCCTGGTTTTCTTTCACCTATCAACCTTGCTAGGTTGCTTACTTCTTGTTCCAGATTTTGAATAGAAGCTTGTTGATTTCTAAATGCTTGAGCATTTTGTTCATTGGTTTGTTTCTGAGATGTGAAAAATTGAGTTTGAGATTCAACTAGCTTCGACATCATGTCTTCAAAATTAGGCTTTTTATCATCGGTTTGTGGTGGTTTATTTTGAAAAATAGGTTTTTGCTGATTGTAAGTATTATTAGATACTTGTTGATTGCTAGGACCTTGTTGATTGTTGTATAGAACATTTCGGTTATAATTCTGGTTTTGATTGTAGTTTGGTCTTGACGGTTAATAATTACCTTGATAATTATTTCCAGGCATTTGGTTCATGTATGAAACATTCTCTCTTTGTTTCATTGTTTGTTCAATACTGAGACAATCTTTTGTCAAATGTGGTCCTCCACACTGCTCACAACTAATTCGTATTGCGTGAATATCTTTAGTCATCTTTTCCATTCGTCTCTCGAAAGCATCTAACTTTGCGGAAATGGAATCAAAGTCATGGCTAGAATCGGCTCTAGCCGCTTTAGATGATCTAACGATATCTTTTTTTGATGCCACTCATGTGAGTGGGAAGCAGTGTTATCAATAATTTTGTAAGCTTCAGTTGCGGTTTTCTTCATAATGGAACCACCAGCTGCTATGTCGATGTCTTTTCGTGTAGTAATATCGCATCCTTGGTAGAATATTTGTACTATTTGATAAGTATCTAAACCATGTTGAGGACATCCTCTCAACAATTTTCCAAATCTTGTCCATGCCTCATATAGTGTTTCATTTGGCTTTTGCGTGAACGTTACAATTTCTCCTTGAAGTCTCACAGCTTTAGATGCCGGAAAGAATTGTTTAAGAAATTTTTCAACTAAAACATCCCATGTGTCAATCGCCCCTTCAGGTAACGATTCTAACCAATCTTTGGCTTCTCCCTTTAAAGTCCAGGGAAATAACATGAGATATATCTGTTCATCCTCAACTTCTCTGATCTTAAATAGAGTACAAATCCTATTAAAGGTTTGAAGATGTTCGTTTGGATCTTCCTTCGGTGCACCACTAAATTGGCATTGATTGGTTACCATGTGTAGGATTTGTCCTTTGATTTCATAATCTGGCGCATTAATGTCTGGTTGAGTAATTTCATGACCTTGGCCAGTGCGTTTAGCCCTCATTCGGTCTTCCATACTTAGAGGTTCCAGATTTTCCATGATTGAATTTGTTGAATCTGAATCACTAGAGGATTCTGACTTAATGGTTTCTTCCTCGACAATTTCTGGATGAGTAATTTGTGGTTCAGGAGGAATGATTAGTGGTTCAGGATCTCTGAATTGTCCCTGAATATCCTCCGGATTCTCAATTGTGAGGTAGGGTTCAAAAAATGGATTATCAGAAATTTGAATTGGAGTACTTGGTCGACTAGATGACGATTCTAAAGAATAATCAACAGCGACAATGTTGGCTAGATGTCTTGATCGAGTTACAGGTGGTGAACATATGAAAGGTGGTTAACGTTTTGCTCGGTGCATTCACTGAATATCCTATTGGTTATAAAGATAAAAATTATATAAGTTATCAAATTAATAAACTTTTCTGATTTTGCCCACGTTTCGAATAGCCAATAGATGCAGCAGGTAGCCAGGACCCTTTAAATCGGAATCCCATAACTCACCACTAACAAATCCAACTATTACTACGAACCATAAAATTTTGGTTGTCTATCAATTTAACCACTTAAAATAATTTCCGTCGAAATTTAAAGAAAAGAAAGAAAATTCTGTGTCCTAAAAACTAGATCGTCGAGAAATAAGAAAGAAAAAGTGCGTCAAAAAATAAGAGGTCGAAAAATAAGCGTCGAAAAATAAAGATAGCGCGTCGAAACTTAAAAAGTACTAAAATTTATAAACAGCGTCGCAAAATTCTAAAGCACATAAATCCTAGTCTTAAAGAAAAAGTACTTAAGGGATTTTACGGCAAAGCCTAAAAATTTAGAAATAAAAATAACTACGGCAAAAGTACTATACTTAAAACTAATTATGAACGATCAAATATACAATATACGAATAAACAATCAAAAAGATACAAAATTTAAAAATAAAACTAAAGTTATAAAAAATACAATTTTTATAAAAATATTATTTTTATAAAAATATTATTTTTTAAAAGTATTAATTTTATAAATTAATAAAATTAATTAAAACTTAAAAATAAAAATTTAATTAAACTAAAACTAATTAATATTAAATATAAACCCTAATTATAATTAATAAAAATTATAACCCTAATTTCGCAATTAATGCACGTACTAGGTTGCAGATGTCAGACGGCTCCGCGAGTGCGGATGTCTTCTGCCCAAAAACTCCGCGAGTGCGGAGGATGCAGGCTCAGATGAGATGCAGGCTTAAATTACGCAAGTTCAGTTTTAATATATTTTTTTTACTTTTTTACTTTTAATTTATATTTTTTGTTTTTAGTTTTTATAAAATATAACTTAAATAAAACTTATATTTTATCAATTACTTATTAGATTTTTATAATTCTAAAAAAAATAAACTTTTTAATTAAAACACCTAAATAGATATATATTTTTTTATATTTTTGTATTTTTAATATTTAAAACGTATTTTTACAAAAGTAAATTAAGACTTAATAAAAATCTTTTTTTTCTTTATAGCGTTTCGCTTCGGCGTTTGAGTGTTCCCCGGCAGCGGTGCCAAAAATACTTGATGTTATGCGAGGTGTATACGAAATAGTTATATTTTTATTGCGAAATACTATTAAGTATGATACAATTTTACACAAGTTATTTATTTATTTATTGAATGGATATACCTAAACCTTACTACAACACTATAGGCAGTGTACCTAATCGTAAAGTAGTGTAGTTTTTAGTAAGTCCGGTTCGTTCCGCAGGGAGCTAGCTGAGTTCAGCGCTATATTTATTTTCAACTATATTTGTATCAATATATATATATATATATATATATATATATATATATATATATATATATATATATATATATATATATATATATATATATATATATATATATATATATATATATAAGTAATATTATTATTATTATAAAAGGGGGTTTTTACCGTTTAATGATCGGTTTGTCAATTTTATGTCTTAAGTCACAATTAAAACCTAATGTAAAATATTAAATATAAATACAACTTAATTTAAAGCGTAAAGTAAATTACGATAAATAAAAGTGCGATAATAAAAAGTGCAATAAATAAAATGACGGTAAATAAAATTGCGATAATTTAAAAGTACGATAATTAAAAGTGCAATAAATAATGACAGTAAATAAAAGTGCGATGAGATATAAAATAAAGGAATTATGCTTATTTAAACTTCCGTAATCATGATGTTCGACGTGTTGATTTTAATTTATTACCATGGTTTAATTGTCCTTTGTCCTGGATTATTCGATATGTCCATACGGTTTTGTCCATAATAGTCCATCGGTCATAATTATAAAGTGCGAGGATCTTCGTCAAATTAACCTTATATCTAAAGTCAAATATTCTAACTAATTGGGGATTCGAACTGTAACAAGGTCTTAATACTTTGTTTAATGAATACACCAGGTTATCGACTGCGTGTAATCCAAGGTTTTGCTACTTTGTTAACAATTACACCAATTACCCTTGAATGTAATCCACCGCTGTTTTAATGAGTCCATTAACTATTAATCCATCCCCGTTTCCGATCAAATGAACAATAATTTGTATTTATAAATATCCCACTCTCTTAAATATATATTTATATTTATATTTTAATTATAATTTTAATATTAAAGTTTAATAATAATATGGTTATGTTAACGAATGTGGTAATTTTGTAAGTCGAAATTCTGTCCGTGTAATACTCATTGTAAGTTATGTTCAACCTTTTTAAATTAATGTCTCGTAGCTAAGTTATTATTATGCTTATTTAAATCGAAGTAATCGTGATGTTGGGCTAAATATTAAAGACGGGGTTATTGGGCTTTATACCATAATTAGGGTTTGGACAAAAGACCGACACTTGTGGAAATTAGACTATGGACTATTAATGGGCTTTATATTAACTAAACGATACCTCGTTAATTTAATATAAAAGTTACAATTTGACGTATCTATATATAACCACATACGCTTAATCGGGAGAGATAGATAATATATGGTGTGTTTAAAACATCGAGCAAACTGCCTTTTTATAGATCTTGGCCAGCTACAGTGAGCTGCTCGTATTTATTTAATATATAATATAATATATATAATTTTATATAATTATATATATATATTATATTATATTCTTGTGCATCGTTGACTTGTAATTTTAGGCCCGTTGCATCGCGCGCTGATAGTTGGTTCATGTCCTGGTTCCGGATTTTCGAACGTCCTTGCGTACTATTTAATATCTTGTACTTTGCGTTTCGCGGCTCGTACTCTTGTAAATTTTATACGTTTCTCATCAATAATTTGAACCACTTTGATTGTACTTTGTACTTTTTACCGTTTTGGTAATTTGCGTCTTCAAATCGTCGAATCTGTCTTTTGTCTTCATCTTTTAATATTTAAACGAATATCACTTGTAAATAGAACAATTGCAATAAAAAGCTTGTCTTTTTTGAAGGATAATGCTATGAAATATATGTTCGTTTTTAGCATTATCAGACACAAATTTAAGTAAAGTCAAAAGATGCTCCGTATGCATGTATACTCGACATCCAAGCAAATATCAAAATGTAGAGTGCGGAAGCATGTATCATTTAGCGTTCAAGGACCTGAGAAAACATATAGAAAACTGTCAACGAAAAACGTTGGTGAAATCATAGGTGTAGTAGTAAACGTTGTTTTTGAACCACAAGATTTTGTATTGCCATAACGTTGATTATCAAAATCGTTTTCATTCCAAAGTTGTTATATGTTTGTGGAGCACCCAATTATCAAGACTTAACTGTTCACGAACCCCGTTATCATAGTGTTAGAACCTACACTATATACTCGAAAATATATTTCATCCGCTAACGGTAGCGAACCGTCCAAATGAGGGCTTGTCAAGCCTATGTGATCACACAACATAAGTTCACGTTTACACCCTGCAAGTGTAACTAATGATAATTGAATTGAGGCCTTTTTGTTCTAACTCCACGTGGAATTTTTGTTTCCGTACTTGTGTTCAAAGCATAAAAGTATTATACGTATATGTTTCTCATCCCACAGTTTAAAGAGTAAAAGTTGTTGAAAATGTGGGACTATGATCTCACCTTGAGTGCACGAGTAAATAAGGTACTTCACAAAGTAACGTGTGCAAGAACGAATGCTAGTCTTGACCTAAACAAGTAGGTTGTATCAATAATGCTAAACACGGTTGGTCAAAGATGTTCAATTAGTCCTATGGCTCATTACGACTCGATTAATGTAGCATGTGAATCAAATTGTCAAGTTTCATGCAAGATTCAAGTATAAAAGCATGTTAGAAACGATCACATAAGTATTCGGTTAAGTTTGATTAAAAGTCAAACTTGGTCAAAGTCAAAGTTAACGGGGTCGGGTCGGATATCCGACAATTTTTCTATGAACGATAAGCATATATAAGTATGTTGGTCAAGTTTCATATTAATCGGACATGTATAGCATAGCGGGAATTAAACGTAAAAAATAAAAAAATTTGGACAGCAGCCATCAGATGCGCTGCATCTGCAAGTGATGCACCGCATCAGTAGCAGATGCGCCGTATCTAAGGCAGATGCACCGAATCCCTACCTGATTCAGTGAAATTGCTTAAAAATTTTACAAGTCTCGGACCAAACTTCAATTTATAATAACTAATGAACTGTAAACACCTAAAATGCATACCATACATCGTTGGAAAGGTAATTTAATGAGGAATACAACTAAACACTTTTCATGACACAAAAATATCATTTTCAAAAACCGAATCCTCGTCAAGTGATCATTAAAGGTTCATTATCAAGGTTTCAAGTTTGTAAAACGTATTTTATGATTCGGGAATCCAATTTACACATATGATATGCCGTTTCGAAGGTATTTAAACATACATTGCAACTAAACACTTACAAGCAACATTGTCAAGCATTTAAGGCATCAAAATTCATATTGAAGACCACCAAACCCTAACCAAAAATCATAAACTCATAAATCATGTTATTGAAGTTTTCTTAATCAACCTACACATCAAAATGAAGCTAGTGATGCTAGTAACACAATTAATACCTGCACTTTAGCATATCAACAACATTTAATCATCCAAAACTCAAGATCAAACACACACTTTTCAAGTTCATGTTAGTTACACTAAAATAACGAGATCGAGCATATAAATCACCTAATCATGTTAGACTTGAGCCATAGACACTAATTAACACTTCCATAAATTAAAAACATCAAGAACACAAAATCTAGTGTTTCTAGAAAGTTACCCAAATGCAATAAAGTTGGTATGGATTCGAAGAGGAAGATGCAAGGATTCCGAATATGTAATTTGTTTTAGTTGATGCTTGCTAGATCGAAAATAGATGATGAAACTTTGAGTTAGTTGTTTGAGAGAGAAGTTGAAAGTAAGAGGGAAAGTGAAAGATGAATGAATGGAGGAGGATGGAGTTGACTAGTTGACCTAGTCATCTCTTTGCCCTCTTGGCAAGTTTAGTCCCTCAAGTTTGATTCGGGTGCGTGAATTACCTAAACGAAATATTTTAAAACGTGTATTAACGGAAGATGTTATAATTATATAACGGACTTTAAAATAGTAACGGAAAGTAAACGGAAAAAGACGGGATGTTACATTACCTACTCCTTAAAAGAAATTTTGTCCCAAAATTTAAGTAGGCGTAGTAGTCGTTGTCTCTTCCTCGGGGTCTTGCGTTTCCGAATTCACGAATAGATGAGGGTATTTCCTTTGCATTTGATCTAGTCTCACCCAAGTAAACTCGGGTCCCCTTTTGGCGTTCCAACGGACCTTGACAATTGGAATTCAACTTTATTTTAGAGTTTTGACGGAGTGGTCAAAAATTTCAACTGGTTCCTCCACAAAATGAAGTTTGTCATCAATAGTAAGCTCCTCATGAGGGATGACGAGTTCGGGTTTGGCAAGACACTTCTTTAAATTAGAGACATGGAAAGTAAGATGCACGGAGCTCAATTGAGGCGGAAGATCTAAACGATAAGCAACGGTTCCCACAAGCTCCAAGATTTTGAAAGGACCAATATACCGTGGATTTAGTTTCCCGCGTTTCCCAAAACGGATTACACCTTTCCAAGGTGCGACTTTTAACATTACGCGATCATTGACTTGGAATTCGAGGTCGTTGCGCCTAGTGTCGGTATAGCTCTTTTGATGACTACGGGCCGTCCTAAGCCTATCTCGGATTTGAACGATCTTTTCGGTTGTTTCATGAATGAGTTCGGGTCCGGTGATTTGTGTGTCACCTACTTCGGCCCAACAAAGAGGTGAACGACATTTTTGGCCATATAACGCTTCGAAAGGTGAGGCGTTGATACTCGCGTGGTAACTATTGTTGTAAGAGAATTCGGCGAGAGGCAAGTGCTTATCCCAAGCTTTTCCGAAATTGATAACACAAGCTCGTAGCATGTCTTCCAAGGTTTGAATTGTGCGTTTGCTTTGTCTATTAGTTTGTGGATGATATGCGGTGCTCATGTCTAAATGCGTTCCCAATGCTTCTTGTAAAGTACGCCAAAATCTAGAAACAAAACGGCCATCTCGGTGAAAAATAATCGATAAAGGCACACCGTGACGGGCAACGATCTCTTTAATGTAAAGTTGTGCAAGTTTTTCCATGTTGTCGGTTTCCTTCATGGCGATGAAATGTGCGGATTTGGTAAGACGGTAAATAATAACCCAAATAGTATCATAACCGCCCACTGTCTTTGGTAGTTTGGTGATAAAATCCATTATTATCCTTTCCCACTTCCATTGCAGGATTTCGGGTTGTTGAAGTAGTCCGGACGGTCTTTGATGTTCGGCTTTGACTTTGGAGCAAGTTAGGCACCTTCTAACATAAGTAGCAACATCCCTTTTAATGTTCGACCACCAATATTGTTCTTTGAGGTCGTGGTACATCTTATTGGCACCAGGGTGAATCGAATATCTTGACTTATGGGCTTCGTCTAGAACAAGGCTTCGCAAGTCCCCATAACTAGGCACCCAAATTCTTCCGACGAAATATCGGAGTCCGGTCTCCTTAACTTCGAATCGACAGGTGAGGACGTTCAAGTGTTCGAGAGAGATGTTTTCATTCTTGAGAGCCTCGTCTTGGGCTACACGAATTTGACTATTAAGATTGGTGTGGATGGTGATGTTTAAAGCTCGGACACGAAGAGGCACCGCTCTTTCTTTTCGACTTAAGGCATCAGCTACTACATTTGCCTTTCTGGGATGGTAACGAAGCTCACAATCGTAGTCGTTTAAGGTTTCAATCCACCGTCGTTGTCTCATGTTTAGTTATTTTTGATCGAAGATGTGTTGGAGGCTTTTGTGATCGGTGAAGATGGTACTTTTGGTTCCATAAAGGTAGTGTCTCCACATTTTAAGTGCAAAGACAACGGCTCCGAGTTCTAGATCATGCGTCGTGTAGTTCCGTTCATGAATTTTTAGTTGTCGAGAGGCATAAGCAATGACTTTCTTTTGATGCATCAATACACACCCAAAACCATGTTTAGAGGCATCGCAATATACAACAAAATCATCATTACCTTCAGGAAGTGACAAGATAGGTGCGGTGGTTAGCTTTGTCTTCAAGACTTGAAACGCGGATTCTTGTTCGGTAACCCAAATGAATTTCTTTCCCTTGTGAGTTACCGCGGTTAGAGGACGTGTAACCAAAGAGAAGTTTTCGATGAATCTACGATAGTACCCGGCGAGACCCAAGAATTGACGAATGTGAGTAGGAGTAGTAGGAGTCTCTCATTTGCTAATGACTTCGATTTTCACGGGATCGACTTTAATACCTTGATCACTTACAACATGACCAAGAAATTGAATTTCCTTCAACCAAAATTCGCACTTGGAGAATTTGGCATAGAGTCGTTCTTGTCTCAAGAGTTCGAGCACGAGTCAAAGGTGTTGTTCGTGTTCTTCTTCTCTTTTAGAATAGACCAAGATGTCATCGATGAACACAATAACGAATTTATCGAGATACGGTTTGCACACGCGGTTCATAAGGTCTATGAACACCGTCGGTGTGTTAGTGAGACCAAATGGCATTACAAGAAATTCATAACTACCATAACGAGTCCGGAAAGCGGTTTTGGAGACATCTTCCCCCTTAACCCTTAATTGATGATAACCCGAGCGGAGATCGATTTTTGAATATACAAGAGATCCTTGTAATTGATCAAAGAGGTCATCGATGCGTGGAAGATGATATCGGTTCTTAACCGTCAATTTGTTTAGTTCACGATAGTCGATACACATTCGTATGGATCCATCTTTCTTCTTAACTAATAAAATCGAAGCGCCCCATGGTGAATGGCTAGGTTGGATAAAACCACGGTCAAGTAGTTCTTGGATTTGACTTTGCAATTCTGGCATTTCGGAGGGAGCAAGTCTATACGGTGCATGTGCTACGTGTATGGCTCCCGGAATAAGATCGATTTGGAATTCTACCGGTCGATGAGGTGGAAGATCTGGCAATTCGTCGGGAAATACATCGGAAAAGTCACAGACAATTGGCACATCATTGATATGCTTCTCATCGGACTCAACTTTCTTAACGTGGGCAAGGATCAAAAAACAACCCTTACGGAGTAGTTTTCTAACTTTAAGGCACGAGACGAGGTTGAGTCCGGTGCAACTCTTATCGCCATAAACAATCAAAGGTTCACCATTCACGATAGGAATTCGGATTGCGTTAAGATCACAAAGGATGTGAGATTTTGTTTTTGCTAACCAATTCATACCAATTATTACATCGAAGCTCCCTAGTTCCATAGGTATCAAGTCAATTTCAAATTCCTTACCCAATAAGTTTAACGTACACCCCCGATAATATGTGTCGGCACTCAATAGTTTCCCATTGGCCACCTCAATCATATAAGTAGTATCTAGGGGAAGTGGTGGAGCGCGAAAAGCATGAGTCGAAGTCTTGGATACAAAACTCTTATCGACACCCGAATCGAATAAACAAGTAACATAAGTGTTGTTGAGAAGAAACGTACCCGTGACTAGTTCATTATTATCTTGGGCCTCTGCGGCAATAATGTTGAAAGCTCGGCCGCGTGCGTTGGGTTGGATTTCTTCTTTGGGCATGCATTCCTAAAATGACCTAGTAAACCACATTCAAAACAAACACCCGTCTTTGGTGCATTGGGCCCCTTTTGAGCGACGGGGGCGGCACTTCTACAATCATTGGCCACATGGCCACTCCTTTGACACCGGTGGCAAAATGGCTTGCCACATTCTCCATAATGATGCTTGTGGCATTTGTTGTGAAAAGGTTGAGTTCCGGCATAACTTTTCTTGCCGTCGGAAGTGAAAGGCTTTTTGGTGAAGGTGTTGTTGTTGTAGTTGTTTGATGGGGTGGCTTCCCATTTTCTCATGTTGCCACCCGATTTATCCTCGGCCTTAGGTGCCGGTACTACGATTTCGTCCACCGTTTCTATCAATTTGCGGGCCATATTCAAAGCTTCTTGGTGATTAGTGGGTTTAGATGACATTACC
Source organism: Rutidosis leptorrhynchoides (assembly GCF_046630445.1). Taxonomy (NCBI): domain Eukaryota; kingdom Viridiplantae; phylum Streptophyta; class Magnoliopsida; order Asterales; family Asteraceae; genus Rutidosis; species Rutidosis leptorrhynchoides. The sequence continues at coordinate 115,703,580 of NC_092337.1, forward strand.
CCGTGTTTGATGCTCTTAGAGAGGCCATCCATGTAAAGTTCGACTCGGAGGGATTCGGGAGTCACGAGAGTCAGACACATTAAGGCTAGTTCTGAAAACCGTTAATTATAAGCTTTGAGGTCGTTTCCGACCGCTTTTAGAGTTCTTAGATCTTGTTCGAGCTTGGGAGTCTCTTCACGTGAGAAGTATTCGGTGATCATCTTACCCTTTAAGTCGGACCAAGAGAGAGTGTGGGCTTCATCGGTACCCACCGATTGTACATACGTGTTCCACCACGTGAGACCGATATCGGAAAAAGTGTGGGTGGAATATTTGACCTTGTCTTGGTCTCGGCAACCGCTTATGTTAAAAACGGCTTTTGTTTGTTCGAACCATAGGGTGAGAGTAACCGGTCCCCCAGTTCCATCGAAAGTATGAGGTTTGCACCCCATAAAAGCTTTGTAGGAGCATCCCTCGTTTGAATTTACGGCTCCATTGTTGTTGTTGTTGTTGGGGTTGTTGGTGTTGGATGACTGACCGGCCATGGCCGCATCTATGGCGGTGGCGATCATTCGTTCAAGAGCTTGTTCGGGTGTTTCATGGTGTGGTACACGGTGAGGAGGCATTGTTCCTTCAAAACACAAGAATAGCATTGATTAGTATTCTCAATAATACTAACCGTGATATGGAATGAGGATAAAGAGAAAATTTTCCTTGACTCGCCTTAAATTCTTTATGTCATAATGTCGGAACGTTCATATCAGTCACCGTAATATAATCCCGGCAATTATATTACCCTAATTCATGTGTGCATTCGACATTATCACATAAGGTCAAGATGGCATGTCAATCAAATTAAACAACGTGAGATTAAGATGTAATAAGAGTTACATACGAATAGAAGAGTTCTAGTATAAATGCACAAGTAGTCAATTAATTCCTACTTCAAGTCTATATGCCGGTTATAGTCTAGACTCACCAATGTACCCTATGACTCGGGGTTGACACCAATGAACTCTAAATCCCTACAACCAACTCTCTGATACCATCTGTAGCAACCCGACAAAATCGTCATTGACGGCGCCGTCTACTTAGGTCCCGTTACGTGGTCATAAGTTTTTAAACAACGTTTGACCAAAAGTATGTCGCATTCATTTCATAAGTAAAGATGTTTCAAGTGTTACAAAGTAGTTCAAAGGCTAGTTACGTTACAACGTTTTAAGTACGAATGAAACCTATATGACACAAATTTAAGTAAAGTCAAAAGACGCTCAGTATGCATGTATACTCGACATCCAAGCAAATATCAAAAAGTAGAGTGCGGAAGCATGTATCATTTAGCGTTCAAGGACCTGAGAAAACATATAGAAAACTGTCAACGAAAAACGTTGGTGAAATCATAGGTGTAGTAGTAAACGTTGTTTTTGAACCACAAGATTTTGTATTGCCATAACGTTGATTATCAAAATCGTTTTCATTCCAAAGTTGTTATATGTTTGTGGAGCACCAAATTATCAAGACTTAACTGTTCACGAACCCCGTTATCATAGTGTTAGAACCTACACTATATACTCGAAAATATATTTCATCCGCTAACAATAGCGAACCGTCCGAATGAGGGCTTGTCAAGCCCATGTGATCACACAAACATAAGTTCACGTTTACACCCTGCAAGTGTAACTAATGATAATTGAATTGAGGCCTTTTTGTTCTAACTCCACGTGGAATGTTTGTTTTCGTACTTGTGTTCAAAGCATAAAAGTATTATACATGTATGTTTCTCATCCCACAGTTTAAAGAGTAAAAGTTGTTGAAAAGGTGGGACTATGATCTCACATTGAGTGCACGAGTAAATAAGGTACTTCACAAAGTAACGTGTGCAAGAACGAATGCTAGTCTTGACCTAAACAAGTAAGTTGTATCAATAATGGTAAACACGGTTGGTCAAAGATGTTCAATTAGTCCTATGGCTCGTTACGACTCGATTAATGTAGCATGTGAATCAAATTGTCAAGTTTCATGCAAGATTCAAGTATAAAAGCATGTTAGAAACGATCGCATAAGTATTCGGTTAATTTTGATTAAAAGTCAAACTTGGTCAAACTTGGTCAAAGTCAAAGTCAACGGGGTTGGGTCGGGTATCCGACAATTTTTCTATGAAAGATAAGCATATATAAGTATGTTGGCCAAGTTTCATGTTAATCGCACATGTATAGCATAGCGGGAATTAAACGAAAAAAATAAAACAATTTGGACAGCAGCCATCAGATGCACCGCATCTGCAAGTGATGCACCGCATCAGTAGCAGATGTGCCGGATCCAAGGCAGATGTGCCGCATCCCTACCTGATTCAGTGAAATTGCTTAAAAGTTTTACAAGTCTCGGACCAAACTTCAATTTATCATAACTAATGAACCGTAAACACCTAAAACGCATACCATACATCGTTGGAAAGGTAATTTAACGAGGAATACAACTAAACACTTTTCATCACACAAAAATATCATTTACAAAAACCGAGTCCTCGTCAAGTGATCATTAAAGGTTCATTATCAAGGTTTCAAGTTCGTAAAACGTATTTTATGATTCGTGAATCCAATTTACACATACGATATGCTGTTTCGAAGGTATTCAAACATACATTGCAACTAAACACTTAAAAGCAACATTTTCAAGCATTTAAGGCATCAAAATTCACATTGAAGACCACCAAACTCTAACCAAAAATCATAAACTCATAAATCATGTTATTGAAGTTTTCTTAATCAACCTACACATCAAAATGAAGCTAGTGATGCTAGTAACACAATTAATACCTGTACTTTAGCATATCAACAACATTTAATCATCCAAAACACAAGATCAAACACATACTTTTCAAGTTCATGCTAGTTACACTAAAATAACGAGATCGAGCATATAAATCACCTAATCATGTTAGATTTGAGCCATAGACACTAATTAACACTTCTATAAGTTAAAAACATCAAGAACACAAAATCTAGTATTTCTAGAAAGTTACCCAAATGCAATAAAGTTGGTATGGATTCGAAGAGGAAGATGCAAGGATTCCGAATATGTAATTCGTTTTAGTTGATGCTTGCTAGATCGAAAATAGATGACGAATCTTTGAGTTGGTTGTTTGAGAGAGAAGTTGAAAGTAAGAGGGAAAGTGAAAGATGAATGAATGGAGGAGGATGGAGTTGACTAATTGACCTAGTCATCTCTTTGCCCTCTTGGCAAGTTTAGTCCCTCAAGTTTGATTCGGGTGCGTGAATTACCTAAACGAAATATTTTAAAACGCGTATTAACGGAAGATGTTATAATTATATAACAGACTTTAAAATAGTAACCGAAAGTAAACGGAAAAAGACAGGATGTTACAAGGACTACTATAAATTTTTGTATCCACTATTGTAACAACTAGTGGTGTGGGTTTATTTTACTTAGAATCCAAACGTGTAATAGCTTAAAATATTCTAAGTATAGCAATATGTATCAACCAACTATCATTCCACCAAGAATAGTTGTAATTCTTTGTGCTTTAATCAATAAAGAATAAACCGTTGAAAATTACATTTGACTTTATTTAATTTACTTGCTTGAATACTAAATTGTCTAAACTGTTTAAGTTAATAAAGAAGAATTGTATTCACCCCCCTCTACAATACTCCTGTTGTTTATCAAGGGACCAACAAATACACGGAAACCACTAAGTAATAAGTATAACGATAACAAGCTCAATTAGAAAATGCATTGTGCTCTTAACATTACTCTATATAATAAGAAAGATTTTACTCGTTATAACTGTCACATCTACTTCACATCAACACTATAATTAACTCATAACAAATCTCATCATGCCTAAAACATTTTCTTCTTTCTTTACTATCTCGTCATTAATTACTTTTTGTATTTATTTTAATTACACAAAAATAACTTTTATAAAAAAGAATCACATTAATAAACAAAAAATGTTGTACAACATGCATTAAAAGACGTACATGATACTTATATTAACCATTATCAATTATTAATAAATACATATATTAATTTACAGGCTTTTTTTTTTTTTTTGTACAATATGAATGGACTAAATATAGATAATTGCTTGTACGATATAGATAATTGCTTGTACGATATCTTGTGAATCCCACTAATTGCTATAACTTGCTCGTTAAATTCATGGTGAAAACCTATAACGAATTGGTGTCTATTTGTTAAAGTGATAACGAGTGTCACGTGTGTTTGACGACAGTTGATAACGAATGATAGGCATTGGTTTAGTAAGCATAGAAACTCCATAACTAACAAGTGTTTTGGCTAATATTTAGGCTTGTAGTATGATTTTTGTGTTTCTTTGTATTTTCAGTATAATAAAATTGTCATTAGACTTTAGAAGTTTCAAATTATATTATAAAAAATAAACATATTGAAATATTTTCATTAATAAGTGCAATGTGTTATTAACTTATAAGTTAGTAGGACCAAAACTTTGTGAATTCAATGTATTATCCTTTTATTTCTAGGCAATTGTTGTTTATTGCAAGTTACACTCATTAGAATATTTAAATGTATTCTTTTAACATATCTTATCATATTTAATTGTTATTTTTGGTATATTGATAATGCATCTTTGTTACAGATTCCTTGAGACATCAACATTGCACACAATGATATTCTCATAATCTTGAAATTCACTCAAGGTCCCCTTTCGCACACCGTGTTACGGGACCAGCTGGGAGGAGGGTTTTACCGGCAATGACCTCAAATTGATCCGGATTTCATCAAGAACAGCAGTTGAAAGCGAGTTATGCAACTGTGAGAGATAAGCGCGTTGGTAGTTTAGTCTTTCTAGGTGATCTCAAACTACCGTTAAAAAACATATCTAATTGTTGTTTATTGCAAGTTACACTCATTAGAATATTAAAATGTATTGTTTTAACATCTCGTATCATAATTTTAAATGTATAAATGTATTATTCTTTTTAGTCATGGAGACAAAACAACGGTTGATCATGCATATTTTAACCGTAGGGTTTAATATGCCTGCTCAATACATAAAGAGGGGTTTAAGGATCTTAGAACGTGGCTCTCCGGTCCGGCTACCGTGAATAACCCTGGCCAACATGATGATGTCGGTGGGGTGGCCAAGTGATTAAGTCCACATCCGATAACGGTCGTCGATCAAGAGGCCCCAAATAAGGTCGTAGTTACTAGCTTACAAAAGACTAACCTGTTAACCTTGAAAGGATGCTGAATGATGCTGTTTTACGTAATGTGTATCGTATGTGATGGTTACGTAATGTGCCGTGTGTGGTGAATGATGATTAGGGTTTGTATTTATAGGCAAACCCTAATTCTAGAACCATCCCAGATCATGATAATCTCATCCATAACTGACTCCCCCGAATCACGGATATAATTATGGAAAAGATATTTACTTGACAGCTAAGCAACCGCCGTACCGGGAACAAAGGCAATCGTATGCCGCATACCGCACACAAGAACACGCATACGCACAATAATGATTGCCCGCATACATATGTGGTGCGCCTGCGGGTTGCGGTATCATTATGTCCCCCCAGTTTGATGTTATATGGCGCGAGGCGTATGATATCAAACTATTAAGCGAAAAAGAAAAAACAAGAAAACGGCTAGCCTTTAATATTCCGCGTGAGTCTCGATGCCATAAATGCCTGTCACAATCGCAGAAGCCCATTCGGCTGACATGACATAAAGTGGCAGTGTGGCAGGCGCGTGCCAACCACGCGCGTATATGCAATCATACCCAACTGGCATCCACGCGCGTAAATAAAATGCTACCCGTCGATTGCGTTACACGTGTACAGCCATGATCACACCACTCCATCCCATGACCCTCAATCTTCCCTATAAATAGCCCATTTTGCAGCTCACTTCCACTTTCTTGCATCAAGCTTCCTCGTTACGCTGCCAATTTGAATTCCGATCAAAAATCAAACATTCCGGCCACCATTTAAAGGTTAGTATTCATCCGATTACTCCTAGAAAATGACTAAAGCTAACGAGACGTATGTAGATAGCGTAGAGTCTGTTATAGAGCAGAAGCACATAGATTACTTAGTGAAACAGTACCCCCCTTAGCCAAGTACAATCCGGTGCCCCCTTTGTCCAATCAGCGAGCCCACGAGCCACCAGAGAAAAAGGTGGCTATTTACGAACATGCTTTTAAGCATGGCAACTTTAGGGTTCCTCCCACCGATTTCTTTCTGGGCGTGCTAGATCACTTTAAGGTCGGATTAGGTCAGTTACATCCTTACGCTATAGGAAAAATAGTCTTGTTCGAGATGTGGTGCGTTGCACTCAACAAAGTGCCCCTGGTGAAGGTGTTTTGCCATTTATACCGACTAGCCAACCACCACAAATCGTGGTTCACCTTATTCGCTCGTCAAAACTTCACCAAGACCCCAAAATCGAATGCGGGGAATTGGAAAGAGAGATTCTTTTTCATCGACCAAACTGTGGTGAGTGCAAACTTCTCGCAAACGCTGATATGGTTCGAGAAAGTGGAGAAGGATGTAAACAAGACCCCCACCCTGAATGACGACGAAAGGAAACTATTAGCGGAGTGTGCAAATGCACAGCTAGTGCATCGATCATATGGGAACGTGATGCTGCGGCTAGGGAAGATATCCGCACATTGGCCAGGGGAGGATGTGCGCCCAGCCATAGTCGGACCGGATGGAAAGGGTAGGTATAGTATAATCACGTACTAAACTGTTTTTGTATGTATATTATCTAACACATGCACGTATCTTTGCAGAAATGAGGATGAAGAAGGTGCTGACTGCGGAAGAGATTGCGGGAATCTCCTTCCGCAAGCAAGACGTGAACGTACAGCTAGAGCAGGAGAATGCTAGCGAAAATGCGGAGCAATCGCCTGCGGCATCTGGCAACAAACGCAAAGCAGCTGAGACCTCTGCGGCTCAGCAGAAGAAGAAGAAGATGACTCCCAAACAAAGGGAGGACATGTGGAACGATAACTTTGTTCCAATCGAGCCACGCTCCGCAGAACTACTTCCCCTCATTACTGGTAAGCGTCCATTCCTTGCGCATTTACCGCATACTAAAGTTCACGTTATAACTATTTACTGATATGCAGAGCATGTGGAGGAGACGCAGCCGTCCACCCCGCGGGTCAACCCAGATCTCCAAGCTACCGCCACATCAAAGGATATGACAATACACGTGGATTCCGATTCCACACCAACTCCTCCGCAAGGTAGCTTCCGCCTTGCCAACCTTAGCCAACTCACACAGTCTTCTGCGGAAAATACCGCAGAGCAGTCTGCGTTCCTGCAGCAAATCTTTCCGGCCGAATTCCGCGAGCAACTGGCCGCTCTACCGTTTAACCAGGCGCACAATGCCTTCATTCAAAACGGCCTGGTATTTTTTGGCATGTTTGCGGATCAGGCCCGCCGTTCTCCCAACATATACCAGCTAGCTTTGCGCAAAGAGGTAGAGCTAGGGCTAATGCAGGCGGGTGTAGATCAAGTCAAGAAGGATAGGGATGCTGCTGAGGAGGCGCGCAAGGCGGTTGAGTCGACCGCAAATGAAACCAAAACTGCACTGATTGAGGAAAGAAAAAAGAGCCGTGAGCTGGTTGGTGCGGTTGAGCAGGCGAAGGGGGATGCAGAACTTTGCGGTCGGAGCTTGAGAAAGTGACGAGGGAAAGGGATGACGCGGTAACCAACCGCGAACTGGCAGATGCGGATCTAGCGAAGCTGCGCACCGCACTCCCTACCATTGCGCAAAAGGTGATGGACTCAGAGCCTGTGTCCGACAAGTTCAATGCCTACATTTGATGCGGTCAGGGACCATGAAATCAACAAGGCTGTGCAGGAGGTTATCCAAGCTTGCGGTCTAACACCGCCGTTCCCCGACATCGTTCAAAAGAAGCTAAAAGAGGGAACGGCTACGGCGTTAATGGAGGCGGAAGAAGCCATCAAGTCCATCCCTATCCCCCTAATCAACGCATTTGCTGTGGACTCGAACATGTCGATCGATGGGTTTTTGAAGGAGGATTATTAGTGTGTTGGATTGCGCCGTAAGTCCTATGCTTAGGCAGGTATTTGTATTTTTGCAGCCCTAAGTCCCGTGTTGGGCAGGCGTTACAAACAATTACCTCTTATGTAACAACTTAGTTTGCTGTATATATATTTGTGATATGCATGCGTAGTGTGTTTATTTGTTTATATATCGCGAATCAAAACAAAATGTGAACCGCATGCCCATGCGCATAGTTAATCAAAACTCATGCGTATGCGGATGGTACTGCGTAAAATAAACCAATACTTTAACAATTTATCCTTAACAATTTAGACTCAGAAGCTACTGCGTTTTTGCTTTGTCATGTACTAGAGGTGCACGGTAGCTGTATGGTAAGCAACGCAACTAAAAACAAGCCAATGTCTTTATGCTTAAGAGTTCCTTAAGCAAACCAATGCGAGAGTAATTACGCATAAGCAAACCAATGCTTGTAATTTTTTAAGTCGACTTTGCAGCCATCTAGTCTGCGTGGCGCTTGGCTAGGGGAAAACCAATTCCCTTTGCCTGCCGTTAGCGTCTAGCCTTGTAACCAAACAGGCTTCTGCCGCACGGGGGCTAGAGGACACCCCTTAAGTAGGCAGGAACCGCATACAAAAAAGATTTAAACAACAAAAGTATGCGCGAGTAAATATTTAATTGGCATTAATCACAATTACAACCGCGACACATCCAAACGGACGGAAATTACATAGAAAAAATAATGTGCTACAATAAATTGGAGTGATCAGGTCCACCTAGCTACATATAACATTTTTTCAATAACGTCGCATGCCAAGTGCGTTTCACAGGTTTTTCATCTAATGTCTCGAGATGGTACGCCCCGGTATTGTTTGCCTTCGCTACCCTGTATGGACCTTCCCAACGGAGGCCCAGTTTCCCAGTATCTTCCGCATGACTTGCGTCGTTCTGATGCCAAACCAAGTCACCGCACTTGTAAGAGCTCGAACACACACGCTGATTATAGTACTTTGCAATTTTTTGCTTGTTATTTGCTTCGTTGACAGCCGCAGAGAGTCTGCGCTCTTCCAGCAAATTAAGATTTTCCCGCAAAGCTTCAGAGTTATTTTGCTCATCAAAATTTTTTATGCGGAACATTGGTACCCCAATTTCTGCAGGTACAATAGCTTCTGATCCATAGACCAAACTGAACGGGGTCTCACCAGTGCTTGCTTTGGGTGTTGTTCTATGCGCCCATAAAACCTTCGGTAGTTCATCCACCCAACCAATGCGACCATGACCCAACCTAGCTTTGATTCCAGCTACTATATCCCGGTTGGTGACTTCGCACTGGCCATTCGCCTGCGGATGCACAACAGATGTAAAAGTTTGCTTAATATTAAGCTTCGCGCACCAGCTGCGAAAAGGGTCACCCGCGAACTGCGTACCGTTATCACTAACAATTTCGTTTGGTATACCAAATCGACAGACGATGTCTTCCCATACAAAATTTCGCACCATTTTTCCTGAGATTGCTGCCAGCGGTCTCGCTTCGACCCACTTTGTGAAATAGTCGATTGCAACAATCAAGAATTTGATGTTTCCTGCGTGTGCAGAATGTGCGTAAGGTACTGATGTGAGTAACATGTTTAGAAAATAAATGATAAAATTACCTCGGCCTATTGGGAATGGTCTGACTATGTCGATTGCCCATTTGCAGAATGGCCACGGTGAGGAGACTGGTATCATTGGATGCGCAGGTGCTCTGCTAATTGGTGCATGTATTTGGCATGATTCACATTACTTAACTATGCGCGCAGTATCCGCGTACATGGTGGGCCAATAATATCCTAGCCGCGTTATTTTTGACACAATGGACCTGTGCCCCGAATGGAGTGCACGTGCACCTTCATGCACCTCGCGTACAACTTCCTCTGCCTCTTTCGGGCCAATGCACCTTAAGTGCGGTCCCAAATAATTCTTTCGATATAGGACGTCACCCTCAAGGGCATACAGTGGTGCCTTAACGCGGACTTTCTTTGCATCAGCAGAATCCGCAGGAGATGTGCCATCCCGCAGAAAAGCCACGATGGGCGTCATCCATGTTGAGCTTGATTCCTCAACTGGTGCCACTAAAGGCATCATAACAATGGATTTCACACTGAGTTCTTCTATTAGAACTTTTTTCCCCATATGATCAAAAGACAAGGCAGCCAGTTTGCTTAGCGCATCCGCTTTCTTATTTTGCCCCCGCATTACGTGGGAGATTTGAAAAGCTTCAAATTGGTCAGCGAGGTTGTGAACAAGCGATAGATATTGCTGCATGGCTATGTTATGCGCTTCGAAATCTCCGCTGACCTGACTGCATACTAGCTTTGAATCCACATACGCGTGCAAAATTTTAACATTTAACTTATGCGCAATGCGCATACCTGCTAACAGAGCCTCATACTCTGCTTTGTTGTTCGTAATAGCAAAATTAAACCGCAGTGCGTATGTATGCTCTTCGCCATCTGGGCATGTTAAAATTATACCCGCACCTGCACCAGATGCGCTGCACGCACCATCGGTGTACAATTCCCATGGTGACAAAGTTGGTGCAGGTGGATCCTGATGTTCTGCTGATGCCTCGACATCCGCAGGTAATTCTGCTAGGTAATCAGCAAGTATTTGACCCTTAACCGCACTGCGCGAAGAAAATTTTTTTTCATGTTCACCTAATTCAACTGACCACTTAGCCATTCGGCCAGAAATCTCAGGCTTGTATAACACCTGTTTGATTGGTTGATCAGTTAGAACCACGATTGGATGTGCTTGAAAATATCAGCGCAAACGCCGCGCCGTATGGACCAGCGCATATACAAGCTTTTCTATTGGTGAGTAGTTTACTTCGCTTGACATCAGCATCTTGCTTACGAAGTAGACCGGCATTTGCATCTTTCCGCGATCCGCGATGAGGACTGAGCTGACAGCTTCCTTCGATGCCGCGAGGTACAGCGTTAGCGTTTCTCCTGATACTGGCGCAGTAAGTGTTGGTAATTCTGCAAGCACCTTTTTCATCTCCTGAAAGGCTGATTCTTCTTCCTGAGTCCATACGAAGTCTTTTTTCTTCAAACAATTTTTCAAAGTATTGAAGAATGGTAAATGTCGTTCTGCGGCTTTCGACAGAAACCGTGTGATAGCCGCAAGCTTCCCCGTTAGACTCTGCACATCTTTCTTTGTCTTCGGAGATGGCAAATTATCAATGGCTTCAATCTTTTTGGGATTGGCCTTGATACCCCGCGCTGTCACCACATGACCTAAAAACTTGCCTTCCTCTTCCTCAAAACTACATTTAAGCGGGTTAAGCTTCATGTTGATCCTGCACAGAGATGCAAATGTTTCCAGGATGTCCGCGAGCATGTATTCTTCGGTGTTACTTTTAATTACCAAGTCGTCGACGTACGCTTCAAGATTTCTACCGATTTGGTGCTTGAATGCTGCGTCAATTACACGCTGATAGGTCGCGCCCGCATTATTTAAACCGAAAGGCATCTTCGTGTAACAATAAATACCCTGCGGCGTATGAAAAGCAGTCTTGTCCTCATCTTCCGCAGCCATTAAGATTTGGTGATAACCCTTGTATGCGTCCAAAAAACACTTGTACCTAAATCCCGACAGTGATTCTACCTTCCAGTCTATCTCCGAGAGAGGGTAGTTGTCCTTAGGACATGCCTTATTAATGTCTTTGAAATCAATGCACATTCGCCAGTTACCGTCAGCCTTTTTTACCAACACATGATTTGCAACCCATGTCTGATAACGCACTTCCCGCAGAATTTTTGTTTTGACAAGGTTGTCCACCTCTGCGCACAACCAATCACTGCGGTCTAGAGCCATATGCCGCTTCTTTTGCCTAATAGGTGTCAATGATGGATTAACGTTTAACTTATGTTCCGCAATATCCCGCGGAACCCCGGTCATGTCTGACTCGCGCCATGCGAAAATATCTGCGTTAGCTGACAATATTCCATGCAACTTGCCCTTAGTTTCGGCTGACAAGCCTGCGCCGATTTTAATTCGCTTATCCGGATGCAAGCGATTTGCTATTACTGCACAGTTTGCAAGTTGCTCTTCTACGCTAGGAGCGCTTACAGACGTGACAGAGCCACACAACTCGGTTGCTTGATGTGACGCAACTGTGGCGATGCCTCCTACTGTGGGAAACTTAATCAAACCATGAACTACCGATGGTATGATGTTGAAACGCCGTATGAAGTTTCTCCCTAGCAGTGCGTTATATCGTAAAGTTGAACGAACCACATAAAAATCGACCAATTCATGTCTGATCATTTGCGAGTTCCTGTCATCCGCAAGCTCTATCATTAATTCTATCCAGCCTAGCGGCCACGAGTTTTCTCCCGAAAACCCTGATAGCGTAATATCAGGCTGGCGTAACTGTGCTTTGACTTCTGCCGGGAGGAAACGATAACAATGCTCATACATAATATCGACACCGCTGCCAGTGTCAACATGCATGCGCTTAATCTGGATTCCGCAATTAGGGATGCGACACTTGATGATAATGGGCTCATTAATTGTATCAATTGACATTACAGGAGGGAAAGTGATTGGGAGAAGCTCCCAATCCTGGTGATCATTGTACTTTCTCCGCTGGCTGGTTTTCTCTACGTCAACCATGTTAATGGTTAAGTCCGCGTTTTTTGCTTTATCAACTTTTTGCCATGCGAAAGTTTTAGCCTTCGACCCTTCCTCTGCGGATTTTCCCTTACCCTTTTTAGGTGGTTTTAGATGATCCAATTTGCCCGCGCGAAGCGCTTCCAGAACCCGTTCCATCAAGTTCTTACATCGATTGGTGTCGTGACCATAATCGTCATGAAATTCACAATACTTTGTTTTGTCCCGCTTGTCAAATTCTGTAAGCGGAGTTGGAACCGCGAAGGTCGCGCATATTGGCTCCGTTGCCAAAATTTCCTTGGGCGTTTTGGACAAACTTTTGAGCAGCGCATAGTTCTGATTATTGATGCCGCGCTGATTATTGTTTCGATAATTGCCACTTGATTTCCCTTTATCATTTCTGATAGGACCACCGCTAGGATACCTTCCGCGAGAGTTGCTACCACGATTTTGATCGCGCGAACGATCATAGTCGTCCTTCCTCTCATTGCGTGAGCTAGCTGTTGGGATGTCATTATCTTTGCCACTCCGCATATAGTCGTGGCATTCATTAAGCGCCTCAGCATAAGTTGTTGGGACTGTATGGCGCAGACGCCTTACCAGTGTTGGATGACGTTCTGAGTTTATACCATGTATGAGTCCGGAAATCTGTTGCTCTGGTTTGAGATCTGGTATACGCAGGCACTCATTAGTATACCTTGTGAGAAATTCGCCCAAAGATTCCTTGAACTTCTGCACGATGTCATGGCATTCAATGTGAGTGCGCTTGAGTGGTCTCTGATTCTGATATTGCAGTAAAAACTTTGTCCGCAGATCCATAAACCCGGCAATACTACCCGCCGGCAATTTATTAAACCACTCACGAGCAATACCCTGTAGTGTCAGAGGAAATATCTGACACGCAACCGGATCCACCCAACCCTGAGTGCGCATTGCGCCCTCGAAACGCTGTAAAAAATCATCTGGATCGGTCAGGCCATTGTAAGTACCCAACGTGCTAGGTATCTTTGGTGCTGATGGAAACGGATATGCGGTTATATGCGAAGGAAACTTGTCAAAGGTAGTCGGTAGCTCGAAGGGTGGTTTAACAGGATCCCCTTTCAAGTTCGCAAAGAAACGCTTCATCATGTCCTGAACAAAGTCAGGTTGTGAAAATAAATGAACCATATCAGGAGGTGCGGCCTGCATGAATTGACTTGCAAGATTTGTCTGCCCTTGAACATTTTGCCAAGGTTGACCCTGCGTCTGCGGATATAACCAAGGCTGCTGTGTTGGAAAAGAGGGAAGACTTGAAGACGCAGAGTACACAGGTGGTTGTAAAGGAAGCGAAACCTGTGGCGCAGATATCTGCGAAACCTGAGGATACACACTTAAAAGCCCAACTGTATGCGCTGTGCTTTGCTGCTGTGCTGTTATCGGCGCCCAATGAGAGTTTGCATCTGGGATGACACCAAACCCCCAACTATTAAGTAACGCCTGCACATCCGCAGCAGTTAAAAATTGCGAAACTGGGCGCGGTGGTTGCCAAGGTTGCAACGGTGTAAATGACGAATTCTGCTGAATGCTCTGCGTATGCAGAGGTATTGAAACAGTGGTACTGTAAATAGGTACATGTCCGCAGCAAACCACATGCGGCCCCGTTGTTCCACCGCTAGTGCCTGCCAAGATGACCCTTGGATCCACTGACGAAAAGTCCAACCGCGTGGTTGTGACTGGTGAGTTTGCTCTTGGCGGTGTAACCCCGTCTGAATATATCGTCTTGTACCTCTGAAAGGGTTCGCCGGATATAGGTGGAGGGTACATCGTGTACCCCGCCTGAATAGCCGCCCCCGTAGTCATAACCGGTGTCTGTTGACTACCAGACGGTGCGTTCTGAACATCTGTTTGGGTATGTTTCGATGATTCCTCAGAAGTCATGATAATGTTAAAGAAAAAATTCAAAAATTTTGTAAATTACGAGTCATACAATTCAAAACCTTAAAAGAAAAAGCAATTAAACAGTCTTGAATTAATTCGACTCTCAATGAAAGCACCACTTGATCATGCATATTTTAACCGTAGGGTTTAATATGTCTGCTCAATACATAAAGAGGGGTTTAAGGATCTTAGAACGTGGCTCTCCGGTCCGGCTACCGTGAATAACTCTGGCCGACATGATGATGTCGGCGGGGTGGCCAAGTGATTAAGTCCACCTCCGATAACGGTCGTCGATCAAGAGGCCCCAAATAAGGTCGTAGGTACTAGCTTACAAAAGACTAACCTGTTAACCTTGAAAGGATGCTGAATGATGCTGTTTTACGTAATGTGTATCGTATGTGATGGTTACGTAATGTGTCGTGTGTGGTGAATGATGATTAGGGTTTGTATTTATAGGCAAACCCAAATTCTTGAACCGTCCCAGATCATGATAATCTCATCCATAACTGACTCCCCCGAATCACGGATATAATTATGGAAAAGATATTTACTTGACAGCTAAGCAACCGGCGTACCGGGAACAAAGGCAATCGCACGCCGTATACCGCACACAAGAACACGTATACGCACAATAATGATTGCCCGCATATATATGTGGTGCGCCTGCGGGTTGCGGTATCATTAACGGTAGTGTAGACAATCATCTTGCCTACAATTAAATTTTAAGAACATTTTACTTTTTTAAAGAAAAAAGTTAAAAAGATTGAGTTGGTAAAAAGAATTATCTAACTCTCCGTTGTTATAACGTTTTGTGTCAATTTGTATGTCAACTTGTATGTCAAGTAACATGATACCTCTTTAAAAGGAGCCAGAATATAATGTTTTTGAAATGGCAAGTATCTGTCGTTTTCCTAATTTTGTCGTGGATAAAGAGAAAAGGGACTAAAGAGGTGTTCTGCGAAACAGGTGTTAGTATACGTGGCAATTCTTGGAGACTAACGTGCCACGGTACACATTTGTTTAACCAGCACGTGGCGTAGTATGACTGGCCCACAAAAAGTTGACATGCGCAATAATAGCTCCCCTATTTTATATCGGTTACTCTTTTCAAGATAATAATTCTTTTCTATTTCTAAACAACAAGCTTTTGGGCTAGCCTCGTGTTACGAAGGCAGAGCCCTTATTTTTTACATATGAGTCAGTTTTTATATATATATAACTCTAACAAAATTAAAATAAAAAATATGTTTCAAATCAATAATTAAAATTAATAGTAAGTGTGGGAGTAGAAAAAAAATGTAAAGAAAAAGAGAGGAAAAACGAAGTAAAATTAAAAATTTGAAATAAAATATATATATATATATATATATATATATATATATATATATATATATATATATATATATATATATATATATATATATATATATATATATATATATATGGTCAAGAAAAAGGAAAAAAAAATTCATATAAATAGTAAGAAAAGCTAGACTTAAAAAAATTTAAAAATAAAAGAATGAAAGTATAAAAACTGAATTGACAATAAAAAATACTAAGGGGTTTATTATGAACCAAGGTTGGAGAATTCGGATCTCGGGAAGATCTCGTTTGGACATTTTTAGGGAGATCTCGACATCTCGGAATAATCTCGGGGAGATCTCGGACGTTGACTTAAGTTGACTTTATAGTTTTTTAATAAGAATATACATAAAAACATAAATATATGTATATTTATATACGTTTTTACGAGATTTTATAAAAATATCCGAGAAATGAGTGAGAAAATCTTAAAAATTACGAATTTTACAAGAAAATCTTACAAATTAGCAAGAAAATTCGAGAAATCGTGACTTTGACTAAGTTTGACCCCGTTGATCGAGAAATCTCGGGAGATAAACATCTCGTCTCGGTTGCCTTCTAAAAACGAGATCTCGGGGAGATTTACAACACTGTTATGAACACACAAAAAAAAAGTGGGAGATTAAAAGGGTGAAAAGAACAAAGAAATAAAAAGAAAAAAGGGCAAGGGTCAGGAATGGAACCCATGACCTCTCAAATAACAACACACGAACTTGACCACTCGCCATTTTTACATTTAATTCATAATTACGAAAGTTAATATTTACAGCTTTAAACAAATCGATTTTAAAAATTGAATTGCAATTGAATTTTACTGTTCATTAATTCTCTAAATGAATATATATAAAATATTTCTAAACAATTTTATAAATCGATCGAGATGGACTATTTAAAAGTTGGAAAAATAATTTAGTCGAATACTTCACATGACTATAAAACGTAAATGTAAATGTGTTGCTTTTATAATTGACTATTACACCTTAATGTTAAACGAAATCTTTAAAGAGTGTAGACCATTCTCTATCATAGTATACCTTTTCATCAAGGCTGACTGCTAAATCAGGTCACATATACACTTTCTCAATAGCACTAACACAAGGCTAGATTACTCACAATTATGACATATTCCCTCATAAAAATTGATTATACCATTTCCTTGCGATTGCTTAAGTTAACATTGAATAAAGTTTTTGTGCTGATAACGTTTGTGATTAAGTTGTCGTTAACAGCTAATAGTGGCCTAATCTTTGCACAAATACTTCTTATAAATGTAAGAACAAAGATTATGATGGAAAGGAGGAAATAAACACTTTATAAATGTAAGAATTTATGTTGTATTTATATTACAAAAGTTACAATACAATGTCAGTCATCTTCAATTATACAAATATAGCAAAATATAGTAATTGATCATCCATATCTACTGACACAATTCAAGATATCTTAACAAATGGGAACCTAATGGAATTTAGAGTAAAATCTGTAGGATCGTGTAAACATGATTAAACGATCTTAGATTTAATAACGAGTGCGAAAAATCTCGTTATTGGGTTTTATACTGAAAATCCAATGAATACCTTTGATCTTAATGAATAAATCGACTTAGATATGTTAAAAATCGACTTAGATGAATGCTAGAGCACCAGGGTATCGAATTGTACGTGTATGATAGATTAGGATTCGTAACCCTAACAATGAACTCGTTATACCCATTATATACACACAGCACGTGCAACCGTGCGCTTGCATCTTGCAACCGTGCGGTTGCGTGTCTAACCGTACGGTTGCATACCTGCAACCGTGCGGTTGCATTCCAACAGAGAAAGTTAAACAATAAAGCATTTCAACATGATCATAATGAACTCGGGGACTAAATATGCACCAACAAACTCCCCCTATGACCCAGTTCATTATCTTAAATCACAAAATATACTTTCCCTGCAAAAGGCAACTAATCACACAATCAAACATATTTAATAACATGAAAATTAAGATGTTAAGATCAAGTTATTACATCCAAATTGAAATAAAGCTGAAAATAAAACGTTGAAGTCCACAGTTTAAAAGTTCATAACAAAAGATAGACATTTAAGCATGGATATCATAAGCATAGCAAGTGCGAACAGCACGATTAAACTGAATTGCCTGCTCAATGTTAGGCAACTCATGAAAGATTGGGTGTCTCCTCAACACCTTGATATCATCCCTGCACAAATTTTGAATCCACCTTGGATCAATAATCCTGATCTAGTCCAAACTACCATTAGGATTATCTAATACAATTACCGCTTCTTCTGTTCTTCCATCATAATACCACCATCTAAAACGATCACCAAAATTATGTGGCATTTTACGAACTGGTGCATACTTCATAGTCTTTGCACGCTTATACCTGACCACGCGAACTTTGTTCCCTGTTGATTGATCAGTACGATAAGAAACTTTTGGAAACTGCGGATCTAACACAGACCAGCCGTACTTGAACTCTTTTCTGATCTTAAACTGCTTCCACTGTCCCCACCCATCAGATTCATGATAGAGGAGTGTTAATCTTGCAAGTTCCATCATCTCAAAGTATGGGAGTGTTTTTATATCAACAGCATGCTTAAAGTAATCAATCCCATTTTCTCTACGTACTGTAAAGCAATTCAAATCTTTCAAATACGCCCAGCTGAGAATCTTTCCACCTGTGACCTTTCCCGTTCGATCATAATATAACTTGTATTTTAGTTCCTACGGGACTTTCTTAAACCATGCTTTGGTACAGGATCTCTGATACTCCCTCCATTCTTTGTTTTTCTGTTTGTTTGCAGTATCAATATTCTCACCTTCTTTGTTCACACCAGATGACTCACCTTCCTCAGTAGTTCGCTTCTCATCCACTTTTCGATTCAAAACATCATCCCTTTGTTGATTAAAAAGATCAGCAAACTCAGGTAAGTCATCTTCATCAACACTGTCAGCAACATTCTCATTATCTGAAGCATCTTCAACGATGACTTCTTCAGCACTATCATCACCTGAATGCCTATTCTCACGTGTACCAGCAGTATTTGGAGCTTTTTCAGCAGCAATCAACTTATCTACCTCTATACCAAACATTCTAGCTACCTCTTCATCTGTCATTGTCTGTATAATTTCCCCTCCTCCACATCATAGTCTAGCGAGCTAATCACTGTACCTTGATGGTCCAAGAAATATGTTAACTTATGAATATCAACAGACAGAGGTTTAGGAAAATGTACCTCATGTATCTGACTTATTCTCAGTCCCCTCGGATGAAGAGTCTGAAGAGTATTCGCTTTCGGTAGACAGAAGATCATCATCAATATGCTCCATCTTCAAATGAATTGTCCCATCTTGAGAATCAGCCTCTAACTTACCCTTGAACCTCCTATCATGACGATCCAATCGTCGGATCCTCTTAGATTGGATCGTCTTAGCCTGTTTTTCTGTTAACTGTTTCAGGTCAGCAGCTAACTTCTGTGATTTCTCAAGTTTAGAGGTCAGAGAGTCCACTTTAGCTTGTAACTCGCTCACCTCCTTATTTTTGTTTTTATTCTTCTTTATCACATCATCAACCTTGTTAACCAGATTGAGCACAGTGGCCTGGAGAGTAACAAATGCAGGATCAGCATTTGCAAGAGCCAACGAACTACCCTCCTTTGTAGAAGCAGCTGGGGATGTTGTGACTTGTTGACTAGGTCGGGTAGGTGGTACCAGAGGTGCCTGAGCTCGTTGAGTAGGTGGCACCTCAGCTTTTTGAGTTACCGTTTGAGTAGCAGAAATTCCACCTGAAGAATCAACAGCCCGTCTCACATGACCTCTCTTTCTTTTCGGCCTTCTCATAAGTTCATCCACCTGAATCTCTTTTCTCTTTAAAGACATCAATAACTCACCACCTTCAGTCACCTCATCTTCCAAACTGAAGTTCTCTAAGTCATCAGCTATTTGACCAGAGTGAGAACCAACCTCGACAACCTCATCTTCATCATCTGTCTCAGCAAGATCAGGAATAATATCCTCTTTGTCAGAATCACTATCCTCATTTCTCCACATCCTTGGGTTCCTTGCCACATAGTCAGCCTTTTTCAAATGACCAAACAAAGGATGGTTTGGTGGAGCCACTTTACCCTTGTAATAAATCATACGTCTCACCAATTCATTTGTCATAACATTCAGCTTAATGAGGTCTTTATTCTCCTTGATAAGCTCTGTATGCTAAGAATTAATAACAAGCTGGAGAAATCGAGGATAAGGCAGATAAGGATCAGACTTAAACTTGCTGTTCTCGATCATGTAATCAAAAATAACCCCAGAGAAGTTAAATGGAAGATTCAGAATTAAAGCCACCATCATAGATTGCATCACGAAATTCAACTCATCATGACTTTCCCTTCTAGAGCTCAAATAGTGAACGATAACATGAGCCAAATATTTAAAAGTTGGACAGAAACCTGACTTCAACACCTTTGACTTTGTCAAATCCCCAGAATACTTGCATCTCTGGAAACAGCCTTTGACTAGTCCCAAATTCAGCCTAGTTTTCATATCCGCAGCATCATGAAAGCTTAACAGCCTCGTGATATGCCCTTCAGTAACAACGATAGGCTTACCCTGAACAACACTGTTTAGCACATCAACCCTTCGTTCACCATCCATGGCCTTAGACAAAGTAACATTCTTCCAAAACTCCCGCTGATGAGAAACATAAGCTGACACATCAATAGTGATAGCCGTGTAGATACGAGACCGCTCAAGAAATTCCATAATCCCATGATAGTCAACTAAATACTCAATCTTATTCAAGTTTGCAAGCATGTTGTTGTTGGGTCCCACCTGCAATTCATTGTTATGCTCAGCAGCCTTCTTAGATCGAGACTTAGTAACTCTTCGTGGCTTTTTCAGTACGTGGCTGACCGGAACCAGAACCGGTAGCCTTAGCAGTAGGAACATTTGAAACAGGAGTCCCAGACATATCTGAAATACACAGCCACAATATCGTAAACACAAAAACTTATTAGCCAAAAATCAAAATTAGAGTTTCTGATGTGTACCCGTACGGTTGCAATGATGACAAATACGGTTGCAAGTGTAACCGTATGGATATAGCCTATTTCACCCAGATGCACCAATGCCTGTTCAGTTTTTGAATCTGCTGTGCAACCGTGCGGATGCACAGAATAGTACCCGGCTGCAAGCACAACCGTGCGGTTGCAGGGTGCAACCATCCAGTAGCATTTATCCGGACTGTTAGGGTTTTCAAAACCCAAATCCACCAAAATGAGTATTGATCATCAAATAAATCATTGTAATAGCATCTAATACCTCTGATTAACATGTTTAAAACTACAATTTCAATTAAAACACATCAACAATCCCTGTATTGATCTAAAGTTCATAAAAACTAAAAACTAATCAAAACAAGAGATTTAATGGAAGAAAAGGAACCTGTTGTAGATGAAATTGATCAGTAACACGAGTAGAATAAGAAAAACGAGATCAAAAACTCCCCTTAGCACTTTGTGATTTTTGAAGAATTTTAGACTTAGCCAATTTGTGAGCACAAACAACCCACAGTTCTGAGTTTGGGTATTTATACCCGTCCTGCAACCATGCGGTTGCAGGGTTGTATCCGGTAAAAAATTATGCAACTGCGCGGATGCAAGGTGTACCCGTACGGTTGTACATGAAGTCCAAAAACCCTTTAATTACACATATCTGGGCGGTTACATCGTGTAACCGTGCGGTTGCATTGAGTAACCGTCTGGTTGCAAATTAACCATTAAAAATTTTACTTTTCATTCTCGTCTTTTCTAACTCTATTTCTCAAACAATTCATCTCATCCAAACAAACACTTTACTCAATCTAGTCCATAAAATCTAAACTTTTACCAATCTTTTCAAGATCCAGTTGAAATGTCCCATTCATAATAATTATAAACGTTTCATATTAATTGATTTCGTTGCGAGGTTTTGACCTCTATATGAGACGTTTTTCAAAGACTGCATTCGATTTTTAAAACAAACCATAACCTTTAAAATATTACGACGATTATCAAATAATGATAATCTAAAATATAGCGTTTTCACATGACCATTACATAATGGTTTAAAATCATATTACACAACCATATATGTCTTCGAATGCAGTTTTTAAACAATATTATACAAGCATGCTGACTCCAACTTTTGTCCATAAATTAGCATGCAATAGCGGAAGCTCTTAATAATCACCTGAGAATAAACATGCTTTAAATGTCAACAAAAATGTTGGTGAGTTATAGGTTTAATCTATATATCAAATTGTAATAATAGACCACAAGATTTCATCTTTCAATAACATGCAATCTGCATAAAAAATCATTCATATGGTTGAACACCTGGTAACCGACATTAACAAAATGCATCAAGAATATCCCCATATATAAATATCGAAGTACTAAAGCAGTTCAAATTCTCTGACTGGGGCGTGTCAAAGCCTATAGATCTATCTTTAGGATTCACGTCAATTGGTGGCAATTATAATAAACACCAATTCTTAGGCTACCAAGTTCAACAAGGGTGATATCCGGTATAACGATTCAACATAGAATGTAGTTTCAACACTTGTGTCTATTTTGTAAATCATTTTCAAAACTGCATGTATTCTCATCCCAAAAATATTAGATAGTAAAAATGGGACTATAACTCACTTTCACAGATTTTTCCTTCGTCGAGAAAATAAGACTTGGCCACGGGTCGATTCACGAACCTATAACGAATATATACATATATATCAAAGTATGATCGAAATATATTCATAACATTTTTTATTACGTTTTAACGATTTAATTTTGTTAAGTTAGCAGTCCAACGTTAGTAATCTACAACTAGTTGTCCACAGTTAGATGTACAGAAATAAATCAATATAAATTGTCTCTAATCAATCCACGACCCAGTGTATACAAGTCTCAGGCTAGATCACAACTCAAAGTATACATATCATTTTGGAATCAACCTCAACCCTGTATAGCTAGCTCAAGCATTACTGCATATAGAGTGTCTATGGTTGTTTCCAAATAATATATATAGATGGGTCGATATGATATGTCAAAACATTGTATACGTGTCTATGGTATCCCAAGATTACATAATATATGTTAGAATACATGTATAATACAATATAAGTTAGTTAAGTTATAAATTGTATAGATTTGTTACAAATTTCACGTAGCTACAACAAGCAAAATTATCCAATCTTGTTTTACCAATAACTTCTTCGTTTTAAATCCGTTTTGAGTGATTCAAGTTGCTATGGTTTCATAATGAACTGTAATTTATGAAACTAAACAGAAAAAGTATATGTTTATAGTCGGAAATACAGGTTACAAGTCAATATTGTAAGAGGTAGTCATTTCAGTCGAAAGAACGACGTCTTGATGACCATTTTGAAAAACATACTTTCACTTTGAGTTTAACCATGATATTTGGATATAGTTTCATGTTCATAAGAAAAATCATTTTTCCAGAAGAACAGATTTTATATCAAAGTTTATCATAGTTTTTAATTACCTAACCCAAAACAGCCCCCGGTTTTACTACGACGGCGTATGTCCGATTTTACGGTGTTCTTCGTGTTTCCAGGTTTTAAATCATTAAGTTAGCATATCATATGGATATATAAAATGTGTTTAGTTGATTTTAAAAGTTAAGTTAGAAGGATTAACTTTGTTTGCTAACAAGTTTAGAATTAACTAAACTATGTTCTAGTGATTACATGTTCAAATCTTCGAATAAGATAGTTATATATATATGAATCGAATGATGTTATGAACATCATTACTACCTTAAGTTTAGTAGGTAAACCTACTGGAAGTGATAAAAATTGATCTAGCTTCAAAGGATTCTTGGATGGCTTGTAAGTTCTTGAAGTAGAATCATGATACGAAAACAAGTTCAAGTAAGATTTCCACTCGAAATAAGATTGTTATAGTTATAGAAATTGAATCAAAGTTTGAATATGAGTATTACCTTGAATTATAAAGATATCTTATTATAATTAAGAAAGATTTCTTGAGATTGGATGATCGCTTGAAATGGATTTGCAAGATTGGAAGTAAGACTTGCAAACTTGAAAGTATTCTTGATTTTATGAAACTAGAACTTTTAGAACTTATGAAGAACACTTAGAACATGAAGATAGAACTTGAGAGAGATCAATTAGATGAAGAAAATTTAAGAATGATAGTGTTTGTATATGTTTTTGGTCGTTGGTATATGGATTAGATATAAAGGATGTGTAAGTTTATTTTCTTGTAAATAAGTCATGAATGATTAATAATATTTTTGTAATTTTGTGAGATATTTCATGCTAGTAGCCAAATGATGGTTCCCATATGTTTGATGACTCATTAAGGGCTACTAAGAGCTGATCATTGAATGTATATACCAATAGTATATACAATTAGAAGCAGGGTATTGTACAAGTACGAGTACCAAACGAATACGAGTAGAATTCTTGATGAAAATGTATGAGAATGCAATTGTAACCAATTTTGTTAAGTACAAGTATTTTGATATGTGTCTTGAAGTCTTCCAAAAGTGTTCTAATACATCTTAATATACTACAAGTATATACATTTTAACTGAGTTGTTAAGTCATCGTTAGTCGTTACATGTAAGTGTTGTTTTGAAACCTTTAAGTTAACGATCTCATTTAATGTTGTTAACCCATTGTTTATTATATCTAATGAGATGTTAAATTATTATATTATCATGATATTATGATGTATGAATATATTTTAATATGGTATATATACATTAAAATGTCGTTACAACGATAATCGTTACATATATGTATCGTTTCGAAATTCTTAAGTTAGTAGTCTTGTTTTACATATGTAGTTCATTGTTATCATTCTTAATGATACATATATATAATTATCATTTTATCATGTTAAATATAGTGTAACTATATCTTAATATAATACATATGTATTTAGTAAAACGTTGTTATAACGATAATCGTTATATATATCGTTTCGAGTTTCTTAATTTAGTAGTCTCATTTTTATGTATATAACTCATTGTTAATATACCTAATGAGATACTTACATATCATAATATCATGTTAACTATATATATATATATATATATATATATATATATATATATATATATATATATATATATATATATATATATATATATATATATATATATATATATATATATATATATATATATATATATATATATATATATATATATATATCCATATATATATATCATCATATAATTTTTACAAGTTTTAACGTCCGTGAATCGCCGGTCAATTTGGGTTGTCAATTGTCTACATGAAACCTATTTCAATTAATCAAGTCTTAACAAGTTTGATTGCTTAACATGTTGGAAACATTTAATCATGCAAATATAGTTTTCATTTAATTTATATAATCATGGAAAAGTTCGGGTCACTACAGTACCCACCCGTTAAATAAATTTCGTCCCAAAATTTTAAGTTGTTGGAGGTGTTGACTCATCTTCTGGAAATAGGTGAGGGTATTTCAGCTTCATCTGATCTTCACGCTCCCAGGTAAACTCGGGTCCTCTACGAGCATTCCATCGAACCTTAACGATTGGTATTTTATTTTGCTTAAGTCTTTTAACCTCACGATCCATTATTTCAACGGGTTCTTCGATGAATTGAAGTTTTTCATTGATTTGGATTTCGTCTAACAGAATAGTGAGATCTTCTTTAGCAAAACATTTCTTCAGATTCGAGACATGAAAAGCATTATGTACCCCGGCGAGTTGTTGAGGTAAGTCAAGTCGGTAAGCTACTGGTCCGACACGATCTATAATCTTGAATCGTCCAATGTACCTTGGATTCAGTTTCCCCCGTTTACCAAATCGAACAACGCCTTTCCAAGGTGAAACCTTAAGTATGATCATCTCTCCAATTTCAAATTCTATATCTTTTCTCTTAATGTCCGCATAGCTCTTTTGTCTACTTTGGGCGGTTTTCAACCGTTGTTGAATTTGAATGATTTTCTCGGTAGTTTCTTGGATTATCTCCGGACCCGTAATTTGTCTATCTCCGACTTCACTCCCACAAATCGGAGACCTGAGCTTTCTACCATAAAGTGCTTCAAACGGCGCCATCTCAATACTTGAATGGTAAGTGTTGTTGTAGGAAAATTCTGCTAACGGTAGATGTCGATCCCAACTGTTTCCGAAATCAATAACACATGCTCGTAGCATGTCTTCAAGGGTCTGTATCGTCCTTTCACTTTGCCCATAAGTTTGTGGATGATAGGCAGTACTCATATCTAGACGAGTTCCCAATGCTTGCTGTAATGTCTGCCAGAATCTTGAAACAAATCTGTCATCCCTATCAGAGATAATAGAGACTGGTATTCCATGTCTGGAGACAACTTCCTTTAAGTATAAATGTGCCAATTTTTTTATTTTATCATCTTCTCTCATTGGCAGAAAGTGTGCTGACTTGCTGAGATGATCGACTATTACCCAAATAGTATCATAACCACTTGCAGTCCTTGGCAATTTAGTAATAAAATCCATGGTAATGTTTTTCCATTTCCATTTCGGGATTTCGGGTTGTTGAAGTAGACCTGATGGTTTCTGATGTTCAGCTTTGACCTTAGAACAAGTCAAACATTCTCCTATGTATCTAGCAATATCGGCTTTCATACCCGGCCACCAAAAGTGTTTCTTGAGATCTTTGTACATCTTTCTCGCTCCGGGATGTATTGAGTATCTGGTTTTATGTGCTTCCTTAAGTACCATTTCTCTAACATCTCCAAACTTTGGTACCCAAATTCTTTCAGCCCTATACCGGATTTCGTCTTCCCGAATATTTAGATGTTTCTCCGATCCTTTGGGTATTTCATTCCTCAACTTTTCTTCTTTAAAACTCCCTGATGTGCCTCCTTTATTTGAGTAGTAAGGTTAGTACGAATAACTATATTCATAGCTTTTACCCGCATAGGTTCTCTGTCCTTTCTAATCAGAGCGTCGGCTACCACATTCGCCTTCCCCGGGTGGTAACGAATCTCAAAATCGTAATCGCTCAACAGTTCGACCCACCTACGCTTCCTCATGTTCAGTTGTTTCTGATCAAATATGTGTTGGAGACTTTTGTGGTCGGTATATCTAATACTTTTGACCCCATATAAGTAGTGCCTCCAAGTCTTTAATGCAAAAACAACTGCACCTAATTCCAAATCATGTGTCGTATAATTCTGCTCGTGAATCTTCAATTGCCTGGACGCATAAGCAATTACCTTCGTTCGTTGCATTAATCGAACAATTTCATATATTATAACTTTATATATTATTTATTTAATTTGTATATACATTTGAAATTGATTATTATATATATATATATATATATATATATATATATATATACACATATATATATATATATATATATATATATATATATATATTATAAATATCTAGTTTGTCTTATATAAATATTTATATAAAAATTGTTAAATATAATCTATTCATACTTATATGTAATATTACTTATATGTGTAATTTTATATACTTAATTATATAGTAATTAGGAGTTGTATTTGATGATAATATTAATAAGAACATTATTTATAATAGTAATTATAATAAGAATCATAGTAATAATAATAATAATAGTGATATTAATAATAATACTTGTAACAATATTGATTTTGCTGTTAATGTTAGTCATGATACTGATTTTATTATTTACATAATAATAATACTTCTGATAATAATATTACTCATGTCAATATTAGTACTTCTATTATTTATAAAGATATTAATACTAATATTTACGAGAATGATAATAATGATACTAACAACTGTGATTATAATGATAATACTACTAGTTAATGATAATAATACTAAATTGTAGTATATTAGTATTAATAATAATAATAATTAACTTAACAATAATAATCATAATAATAATAATCATATTATTAATAATAATAATAATAATAATAATAATAATAATAATACTGATCATAATTATAATAATAATAATACTTATGTAATATTAGTAGTAATAATAACAATGATACAAGTAATTAATAATATTAGTAATAATAACAATTGTAACAATACTAATTAATACTATCAATAATAATAATAATAATAATAATAATAATAATAATAAAGATCTTAAAAATGAAACTACCTCTTATACGCGAATCCTAAAAAAATAGACCCCTTCAGGTCTCGAACCCATGACCTCTCGGATACACACAACACACCCTAGCCGTTGCACTGCTGTTACTTTTCTGTTTTTAATTGACTGTTAAATTTATATAACACTTATTATTTCTGCTGCCACTTCTTCTCCATCGTTAACCCGTTCGATTGAAAATTGGAAATAATCATAACAGATATTTATTGGTTTATCTTAAAATATAAAATCTAAACATAAACAATCATATGTGATAACCTGGTTTCCAGAAACGAAAGAAAATAAAAAAAATATATATCTACAACAGCTCGTTTGTGAAAAAGGTGAACCAAGAATTGATTTTGAATTTTAGAGTGTTTTAGATAAAAATTACTAAATGAATTACGTAGTAAATCG
Source organism: Rutidosis leptorrhynchoides (assembly GCF_046630445.1). Taxonomy (NCBI): domain Eukaryota; kingdom Viridiplantae; phylum Streptophyta; class Magnoliopsida; order Asterales; family Asteraceae; genus Rutidosis; species Rutidosis leptorrhynchoides. The sequence continues at coordinate 115,732,138 of NC_092337.1, forward strand.
TCTATAGAAACTTTGTGAAACATCAATTGATTCAAAAACATCAAAACAGATTCTAATTTTACAAAGAACAAATCCGTTGACTATTTAAAACCAAAGCTTTGACTTCGAAATTCGACTTTGATTTTGCGAGATAAAAATTGAAACTTTGCAGATAGGTTTACGACATGAATTAGATCAATTCTGCATTTTTAGATTTTTAAGATTGAGTCGAAATTGAGCTGTTGATTTTTACATTCAAGAACAGGGGTATCGAAAATAATAAAAAAAATTATTTACAGTATCGGTTTTTAATGATCACTGGATGTAGTAACTGATATAGAAGGTGGAGAACTCATATAATTTCTACATAATGAGAAGTAATCGATAGTTGTATAAAGGGAGCAAGTGGATATCGACAATCAAATACAGAGACATGAAGAAGAAGATAAAAAAAATAAAGTTTGATGCAGATGGTTAACATAATGCGTACGATACTGAGTTTAATTTCATCAATCAGATATAGTGTTTATCAATCAGTTACAGTTTGAAAGGAACTTAAAACTGATTTGGATCCTTGTGATCTTCTAATCGTTTTTATAATTATATATATTTCTATGTATAAATTTGTATATATTTACTGTATTATATAGCTATATTTATTTACTTATCTACTATATATATATATATATATATATATATATATATATATATATATATATATATATATATATATATATATATATATATATATATATATATATATATATATATATATATGTATACATTTATATTTACCTATATCTGTATATCTATTTTTATATAACAGAATTTTTTATGTATCTATTTGTATTTGATTACAATCTGTATAATATATACGTATTTTAATATTACTACTAGTAATAATTATATAAATAATAATAATAATAATAAAATTAATAATACTGATAATAATATCAATAATAATAAATGAAAATGATAGTTTTAACAATTTTAATAATAATAATTATAATAAAAATGATAACAATAATATTATTAATAATATCTTTAATAACACTACTTATAATGATATTATTTTTGTTAATGATAATAATAGTAATATCGATAATATAACACTTATATATATCAAATTTCATTTTATATAATAATACTAATAATACAAATATTAATATTAATACTATCATTAATAATAATACGAAAGGTAATGATATTAACATAATATCTATACTTTAACTTATAAATGCATATAATATACTAATCTTATGTTTCACTAATTACATATTATTAATTATGTTATATAATGTATATTAAATAATAACAATATTAAATATTTAATGCTCTTACATTTTATATATATTATACTATACATATAATCAATAATTATGTGTATTAATCATAGATATATATATGTATATATATAGATTTATATATTTCAACTATTACATAATCATGTATTAATTATCAAGTTTAAGTTTTCTTTCTAAATTACATAGTAGTTTATTAATTTATTTAATTCATAATATGTAATTATTTACATGTATAATTGTTTTATATATATGTATTGCTATTTACGATAACTGGTTCGTTAATCGTCGAGAACTAGTCAAAAGTCAAATGGTATAATGAAATAGTTCCAAAGTTTTTCGAGACTCAATATTACAGACTTTGCTTATCGTGTCGAAATCTTATAAAGATCAAGTTTAAATTTGGTCGGAAATTTCCGGGTCGTCACATGTTGCTTTCCTAATACAAGGTTAGCAAGTGGGTGACACAAAACCGCAAGTTTTGAGCTAAAATTTTCAATTCTGAAACCCACAAAACCCACAAAAACAATTTGCAAACACCGGTGGAGGGTTATTCCGGAAAACTTATCTAGGGTAAAAGCTAGATTGAATTTTCAAAAGATCAAAAGTTTTCATAAAGATCCAATTTCCTAAAGGATCTAAATTTTTATAGTCATGTGGGACTGTAAACCACATCGTTACTATCATTGTTCATACCGCCATATTAAAATCACTGATGTACAAAGTGTGAAGAATAAAGAAGTGATTCTAGTAAAGTTTTATTCAAGTTCTATATTGCTTGAGGACAAGCAATGCTCAAGTGTGGGATTATTTGATAATGCTAAAAACGAACATATATTTCATAGTATTATCCTTCAAGAAAAAACAAGCTTTTGGTTGCAATTGTTCTATTTACAAGTGATATTCGTTTAAAAATAAAAAGATGAAGACAAAAGATAGATTCAACGATTTGAAGACGCAAACGACCAAAAAGCTCAAAAGTACAAAATACAATCCAAGTGGTTCAATTTATTGATGAGAAACGTCTAAAAGTTACAAGAGTACAAGCCGCAAAACGCAAAGTACAAGATATTAAATTATACGCAAGGACGTTCGAAAATCCAGAATCGGGACATGAACCAACTATCAACGCGCGACGCAACGGAGCTAAAATTACAAGTCAACTATACACATGAATATAATATAATATATAAATAATTCGTAAAATTATATATATATTAAATAAAAACCGTCGGCAAACAAGAAGACAAGTTAATGTGAGCTGTCCCAGGGGGCCATGCGATCGCATGGCCTGGAAGAGCAATTGCCATGTGATCGCATGGCAGCTAAATAATGGTCAGGTCCTATAAATAGCCAACGAATTCGACGAGTAATAGACACATATTTCAATCTCTCTCACTCTCTGAATATATATATATATATATATATATATATATATATATATATATATATATATATATATATATTAATTTTAATTTTAAGTTTAAGTTAATAATAATAAGGTTATAGTGGCGAATGTTTTAAGTTTGTAAGTCAAAATTCTGTCCGTGTAACGCTACGCTATTAATACTCATTGTAAGTTATGTTCAACCTTTTTAAATTAATGTCTAGTAGCTAAGTTATTATTATGCTTATTTAAATCGAAGTAATCGTGATGTTGGACTAAATATTAAAGACAGGGTTATTGGGCTTTGTATCATAATTAGGGTTTGGACAAAAGATCGACACTTGTGGAAATTAGACTATGGGCTATTAATGGGCTTTATATTTGTTTAACTGAATGATACTTCGTTAATTTAATATAGAGATTTATAATTTGATGTATCTATAAATAACCATATACACTCAATCGGACACGATGGGCGGGATATTTATAAATACTAATAATCGTTCATTTGACCGGACACGAGAATGGATTAATAGTCAATGGACTCATTAAAACAGGGGTGGATTACGTACAAGGACACTTGGTGTAATTGATAATAAAGTATTAAAACCTTGGATTGCACACAGTCGATAACCTGGTGTAATCATTAACAATATATTAAACCTTATTACAGTTTAAGTCCCCAATTAGTTGGAATATTTGACTTCGGGTATAAGGATAATTTGACGAGGACACTCGCACTTTTTATTTATGACTGATGTACTGTTATGGACAAAAACCGTATGGACATATTGAATAATCCAGGACAAAGGAAAATTAACCCATGGTAATAAACTAAAATCAACACGTCGAACATCATGATTACGGAAGTTTAAATAAGCATAATTCCTTTATTTTATAACTTATCGCACTTTTAATTATCGTACTTTTTAATTATCGCAATCTTATTTATAGTCATTTTATTTATCGCATTTTAAATTATCGCACTTTTATTATCGTCATTTACTTTACGCTTTAAATTAAGTTATATTTATTTTTAATATTTTACATTAGGTTTTAATTGCGACTTAAGACATAAAATCGACAAACCGGTCATTAAACGGTAAAAACCCCCTTTTATAATAATAATACTACTTATATATATATATATATATATATATATATATATATATATATATATATATATATATATATATACAAATATAGTTTTAAAAATATAGCGTTAAACTTGGCTAGCTCCCTGCGGAACGAACCGGACTTACTAAAAACTACACTACTGTACGATTAGGTACACTGCCTATAAGTGTTGTAGCAAGGTTTAGGTATATCCACTCTATAAATAAATAAATAACTTGTGTAAAATTGTATCGTATTTAATAGTATTTCGTAGTAAAAATATAACTATTTCGTATACACCTCGCATAACATCAGTTATGAACATCATTACTACCTCAAGTTTAGTAGGTAAACCTACTGGAAGTGATGAGAAATGATCTAGCTTCAAAGGATCTTGGATGGCTTGAAAGTTCTTGAAGTAGAATCATGACACGAAAACAAGTTCAAGTAAGATTTTTACTCGAATTAAGATAGTTTATAGTTATAGAAATTGAATCAAAGTTTAAATATGAGTATTACCTTGAATAAGAAAGATAACCTACTATAAATTACAAAGGTTTTTTGATCTTAAATGATTACTTGGAATGGATTTGAAAGCTTGGAAGTAGACTTGCAAACTTGAAAGTATTCTTGATTTTATGAAACTAGAACTTATAGAATTTATGAAGAACACTTAGAACTTGAAGATAGAACTTGAGAGAGATTAATTAGATGAAGAAAATTGAAGAATGAAAGTGTTTGTATGTGTTTTTGGTCGTTGGTATATGGATTAGATATAAAGGATGTGTAAGTTTGTTTTCTTGTAAATAATTCATGAATGATTTATAATACTTTTGTAATTTTGTGAGATATTTCATGCTAATTGCCAAATGATGGTTCCCACATGTTTAATGACTCATTAAGGGCTGCTAAGAGCTGATCATTGAATGTATATACCAATAGTATATACAATTAGAAGCTGGGTATTGTACGAGTACGAGTACCGAACGAATACGAGTAGAATTCTTGATGAAAATGTATGAGAATGCAATTGTAACCAATTTTGTTAAGTACAAGTATTTTTATATGTGTCTTGAAGTCTTCCAAAAGTATATTAATACATCTTAATACACTACATATATATATATATATATATATATATATATATATATATATATATATATATATATATATATATATATATATACATTTTAACTGAGTCGTCAAGTCATCGTTAGTCGTTACATATAAGTGTTGTTTTGAAACCTTTAAGTTAACGATCTCATTTAATGTTGTTAACCCATTGTTTATTATATCTAATGAGATGTTAAATTATTACATTATCATTATATTATTATGTATGAATATATCTTAATATGATTTATATACATTAAAATGTCGTTACAACGATAATCGTTACATATATGTCTCGTTTCGAAATTCTTAAGTTAGTAGTCTTGTTTTACATATGTAGTTCATTGTTAACATACTTAATGATATATATAATTATCATTTTATCATGTTAAATATAGTGTAACAATATATTAATATGATACATATGTATTTAGTAAGACGTTGTTATAACAATAATCGTTATATATATCATTTTGAGTTTCTTATCTTAGTAGTCTCATTTTTATGTATATAACTCATTGTTAATATACCTAATGAGATACTTACTTATCATAATATCATGTTAACTATATATATCCATATATATATATATATATATATATATATCATCATATAGTTTTTACAAGTTTTAACGTTCGTGAATCGCCGGTCAATTTGGGTGGTCAATTGCCTACATGAAACCTATTTCAATTAATCAAGTCTTTACAAGTTTGATTGCTTAACATGTTGGAAACATTCAATCATGTAAATATAGTTTTCATTTAATATATATAATCATGGAAAAGTTCGGGTCACTACAGTACCTACCCGTTAAATAAATTTCGTCCCAAAATTTTTAAGCAGTTGGAGGTGTTGACGCATCTTCTGGAAATAGATATGGGTATTTCAGCTTCATTTGATCTTCACGCTCCCAGGTGAACTCGGGTCCTCTATGAGCATTCCATCGAACCTTAACGATTGGTATTTTATTTTGCTTAAGTCTTTTAACCTCACGATCCATTATTTTAATGGGTTCTTCGATGAATTGAAGTTTTTCATTAATTTGGATTTCGTCTAACGGAATAGTAAGATCTTCTTTAGCAAAACATTTCTTCAGATTCGAGATATGAAAAGTATTATGTACCCCGGCGAGTTGTTGAGGTAAGTCAAGTCGGTAAGCTACTGGTCCGACACGATCTATAATCTTGAATGGTCCAATGTACCTTGGATTCAGTTTCCCCCGTTTACCAAATCGAATAACGCCTTTCCAAGGTGAAACCTTAAGCATGACCATCTCTCCAATTTCAAATTCTATATCTTTTCTCTTAATGTCCGCGTAGCTCTTTTGTCTACTTTGGGCGGTTTTTAATCGTTGTTGAATTTGAATGATTTTCTCGGTAGTTTCTTGGATTATCTCCGGACCCGTAATTTGTCTATCTCTGACTTCACTCCAACAAATCGGAGACCTGCACTTTCTACCATAAAGTGCTTCAAACGGCGCCATCTCAATACTTGAATGGTAAGTGTTGTTGTAGAAAAATTCTGCTAACGGTAGATGTCGATCCCAACTGTTTCCGAAATCAATAACACATGCTCGTAGCATGTCTTCAAGGGTCTGTATCGTCCTTTCACTTTGCCCATCAGTTTGTGGATGATAGGCAGTACTCATGTCTAGACGAGTTCCCAATGCTTGCTGTAATGTCTGCCAAAATCTTGAAACAAATCTGCTATCCCTATCAGAGATAATAGAGACTGGTATTCCATGTCTGGAGACAACTTCCTTCAAGTATAAACGTGCCAATTTTTCCATTTTATCAACTTCTCTTATTGGCAGAAAGTGTGCTGACTTGGTGAGACGATCGACTATTACCTAAATAGTATCATAACCACTTGCAGTCCTTGACAATTTAGTAATGAAATCCATGGTAATGTTTTCCCATTTCCATTCCGGGATTCCGGGTTGTTGAATTAGACCTGATGGTTTCTGATGTTCAGCTTTGACCTTAGAACATGTCAAACCTTCTCCTACGTATCTAGCAATATCGGCTTTCATACCCGGCCACCAAAAGTGTTTCTTGAGATCTTTGTACATCTTTCCCGCTCCGGGATGTATTGAGTATCTGGTTTTATGTGCTTCTTTAAGTACCATTTCTTTCACATCTCCAAACTTTGGTTCCCAAATTCTTTCAGCCCTATACCAGGTTCCGTCTTCCCGAATATTTAGATGTTTCTCCGATCCTTTGGGTATTTCATTCCTCAACTTTCCTTCTTTTAAAACTCCCTGCTGCGCCTCCTTTATTTGAGTAGTAAGCTTAGTACGAAAAACTATATTCATAGCTTTTACCCGCATAGGTTCTCTGTCCTTTCTACTCAGAGCGTCGGCTACCACATTCGCCTTCCCCGGGTGGTAACGAATCTCAAAATCATAATCGTTCAACAGTTCGACCCACCTACGCTGCCTCATGTTCAGTTGTTTCTGGTCAAATATGTGTTGGAGACTTTTGTGGTCGGTATATATAATACTTTTGACCCCATATAAGTAGTGCCTCCAAGTCTTTAATGCAAAAAAAAACCGCGCCTAATTCCAAATCATGTCTCGTATAATTCTGCTCATGAATCTTCAATTGTCTAGACGCATAAGCAATTACCTTCATTCGTTGCATTAATACACAACCGAGGCCTTGCTTTGAGGCGTCACAATATATCACAAAATCATCGTTCCCTTTAGGTAATGACAATATAGGTGTCGTAGTTAATTTTTTCTTCAACAATTGAAACGCTTTCTCCTGCTCATCCTTCCATTCAAATTTCTTCTCTTTATGCGTTAATGCAGTCAAGGGTTTTGCTATTTTGGAAAAATCTTGGATGAACCTTCTGTAGTAACCAGCCAGTACTAAAAATTGGCGTATATGCTTCGGAGTTTTCGGGTTTCCCACTTTTTAACGATTTCAATCTTTGCCGGATCTACCTGAATACCTTCTTTTTTCACTATGTGACCGAGGAATTGAACTTCTTCCAACCAAAATGCACACTTTGAAAATTTTGCGTACAGTTGTTCCTTCCTCAACAATTCTAGCACTTTTCTCAATTGTTCTTCGTGCTCTTGATCATTCTTTGAGTAAATGAGTATGTCATCGATGAAAACAATGAAAAACTTATCAAGATATGGCCCACACACTAGGTTCATGAGGTCCATGAACACAGCTGGTACGTTAGTCAATCCAAACGGCATAACCATAAACTGGTAATGACCATAACGCATTCTGAAAGCAGTCTTTGGAATATCATCCTCCTTCACCCGCATTTGATGATACCCGGAACGTATATCGATCTTCGAATAAACCGAAGAGCCTTGTAGTTGATCAAATAAATCGTCAATTCTCGGTAGTGGATAACGGTTCTTGATGGTAAGTTTGTTCAACTCTCGGTAGTCGATACACAATCTGAATGTACCATCCTTCTTTTTGAAAAACAAAACAGGAGCTCCCCACGGTGATGTGCTTGGTCGAATGAAACCACGCTCTAAAAATTATTGTAATTGGTTTTGGAGTTCCTTCATTTCACTGGGTGCGAGTCTGTAAGGAGCACGAGCTATTGGTGCAGCTCCCGGTACAAGATCTATTCGGAATTCAATGGATCGATGTGGGGGTAGTCCTGGTAATTCTTTTAGAAATACGTCGGGAAATTCTTTTGCGACAGGAACATCACTGATGTTCTTTTCTTTAGGTTTGACTTCTTCGATGTGTGCTAGAATGATATAGCAACCTTTTCTTATTAGTTTTTGCGCCTTCAAACTACTAATAAGATTTAACTTCGCGTTGTTCTTTTCTCCGTACACCATTAAAGGTTTTCCTTTTTCGCGCATAATGCGAATCACATTTTTGTAACAAACGACCTCTGCTCTCACCTTTTTCAACCAGTCCATGCCAATTATTATGTCAAAACTCCCTAACTCGACTGGTATTAAGTCAATCTTAAATGTTTCATCAACCAATTTAATTTCTCTATCCCGACATACTTTATCTGCTGTAATTAGTTTACCGTTTGCTAATTCGAGTAAAAATTTATTATCCAAAGGCATTAATGGACAATTTAATTTGGCACAAAAATCTCTACTCATATAGCTTCTATCCGCACCCGAATCAAATAAAACATAAGCAGATTTATCGTCAATAAGAAACGTATCCGTAACAAGCTCCGGGTCGTCCTGTGCTTCTGCCGAATTAATGTTGAAGACTCGTCCACGGCCTTGCCTATTATTATTCCCTTGATTAGGGCATGCTTTGCTGAAATGGCCCGGCTTTTCGCATCCGTAACAAATAATGGAATTATTTGTTCTGTTATTTTTATATGCCTTTGGTCCATAGACATCACACTTCATTACACTATGTCCGGTTCTGTTACACTTGGTACACACTACTACACAGAACTTATCTGGATGATACCCTCCACACCTTAGACATTTATTGTTCTGATTTTTGTTGCCATTGTTGTTATTGATTTGGTTGTTGTTGCGATTGTTATTGTTGTTAGGACGGTTATTGTGGTGGTTGTTGTTGTTGTTGTTGTTGGGATAGTAGTTGTTGCGTTTGTTTTTGCGAAAAATGAGGCGATTATAGTTGTGATTGCTGTGTTGGTTGTTGAAGCGATAGTTACTGTTGTTTTGTTGGTGACTCTTGTCACTGTTATCTTCCCACTTCCTCTTGACTTGTTTCGTGTTGGCTTCTTCGGTCGCCTGCTCTTTAATTCTTCCCTCAATCTGATTTATGAGTTTATGAGCCATTCGACTTGCCTTTTGTATGGAGACGGGCTCATGTGAACTCACATCTTCTTGAATCCTTTCTGGTAACCCTTTTACAAATGCGTCGATTTTCTCTTCTTCATCTTCGAACGCTCCCGGACACAACAGGCACAACTCTGTGAATCATCGTTCGTACGTGGTAATATCAAATCCTTGTGTTTGTAACCCTCTAAGCTCTACTTTGAGCTTATTGACCTAGTTTCTGGGACGATACTGCTCATTCATCAATTGCTTGAATGCTGACCACGGTAGTGCGTAAGCAGCATCTTGTCCCACCTGCTCGAGGTAGGTGTTCCACCATGTTAATGCAGTACCCGTGAAGGTATGTGTAGCATACTTTACTTTGTCTTCTTCAGTACATTTACTTATGGAAAACACCGATTCAACCTTCTCGGTCCACCGTTTCAATCCAATTGGTCCTTCGGTTCCATCAAATTCCAAAGGTTTACAGGCAGTGAATTCTTTGTAGGAGCATCCTACACGATTTCTTGTGGAATTAGTTCCACTGCTAGATCCGGAGTTATAGTTGTTATTTTGCATTGCGGCCTACACTGCGGCTATGTTCGCAGCAAGAAAGGTATGGAATTCTTCTTCGCTCATATTCATGGTGTGTCGAGTAGTTGGTGCCATTTCCTTCAAAAATAGCCAAAAGAATTAAGTTAATCATATAGAATATTAAGTGTAGTTAATAGTATTTCGTAGCATAATATGAACTTATTTATAAAAGCTTTTTCTTTATATTAGCGTTTTTATAAGTTTTAATTCGGGTACTACCTACCCGTTAAGTTCATACTTAGTAGCTAATATACCATTCAACTACTACAATTCTATATGAAAAACTGATCATAATATATCGCGTTCAAACTTTTATACAATATTACAAACTTACAATACCGCTATTATACATATAGCATGAAATATAGTACATAATAACTTTGATACAAGGTAGTTGTGAAGACAGTTCTAGTTAATACGCAAGTCTTTTAGCAAAGGCAATAAAGACACGTAATTCATAAGTCCAGAAACAAGTCATGCATTCGTGTTTTACTAGTATTATTTCCCATCCTCGGTCTTGTGGAAAATAACCGTTGTGACCGTTGGCTAGGCAGCATGTTGTAACGTCGTCAAAAGGACGGGGTTACATAATGCCCAACAGCCCCGTAACAATCTAAAAACCTTGTTTCTCACCCCAACTACCGAATTCGTCACTTGTGGGAATGTTTTATTTAGTAATTGAAATCCTATGTTCTTTTTCTCAATTTGGTGAGAAGCGAACATTAGTAACCCGTAGACATAACATGCTTCTTTATGTTGCATGTTTGAAGCTCTTTCTAAAGAACGAAGTCCTATGTTGGGATAGGTAGAGTCAAAATAGGCTCTCAACCCGTAGCGTAAAATTGAATCTGGGTTCCCCGCATTCAATGCTTTAAAGAAAACACGGCGTAACTTATGGTCTCCCCAATGTGATATACCCCATCTATCAAAGAAAAACCGTTTATTAACTAAAGCATTCCTGGAATGTCTTTCAAATGTTCGGCAAACTAATTTCGTCGTAAATAATTGTGCCGATGAATTTTGACTGACTCTAGACAAGATTTCATCAATCATATCCCCTGGTAGGTCTTCTAAAATTTTTGGTTGTCTATCCTTAACGTCCATTGTGTGTTTTATACTGTAAAATAGACAAGGATTAGATTTGTAAAAGATAATTAACAAACAATACAAACAATTTTTACATATAACATAAAAATACAAGCACGCTACAATACATATATTACACAACATGATTATAACTCTTTATTCCGACTCACTCGTTTCTTCCTCCTCGGACTTGGTTCGTTTTGCTAACTTCCTAGGGATATATGGTGCTCCTCTAATGTGAGCCGTCATTTTCACAAATGGTTTAGAAAAACCTGGTGGCTTAGATGTTCCCGGTTTATAGTGAAAGTTTAAGAAATACGGGTGTATACGGTACACCCCATCAGGGATTTCATGTTAACGTAGAGTTCATCGGGGTTGGAATTAGGTTTCTCTATTTTAATGCCTTTTCCCTTATTATTTTCTTTTGCTTTTTCAAATTGGGTCGAGGTAATTTCTATAACATCATCGGAATCCTCATCGGGATCCGATTCATCAGAAAATTGGTAATTTTCCCAATATTTTGCTTCCTCGGCGGAAACACCATTGACCATTTTTAACTTTGATCCATTGGTTGAGGATTTTCTTTTATTTAACTGTTTTTCTGTAGTTATTAATATTTCTTCCGCCGGAACCTCTTCTTCTTCCGGTTCCTCTTCTTCCGGTTCCTCCTCTTCCGGCTCCTCCTCTTCCGGCTCCTCCTCTTCCGGTTCCTCTTCTTCCGGTTTTTCCTCGGGAATTTGTGAATCTTTCCAAAATATATTCGACTCTTCATTATTATTAGGTGAGTCGATGGGATTTGTACTAGAGGTAGACATCTATCACACAATATCAAACACGTTAAGAGATTAATATATCACATAATTTACATGCAAATAATATATAGTTTCCAACAAAAAGTGTTAAGCAATCATTTTTAAAGAAAACACGGTCGAAGTCCAGACTCACTAATGCATCCTAACAACTCAGTAAGACACACTAATGCAATTTATGGTTCTCTAAGACCAACGCTCGGATACCAACTGAAATGTCCCGTTCATAATAATTATAAACGTTTCATATTAATTGATTTCGTTGCGAGGTTTTGACCTCTATATGAGATGTTTTTCAAAGACTGCATTCGATTTTTAAAACAAACCATAACCTTTAAAATATTACGACGATTATCAAATAATGATAATCTAAAATATAGCATTTTCACACAACCATTACATAATGGTTTACAATCATATTACACAACAATATATGTCTTCGAATGCAGTTTTTAAACAATATTATACAAGCATGCTGACTCCAACTTTTGTCCATAAATTAGCATGCAACAGCGGAAGCTCTTAATAATCACCTGAGAATAAACATGCTTTAAACGTCAACAAAAATGTTGGTGAGTTATAGGTTTAACCTATATATCAAATTGTAATAATAGACCACAAGATTTCATCTTTCAATAACATGCAATCTGCATAAAAAATTGATAATGCTAAAAACGAACATATATTTCATAGCATTATTCCTCAAGAAAGACAAGCTTTTAGTTGCAATTGTTCTATTTACAAGTGATATTCGTTTAAATAATAAAAGGTGAAGACAAAAGACAGATTCGACGAATTGAAGACGCAAACGACCAAAAAGCTCAAAAGAACAAAAGACAATCAAAAAGGTTCCAATTATTGATAAGAAACGTCTCGAAATTACAAAAGTACAAGATTCAAAACGCAAAGTACAAGATATTAAATTGTACGCGAGGACATTCGAAAATCCGGAACCGGGACCAGAGTCAACTCTTAACGCTCGACGCAACCGACTAAAAATTACAAGTTAACTATGTATATAAATATAATATAATATATAATTAATTATATTAATTATATATATATTATATATATATTATTAAAACCGTCGGCAGCAAGAAACTCCAAGGGTGTGAGCTGTAAATACATCCTCCGCGACTCGCGGAGTTTGAAGGGGTTTTTGCCGCGAGTCGCGGAGCCCCAATTTTCAACTCTGGCTATAAAGCCAACCGAATTCTGATCAAATTTCATCATCTTTTTTCTTCTCATTCATACGAGATATATATATATATATAATTTATATTTTAATTTTAATTTTAAATCCTAATAATAAGGGTATGTTAGCGAATGTTGTAAGGGTGTAAGTCGAAATTCTGTCCGTGTAACGCTACGCTATTTTTAATCATTGTAAGTTATGTTCAACCTTTTTACATTAATGTCTCGTAGCTAAGTTATTATTATGCTTATTTAAAACAAAGTAATCATGATGTTGGGCTAATTACTAAAATTGGGTAATTGGGCTTTGTACCATAATTGAGGTTTGGACAAAAGAACGACACTTGTGGAAACTAGACTATGGGCTATTAATGGGCTTTATATTTGTTTAACTAAATGAAAGTTTGTTAATGTTAATATAAAGATTTACAATTGGGCGTCCCTATAAATTACCATATACACTCAATCGGACACGATGGGCGGGGTATTTATATGTATGAATAATCGTTCATTTAACCGGACACGGGAATGGATTAATAGCCACTAGAATAATTAAAACAGGGGTGAAATTACATTCAAGGGTAATTGGTGTAATTGTTAACAAAGTAGTAAAACCTTGGTTTACACGCAGTCGATAACCTGGTGTATTCATTAAACAAAGTATTAAAACCTTGTTACAATTCGAATCCCCAATTAGTTGGAATATTTAACTTCGGGTATAATAATAATTTGACGAGGACACTTGCAATTTATATTTATGACTGATGGACTGTTATGGACAAAAACCAGACGGACATATTAAATAATCCAGGACAAAGGACAATTAACCCATGGGCATAAAACTAAAATCAACACGTCAAACATCACGATTACGGAAGTTTAAATAAGCATAATTCTTTTATTTCATATTTAATTTCCTTTATTTTATATTTAATTGCACTTCTAATTATCGCACTTTTATTTATTGTTATTTTATTTTATCGCACTTTTAATTATCGTACTTTTTAATTATCGCAATTTTATTTTCTCGCATTTTTATTATTCGCAATTTCATTATCGTTATTTACTTTACGCTTTAATTTAAGTTTTGTATTTATTTTATATTTTACATTAGGTTTTAACTACGACTAAAATCTTAAAATCGACAAACCGGTCATTAAACGGTAAAAACCCCCCTTTATAATAATAATATTGCTTATATATATATTTGTATTTTTATAAAAGTAAACTAATATAGCGTTGAGCTTTGTTTAAAGATTTCCCTATGGAACGAACCGGACTTACTGAAAACTACACTACTGTACGATTAGGTACACTGCCTATAAGTGTTGTAGCAAGGTTTAAGTATATCCATTCTATAAATAAATAAATATCTTGTGTAAAATTGTATCGTATTTAATAGTATTTCCTAGTAAAATATAAACTATTTTATATACCCCTCGCTTTGACATCAAGTATTTTTGGCGCCGCTGCCGGGGAAACGCCGAAGCGAAACGCCATATTTTTAAATTTTAAATTATAATTTGTTATTGTAAAATTTATATTTTTGTTTTAAAAAAAAATTAAAAAGATATAAAAAAATTAAAAAAATCTTTTAAAACCGAAAAAAAAAAAGTATTTTAAATATATTTTTAAGTTTTTCTTTTATTTTTACAAAATTATAAAGTATTTTAAGTTTATTTTTAGTTTTTAAAATTAAGTTTTATTTTAATTATATATATATTTATCTTTTAAATATAAAACAGAAAATAAAAAATAAATAAATAAAAAAAAACGCGTAAAAATCTTAAAGCTGTCAACAGAATTTCTGATCCCCGCGACTCGCGGGGTTTTCTTCTTTAATTGCCGCGACTCGCGGAGCTTTTCTGACAGGCGACAGGAAGCCCTAAACCTGCATTAATTACGGTTAATATTAATTATTATTATTATTTTAAACCTAATTATTATTATTATTATTATTATTAGTTTTAGTTTTATTTTTACTTTTTATTTAATTTATGTATTTTAGTTAAATTAGTTTAATAAAATTGTAAAATTAGTAGTTTTATTAAATAAATAATATAAAAATAATATTTTTATAAAAATTGTACTTTTTACAACTTTTTGTATATTTTTATATTTTGTACCTTTTTAATCGTTGTAGCGTAAAATTTGTATTTTTTAGCTCATATTTAATTTTAAACTTAGTTTTTGCTATAGTTATTTTTACTCCTAGATTTTTAGGCTTTGCCGTAGAATTCCTTAAGTGCTTTTTCTTTAGACTAAGATTTAGGTGCTTTAGAATTTTGCGACGCCTTTTTAAGTTTTAGTTTCTTTTTAAGTTATTTCCATTTGGGATTTAGTTTTTCCTTGTAAGCTTTAATATTTTTAGACCTTTTACTATGTACCAATTATCATTCCAATTAGTAATTTCAATTTGCGATTATAATTTTAAGTTAGTTGTAGTAATAAGGTTAGGTTAGTTAAGTATTTTTAAGTTTTTATAAGTTTCTTTAATTTTTCCGTCACCTTTTATTTTTCAACCATTTTTTCTTTTTCAACCTTTTTCGACGAACTCTTTTTCTCTCTTATTTCTCGCTATTCTAGTTTTAGGACTTAGAATTTTTTCTACTTCTTATCTAAATTTCTTAAAATTACGAAAATTTATTTTAAGTGGTTAAATTAATAGACATCAAAATTTTCTGGTTCGTAGTAATAGTTGGATTTGTACGTGGACCGGGTTATTGGAGCCAAACAGTCCTCAATTATATTGAGACCAAACGAATCCTGCCCCTCTGCTGCATCTTTTGGCTATTCGAAACGTGGGCAAAATCAGAAAAGTCTATTGATTGGATAACTTATTATAATTTTTTCTTTCCTTTTAAAAACTAATAGGATATTCAGTGAATGCACCGAGCAAGACGTTCATCACCTTTTGTACGTTCACCACCTGTAACTCGATCAAGACATCGTTTAACAAATATAACCGCCGTTGATTTTTCTTTAGAATCGTCATCCAGTCGACCAAGTACTTCAGTTCAAATTACCGATAATCCATTTTTTGAACCCAACCTCACAATTGAGAATCCGGAAAATATTCAGGAACGGTTCATAGATCCTGAACCACTAAACTTTCCTCCGGAACCACCAATCATTCAAACAGAGATTGTTGAGGAACGAACTATTAAATCAGAATCATCTAGTGATACCGATTCAACAAATTCAATTATGGAGAATCTGGAACCTTTAAGTATGGAAGACCGAATGAGAGCTAAACGCACTGGCCAAGGTCACGCAATTACTCATCCAGACATTAATGCGCCAGATTATGAAATCAAAGGACAAATTCTACACATGGTGACTAATCAATGCCAATTTAGTGGTGCGCCGAAGGAAGATCCAAATGAACATCTACGTACCTTTAATAGGATCTGCACACTATTTAAAATCCGAGAAGTGGAGGATGAACAGATATATCTCATGTTATTTCCCTGGACTTTAAAGGGAGAAGCCAAAGATTGGTTGGAATCGTTACCTGAAGGAGCGATTGATACATGGGATGTTTTAATTGACAAATTTCTTAAACAATTTTTTCCTGCATCTAAAGCCGTAAGACTTCAAGCAGAAATTGTTACGTTCACACAGAAACCAAATGAAACTCTATATGAGGCGTGGACAAGATATGGAAAGTTGTTAAGAGGATGTCCGCAACATGGTTTAGACACCTGTCAAATAGTACAAATATTCTACCGAGGATGCGACATCACTACAAGGAAAGACATAGATATAGCAGCTGGTGGTTCGATTATGAAGAAAACCGAAACTGATGCTTACAAAATTATTGATAACACTGCTTCCCACTCACATGAGTGGCACCAAGAAAAAGATATCATTAGATCATCTAAAGCAGCTAGAGCCGATTCTAGCCATGACTTAGATTCCATTTCGGCAAAGATAGATGCTTTCGAGAGACGAATGGAAAAGATGACTAAAGATATTCATGCTATACGAATTAGTTGTGAGCAGTGTGGAGGACCACATTTGACAAAAGATTGTCTCAGTATTGAATTAACAATGGAACAAAGAGAGAATATTTCATACATAAACCAAAGGCCTGGAAATAATTATCAGAATAATTATCAACCGCCAAGACCGATTTACAATCAAAACCAGAATTATAACCGAAATATTCCATACAACAACCAACAAGGTCCTAGCAATCAACAAGTATCCAATAATACTTATAATCAGCAAAGACCTAATTTTCAAAACAAACCACCACAACAAACCGATGATAAAAAGCCGAATTTAGAAGATATGATGACGAAGCTAGTTGAAACTCAAACGCAATTTTTCACATCTCAAAAACAAACAAATGAACAAAATGCTCAAGCATTTAGAAATCAACAAGCTTCTATTCAAAATCTGGAACAAGAAGTAAGTAACCTAGCAAGGTTAATAGGTGAAAGAAAACCAGGAAGTCTACCTAGTGATACAAATGCTAACCCCCGGAATGAAACAGCTAAAGCTATTACCACAAGAAGTGGTACAACACTTAAACCACCTGAAATACCTGTAACTTCTGATGAAACTATTCCTACTCCACAAGAACCACAACCTGATCAAGATAAGGAAAAAGAACCGGTAGTTGAAAAGGTTAATGAAGATAACACAGTTAAGGATAAACCTTATGTTAAACCATACCAACCACCACTTCCTTACCCGAGTAAAATGAAGAAAGAAAAACTTGAAGCCGAGCAATCCAAATTCTTGGATATGTTTAAACAGATAAATGTAAATCTTCCTTTCATTGATGTGATTTCAGGAATGCCAAGATATGCTAAATTCTTGAAAGATCTAATCTCAAATAGAAAGAAAATGGAAGAACTCTCGGCTGTTACTATGAATGCTAATTGTTCAGCAGTGCTGTTGAATAAGATACCAGAAAAACTATCTGATCCAGGAAGTTTCACAATTCCATGTTTTCTGGGTAGTCTTAGTTCAATAGAAGCATTGGCAGACTTAGGTGCTAGTATAAATCTAATGCCGTATTCACTATACGCTAAACTAGACCTCGGAGAATTAAAACCAACCAGAATAAGCATACAACTAGCCGATAGATCAATAAAATATCCTAGAGGGATAATGGAGAACATGCTAGTTAAAGTTGGTACTTTAGTATTTCCAGTAGATTTTGTTGTTTTGGACATGGAAGAAGATTCTCAAGTTCCTCTCATATTAGGAAGACCATTCTTAAACACGGCTAAAGCAATGATAGACGTGTTCGGTAAGAAATTGACCCTAAGTATAGAGGATGAGAGTGTTACCTTTTCAGTTGATAGAGCAATGCAACAACCACAATCTGCAGATGATACATGTTATTATATTCAAACTATAGATGCACATGCAGAATTATTAGAAGAATTTCCAGAATTACAAGGAACAGGAGAATGTTCTTTAGGAGAAGGTAATGAACCAATTGATGAAGCTGAAATGTTAGCTACACTTATAGCTAATGGATATGAACCAACAACAGAAGAAATTCAAATGCTAAAAGAAGAAGACAGATATCGATATAAATCATCGATAGAAGAACCTCCGAAATTAGAATTAAAGCCACTTCCAAACCATTTGGAATACGCTTATTTACATGGTGAATCTGAATTACCTGTAATAATATCGTCTTCTCTTACTGAAAATGAGAAATCACAGCTCATTTCTGTGTTGAAAGCTCATAAACCAGCCATTGCATGGAAGATTCATGATATTAAAGGAATAAGTCCTTCGTATTGCACACATAAAATCCTTATGGAAGAAGGTCATAAAACGTATGTGCAACGCCAACGAAGACTAAATCCTAATATGCAAGATGTAGTTAAGAAAGAGATTATTAAACTACTAGATGCAGGTTTGATATATCCAATCTCTGATAGTCCATGGGTAAGTCCAGTTCAATGCGTGCCTAAGAAGGGTGGCATGACTGTCATTACAAATGAGAAAAATGAGCTTATTCCTACTAGGACTGTAACAGGATGGCGTGTATGTATTGATTATAGAAAATTAAATGACGCCACCAGAAAAGATCACTTTCCCTTACCTTTCATAGATCAAATGTTGGAAAGATTAGCCGGAAATAGTTACTATTGTTTTCTAGATGGATTTTCCGGATATTTTCAAATTCCAATAGCACCCGAAGATCAAGAGAAAACCACATTTACGTGCCCTTATGGTACTTTTGCTTACAAACGCATGTCATTTGGACTTTGTAACGCCCCTGCAACCTTTCAAAGGTGTATGATGGCGATTTTTCACGACATGATAGAAGAATGCATGGAAGTATTCATGGATGACTTTTCAGTCTTCGGTGATACATTTAAATCATGTCTAGTTAATCTGGAACGAATGCTAATTAGATGCGAAAAATCAAATCTAGTACTTAATTGGGAGAAATGCCATTTCATGGTTAAAGAAGGCATCGTTCTTGGACATAAAATTTCAAAAGAAGGAATTGAAGTGGATAGAGCTAAAGTAGATGTAATTGCTAAACTTCCACATCCCACCAATGTTAGAGGAGTTAGGAGTTTTCTAGGGCATGCCGGTTTTTACCGACGTTTCATAAAAGATTTTTCTAAAATTGCCACTCCTATGAATAAACTCCTAGAAAAGGATGCTCCATTCATCTTTTCAGATGAGTGTATCAAATCTTTTAATATTCTTAAAGAAAAACTCACTAATGCACCGATCATGATAACACCAAATTGGAATCTACCATTTGAACTAATGTGCGATGCAAGTGATTTTGCAATTGGAGCCGTTTTAGGACAAAGGATTGAAAAACGATTTCAACCTATATATTATGCTAGTAAGATGTTACAAGGAGCACAAACAAACTATACAACTACTGAAAAAGAACTCCTTGCTATTGTCTTTGCTTTTGACAAATTTCGATCATATCTCGTTCTAGCAAAAACGGTGGTCTATACCGACCATTCTGCTCTTAGATACCTATTTTCAAAACAAGATGCTAAACCAAGATTAATCCGTTGGATCTTGCTCTTACAAGAGTTTGATATTGAAATCCGAGATAAAAGAGGAGCAGAAAATCTCGCCGCTGATCATCTTTCTCGTCTTGAAAATCCCGAATTAGAAGTTCTGAATGAATCGGCCATACAAGACAACTTTCCTGATGAATATCTATTGAAGATAGATTATAAAGAAATCCCATGGTTTGCAGACTATGCAAACTACTTAGTTTGTGGATTCCTTGAAAAAGGATTATCGTACCAAAGACGAAAGAAATTCTTTAGTGATATAAAACACTATTTCTGGGAAGATCCACATCTGTTTAAAAGTTGTCCCGATGGAATAATACGCCGATGTGTATTTGGAGATGAAGCTAGTAAAATTTTAAACCATTGTCACACAGGACCAACAGGAGGGCATTATGGGCCTCAACTAACAGCAAGAAAAATTTATGAAGCTGGATTCTATTGGCCTACAATTTACAAAGACGCACACCTTCTTTGCAAATCCTGTGATGCATGTCAAAGGGCCGGAAGAATAAGTCAACGTGATGAAATGCCACAAAATGTCATCCAAGTATGTGAAGTATTTGACATTTGGGGTATTGACTTTATGGGTCCATTTCCAAAATCTCATAATAATCTATATATACTCGTAGCCATTGATTATGTATCTAAATGGGCGGAAGCACAAGCTCTCCCAACTAACGATGCACGAGTTGTAGTCAACTTTTTAAAACGTCTTTTTGCAAGGTTTGGAACACCGAAAGCTTTAATAAGTGATCGGGGTACTCATTTCTGTAATAATCAACTTGAGAAAGTTCTTAAAAGATATGGAGTAACTCATAAAATCTCCACCGCATATCATCCACAAACAAGTGGACAAGTTGAAAATACCAACCGAGCTTTAAAACGTATTCTAGAGAAAACCGTAGGATCAAATTCAAAGGAATGGTCCATTAAATTGGAGGATGCACTCTGGGCTTTTAGAACAGCCTACAAAACTCCAATTGGAACCACACCTTTTAGACTTGTTTATGGAAAAGCATGTCATCTTCCAGTAGAAATTGAACACAAAGCATTTTGGGCTTTGAAGACATGTAATCTTGATTTACATGAAGCCGGACGTCTACGATTAAGTCAACTAAACGAATTAGAAGAATTAAGACATGAAGCATACGAAAATTCATTAATCTATAAAGAAAGAACGAAGAAATGGCATGATAAAAGAATCAGAAGTTCAAAAGAATTTAAAGAAGGAGACAGAGTTCTTCTTTTCAATTCACGATTCAAGCTATTTCCTGGAAAATTGAAATCAAGATGGTCTGGACCATTCATAGTCAAAAGAGTTTTCCCATACGGAATGATAGAATTAATAAATTCAAATGGGATTGAATTTAAAGTTAATGGTCACAGAGTTAAACATTACATACATGGTCCGATGGAATTCGACAACGAAGTTAATCACAATTTCGACACCACAGCTAACTAAGTGTGGGGAGAATCAAGTCTTTAAAGGATAATATGTATTTCTGTTAGAATTAGATTGTCTGTTTTCGTGTAGTTCTCGAAAATGGAACACGTATGGTCTTTCCCTAGCAGACCCTAAAGAACTAGTCTTCTCCCCCCATTCTGAATTTTTATTTTTTTTAGGTTTTTACGAAATGAAGACTGCCTGTGAACTAAACCATGGTCTAATGCTACACGCTTTGATCACTAAACGTAATAATGATATACTACCGAGCGAATTAGTATCAGTAATCAGAGAAAGAATGGACGGAGTTAGAAAAGGATCCAGATGCGAAGATAATAAGTTACAATTTGGTAAAGGAAGATCAAAATCCGCAGCGAAAAGAAGAGCACGACACCTAGAAAGATGTCACAAATGCGGAAAATGGTCACATGGAGGTAAATGTTCAAATAATCAAACCTATTCAAATACCGAATTTGTTACTTTATGCAGAGACGGACCGTTCATATGTTTAGAAGAAAAGACAATGAATGCTCGAGGTTACGCCTTTGGAGCCATGGAAAATCAATTAAACCGACTATCTTATGAATATAATAGATCATATAACTAAGAAATCTATTTCACAGGTATGTCTGTACAGTTTTTATTTTTATTTTTATTTTTAACCTTTTGATAATAAACGCTAATTTGTTCGCTAAAAAGTATTAAATTGGTATTAAATAAAATTAGGTTTGGCGACCGAAATTATTGATATCATTCAAAAATTTATTACATCACTGCGAAATTTAACGTTTATTCTTAAGGTATAAATATCTTTAATCAATCAACCCAAAATATTTCAAAAATTCGTCATGAGTTAAATTAGGTCTTGGAACCGAAATTACTTTACCGAAAAGAGGGGCGCATATTTTTGATAATATTTGATTGATTAAAGTAGGATAAAAAGACAAAAAGATTTTTAATTTATTTTTTTACCATGTTTTTAAAATTAATATTTAAATCTTAAATTAATATTGTAAAACTTTGTAAAAACAATATTTTTAAAATTGTAAATATTTGAAAAATCAATATAAGTTTGATATGAATTTATAAATTTTTAAATTAAGTTTGGTGTGAATTTTTAATTTTTAAAATATTAATTTTTAATTTTATGCATTTCAAATTTTAAGTTTGGTGTGAATTTTTAATATTAATTTTGAATTTTATATTTAAGTTGTGTGAATTTAAAAACAAAAATTTACTTTATCTCATTAAGTTAAAAATATGATTTTTAAAAATTCGTCGTAAGTTGAAGACTAGGTCTTTGAACCGAAATTGCTTTACCCAAGGGAGGGACGAGAACTTTTATTATCATTATTTTTAATCTTATTGATTTAAAGTATGCAAAAAAAAAAACATTGAAAAAACCCAAAAATCTTAGCTTTTAAAACAATCGCTACAAAAAGACAAATTTTAAAATTTTGTCGAGGGACGGACTAGGACATCGATCCGAAACGACCTCATCCTAAATAACAAGGGAAACAAAATTTTAAAATTAATTACTAAATTGTTTTAAGAAGTTAATGATTATAAAAAAAAAAAAAAAAAAAAAAAAAAAAATACCAAACTCCGCGACTCGCGGAGTTTGGAGGGTAAATCCCCGCGACTCGCGGAGGGACCAAAACCCAGAAAAAAAAAATAAAAGAGCTGCACGAACTAATCACTCTCCCACACTCAAAAACACTGCGAAATACAGCTCGAAAACAGACCCGAAAAAACCCGAAAATCACCCCCAAAAATCTCAATTTTTAACCGTTAATCACCAAATTTTTTGCTAAAATCATGTTGAGAAGGATGATATCTAAGAATTACTCAAGAAAAACGGTAAATTTCTACACCTAAACACCATTTAATTCGAAATTTTGTGTTCTTGAGCTATTTTTCCCCAATTTGATTTTGATGCTTTTTAGTGTAATTAGACTTAAATTGTTTATGTATTATGCTTGTATAACCTAGATTGATGCTGTTTAACATGATTAGAAGCCTTAAACTTCAAATTTTGAGTAATCTAGGGTTTGTGTTCTTGAGCAATTTGGGGCTTTTTGATATAAACAGGTTATGGCCGATTTTTGTCATGAATTATTGCTAAATTGAGTAGTGTAACATGTCTAGGTAGTTAAATGATCCAAACTTTGAGCCTAAACATGATTTTGAGAATTAAAGTGGACTTTTTCAAGTCTAAAATTCATGAACTTGATTTTTGAAAGATAATGCCATTTGAGACTTGTTTAATTGCTAGTAATGATTATTTTGACATGTTATTTGAGTTGAATGCTTATGAACTTGGCGAAAATTTTCGTATATGCTTATTTGAAAAAGTGTAGATTTGATAAAAATGTGAAAATAAGCTTAAGTTTGATATAAATTGATAATGTCATTGTAATTATTTTGATTGATGATTTTGCTGACACTAATGCATATTTGGATGCACAAAATTTGTGTTTGATGTGTTTTGCAGAATGAAAGGGGTGAATCTTCATCCCAAGCCCGCCATGCTCCTGCTGAGAACTTGGAACAACAGGAGGTAGATAACTACTACAAGCAGGATGTACCTCATCCAGTCATGACCTTTTCCGATATGCATTTGGAAGAGTTGCACCCGAACCTGAGATTTGACAGACTTTGGATAGATTATCCAAAATATCAACGGGGTTTGCATACTCTTCATTCCAAGGTTGTTGAGGTACCGAGGGTCATAGAATGGGGACCCTTGGAAGCTGTAGAATTGGCCGGGCCAATTAGGGAATTACTGGTACAGAGGTATGGTAATTCTTCTTTTAATGACTGGATGTGTTTATTCACCATACGCAGACCTGTATATAAAGTATGGTGTGAAGAGTTGTTATGTAGTATAGAGTTGAATGATCGGGTAGCTAGTTTAACCGATCGTTCTTTTATTAGATTTTTGTTAGGCGGTTCGATGCGCCACATGTCTTTACTGGACATGGCTCAGGCTTTACGTATATATACGCCTGAGGAGTTAGCGTCTGCCGATTGTAGAGGATTGATACTAAACGGTAGAAAGATAGATGAGAATTTTGATACACACGGTGTGTGGAGTCAAATGACAAGCCATCACCGTTTCAAAGGGGGAAACTACTCTTATTTGGATATAGATAGAGCCGAATTAAGAGTGATACATAGGTTTTTAGCCAATTCGATTACACAAAGGGGTAAGAACAAAGAAAAGGTAAATGAACAAGATTTGTTTTACCATATGTGTATTCGAGACCCACACAGCGCTGTAAGTATACCATATTGTGTGGGTTATTATTTATCAGCTATGGTTCGGGGGATGCGTCCACATAGCATAATAGGAGGTGGTATTTTTATTACTTTGATTGGTGAATATCTCGGTGTGGATATAAGTCGGGGGGGATTATTAGTAGAAGAGCCGGAACCCCGCGACACTATAGGTTTAAATGTATACCACGGTGCGAAAGTTTTGAAGCGACGAAATAACGCCGCAGTACGATACAATGGTAGACATCCACAGGTGGAGAGAAACCAGGAACAAGGTAATGTAGGAGGGGGGAATGAGATGCAAGAAATGCATAGGTTTATAGCTTCTCAGGAATACGAAAATGCTAGACAGAGAGCATTTGAAGATTGGCAAGTTCATCAGAACCAGATCATAGCGCATTGCCAACATATAGGTAGAAACTATATTCCTACACCGAAACCCGTCTTCCCTCCTTGGTCGATAGAGATGCAGCCACCATATCCTACGTATGACCCTGCCGAAGCATTCTATAGCACTTATGGTTATGCCTGGAACCCCTATTGGTACCAATATCATCCTTAGTTTACTTATTATTTTTTTTATTTTGTAATTTGTAATTATTGATACATTTAATATTTTTGTTAATATTGTAATCATTTTTATAATTATCTAACTTTTATTCTTAGATTTTAATAATTTTTGAATGTGGGGTAATATACCAAACTTCAAAAATATGTATATATGTTTGCAGTTTATCTTATGTACACAACAGGGTAAAACAACGCATTTTCAAAGACTGGCATTAAGTTCAGCAAAAGCAACTAATTTTGACGACAAGATGCAAAATATATGAGAAATAACAACAAGACGGAATGAACAAATGATGTGCACCATTTATCATTCAGCAAACAAACGCCAATATATTTGGAAACTTTGGTAAAAATTTAATCATTTTCACACAAATCACCCTCAATAAATTAAATTGTTACTGATTTCTTGCAAATGAGGGCATTGCAAGATCTTAAGTGTGGGAAGGGGTTAAATTCTTTCGGATTTTAAAATTTTTATATTAAACACTTGGTTACCATTAAAAATACTAGTAAAGCAGTAGTTGTATTAGAATCTAGTGTTCTCTGATAAAAAAGAACAGCCCTAGTCTTATATACTGACTACCCAATTCTAGTAAAATTTTTCAAAATTTTCAATTAAATGAATTCAAAATCATGTTTATACATATTTATGAACGATAAAACTAGGTTTTAACACCGAAATTATTGTTACCTCGGAAAGGACATAAATTGAGAAACAAACTAAAATGTTAAAATTCATTTAAAATGGAATAGAGGACGATAAAAAGGAAAATAAAAGCCAAGTGTGGGAAAATTTACCAAGTTATCTTAAACATATGTCACATATATCTGTAACAAATAACTGAAAATACTTTTGCTTTGGACTAAACTAAACTGTTTTACCCAATGAAAGAAAAGAAGAGATGGATCTACACGATGAATCAATTCCATCATTAAAAGGAAGTAAAGTCTTCCGAAAAAGACACGTGCTTCTTGATTTAGGTCATGAAGTTGTCGTCCAGACCAGCTGTAGGTTGACGAAAAATCTAGAAAAGTCATCTCTAAAATCAGCAGGAAATCCACGGACCTCAGCATCAAACAGGGTCGCCAAGTGGTCAGATTTATCCTAACCATGAGAAGGATTTATCTCGTACAATGGGGAGGCACCGTGCAAATTAGCTTGATAAGACTAATGAATCAGATCCCCAGAAAGGATAATCTCCTTAAAGATTAAAAATCAGCTTTTAAGCCTGATATTACTCAATCCTTGATATTGACCTTAAAGATTGAGAATTCAAACTCATGGAATTCAATGATATCTAAACTCGAGCTTGAACGAGAAAATATTTTGATCAAAAATACAAACCGATTTGTTTTCTGAAAATCCATTTTCAATGCGTTCATTACCATTGAACGTAAAATCCTAGGAATTCACCTGGAATTCATTAGGTCACCTGAACTAAATCGGGTGTCAACCGTAAGAACGGTGGTTGCATAGCATGGTCAAAGACAGGACCTTGTGCCAGACCGAAAAATTATAAGGGTGAGCTTTACTATTGCTCCTACCAAGGATAGTAATTGCGTCCGACACGTTATAGACCATAATCAAAAGCATGTCACGGGACATTGCCTTAACAGTTGCCTGTTCAACGCTTTCCTTTACAACCGGACGGTAGTTTGCCGAAAGGTAATATACGGGACAAGTAAACTGGACGTGTTGCTTTCCAAATACAAGGTTAGCAAGTGGGTGACACAAAACCGCAAGTTTTGAGCTAAAATTTTCAAATCTGAAACCCACCAAACCCACAAAAATATTTTGCAAACACCGGTAAAGGGTTATCCCGGAAAACTTATCTAGGGTAAAAACTAGATTTTCAAAAGATCAAATGTTTTCATAAAGATCCAATTTCCTCAATGGATCTAAATTTTTATAGTCATGTGGGACTGTAAACCATATCGTTACTACCATTGTTTATACCGCCGTATAGAAATCACTAATGTACAAAGTGTGAAGAATAAAGAAGTGATTCTAGTATTCCAAGACAATATTGCTTGAGGACAAGCAACGATCAAGTGTGGGAATATTTGATAATGCTAAAAACGAACATATATTTCATAGCATTATTCCTCAAGAAAGACAAGCTTTTAGTTGCAATTGTTCTATTTACAAGTGATATTCGTTTAAATAATAAAAGGTGAAGACAAAAGACAGATTCGACGAATTGAAGACGCAAACGACCAAAAAGCTCAAAAGAACAAAAGACAATCAAAAAGGTTCCAATTATTGATAAGAAACGTCTCGAAATTACAAAAGTACAAGATTCAAAACGCAAAGTACAAGATATTAAATTGTACGCGAGGACGTTCGAAAATCCGGAACCGGGACCAGAGTCAACTCTTAACGCTCGACGCAACCGACTAAAAATTACAAGTTAACTATGTATATAAATATAATATAATATATAATTAATTATATTAATTATATATATATTATATATATATTATTAAAACCGTCGGCAGCAAGAAACTCCAAGGGTGTGAGCTGTAAATACATCCTCCGCGACTCGCGGAGTTTGAAGGGGTTTTTGCCGCGAGTCGCGGAGCCCCAATTTTCAACTCTGGCTATAAAGCCAACCGAATTCTGATCAAATTTCATCATCTTTTTTCTTCTCATTCATACGAGATATATATATATATAATTTATATTTTAATTTTAATTTTAAATCCTAATAATAAGGGTATGTTATCGAATGTTGTAAGGGTGTAAGTCGAAATTCTGTCCGTGTAACGCTACGCTATTTTTAATCATTGTAAGTTATGTTCAACCTTTTTACATTAATGTCTCGTAGCTAAGTTATTATTATGCTTATTTAAAACAAAGTAATCATGATGTTGGGCTAATTACTAAAATTGGGTAATTGGGCTTTGTACCATAATTGGGGTTTGGACAAAAGAACGACACTTGTGGAAACTAGACTATGGGCTATTAATGGGCTTTATATTTGTTTAACTAAATGAAAGTTTGTTAATGTTAATATAAAGATTTACAATTGGGCGTCCCTATAAATTACCATATACACTCAATCGGACACGATGGGCGGGGTATTTATATGTACGAATAATCGTTCATTTAACCGGACACGGAAATGGATTAATAGCCACTAGAATAATTAAAACAGGGGTGAAATTACATTCAAGGGTAATTGGTGTAATTGTTAACAAAGTAGTAAAACCTTGGTTTACACGCAGTCGATAACCTGGTGTATTCATTAAACAAAGTATTAAAACCTTGTTACAATTCGAATCCCCAATTAGTTGGAATATTTAACTTCGGGTATAATAATAATTTGACGAGGACACTTGCAATTTATATTTATGACTGATGGACTGTTATGGACAAAAACCAGACGGACATATTAAATAATCCAGGACAAAGGACAATTAACCCATGGGCATAAAACTAAAATCAACACGTCAAACATCATGATTACGGAAGTTTAAATAAGCATAATTCTTTTATTTCATATTTAATTTCCTTTATTTTATATTTAATTGCACTTCTAATTATCGCACTTTTATTTATTGTTATTTTATTTTATCGCACTTTTAATTATCGTACTTTTTAATTATCGCAATTTTATTTTCTCGCATTTTTATTATTCGCAATTTCATTATCGTTATTTACTTTACGCTTTAATTTAAGTTTTGTATTTATTTTATATTTTACATTAGGTTTTAACTACGACTAAAATCTTAAAATCGACAAACCGGTCATTAAACGGTAAAAACCCCCCTTTATAATAATAATATTGCTTATATATATATTTGTATTTTTATAAAAGTAAACTAATATAGCGTTGAGCTTTGTTTAAAGATTTCCCTGTGGAACGAACCGGACTTACTGAAAACTACACTACTGTACGATTAGGTACACTGCCTATAAGTGTTGTAGCAAGGTTTAAGTATATCCATTCTATAAATAAATAAATATCTTGTGTAAAATTGTATCGTATTTAATAGTATTTCCTAGTAAAATATAAACTATTTTATATACCCCTCGCTTTGACATCAAAAATCATTCATATGGTTGAACACCTGGTAACCGACATTAACAAAATGCATCTAGAATATCCCCATATATAAATATCGAAGTACTAAAGCAGTTCAAATTCTCTGACTGGGGTGTGTCAAAGCCCATAGATCTATCTTTAGGATTGGCATCAATTGGTGGTAATTATAATAAACACCAATTCTTAGGCTACCATGTTCAACAAGGGCGATATCCGGTATAACGATTCAACATATAATGTAGTTTCAACACGTGTGTCTATTTTGTAAATCATTTTCAAAACTGCATGTATTCTCATCCTAAAAATATTAGATAGTAAAAATGGGACTATAACTCACTTTCACAGATTTTTCCTTCGTCGGAAAAATAAGACTTGGCCACGGGTCGATTCACGAACCTATAACGAATATATACTTATATATATCAAAGTATGATCGAAATATATTCATAACATTTTTTATTACGTTTTAACAATTTAAGTTTGTTAAGTTAGCAGTCCAACGTTAGTAATCTACAACTAGTTGTCCACAGTTAGATGTATAGAAATAAATCAATATAAATTATCTCGAATCAATCCACGACCAAGTGTATACAAGTCTCAGGCTAGATCACAACTTAAAGTATACATATCATTTTGTAATCAACCTCAACCCTGTATAGCTAGCTCAAGCATTACTGCATATAGAGTGTCTATGGTTGTTCCCAAATAATATATATAGATGGGTCGATATGATATGTCAAAACATTGTATACGTGTCTATAGTATCCCAAGATTACATAATATATGTTAGAATACATGTATAATACAATATAAGTTAGTTAAGTTATAATTGTATAGATTTGTTACAAATTTCACGTAGCTACAACAAGCAAAATTATCCAATCTTGTTTTACCAATAACTTCTTCGTTTTAAATCCGTTTTGAGTGATTCAAGTTGCTATGGTTTCATAATGAACTGAAATTTATGAAACTAAACAGAAAAAGTATAAGTTTATAGTCGGAAATATAGGTTACAAGTCAATATTGTAAGAGGTAGTCATTTCAGTCGAAAGCACGACGTCTTGATGACCATTTTGAAAAACATACTTCCACTTTGAGTTTAACCATGATTTTTGGATATAGTTTCATGTTCATAAGAAAAATAATTTTCCCAGAAGAACGGCTTTTAAATCAAATTTTATCATAGTTTTTAATTAACTAACCCAAAACAGCCCCCGGTTTTACTACGACGGCGTATGTCCGGTTTTACGGTGTTCTTCATGTTTCCAGGTTTTAAATCATTAAGTTAGTATATCATATGGATATAGAAAATGTGTTTAGTTGATTTTAAAAGTTAAGTTAGAAGGATTAACTTTGTTTGCGAACAAGTTTAGAATTAACTAAACTATGTTCTAGTGATTACATGTTCAAATCTTCGAATAAGATAGTTATATATATATATATATATATATATATATATATATATATATATATATATATATATATATATATATGAATCGAATGATGTTGTGAACATCATTACTACCTTAAGTTTAGTAGGTAAACCTACTGGAAGTAATAAAAATTGATCTAGCTTCAAAGGATTCTTGGATGGCTTGAAAGTTCTTGAAGTAGAATCATGACACGAAAACAAGTTCAAGTAAGATTTCCACTCGAAATAAGATTGTTATAGTTATAGAAATTGAATCAAAGTTTGAATATGACTATTACCTTGAATTAGAAAGATATCTTACTGTAATTAAGAAAAATTTATTGAGATTGGATGATCACTTGAAATGGATTTGCAAGATTGGAAGTAAGACTTGCAAACTTGAAAGTATTCTTGATTTTATGAAACTAGAACTTTTAGAACTTATGAAGAACACTTAGAACTTGAAGATAGAACTTGAGAGAGATCAATTAGATGAAGAAAATTGAAGAATGAAAGTTTTTGTATGTGTTTTTGGTCGTTGGTATATGGATTAGATATAAAGGATGTGTAAGTTTATTTTCTTGTAAATAAGTCATGAATGATTAATAATATTTTTGTAATTTTGTGAGATATTTCATGCTAGGAGCCAAATGATGGTTCCCACATGTTTGATGACTCATTAAGGGCTGCTAAGAGCTAATTATTGAATGTATATACCAATAGTATATACAATTAGAAGCTGGGTATTGTACGAGTACGAGTACCGAACGAATACGAGTAGAATTCTTGATGAAAATGTATGAGAATGCAATTGTAACCAATTTTGTTAAGTACAAGTATTTTGATATGTGTCTTGAAGTCTTCCAAAAGTGTACTAATACATCTTAATATACTACAAGTATATACATTTTAACTGAGTCGTTAAGTCATCGTTAGTCGTTACATGTAAGTGTTGTTTTGAAACCTTTAAGTTAACGATCTCATTTAATGTTGTTAACCCATTGTTTATTATATCTAATGAGATGCTAAATTATTACATTATCATGATATTATGATGTATGAATATATTTTAATATGGTATATATACATTAAAATGTCGTTACAACTATAATCGTTACATATATGTCTCATTTCGAAATTCTTAAGTTAGTAGTCTTGTTTTACATATGTAGTTCATTGTTATCATACTTAATGAAATATATATATATATATAATTATCATTTTATCATGTTAAATATAGTGTAACTATATCTTAATATGATACATATGTATTTAGTAAAATGTTGTTATAACGATAATCGTTATATATATCGTTTCGAGTTTCTTAATTTAGTAGTCTCATTTTTATGTATATAACTCATTGTTAATATACCTAATGAGATACTTACATATCATAATATCATGTTAACTATATATATATATATATATATATATATATATATATATATATATATATATATATATATATATATATATATATATATGTAGTTTTTAAAAGTTTTAACGTTCGTGAATCGCTGGTCAATTTGGGTGGTCAATTGTCTACATGAAACCTATTTCAATTAATCAAGACTTAACAAGTTTGATTGCTTAAAATGTTAGAAACATTTAATCATGCAAATATAGTTTTCATTTAATATATATAATCATGGAAAAGTTCGGGTCACTACACCAGTAGTATTTCAACCTAAGTCAAATAAACTAATACCCGACTTAATGAATATTCGCTTTTTGGATCTCTTTCACTATCTCTTTATCACTTGCTTACTCCCCCTGGTCCACACATACGGAGTTTATGAAGTAACCACCAAATGATATGCAATAATATACAGTATGAAACATGTAAAAATATTATAAATACACTAAATCTTTTTGTCTTTTTCATTTTATAATGCAAACTACGAAAAAATAAATTAATGCAAGCATATACATTATGATGAATTAAATCAATAAACTAACCACATAGTGAATATCACAAGTATGAAAACAGATTAAACTATCAAGAACAAACTATACAGCTCACATAGCATAACGTCATATTTTTGTGAGAAGATGAATTAAGTCAACATTTTTCTTGGGATCAGAACTGAACTATATTTTGCAATTTTAACCTCGTTATATTCATTCATTCAGAACTTTTTGTTCCACTTTAGGTTTTCAAGTACTTACACTTAAGTCTTTGAATATCAATAAACTTATTAGACTTTCCTCCCAGATCTTTTGAAAATCACTTGCACACATGGGTAAATAATCTTAAACTTAGTCCTCACTTGAGATCCCACAAATTTATTAGGTAGTCAATTGAGCACAATAAATTGACGTTGTCCGTTATCACCTCGATGTACTTTCGATTTGATTGAACAGGAAGCATCTCACGATGTTTCTAGCAACCCTGTCAGCCATGAGCTTCTACCTTAAACTTATACCTTTCGATTCAGAAGGCTTTGTTTATCTCAATTTTATTGCATACTCTGTAAGAACACAGTTACCAGTCGCTATAAACCCCATGCTTGAGCGGAAAGCTAATAAAGATGGAATGATATGATGATTTTGGGGGTGATGGAATTCTAAGTCAGAATACCCTCCAGAAGATATCCCCAGCTATCTAGATCAATCGGCACAACCCATATCACAGAGAATAGATGTAATGTCCCTTTAAATGAAAAGTAAAATCCTGCTAAAATTATGATTTCCAGGACAACAGAATGATTTGAGTTCTCTAGATCTGAAAATCTAGCACTTCTCCCCCTCAGATATAGATAACTTAAATTGTTCTGATCAGCATAGCGTTTGATCATCTTTCACATGTAGAATTCAATTAATTGATAAACATGAAGTCCAAACTTTGATAACACAAATTCTTTTTAGCTGATGTGGTGCACCATCTTTATTGTCGTTCAAACATATATACATGAATAAATAATAGAAAACATAATCCACACATTTTTTTATTTTTATTTTTTTTGGATTTTCTGATGTTGCTATTTTGCTTTTGCAAACATAAATGAAGACAAATTTAAAATGAAATAACAAATACAACTTTGATGTTGATGCACCATACTTAAAGATGAACCACACTGCAACTTTAATCTTTGGCGTTGAAGCAGTCTCCTTCAATAACTTTCTCAAACCGATGAATTGTCTGTGATACAGAATTGCACTTTTCGACTCGTTCATAGTGAGAACACCCCCTTTAGATACCTAAATAACCTAATGCATTTCGGCCCAAGCAATAAAGGTAAATAGAAATTGGTATAGGTTCAAACAGAGTAAACTCACCTTGTGTACTTACTAGGCAATCCTTCACTAGAGTATAAATCATAGTAAAGGAGACCTCAACCGTCTGTTGAGTTCCTGAACAATCGTTTCTCAATAAATTCTCAGTGATAGGTAGGTGACTACCGTCAACCGCTATAAACCTTTTCGCGATTTCCTTGCCAAGATTATTTACTTTATGCACAAGTGATTCTCATATTCCAAAATTCAATCCTCAAAATTTATCAGCATTCATTAACTAATCATATATTACTTACGTTTTACGCAGAACGATTAACATGCAAGTTCAGTAATACAATCATTTCCCATTTTCACAAAGCAACTTCTCATTTTCTGATTTTTTTGGCTTTTTCATTTTTCAATGTTTTTGTAATTTCTGATGAAGCAATTTTCGCAACTATTCTACTTAACAGAAAGTAAATAAACACAATATTTTGGTTTTTCAATTTTAAAATGCATAGCAAAAAATAAAATGAACATGCAAAACAGAAAATAAACTAAGTAACATGCAAAAATGATGCAAAATGCAAATGAAAATATACAAATGATACAGATTGGATGGTTACTTCAATAACTCCCCGTCGGACACAACCTCCGCCCTATCTTTCACTCCTAACACATTTAACAGAAATAGGAAACGAGGTCGGTCAAATGCTTTCGTAAACAAGTCAGCCCTCTGGGTTGTTGTACCTATTTGTAGGACATCGATTAATTCGTTTCATAACAGTCCCTAATGAAATGGTACATGATCCCTATGTGTTGGGTCTTAGAATGATTAACAAGGTTTTTAGTAACAACAATAGTAGCAGTATTATCAACATATATAGGGGTGTTAGAAATTTGCAAACCGTAATCCCGAAGTTGTTGTTGAATCCAGACAATCTGAGAAGTATAACTTTCCACTGTAATGTATTCAGCCTCACACGTTGATTGTGTGAATGCCATTTGTTTCTTACATTGCCAGCTTACCAACCTGCTACCGAGAAACTGACAACCATCAGAGGTCGATTTGAAATCTCTTTTACAACCCCTGTAATCCGAATCACTAAATGTCGTTAGATCGAACCCATCCTTTCGTGGATACCATAAGCCCAAACTTAGAGTTCCCTTTAGATAAAGCATGATCTTCTTCACTGTTAACATATGATTCAAATTCGGTTGTGCCTGATAACGAGCGCACAAGCAAGTGGCGAACATGATATCTGAGCAAGATGCCGTAAGATACATCAAAGAACCAATAATATCCCTGTATAGAGTTAGATTGACTTTCGGCCCTGTATTTTCTGGTGTAATCCCATGATTCACCGACAGAGGATTCTTGACAATTCGTTCATCTTCCATCTTAAACCGGCTCAAGATGTCAGCTACATATTTCTATTGATGTAGGAAAATGCCTTTTTCTGTTTGATCAACCTGCAACCCCAAAAAGAAATTAATGGCCCACTAGTGAACTCATCTTGAATCGTTTTTGCATTACATCCTGAAACTCATCAACCATTTTCTGATCGGTTGATCCAAAGATGATATCATCCACATATACCTGTACCAACATGATGTCGTCACCCCTTTCCTTAATAAACAGAGTCTGATCGATGACTCCTCGTCTAAAACCGTTCTCTATCATATAGTTTGACAGAGTAGCATACCAAGCTCTCGGGGCTTGGTGAAGATCATAAAACGCCTTTTCTAAGAGATACACCTTCTCTAGATGATGTGGATCAACGAAACCCGGTGGCTGAGTCATAAACACAGTCTCTTGGAGAGTACCATACAAAAATGCACTCTTAACATCTATCTGAAAAACTTTAAAACCTTTCCACGAAGCAAATGCCAAAAACATCCGTATTGCCTCAATTCTGGCAACCGGAGCATATACTTCATCGTAATCAACTTTCGAAATTTGTTGATAACCTCGAACAACCAAAATTGCTTTGTTCCAGATCACGATACCATGATCAGCTTTCTTATTCTTCAATACCTACTTTAAGCCATACGGTATACAGCCTGTAGGCGGTATTACCAACCTCCAAACACCCAAATGATTAAATTGTTGAAGTTCTTCCTGCATAGCTGAAACCCACTCATCATACTGCAATGCATCTTTGACGTCTTCAGGTTCGATTTGCGATACAAAAGCACAGTACGCATTCCTGAAGATTCTTCCGGTCTGATTCAATTGAGTATAAAAAGCAGTAACAACATTTGCAGAGGGTGTTACTTGCTCATTCGAAGCAGAAGATTCACCTGTATTAGCACCTGAAACACCTGCAGGGTTAATAACATAATCATAAAACGTTTAGGAAGAGATACCGATCGGCCAGACCGTCTTATTTCGCCTGTTTCAGTTGTGTCATCTGTATTTGTTTGTAAAGGTTCCATAGTAACTGTTTGTAAAGGTTCCTCATGTAGAATAGGTTCCTCAAGCACGGCTCTAGTGGGTTCCTCATCCACCAGATCCTCATTAACTTCATCCAGATACACATCCTCCCCCTCAGATTGTAAAGTCGATTCCTCTAATGCCGGAACTGAATCACTAGAATCTGAGTCCTCATCATTTGTCCCTGTCACTGGTGCCTTATCGTCAGTTGCAATAGGTACTTGTGATTGCACATGCATATCAGACATACGTTCAGAAGAAATACGCATATTCTACATCATTTGTGCAGCAATCTCTTCATCGTCGGAGTGATCCTAGGAAGATTGAATGAATTAAACAACTTATCATAATCAAACTGCCACGTATACCCTTTACCAGTTGGAATTGCTGCATGTCTTTGAACATCGATTTCTGTACATTCTTCAATGCACCGTGATTCCAAATTATAAACCCATTTGCACGCATTTCCATAACCTAAAAACCTACCTGTAATAGCTTTCGGATTGAATTTCCCACCTGTATCTCTAACCATTATAGTAACAAGAGAACCAAATGGTTCGAGATGTTTAATGTGAGGTTTTCTTTTCAGTAGCAACTCATAACATGTCTTGCCGTGACGTTTCACAACAAGCACTCTATTCATCGTATAGCATGCATTCAAAACTGCTTCACTCTAAAAGGTAACTGGTAATTCTGAGTCAGCCAACATGGTTCTAGCAGTCTCAATTAGAGTACGATTCTTTCTTTCAGCAACACCATTCATCTGCGGAGTGTAAGGCGAACTGAATTGTTGTTGAATTCCTCTTTCATTACAATACTCCTCCATTTTCTTATTTTTAAACTCTGTCCCATTATCTGTTCGGATCCTTCTAACCCTCAATTTATACAACGTTTCAAGTCTCGTGATCAGCAACTTGATTTGTTCAAATGTATCAGCTTTACTTTTCAGCAACACAACCCACGTAAACCGCGAGTACTCATCAGTAACCACTAGGCAATAGGAATGTCCAGTGATGCTCTTTTTGTTAACTGGACCGAATAGATCCATATGAAGCATCTCAAGAGGAGTATCAATGGAATGATGTTTCTTAGCCTTGTGTGGTTTCTTAGCTTGCTTCCCTTTCTTGCACAGCACGCAACCATCAGGAGCCTGAAACCCTTTTACATTTACCCCTTCCACTAAACGATTGTGTACTAAATGGTTCATTTTCCTGAAACTCAGATGACCCATCCTTTTATGCCATAACATAGATTCTTGTTCAGTAGCTTTGGATACAAAAGCCTGATGCCTTGTATCTGCGTTTACATATGCCTTCAACATATCCAGAATGTACAAGTCTTGACATCTTGGTGCCGTCATAAGAATCATATCATCTGGAACTTTATAATCTTTTCTCATGATGTAACACTGCTGTTTGTCAAATAAAACTTTGTGCCTCTTATCACACACTTGAGAGACAGACAGCAGGTTATTTGACATCTCCTTTACATAACTCACTTTGTCAAAACTGACCGAGGAATTAGAAATCATCCCTTGAGCATTTATAAATCCTCCTTGATCACCCGCAAAAGAAACAGGTCCACCCTTAATAGATTTAACATCATTCAGCAGAGACATGTTTTCTGTCATGTACCTGGACGCCCCACTATCAACAATCCAAGTATTTTTATGTGGACTGTAGGCGACCTGCACAAACAATTAGAAAAATTATTAGTTTGAGGGGGATACCCATGCCTTTTCAGCAATGGGTTTCCCATTTACATTGACAACCATTTCATTTTCCCTGAAAGTGGTACCCGAACCACAAGCCCAATTAGATCCCTCCCTTGTTACCCACATTTGACTTTTATGTAAGGGTTTCTTGAAATAAACATTATCTTTCTTAACCCTTTTACTATTATCAGTCTTGGACGGATTCTTATAAATCACAGGTTGACTAGATCCTTGAGAGTTAGGTCTAGACGACATCTGATTCTTAGGAGGAGAAGCGGATCGATATTTTTAAAAACTTTTAGGGGGACTCAGCTCAATCCTCTTTCTGGGTGCTATAAATCATTTAGAACAGTGAACTGCCCTATGACCTCCCAACCCGCAATGCAAACATGTACGCATAGT
Source organism: Rutidosis leptorrhynchoides (assembly GCF_046630445.1). Classification (NCBI taxonomy): domain Eukaryota; kingdom Viridiplantae; phylum Streptophyta; class Magnoliopsida; order Asterales; family Asteraceae; genus Rutidosis; species Rutidosis leptorrhynchoides. The sequence continues at coordinate 115,771,011 of NC_092337.1, forward strand.
TTCTATATTATCATCCCTAAAATAGGAATTGAAGCTAGGTCTACGAGCAGGTGGAGATCTATTTCTCAGATGTCTGGGTGGTGACCTCCTGTTCATAGGGTATCTCTCAGGAGTTCTATCAGGAGACCATTTTGGTGGAGGAACATACTTTGATTGCGAATTACACGCTGGTTTTAAGAAGTCCTCTTTCTCAAAATTAGGACCTTTAACAAATTTAATTGGCGATCAGTTCCTAATCCTTATCGATCTCTGATTTGCTGGGTTTTTCAAAATTTTAACTGTTTTAGGGTTAGGTTTTTTGATGTTAAAGCTAAGGGGTATAAAATACTATTAAATTTTATAAGAAAATACTATTAAATACGATACAATTTTACACAAGATATTTATTTATTTATAGAATGGATATACTTAAACCTTGCTACAACACTTATAGGCAGTGTACCTAATCGTATAGTAGTGTAGTTTTTAGTAAGTCCGGTTCGTTCCACAGGAAATCTTTTAAACAAAGCTTAACGCTATATTAGTTTAATTTATAAAATACAAATATATATAAGTAATATTATTATTTTAAAGGGGGGTTTTTACCGTTTAATGACCGGTTTGTCGATTTTTAAAATTTTAGTCGCAGTTAAAACCTAATATAAAATATTAAAAATAAATAAAAGACTAAATTTAAAGCGCAAAGTAAATAACGATAATGAAATTGCGATAAATAAAAGTACGATAAAATAAAATTGCGATAATTAAAAAGTACGATAATTAAAAGTGCAATTAAATACAATAACAATAAATAAAATTGCGATAATTAGAAGCACAATTAAATATAAAATAAAGGAAATTAAATATGAAATAAAACAATTATGCTTATTTAAACTTCCGTAATCATGATGTTTGACGTGTTGATTTTAGTTTATTGCCATGGGTTAATTGTTCTTTGTCCTGGATTATTTAATATGTCCATACGGATTTGTCCATAATAGTCCATCAGTCATAAATATAAAGAGCGAAAGCCTTCGTCAAATTATTCTTATTCTCGAAGTCAAATATTCCAACTAATTGGGGATTCGAATTGTAACAAGGTTTTAATACTTTGTTTAATGAATACACCAGGTTATCGACTGCGTGTAAATCAAGGTTTTACTACTTTGTTAACAATTACACCAATTACCCTTGAATGTAATTCACCCCTGTTTCAACAAGTCTATTAACTATTAATCCAGTTTCGTGTCCGGTAAAATGAATAATTATTGGTATTTATAGATATCCCGCCCACCGTACCCAGTCAAGCGTATGTGGTTATATATAAATACTTCAAATTATAAGTTTGTATATTAAATTAACAAGGTATTGTTTAGTTAATATAAAACCCATTAATAGCCCATAGTCTAATTTCCACAAGTGTCGTTCTTTTATCCAAACCCCAATTATGGTACAAAGCCCAATTACCCAATTTTAATATTTTTAGCCCAACATCATGATTACTTCGGTATTAAATAAGCATAATAATAACTTAGCTACGACACATTAAATTAAAAAGGTTGAACATAACTTACAATGATTAAAAATAGCGTAGCGTTACACGGACAGAATTTCGACTTACACCCTTACAACATTCGCTAACATACCCTTATTATTAGAAATTAAAATTAAAATATAATATATATATATATATATATATATATATATATATATATATATATATATATATATATATATATATATATATATATATATATAATTTACGTATGATGAAGAAGGAAAAAGGTGATTTTTACGATCAGAATGCGCGAGCTTTTATAGGCAGTTTCAAACTTTGGGGCTCCGCGAGTCGCGGCCCATTTCTTCTTCAAACTCCGCGAGTCGCGAAGTTTGTTTTTACAGCTCACCCAGCCTTGGCTCCTAGCTTGCCAAAGGTTTATAATATATTATATAATATATAAATAATTATAAGAATTATTTAAATATTATATTATATTTATGTGCATAGTTGACTTGTAATTTTTAGTCCGTTGCGTCGAGCGTTGAGAGTTGGCTCAGGTCCCGGTTCCTGATTTTCGAACGTCCTTGCGTACAATTTAATATCTTGTACTTTGCATTTTGAATCTTGTATTCTTGTAATTTTGAGACGTTTCTTATCAATAATTAGAACCTCTTTGATTGTATTTTGTACTTTTGAGCTTTTTGGTCGTTTGCGTCTTCAATTCGTCGAATCTGTCTTTTGTCTTCACCTTTTATTATTTAAACGAATATCACTTGTAAATAGAACAATTGCAACTAAAAGCTTGTCTTTCTTGAGGAATAATGCTATGAAATATATGTTCGTTTTTAGCATTATCAAATATTCCCACACTTGAGCGTTGCTTGTCCTCAAGCAATATAGTCTTGAAATACTAGAATCACTTCTTTATTCTTCACACTTTGTACATAAGTGATTTCTTTACGGCGGTATAAACAATGGTAGCAACGATGTGGTTTACAGTCTCACATGACTTATGAAAATTTAGATCCATTAAGGAAATTGGATCTTTATGAAAACATTTGATCTTTTGAAAATTAAATCTAGCTTTTACCCTAGATAAGTTTTCCAGAATAACTCTTCACCGGTGTTTGCAAATTCTTTTTGTGGGTTTGGTGGGTTTCAGATTTGAAAATTTTAGCTCAAAACTTATGGTTTTGTGTCACCCACTTGCTAACCTTGTATTAGGAAAGCAACACGTCTAGTATACTTTCTCCGTATATTACCTTTCGGTAAACTACCGTCCGATTGTAAAGGAAAGCGTTGAACAAACAACTGTTAAGGCAATGTCCCCTGACATGCTTTTAATTATGGTCTATAACGTGTTGGACTCAATTACTATCCTTTGTAGGAGCAATAGTAAAGCTCACCCTTATAATTTTTCGGTCTGGCACAAGGTCCTGTCTTTGACCATGCTATGCAACCACCGTTCTTACGGTTGACACCCGATTTGGTTCAGGTGACCTAATGAATTCCAGGTGAATTCCTAGGATTTTACGTTCAAAGGTAATGAACGCATTGAAAATGGGTTTTCAGAAAACAAATAGGTTTGGAATTTTGATCAAAATATTTTCTCGTTCAAGCTCGAGTTTAGATATCATTGAATTCCATGAGTTTGTAATTCTCAATCTTTAAGGTCAATCTCTAGGATTGAGTAATATCAGTCTTAAAAGCTGATTTTTGATCTTTAAGGAGATTATCCTTTCTGGGGATCTGATTCATTAGTCTTATTAAGCTAATTTGCACGGCGTCCTCCCCATTTTACAAGACAGATCCTCTCATAGTTAGGATAAGTCTGACCACTTGGTGACCCTATTTGATGCTGAGGTCCATGGATTTCCTGCTGATTTTAGTGATGACTTTTCTAGATTTTTCGTCAACCTACAGCTGGTCTGGACGACAACTTCATGACCTAAATCAAGAAGCGCGTTTCTTTTTCGAAAGACTTTACTTCCTTTAAATGATGGAATTGATTCATCGTGTAGATCCATCTCTTCTTTTCTTTCATTGGGTAAAACAGTTAATTATCGTCTAAAACAAAAGTATTTTCAATTATTTGTACAAAAATATGTGATATATGTTTTGAATAACTTGGTAAATTTTCCCACACTTGGCTTTTATTTTCCTTTTTATTGTCCTCTATTCCATTTTAAATGAATTTTAACATTTTGGTTTGTTTCTCAATTTATGTCCTTTCCGAGGTAACAATAATTTCGGTGTTAACACCTAGTTTTATCGTTCATAAATATGTATAAACATGATTTTGAGTTCATTTAATTGAAACTTTTGAAAAATTTTACTAGAATTGGGTAGTCAGTATATAAGACTAGGGCTGTTCTTTGTTATCAGAGAGCACTAGATTCTAATACAACTACTGCGTTACTAGTATTTCTAATGGTAACCAAGTGTATAAAGTAAAAATTTTAAAATCCGAAAGAATTTAACCCCTTCCCACACTTAAGATCTTGCAATGCCCTCATTTACAAGAAATCAGTAACAATTTAAATAATTGAGGGTGATTAGCGTTGAAAAATGATTAAATTTTACCAAAGTTTCCAAACATATTGGCATTTGTTTGCTGAATGATAAATGGTGCACATCATTTGTTCATTCCGTCTTGTTGTTACATCACATTTATTTTTCATCTTGTCGTCAAAATTAGTAGCTTTTGCTGAACTTAATGCCAGTCTTTGAAAATGCGTTGTTTTACCCTGTTGTGTACATAAGATAAACTGCAAACATATATACATATTTTTGAAGTTTGGTATATTACCCCACATTCAAAAATTATTAAAATATAATAATAAAAGTTAGAAAATTATCAAAACTATTACAATATCAACATAAGTGTTAAATGTAGTAACATTACAAAAATAAAATAAATAAAACTAAATAAACTAGGGTTGTTACTGATACCAGTAGGGGTTCCATGCATAACCGTATGTGTTATAAAATGCTTCAGCTGGGTTATAAGTAGGATACGGTGGTTGCATCTCTATAGACCAGGGAGGAAATACGGGAGTTGGAGTAGGAATATAGTTTCTACCTATATGTTGGCAATGAGCTATGATTTGGTTTTGATGAACTTGCCAATCTTCAAATGCTCGATGTCTAGCATTTTCATACTCTTGTGAAGCTATAAACCTTTGCATTTCTGTCATTTCATTTCCCCCTCCCACATTACCTGGCTGTTGATTTCTCTCAACCTGTGGATGTCTTCCATTATATCTTACTGCGGCGTTATTTCGCCTCTTCAAAACCTTAGCACCATGATATACATTTAAACCAATTGTATCGTGGGGTTCTGGTTCTTCGATTAATAATCCCCCCCGACTTATATAAACATTGAGATACTCAGCAATTAATGTAATAAATATACCACCTCCTATTATACTGTGCGGTCTCATCCCCCTAACCATAGCTGATAAATAATAACCCACACAATAAGGTATACTTACAGCGCTTTGTGGGTCTCGAATACACATGTGGTAAAATAAATCTTGCTCATTTACCTTTTCCTTATTTTTACCTCGCTATGTAATCGAATTCGCTAGAAACCTGTGAATTACTCTTAACTCATCTCTATCTATATCCAAATAAGAGTAATTTCCCCCTTTAAATCGGTGATGGCTAGTCATTTGACTCCATACACCATGCGTATCAAAATTTTCATCAATCTTCCTACCATTTAATATCAACCCTCGATAATCGGCAGATGCTAGCTCCTCAGGTGTATATATACGTAAGGCCTGAGCCATGTCTAGTAGAGACATGCTGCGCATCGAACCTCCTAACAAAAATCTAATAAAAGTTCGATCGGTTAAACTAGCTACCCGATCATTTATTTCTATACTACACAATAATTCTTCACACCATACTTTATATACAGGTCTACGCATGTTGAATAATCGTACCCAATCATTAAAAGTAGAATTACCATACCTTTGAGTAAGTAATTCCCTAATTGGCTCGGCCAATTCTACGGCTTCTACCGGTTCCCATTCTATTACCCTAGGTACTTCAACAGCTTTAGAATGAAGAGTGTGCAAGTTCCTTTGGTATTTTGGATAATCTATCCAACGTCTGTCTAATCTCAAGTTCGGGTACAAATTTTCCACGTGCATATCTGAAAATGTCATAATTGGATGAGGTATATCTTGTTTGTAATAGTTATCAACATTCTGTTGTTTCGCATTCTCAGGAGGAGCAATGCGAGCTTGGGATGAAAATTCACCCCTTTCAATCTGCAAAACACATCAAACACAATTTTTGTGCATCCAAATATGCATTAGTGTCAGCAAAATCATTAATCAAAATAATTACAATGACATGTTCAATTTATATCAAACTTATGCTCATTTTCATATTTTTATCAAATCTACACTTTTTCAAATAAGTATATACGAAAATGTTTGCCAAGTTCATAAGCATTCAACTCAAATAACATATCAAAATAATCATTATTAGCAATTAAACAAGTTTCAAATGGCATTATCTCTCAAAAATCAAGTTCATGAATTTTAGACTTGAAAAAGTCCACTTTAATTCTCAAAAATCATGTTTAGGCTCAAAGTTTGGATCATTTAACTACCTAAACATGTTATACTACTCAATTTAGCAATAATTCATGACAAAAATCGGCCATAACCTGTTTATATCAAAAAGCCCCAAATTGCTCAAGAACGCAAACCCTAGATTACTCAAAATTTGAAGTTTAAGGCTTCTAATCATGTTAAATAGCATCAATCTAGGTTATACAAGCATAATACATAAGCAATTTAAGCATAATTACACTAAAAAGCATCAAAATCGAATTGGGTATAAATTTGTTCAAGAACACTAATTTTCGGATTAAATGGTGTTTAGGTGTAGAAATTTACCGTTTTCCTTGAGTAATTCCTTGATAGCATTCTTCTCAACATGATTTTGTGAAAGATTTGATAAAAATTGGTGAAAAAATTCGATTTTGTGTGTGTTTTTCGTGTGTAGTTTCGCAGTTTTGTGGTGTGGGGAGTGAGGATACTGATCTGTTCGGCCTCTTTTATTTTTTTCTGGATTTTTAATGCTCCGCGAGTCGCGGTATTTTTGTTCTTCTAACTCCACGAGTCGCGGCGATTTTTTTTTTTTTTTACACAGGTTTACTTATAAAACAATTAATTAATTAATTTTAAAATTTCGTTTCCCTTGTTATTTAGGATGAGGTTGTTTCGGAACGATGTCCTAGTCCATCCCTCGACAAAATTTTAAAATTTGTCAATTTAAAGCACGGTTTTAAAAGCAAAGATTTTTGGGTTTTTTTAATGTTTTTGGCATACTTTAATTCAATAAGATTAAAAATAATGATAATAAAAGTTCTCGTCCCTCCCTCGGGTTAAGCAATTTCGGCTCGACGACCTAGTCTTCAACTTACGACGAATTTTAAAAATCATATTTTTAACTTAGCGAAATAAAGTAAATTTTTGTTTTTAAACTCACACCAAACTTAAATTTAAAATGAATAAAATTAAAAATTCATATTTTAAAAATTAAAAATTCACACCAAACTTATATTATATTTTTGTTTTTATACATACAAACTTATATTAAAAATATTAATTTTTCAAATATTTACAATTTTAAATATATTAATTTTAAAAAGTTTACAATATTATTTTAATTTTTATATATTAATTTTAAAACATGGTAAAAATAAAATTAAAAATCTTTTTGGCTTTTATCCCACTTTAATCAATCAAATATTATCAAAAATATGCGCCCCTCTTTTTGGTAAAGTAATTTCGGTTCCATGACCCAATTTAACTCATGAAGAATTTTTGAAATATTTTGGGTTGATTGATTAAAGATATTTATACCTTAAGAATAAACGGTAAATTTCGCAGTGAGGTAATAAATTTTTGAATGATATCAATAATTTCGGTCGCAAGACCTAATTTTATCGAATACCAATTTAATACTTTATAGCGAACAAATTAGCGTTTATTATCAAAAGGTTAAAAATAAAAATAAAAATAAAAACTGTACAAACTTACCTGTGAAATATAATTCTTAGTGATATGCTCTAGCCCACTCATAAGATAGTCGGACTAATTGATTTTCCATGGCTACATAGGTGTAACCTCGAGCATTTAATGTTTTTTCTTCTAAACATATGAACGGTCCATCTCTGCATAAAGTAACAAATTCGGTATTTGAATAGGTTTGATTATTTGAACATTTACCTTCGTGTGACCATTTTCCGCATTTGTGATATTTTTCAAGGTGTCTTGCTCTTCTTTTCGCTGCGGATTTTGATTTTCCTTTACCAAATTGTAACTTATTATCTTCGCATCTGGATTCTTTTCTTACTCCGTCCAATTTACCTCTGATTAATGATACTATTTCACTTGGAAGTGTGTCATTATTACGTTTAGTGATCAAAGCGTGTAGCATTAGACCATGATTTAATTCACAGGAAGTCTTCATTTCGTAAAAACCTAAAAAAAATAAAAATTTAGAATGGGGGGAGAAGACTAGTTCTTTAGGGTCTGCTAGGGAAAGACCATTCAGGTTCCATTTTCGAGAACTACACGAAAACAGAAAATCTAACTCTAACAGAAATACATAAACCTCCCTACACTTAGTTGAAATTGTGATTAACATTATTTTCAATTGAATCATCAACAACTTGTATATCTTTGACTTTTACTTCAATCCATTTGTTGATTTCCTCCGTAACTTTCACAAATTCAACTACCATCGCCTTTTATTTTGGCGATAAATTGGATACTAATCGGTTACATAACTTAAAGTTTCCCTTAATCTTAGCATCATGAATCCGTTTATAAAGTTTCTTCGTTGAACTATTAAAAATGGGTTCATCTAATTTCGTATCATCAACGGCATTCTTTGTGATTGGATCATCATTAAGTGTTTCTTCATCTTCCCCATACTTATGCATTTTTATTGGTCTAATAGTTTTGGTTGGTGGATATCTAAACTTTCGGTTCACAAAGGTGATCGATGTATCACCATCCCTAAGTGTCATTCTACCTTCTCTTACATCAATGAATGCCTCGGTGGTTGCTAAAAATGGGCAACCTAGAATTAGAGGAATATCAAGGTTTTCCTCCATATTAATCACTATGAAGTTTGCAACAAAGGTCAAACTTCCCACGTTAACAAGTAAATTATTTGCTATTCCAACCGGGTGTTTAATGGTTTGGTCAAATGATTGAACACCTATTTTGGTTGGTTTTAATTTACCCATGCCTAATCTTTTGTATAAGGAAAGAGGCATAATATTTGCACTTGCTCCTAAATCTGCGAGTCCATTATATACAGCACCATCATTAAGCAAGCAAGAAATGATAAATTCACCCGGGTCTCCTGCTTTAGTAAGTCGAGTTGGTTTGTAAACCTTTTTCGGGTGTTCTTTTCTTGGTTCTTTCACTTCTATTTGAACTTCTTGTTCACATTTTTCTTCGTTTCTTGGAATGGGAGGTTTGTATAAGAATTCTTCTTCATCACTCAAATTTGACTCCTCCCTATATTTCAATTTTGATTTTTCATATGTTGTTGATAACATATTTATGTTTTCATTTTGAAGGTTTTCTTGGGTGGTGAAATTATGATTAACTTCATTGTAAACTTCCATCGGACCATGTATGTAATGTTTAACTCTGTGACCATTAACTTTAAATTCAATCCCATTTGAATTTATTAATTCTACTGTTCCGTATGGGAAAACTCTTTTGACTATGAATGGTCCAGACCATCTTGATTTCAATTTTCCAGGAAATAGCTTGAATCGTGAATTGAAAAGAAGAACTCTGTCTCCTTCTTTAAATTCTTTTGAACTTCTGATTCTTTTATCATGCCATTTCTTCGTTCTTTCCTTATAGATCAATGAATTTTCGTGTGCTTCATGTCTTAATTCTTATAATTCGTTTAATTGACTTAACCGTAGACGTCCAGCTTCATGTAAATCAAGATTACATGTCTTCAAAGCCCAAAATGCTTTGTGTTCAATTTCTACTGGAAGATGACATGCTTTTCCGTAAACGAGTTTAAAAGGTGTGGTTCCAATTGGAGTTTTGTAGGCTGTTCTAAAAGCCCAGAGTTCATCCTCCAATTTAACGGACCATTCCTTCGGATTTGATCCTACGGTTTTCTCTAGAATACGTTTTAAAGCTCGGTTGGTATTTTCAACTTGTCCACTTGTTTGTGGATGATAAGCAGTGGAGATTTTATGAGTTACTCCATATCTTTTAAGAACTTTCTCAAGTTGATTATTACAGAAATGAGTTCCCCGATCACTTATTAAAGCTTTTGGTGTTCCAAACCTTGCAAAAAGACGTTTTAAAAAGTTGACTACAACTCGTGCATCGTTAGTTGGGAGAGCTTGTGCTTTCGCCCATTTAGATACATAATCAATGGCTACGAGAATGTATAGATTATTATGAGATTTTGGAAATGGACCCATAAAGTCAATACTCCAAATGTCAAATACTTCACATACTTGAATGACATTTTGTGGCATTTCATCACGTTGACTTATTTTTCCGGCCCTTTGACAAGCATCACATGATTTGCAAAGAAGGTGTGCGTCTTTGAAAATTGTAGGCCAATAGAATCCAGCATCATAAACTTTTCTTGCTGTTAGTTGAGGCCCATAATGCTCTCCTGTTGGTCCTGTGTGACAATGGTTTAAAATTTTACTAGCTTCATCTCCAAATACACATCGGCGTATTATTCCATCTGGACAACTTTTAAACAAATGTGGATCTTCCCAGAAATAGTGTTTTATATCACTAAAGAATTTCTTCCGTTTTTAGTATGACAATCCTTTTTCAAGGAATCCACATACTAAGTAGTTTGCATAGTCTGCAAACCATGGAATTTCATTATAATCTATCTTCAATAGATATTCATCAGGAAAGTTGTCTTGTATGGCCGATTCATTTAGAGCTTCTAATTCGGGATTTTCAAGACGAGAAAGATGATCGGCGGCGAGATTTCCTGCTCCTCTTTTATCTCGAATTTCAATATCGAACTCTTGTAAGAGTAAGATCCAACGGATTAATCTTGGTTTAGCATCTTGTTTCGAAAATAGGTATCTAAGAGCAGAATGGTCGGTATAGACCACCGTTTTTGCTAGAACGAGATATGATCGAAATTTGTCAAAAGCAAAGACAATAGCAAGGAGTTCTTTTTCAGTAGTTGTATAATTTGTTTGTGCTCCTTGTAACGTCTTACTAGCATAATATATAGGTTGAAATCGTTTTTCAATCCTTTGTCCTAAAATGGCTCCCATTGTAAAATCACTTGCATTGCACATAAGTTCAAACGGTAGATTCCAATTTGGAGTTATCATGATCGACGCATTAGTGAGTTTCTCTTTAAGAATATTAAAAGATTTGATGCATTCATCTGAAAAGATGAATGGAGCATCCTTTTCTAGGAGTTTATTCATAGGAGTGGCAATTTTAAAAAAATCTTTTATGAAACGTCGGTAAAAACCGGCATGCCCTAGAAAACTCCTAACTCCTCTAACATTGGTGGGATGTGGAAGTTTAGCAATTACATCTACTTTAGCTCTATCCACTTCAATTCCTTCCTTTGAAATTTTATGTCCAAGAACGATGCCTTCTTTAACCATGAAATGACATTTCTCCCAATTAAGTACTAGATTTGATTGTTCGCATCTAATAAGCATTCGTTCAAGATTAGCTAGACATGCTTCAAAAGTATCACCGAAGACTGAAAATTCATCCATGAAAACTTCCATGCATTCTTCTATTATGTCGTGAAAAATCGCCATCATGCACCTTTGAAAGGTTGCAGGGGCGTTGCAAAGTCCAAATGGCATGCGTTTGTAAGCAAAAGTACCATAAGGTCACGTGAATGTGGTTTTCTCTTGGTCCTCGGGTGCTATTGGAATTTGAAAATATTCGGAAAATCCATCAAAAAAACAATAGTAACTATTTCTGGCTAATCTTTCCAACATTTGATCAATGAAAGGTAAGGGAAAGTGATCTTTTCTGGTGGCGTCATTTAATTTTCTATAATCAATACATACAAGCCATCCTGTTACAGTCCTAGTAGGAATAAGCTCATTTTTCTCATTTGTAATGACAGTCATGCCACCCTTCTTAGGCACGCATTGAACTGGGCTTACCCATGGACTATCAGAAATTGGATAAATTAAACCTGCATCTAGCAGTTTAATAATTTCTTTCTTAACTACATCTTGCATATTAGGATTTAGTCTTCGTTGGCGTTGCACATACGTTTTATGACCTTCTTCCATAAGGATTTTATGTGTGCAATACGAAGGACTTATGCCTTTAATATCATGAATCTTCCATGCAATGGCTGGTTTGTGAGCTTTCAACACAGAAATGAGTTGTGATTTCTCATTTTCAGTAAGAGAAGATGATATTATTACAGGTAATTCAGATTCACCATGTAAATAAGCGTATTCCAAATGGTTTGGAAGTGGCTTTAACTCTAATGTCGTAGGTTCTTCTATTGATGATTTATATCGATATCTGTCTTCTTCTTTTAGCATTTGAATTTCTTCTGTTGTTGGTTCATATCCATTAGCTATAAGTGTAGCTAACATTTCAGCTTCATCAATTGGTTCAGTTCCTTCTCCTAAAGAACACTCTCCTGTTCCTTGTAATTCTGGAAATTCTTCTAACAATTCTGCATGTGAATCTATAGTTTGAATATAATAACATGTATCATCTGCAGATTGCGATTATTGCATTGCTCTATCAACTGAAAAGGTAACACTCTCATCCTCTATACTTAGGGTCAGTTTCTTACCAAACACGTCTATCATTGCTTTAGCCGTGTTTAAGAATGGTCTTCCTAATATGAGAGGAACTTGAGAATCTTCTTCCATGTCCAGAACAACAAAATCTACTGGAAATACTAAAGTACCAACTTTTACAAGCATGTTCTCCATTATCCCTCTAAGATATTTTATTGATCGATAGGCTAGTTGTATGCTTATTCTTGTTGGTTTCAATTCTCCAAGGTCTAGTTTAGTGTATAGTGAATACGGCATTAAATTTATACTAGCACCTAAGTCTGCCAATGCTTCTATTGAACTAAGACTACCCAGAAAACATGGAATTATGAAACTTCATGGATCAGATAGTTTTTCTGGTATCTTATTCAACAGCACTGCTGAACAATTAGCATTCATAGTAACGGCCGAGAGTTCTTCCATTTTCTTTCTATTTGAGATAAGATCTTTCAGAAATTTAGCATATCTAGGCATTCCTGAAATCACATCAATGAAAGGAAGATTTACATTTATCTGTTTAAACATATCCAAGAATTTGGATTGCTCGGTTTCAAGTTTCTCTTTTTTCATTTTACTCGGGTAAGGAAGTGGTGGTTGGTATGGTTTAACATAAGGTTTAGCTTTAACTGTGTTATCTTCATTAACCTTTTCAACTACCGGTTCTGTTTCCTTATCTTGCTCAGGTTGTGGTTCTTGTGGAGTAGGAATAGCTTCATCAGAAATTACAGGTATTTCAGGTGGTTTAAGTGTAATACCACTTCTTGTGGTAATAGCTTTAGCTGTTTCATTCCGGGGGTTAGCATTTGTATCGCTATGTAGACTTTCCGGTTTTCTTTCACCTATTAACCTTGCTAGGTTACTTACTTCTTGTTCCAAATTTTGAATAGAAGCTTGTTGATTTCTAAATGCTTGAGCATTTTGTTCATTTGTTTGTTTTTGAGATGTGAAAAACTGCGTTTGATATTCAACTAGCTTCGTCATCATATCTTCTAAATTTGGCTTTTTATCATCTGTTTGTGGTGGTTTGTTTTGAAAATTAGGTCTTTGCTGATTGTAAGTATTATTGGATACTTGTTGATTGCTAGGACCATGTTGGTTGTTATATGGAATATTTCGGTTATAATTCTGGTTTTGATTATACATCGGTCTTGGCGGTTGATAATTATTTTGATAATTATTTCCAGGCCTTTGGTTTAGATATGAAACATTCTCTCTTTGTTCCATTTTTAGTTCAATACTGAGACAATCTTTTGTCAAATGTGGTCCTCCACACTGCTCACAACTAATTCGTATTGAGTGTATATCCTTAGTCATCTTTTCCATTCGTCTCTCGACAGCATCTATCTTTGCGGAAATGGAATCTAAGTCATGGCTAGAATCGGCTCTAGCTGTTTTAGATGATCTAACGATATCTTTTTCTTGGTGCCACTCACGTGAGTAGGAAGCAGTGTTATCATTAATTTTATAAGCATCAGTTTCGGTTTTCTTCATAATAGAACCACCAGCTGCTATATCGATGTCTTTCCTTGTAGTGATGTCGCATCCTTGGTAGAATATTTGTACTATTTGACAAGTGTCTAAACCATGTTGCGGACATCTTCTTAATAACTTTCCAAATCTTGTCCACGCCTCATATAGAGTTTCATTTGGTTTCTGTGTAAACGTAACAATTTATCCTTGAAGTCTTACAGCTTTAGATGCCGAAAAGAATTGTTTAAGAAATTTTTCTACTAAAACGTCCCATGTATCAATCGCCCCTTCAGGTAACGATTCCAACCAATCTTTGTCTTTTCCCTTTAAAGTCCAGGGAAATAACATGAGATATATCTGTTCATCTTCAACTTCTCTTATTTTAAATAGTGTGCAGATCCTATTAAAGGTACGAAGATGTTCATTTGGATCTTCCTTCGGCGCACCACTAAATTGGCATTGATTAGTCACCATGTGTAGAATTTGTCCTTTGATTTCATAATCTGGCGCATTAATGTCTGGATGAGTAATTGCGTGACCTTGACCAGTGCGTTTAGCTCGCATTCGGTCTTCCATACTTAAAGGTTCTAGATTCTCCATAATTGAATTTGTTGAATCTGAATCACTAGAGGATTCTGATTTAATGGTTCGTTCCTCAACAATCTCTGTTTGAAAGATTGGTGGTTCCAGAGGAAAAATTAGTGGTTCAGGATCTATGAATTGTCCCTGAATATTCTCCGGATTCTCAATTGTGAGGTCGGGTTCAAAAAATGGATTATCGGAAATTTGAATTGGAGTACTTGGTCGACTGGATGACGATTCTAAAGAAAAATCAACGGCGGTAATATTAGCTAGATGTCTTGATCTAGTTACAGGTGGTGAACGTACGAAAGGTGGTGAACGTCTTGCTCGGTGCATTCACTGAATATCCTATTAGTTTTTAAAAGGAAAGAAAAATTATATAAGTTATCCAATTAATAGACTTTTCTGATTTTGCCCACGTTTCGAATAGCCAAAAGATGCAGCAGAGGGGCAGGATTCGTTTGGTCTCAATATAATTGAGTACTGTTTGGCTCCAATAACCCGGTCCACATACAAATCCAACTATTACTACGAACCAAAAATTTTTGATGTCTATCAATTTAACCACTTAAAATAAATTTTCATAATTTTAAGAAGTTTAGATAAGAAGTAGAAAAAAATTCTATGTCCTAAAAACTAGAATGGCGAGAAATAAGAAAGAAAAAGAGCGCGTCAAAAAAGGTCGAAAAAAAAAGGGTTGAAAAATAAAAGGCGTCGAAAAATAAGAAAGAAAAAGAGTGACTATGAAACTTTAAAATACTCGACTAACCCAACCTTATTACTATTACTAACTTAAAATTAAAATTGCAAATTGAGATTACTAATTGGAGTGATAATTGATACATAGGTAAAAGGCGTCGAAAAATAAAAATTTAGAAAGTAGCGCGTTGAAACTTAAAAAGGAACTAAAAACTAAAAACTAAAAGTTACGTTTAAAAATATTAAAGCTTACAAGTAAAACTATATCCCAAATGGCAATAACTTAAAAAGGAACTAAAACTTAAAAAGGCGTCGCAAAATTCTAAAGCACTTAAATCTTAGTCTAAAGAAAAAGCACTTAAGGGATTTTACGGCAAAGCCTAAAAATCTAGAAATAAAAATAGTAATGGCAAAAACTATAACTTAAAACTAAATACGAGCGAAAAATACAAATTATTACGCTAAAACAAATAAAAATGGACAAAATATAAAAATATACTAAAAGTTGTAAAAAGTACAATTTTTATAAAAATATTATTTTTATATTATTTATTTTATAAAACTATTAATTTTACAATTTAATTAAACTAAATATATAAAATAATTAAAACTAAACTAAATTAATTAATTAACAAAACCTAATTAGGGTTTTAAAATTAATAATAATAATAATTATCCGTAATAAATGCTTATTAGGGTTTCTGTCGGTGTCAGGGTGGCTCCGCGAGTCGCGGTACACCAGGTAACAAACTCCGCGAGTCGCGGGGTTTGATATTTCAGATGAGGTGGGTTCGTTTGACAGGTTTCATAGTTTTTTTTTTAAATTATATTTTAAATATTTTTCTGTTTTAATAATTAAATAAAATATTTATATAAATTATATAAAAACTTATGTTTTAAAAACTAAAATAAAAATAGAAATACTTTATAATTTTATAAAAATCTTAAAATAGATTTATATATATATAGTTTTTTTTTCTTCGGTTTTTAAATTTTTTAATATTTAAAATGTATTTTTACAAAAACTAAATAAAACTTAATAAAAATCTTTTTTTTTATGTGGCGTTTCGCTTCGGCGTTCCCCGGCAGCGGCGCCAAAAATACTTGATGTTAAAGCTAAGGGGTATAAAATACTATTAAATTTTATAAGAAAATACTATTAAATACGATACAATTTTACACAAGATATTTATTTATTTATAGAATGGATACACTTAAACCTTGCTACAATACTTATAGGCAGTGTACCTAATCGTATAGCAGTGTAGTTTTTAGTAAGTCCGGTTCGTTCCACAGGGAATCTTTTAAACAAAGCTTAACGCTATATTAGTTTAATTTATAAAAATACAAATATATATATAAGTAATATTATTATTTTAAAGGGGGGTTTTTACCGTTTAATGACCGGTTTGTCGATTTTTAAAACTTTAGTCGCAGTTAAAACCTAATGTAAAATATTAAAAATAAATAAAAGACTAAATTTAAAGCGTAAAGTAAATAACAATAATGAAATTGCGATAAATAAAAGTGCGATAAAATAAAATTGCGATAATTAAAAAGTACGATAATTAAAAGTGCAATTAAATACAATAACAATAAATAAAAGTGCGATAATTAGAAGTGCAATTAAATATAAAATAAAGGAAATTAAATATGAAATAAAAGAATTATGCTTATTTAAACTTCCGTAATCATGATGTTTGACGTGTTGATTTTAGTTTATTCCCATGGGTTAATTGTTCTTTGTCCTGGATTATTTAATATGTCCATACGGATTTGTCCATAATAGTCCATCAGTCATAAATATAAAGAGCGAAAGCCTTCGTCAAATTATTCTTATTCCCGAAGTCAAATATTCCAACTAATTGGGGATTCGAATTGTAACAAGGTTTTAATACTTTGTTTAATGAATACACCAGGTTATCGACTGCGTGTAAACCAAGGTTTTACTACTTTGTTAACAATTACACCAATTACCCTTGAATGTAATTCACCCCTGTTTCAACAAGTCTATTAACTATTAATCCAGTTCTGTGTCTGGTAAAATGAATAATTATTGGTATTTATAGATATCCCGCCCATCGTACCCAGTCAAACGTATGTGGTTATATATAAATACGTCAAATTATAAGTTTGTATATTAAATTAACAAGGTATTGTTTAGTTAATATAAAACCCATTAATAGCCCATAGTCTAATTTCCACAAGTGTCGTTCTTTTATCCAAACCCCAATTATGGTACAAAGCTCAATTAACCCATTTTAATATTTTTAGCCCAACATCATGATTACTTCGGTATTAAATAAGCATAATAATAACTTAGCTACGAGACATTAAATTAAAAAGGTTGAACATAACTTACAATGATTAAAAATAGCGTAGCGTTACACGGACAGAATTTCGACTTACATCCTTACAACATTCGCTAACATACCCTTATTATTAGAAATTAAAATTAAAATTAAAATTAAAATATATATATATATATATATATATAATTTACGTATGATGAAGAAGGAAAAAGGTGATTTTTACGATCAGAATGCGCGAGCTTTTATAGGCAGTTTCAAACTTTGGGGCTCCGCGAGTCGGGCCCATTTCTTTTTCAAACTCCGCGAGTCACGGAGTTTGTTTTTACAGCTCACCCAGCCTTGGCTCCTAGCTTGCCGACAGTTTATAATATATTATATAATATATAAATAATTATAAGAATTATTTAAATATTATATTATATTTATGTGCATAGTTGACTTGTAATTTTTAGTCTGTTGCGTCGAGCGTTGAGAGTTGGCTCAGGTCCCGGTTCCGGATTTTCGAACGTCCTTGCGTACAATTTAATATTTTGTACTTTGCGTTTTGAATCTTGTATTCTTGTAATTTTGAGACGTTTCTTATCAATAATTGGAACCTCTTTGATTGTATTTTGTACTTTTGAGATTTTTGGTCGTTTGCGTCTTCAATTCGTTGAATCTGTCTTTTGTCTTCACCTTTTATTATTTAAACGAATATCACTTGTAAATAGAACAATTGCAACTAAAAGCTTGTCTTTCTTGAGGAATAATGCTATGAAATATATGTTCGTTTTTAGCATTATCATTTTTCTACTTTCTCAGTCCTATCTACCCCTACACTAGGAGTCTCTGATGTACCTATCCCTTTACCCTTATCTTGTTCGGTCGGTTGAATGAGAACATAATCTTCATCGAACTGTTTCTCAGGTGGTTAGAAACTGTAATCATGCTCAAATGGAGGAGGACACTGTTTATAATCACCACTAGTTTCTTTTCCTCCTACATTCTGACAATACTCTAGCACAAAAGCAGATCTCTTATAGATATAAGCCTTATCTTTTTCTATTTCATAACTAATCCTAAAGGATTCCTTATCTCTCTTAAGCTCATCTATCTCATTAATCTGCCTCATTATGGTCGGTGTATTTAACAGTACATTTGACTTCAAATCGGTCACCTGATCGTCTAATGTCTTAATTTTTTCCCTAAACTCTTTTTCTCTATTATTAAAGTACAAATTGTCCTCATATTGCTTTTTAAGAACCCGATTACCCTTTTTAAGGATGTCAATTTCCTATTCTAAAGCAACACAGTTATTACAGTTTAGGCAAATATCAGATAATCTTTTAACCTGATCCTCTAAAGTCACACATCTATTGCACGTCTTAACAGACTCTCTAAGTTCATTAAGCTACTTATCTAAGCTAACACAATTAGTATAAATAGAATTAGTCTCAGGTGTTACCTTAGCCTTATTTGAAGAGTCAGCCATAAATGCACATAGACGTGGAGCTTTCTCGTTAGCTTGACCAGACTCTGATTCAGATTCTGACTCCGACTCCGAACTTGAGCTATCCGAACCAAAATCTGACGAACCCTTTTTCTCAATCTTAACCCTTTCTGCTACATTCCCACTTGTAACTCCATCTATGCTTGAAACACTACCAGAACTCTGACCAATTTTCTCACAAGACTTCCATGATTCATCGTTCTAGCTGGACGATCACTGTCAGTCCATACATCACCATCATTATGCTTTGCCCATTTAAACTTTTCAAGAACCCTCTTATTCACATACCCTCTACGTAAATAGTTAGCCCAGTACCATGCCCTGTCCAATCGTTCTTCCATTTTGCATCCAAGGCATTTGCACTATTTATCTCTTCCGACACATCCCATCCTCTATCTTTCAACCTTTTCCTTTTCAGCCTCTTCCTCAGACATTTGAACCATAACAACATTCGCTTGAAGATCGAAAGCATCAGTTACATCGATAGACCAGTCATAGGACTCATCATCATAGGTAACAACTAGAGCCTTTGATGACGCATCCATAATTGGAACTTTGACTGTATTTTTCGATTCACGCTTCAGATTATGAAATGGATTATGGAATCCTGGTTGCTTCGGCTTAGTGCAGTTTCGCTTGAAATGACCCAACTCATGACAGTTGTGACACCTTACTTTGTTCATGTCGAAGCCAAACTTGGTATTCTTGCTCACACCCAAGTTCTTCTCCCCAGTCTTTTCAATATATCTCTTTGCCCTGCGAATTACACTTCCATAGCCCAAAGAATATCCATTTTCTCCATCTCATTCTCATCTATCTGATCATAGTCCTCATGTTCCAAGTGAATGTTACCGATTCTACCATGTAACAGATCGTTGTAAGAATTCACCACCATTGAGACCAACGCCATATCCTCCTCAACCCCTTGAATCGTACGCAAGTGAATATTCTCTGTTCTCAAAACCTCTGTGCTTGCATCCTTGCTTGAAGTTTTCTAATAAAGAACACTTTGAGGGGAAGGAGTTACATAACTTGACGTTATTTTCTCAGTATTTGAAGTAAAAGTTGTTTGTGGTTGGGCATGTTTCTTATCGGCTGAACCAATTTCTGGAGCTTTATACTTCACAGGATTTTGAACAGTATCTAACCTCTTCAATCTCTCTTGAAACTCGAGCTCCTTTGCCTGTAGCTTAGTAACAAAAGCACTCAGTGAATTATCTATAATAGCAAAGGACTTCTCAATCTCAACAATCATTGGATCCCACTTAATCGGTAGACCCTCCCAAAAGTACTGTACTAACTTCTTGGTAGGAAAGACAATATCAACACGTTTAAGTTCAGTCAACAAGTGACGATATCTAGCAACAGCATCTTTTAAAGATTCATCGGGCTGAACGGCAAAGTTCTTCCATTCTTTCTTCAGAACCTTTCCTTTTGTTTTTCTATACTCAGCAGTTCCCTCATTCCACTCTCTAGAGCATTCCACAAAGCATAAGTTGTTAAATGCGTTTCAAACTGATGGTATATCTCCTTTGAGAGAGCTTGAGTAAGGTGGCTGTATGTTTTGCACTCAAGATTATAGTCTTCACGTTCACCGGCAGAAAGTTCCATGGGTGTCTTGGTTTCCCCATGATCCTTAGTTGGGAAAACATATTCAACCTTCAAGAAATTATACAACTTAGAATCTATTCCGTTTAATGAGATCAAAAACCTAGGTTTCCATTCTGCAAAATCATCCAAAGATTCAAGCCTAGGTACTCGATAAGAACTACCAATCTCATTTTCTGTCTTCAATAAGTGATGAAGACCTGACGACGAAGCATCGACAAGAGCTGATTGCATTTCAGGAGATTCAAAAATATCTGACATTGTAACCGTACAGTTTCACGATACGGTTGCAAAAAATTACACGGTTGCACTACCCGGATGCAAGATTTAACACGGATGTAAGTTGCACGGTTGCAAAGTGTATCCGGATGGTGTAATACGGTTGTAAAGTATAACCGGACGGGTACAGGAAGTATCCGTATGGTTGTGATGTTATACGGTTGTGGTTAAACGGATGGAGATTACACGGATGCAAGGAGTATCCGTGCGGTTGTGGTATCCGGATGTTGTATCCGTATGGTTACAGAGTGTAACCGTGCGTTTGTATGCTTGGTCGATTCTGGGCAAAAACTGCACAGAAGCTAGGGTTTAAGGTTTTGGTCGATTTAGCACTCAATCTGAAATAAAATCAATGCTTGTTTGACGTCCAAAATATAGATATTGACCAGATTAACACGTTTACTTAATAAAAACACGAATCAACACGTAGAAACTATGGTTTTAAATGGGTTTTTGACAAAAACACTAAAAACACAATCTCTCAACAAATTTTGACAAAAACCGAACGTTTAATCAATCACACAAGCTCTGATACCACTTTGTAGGATCGTGTAAACAGGATTAAACGATCTTAGATTCAATAACGAGTGCGGAAAATCTCGTTATTGGGTTTTATACTCAAAATCCAATGAATACCGTTGATCTTAATGAATAAATCGACTTAGATATGTTAAAGATCGACTTAGATGAATGCTAGAGCACCAGGGTATCGAATTGTACGTGTATGATAGATTAGGATTCGTAACCCTAACAATGAACTCGTTATACCCATTATATACACACAGCACGTGCAACCGGGGTTGCATCTTGCAACCGTGCGGTTGCGTGTCGAACCGTACGGTTGCATATCTGCAACCGTGCGGTTGCATTCCAACAGAAAAAGTTAAACAATAAAGCATTTCAACATGATCATAATGAACTCGAGGACTAAATATGCACCAACAAAATCCACATTAATAGGAAAACTGTCAATTCCTTTTAACTAGTACGGAGTAAAATACACATATTAATAGAAAAAGAGTCAACTCCTTTGAATTTTTAATTATCTAAATTTGGGACGTGTGTAAGTATAAAAAGTTTAAAGTCATCAAGATCTAGTCAAATGGTTTGATTTATAGGTTATGGTCAATCAAAAGTTTTGTTGACCATTTTGCTTAATCTGATATGAAAGTCATAAGTAATATTTAAAAATTACAAACCATAATCTAGTTTGAGAAAACCACTTTAAGAAAACATTCATAGTTTGATTTTTAAGCTATATACCTTACTTGATTATAATCTATTACACTTCAACATAATTTGGATATATTCTTGCAATGATAATTGATAACATTGTCATGTTACATCATAATGTAACACGAGATTATTTCTTTGGGCCATATATACAACTTGAAGATATGTTAACTCACATCTCATGAACCATCGTTGTATTAACGGTTGAGAAGATGTAAACAAATATAGTCCCACCATTGATAGATTGAGAACCAGACGTTGGTCGACAATGACGTCACAAGGACAAGATCGAGCCCACCATTTTTTCCGTATCAAATGCGCGCCATAGGAGTTTGTAGATTATGAGACCCAACAAAAACAAAAAACCGCCATGGCCGGCCATTAACCAAAACATATAACCGGTCACCATGTTATGACTTGTCTAGTGACATTGAGTGGTCGAATTTTCTCATTGTTGATATTTCTCAATATCTATAACATGTTGCACATGCAACTCAATCTTATGTCCCATGATTATGATCTAATTAATTGATATTACATAATTAATTACGAACATAGATTTTGTGACTTACTTCATTATCTAGCTAGTATTATTTATATTTGTGCTATGATATGATGCATGTTAATATGAACAAATTAACAGAACTCCAACAAGGTTATTAATTTTGAGTTATAATCAACTATAAGTATCTAATGAAATTTTTTTCTTTATACATTTTTAGGGGCATTTTTTTTCTTAAATTCAGCAAAATATTATACGGAGTATTATATATTTTATACATATAGATATATGTAGGTCACTGAAAAACGAAAGGAATAATGTGTCAAGGTTATGTAACGATTATAAATGGGCCACGCTAATGAATTTGTATAGTAAATCGTGAATGGGTCCAACCAGCTAATGGTTGATCCGTTACCCGGCCCAAATTTGATCCAGGCTACCATGATATTGCTACAGGATCTATGAACTTTAATCAGTTGTGTCATTCATTACCTGTATTTGAACTTAAATATAACGGTAATCCGCCAAAATATAACTTTTTAAAAAATTTCGTTCAAAATATACTTTTTTAAAAAAAAATTTCTTTTTACACCATTAAGTCGACCAATAATATAGTCGACCACCCCTTTACTTGACAGTGGCGAAGCCAGGATTTTGAGGCACTGGTAGCACAAAATAATTTTCAAATATATCGAGTCATCCAAATTTAATTAATAACGAACGCTTTCAAACGTTTCAGTACAAAAGTAAAAAAAAAAATTACATTTTACTACAAATGTCCCTTGCGATCTTTCATTTTTTTGAAAACGATCCATAACCGCTTCATCTTTAACCCTAGCAAGTGTTTCTCTTTCTATGGCACCAAGAAGACAACCATTCAAAAAGTCATCATTCATTCGATTGCGCAAATCTGATTTTACAGGCTTCATTTTTGAAAAACACCTCTCGACCGTAGCGGTTGCAACGGGCAAAATCAAAGCAAGCTTTAATAAGCGATAGACATAACTGAATGAAAGTTGTTTATCGGTTTCAACCATCAATCTTGCGAGGTCGGCAATTCCTTTTAAGTTAGCAAATTTTTTATCTCGACGCACAACCTCATAATATACGTCAAGTTCACGCTTAAGAAGTTCCCTCTCCGATTGACTTAAATCTTTGAAAAAGTTAAAAAGATGCAGAAAGTAGCAATCGCAAGAGAGTCTTTTTGTTGTTCTTGAATCTTGACGAATCCCATCCACACAAATTAAAATAAAACCTACCAAACACTTGGTCCCTCATTTTATTTTACCCCACAAGTCTATTCCTATTTCCAACTAAAAAGAAGTATTTGATATTTCTGTTGTAAATTTAGTAGTTAAATATGGATGATAATTAGTTAAATATGGATAGTAAAATTTGTACTATATATATGTGCATAATGTAAGTTACAAAAACACACATATACATTAAATACATCACACCTCTTCAACCTCTTTCTCTCCTATATCTTCTACAACACATCTCTCTTTTACTGGTTCTTTCAATTTGAATATATTGAACCAGACCACTAAAGGTAGTTATAAGCCTACTGAAATATAACACGTTATCAGCACGAAGTGCTCCGTATAATCAAGGTTTATCTAAGCAAGCACACGTCACTAATCAAGGTAAGAAATTATCTAACTTTTATTAACTTCACTAACATTTATATTTATGTTATTTAAGTTATATATGGTCGGTTATACCGCCTGAATTATATTTCTGTAATCTAACTTTTATTAACTTCACTAACATTTATATTTATGTTATTTAAGTTATATATGGTCGGTTATACCGCCTGAATTATATTTCTGTAATCTAACTTTCATTAACTTCACTAACATTTATATTTATGTTATTTAAGTTATATATGATCGGTTATACCGCCTGAATTATATTTTCTGTAATCTAACTCTTATTAACTTCACTAACATTTATATTTATGTTAATAAGACCTCATGATTGTACGCAACACGTCATTTGACAACACGGTACTTTATGTACGCAACACGTCATTTGACAACACGGTACCATGGGTCAAGATTAATTCCGATCAATACGAATACGATGGGGTCTTTATATGTTATCTAAGATTTATGATTACTTATGCAATTAATCATTATTTATTTCATGCATACTAATGTTTATTCTTAAAAGTAAATCTTAAAAGTTAAAATAAGAAAAAATAGTTTGTATTTTTATTTAAAGTAAATCTTAAAAGTTAAAATAAGAAAAAGTAGTTTGTATTTTTATTAAAAGTAAATCTTAAAAGTTAAAATAAGAAAAAGTAGTTTGTATTTTTATTAAAAGTAAATCTTAAAAGTTAAAATAAGAAAAAGTAGTTTGTATTTTTATTAAAAGTAAATCTTAAAAGTTAAAATAAGAAAAAGTAGTTTGTATTTTTATTAAAAGAAAATCTTAAAAATTAAAATAAGAAAAGTAATTTGTATTTTTATTAAAAGTAAATCTTAAAAGTTAAAATAAGAAAAGTAGTTTGTATTTTTATTAAAAGTAAATCTTAAAAGTTAAAATAAGAAAAAGTAGTTTGTATTTTTATTAAAAGTAAATCTTAAAAGTTTAAATAAGAAAAAGTAGTTTGTATTTTTATTAAAAGTAAATCTTAAAAGTTAAAATAAGAAGAAAAAAAATCTTGTCCTTTATATTACTCATACGCGTTTTGATATAGTGACTTTATTCGTTAACGTCAACTAACGACGTTACAACGGTCATATATACATAACGGTTGTTAACGTCAACTGACGACGTTACAACAACTATATTTTTCAAATATAAAATAAACATCTCTGTTTTCACATTTTCACAAATCAATCTTCATTTTTCAGATTACTACTCTCAAAAAGTTTTTGTAAAAATGATTCACACAAGGATGATTTTTCCTATTGTATTGGTCATATTAACTATCATCATTGTTGCTAATATACCACCGGGTGAACCTATATTCTATCCTGCCCTTGTGGTTTTATTATTTGTAATCATACCATTATTCTGTTGTTTGCTACTTATGAATTTAAAATGATTCTAATTTCATTTTATTATTTGTCTATGAATAGAAGTTGATTATGATTATGATTTATGTTATTCATCTTTTTGATAATAGAAAATGTCGAATTTGAAAAGGCTTAAATTTGCTCATTTAGAACAAGTGGGAACAACTACTTAACATGGGTTATGAATGTAGAAAAACATCTCGAATCAAACGGTATTTTAGAAACCCTGAATGAAAATAACAATTATTCCGAACAAGAGAAAGCAATAGTAAGTATTTTTCTTAGCAAACATATTGACGAGTCCTTAGAATCTACATATTATATGATCAAAAATCCAAGTGTATTATGGAAAATACTCAAAGATAGATACGATATTAATTATCAAAAAAAAATAATAATAATAATAACGGTGATCCATGAAAGAATAAAATTAAAGATATTAGTAGACGCTCTTATAAGAATTCCGGAGATTCTTATTAATGATCTGGTAACGTGGATCATCAGTCTAGTATTTCTTGAATACATGAACATCTTGTTTAGCTCTACAAATAAGTCCCAAAAGAAAAGAAAACGAGAGTGAATCAGTTGACAAATCTTGATTAAATTAACCATGAGCTACCTTGAGACTTGAATGGTTTGAATTTTCTAAGATGCCTAGTTTTTTTTATGTATCACTCATAAATAAATGGTTTTAGACCATAACGCATATGTTTTATTAAGTGTTATCTTTTATGTACTTCAGATTATAACTTGTTTGCAGGTAATATAATTTGATTATCTTGCTGAAATATAACTCATTATTTGCTTATCTTATTCGAAGTTTTAGTATGAATCCTGCAGAAATACAACATCAATTAAATGGTAAAGACCTATGTATTGCAGATAGTAGTAACATACACACTATGATCAAATCTAAGAAATATTTCATTGATTTAAATCAAACGAAGGAATTATAAATACTATATCAGCTCTTGCAAACTTGATATAAGAAACGAAAAAGGCAAAATTTCATATTACCAAATGGTACGAATTTTTTGGTAAACAATGTCTTGTTTTCTCTCAAATCAAAGAGAAATTTGTTAAGTTTCTCTGATATATATCATAATGGATATGATTATCAGTCAATGATAATCGAAAATGAGAAATATCTATGTAGCACCGAAAAGCGCATATGATAAAAAGCGCATATGATGAAAAGCGCAGCGCATAGGATTAAAAGCGCATATGATAAAAAGCGCATATGATGAAAAGCGCAGCGCATATGATTAAAAGCGCATATGATAAAAAACGCATATGATGAAAAGCGCAGCACATATAATTAAAAGCGCATATAATGAAAAGTGCATATGACGAAAAGCGCAGCACATATGATTAAAAGCGCATATGGTGAAAATGATATATGATGAAAAGCACATATGGTGATTAATGAAAATCACATATGGTGATTAATGAAAAGCACATATAGTGATTAATGAAAAGCACATATAGTGATTAACGAAAAACACATATGGTGATTAATGAAAAGCACATATGGCGATTAATGAAAAGCACATTGAGAAATAATCACCAATGTTTCTTGAAAGAATTCAAGGGTATATATATGGACCAATTCATCCATCATGTGGACCATTTTTCTAATAGACGCATCTAACGCATGGTCTCATGTTTGTGTGATATCAAGCCGTAATATGGCATTTGCAAAGTTTCTTGCACATATTATTAAATTAAGAACACATTATTCTGATTACACCATTAAAAGGATGAGACTTGATAATGCTGGTGAGTTAACATCTCAAGCTTTTAATGATTATTATATATCTACAATGATTGTTGTTGAACATCCAGTTGCTCATGTGCATACACAAAATTGGTTTAGCTGAATCAATAGATAAACGCTTACAGCTAATAATAAGACAATTAGAAATGAGTACAAAACTCTCAATATTTATATGAGGACATGTAAATTTACATGATGTGACATTAATTCGCATTAAATAAAGTGCAAGTTATAAATATTCTCCATTACCAACTTAATTTTGGTGGAGACCGAATATTTTCCATCTTAGAACATTTGGTTGTGCAGTGTATTTTTAATTGAACAATCACAACAAATGGTTCCTCAAAGAAGGATTGAAATATATGTTAGATATGAAACATCTTCAATCATAAGATATATTGAACCCATGACGGGTGATGTTTTTACAGCAAGTTTTGTCGATTGTCACTTTAATGAAACATTGTTCCCTATATTAGGGGGATAAATGAAATATAAATAAAATGATGTTTCATGGTGTGAACATCAATTAAGGAATATTGATCATCGCACAAAAGAATGCGAAAAGAAAGTTCAAATATAATGCATATGAAAGAACTTGCAAATTAATTACTTTATGCATTTAAAGATACAAAAAATAAGTGACTAAATCATATATACCAGCAGTAAATGTTTCAGCTAGAATTGAAATTACAAAAGCTGGCAATAATGTCACTCATGAGTCTTTGCTACGGCAGAAACGTGGGAGACCAATTGGTTCCAAAGATAAAAATCCTCGAAAAAGAAAATCAGCTGATAATGAGGTAAAAGAAAGTGTTCAACAAGAACCACAAATCAATACTCCTTCTGCAGAGGATATTGATAAATGTAAATACATAAATTGCAATAAATTATGCAATATTATGAAACTGAAATGAAATGAAAAATCTTGATGAGATATTTTCATATAATGTTACAATGACATCATGAATAAAGATGATGATCTGGAACCAAAATCTGTCATTGAATATCAAAATAGACGTGATTGAACTCAACGGAAAGGAGCAATACGAGCTGAATTAGAATCGCTCAATAAAAGAAAAGTTTTTGGATCAATCGTTATCACTTTTAAAGATGTGAAACAATGGGATACAAATGAATTTTTATCCGAAAAGAAATGTGCAAATGAAGTTACAAGGCAAAACTAGACTTGTAACTCAAGATTTCCCACAAAGACCAGAAATGAATTAGGAGAAAAACTTATCCTCCTATAATGAATATAATTACTTATTAGATACTTAATCAACCTGGTAGTTATTTAAATGCATCTCATGGATGTTGTTACTACTTATCTGTATGGATCACTTAATAGTGATATATATATGAATATACCTAAAGGGTTAAGGTATCATAAGCATCTAATGCAAAACCCAAGGGAATATATTCCATTAAATCACAAAGATTTCTAAATGGGTTTATACAATCGGGACGTATGTAGTATAATCGATTAAATTACTACTTGATAAGAAAAGGGTATACATATAAACTTATTTGCACGTGTGTTTTATAAAAACAATGTTCGGATATGTGATCATAGCTGTTTATATCAATTATCTTAAATAAAGAAATCTATGAAGCCATTCAACTTCTAAAGAAAGATTTTAAAATAAAATAAAAAATCAAGTATTACGTTGATTTACATATTGAGCATATAACTAATGACTTACTTATACATCAAACAACTTATACTGAAAATATTTTAAAATATTTTAATATGGACAAGACAAAAACCATTA
Organism: Rutidosis leptorrhynchoides; assembly: GCF_046630445.1. Classification (NCBI taxonomy): domain Eukaryota; kingdom Viridiplantae; phylum Streptophyta; class Magnoliopsida; order Asterales; family Asteraceae; genus Rutidosis; species Rutidosis leptorrhynchoides. The sequence goes on from NC_092337.1 coordinate 115,800,071, forward strand.
AGTACTCATATGGTTGTTAGATCTTAATATTGATACTAATCCATTTCATCCTCTAGAAGATCATGAAGATCTTCTTGGTTCAGAAGTTCCATATTTTAGTGCAATTAGGGCTCTTATGTATCTTACAAATTATACAAGATCTGACATTTCTTTTGCAGTTAATTTGTTGACAAGGTTCAGCTCAGCCCCTACCAAAAGACATTGGAATGGGATCAAACAAATAGTTTGATACCTTCGGGGAACTACTGATTTATAATTATTTTATTCTAACAACTCGAAACAAGATTTGTTTGGTTATACAGATGCAGATTATTTATCTGATCTACATAAAGCTAAATCTCAAACTGGATATGTATTCCTAAATAGAGGCACCGCAATATCATGACATTCTCAAAACAAACACTTGTTGCAACATCATCAAATCATGCCGAAGTGATTGCATTACATGAAGCTACTCGGGAATGATTTTAGTTAAGATCAATGATACAAATCATTATTGATTCTTGTGGACTAGAAAGCTATAAAAGTCCAACAACTATCTATGAAGATAATACAGCTTACATAGTACAAATGAAAGAAGAGTATCAAAAATGACAGAACAAAACATAAATGCTGACGAGGCGCTAAAGCTATAAACGGTCTTAACGGTCATAAGTTTGATGGAAAAGAATGGTATATTGGTAAGGCTCAGAAAAAGACTGAAAGGGAATAGGAATTGAAACAACAGTTTGAGCAAACTATGAAGGAGACTGTAGACAAATCACATGGGTCAAACTTGTACATAAAAGATTTAGATGATACAGTTTCAGATGAAAACCTCAGATTCTTCTCATATACTCAAGATCTCGTAAAAGACAACCAGATTAAAATGAGATACGTTCAATCAAAAACTCTGCTGATCTTTATACCAAAGCACTGTCAATCGCTGTTTTCAAAACATACGTTCACAATATTGACATGAGGCAAGTTCAAAAGATGTGACGACTCAGCGTTGTCTACTTGAGGGGGAGTCAACTCTATGCTGCACTCTTTTTCCCTTAGCTAAAGTTTTATCCCACTGGGTTTTCTTTAGCAAGGTTTTTAACGAGGCAGTATTAATTGCTCTTTAAAAAAAATTACCATCCAAGGGGGAGTGTTGTAAATTTAGTAGTTAAATATGGATGGTATTTAGTCAAATATGAATAGTAAAATTTGTACTATATATATGTGCATAATGTAAGTTACAAAAACACACATATACATTAAATACATCACACCTCTTCAACCTCTTTCTCTCCTATATCTTCTACAACACATCTATCTTTTATTGGTTCTTTCAATTTGAATATATTGAACCAGGCCACTAAAGGTAGTTATAAGCCTACTGAAATATAACAATTTCCAAATTGTTTTTTTATAGATCCACACATATTTGGTGGTATCTTTCCAGATTACCCTCAAATAACTTCCAACATAAAATTTGTAGAGAACATCATTTAAGGGTATAGATGTAAAATTAAGTGGATCTATCAAAAATACATTTGGAAATATCACTACCCTTCTTTGGGCCATCCCTTTTGTCCGATTAATAATTCTATTATCCACTCAAGAATAATTGATTGGGTATTTGGCTCAATGGTAGCACCCATTATTTTTCGGTAGTTGCACAAATCAAAAGCCCACGTTTTTAACCATTGGATAATAGTATATTAACTAATGAACTTTTCTTCTGACTGGTTGCACGTGCCCCCATGGGTACTAGGGTGGCACCGCCACTGTTATTTGGTCGACCACCTCATTTTTCAAGGTGGTCGACCAAACTTCAATCAGAGCATGGTCGACTACGATGTAAACATGGTCGACTATCACCTCAATTGGCTATGGTCTACCACAAAGCAAAAAAACAACGCGAGCGACCAATGAGTTGGTCAATGATGTTGTAGGGATGGGGTACGAAATACTATTAAATATGCTACAATTTTACACAAGTTATTTATTTATTTATCGAGTGGATATACTTAAACCTTGCTACAACACTTATAGGCAGTGTACCTAATCGTATTATAGTATAGTTTTTAGTAAGTCCGGTTTGTTCCACAGGGAAAGCTCGAGAAGTTTAACGCACACAAAATAGAAAAATAGAAAAATATATATCTATAAAGTAGTAGTATTATTATTATATAAAAGGGGGGTTTTACCGTTTAATGACCGGTTTGTCGATTTTAAAACTTTAGTCGCAGTTAAAACCAAATGTAAAATATTAAAAATAAATACAAGACTTAAATTAAAGCATAAAGTAAATAACGATAATGAAATTGTGAATAATAAAAGTGCGATAAAATAAACTTGCGATAATTAAAAAGTACGATAATTAAAAGTGCAATACAATAACAATAAAAATGCGATAATTAGAAGTGCAATTAAATATAAAATAAAGGAAATTAAATATGAAATAAAAGAATTATGCTTATTTAAACTTCCGTAATCATGATGTTTGACGTGTTGATTTTAGTTTTATGCCCATGGGTTAATTGTCCTTTGTCCTGAATTATTTAATATGTCCGTCTGGTTTTTGTCCATAACAGTCCATCAGTCATAAATATAAAGTGCGAGTGTCCTCGTCAAATTATCCTTATACCCGAAGTTAAATATTCCAACTAATTGGGGACTTAAACTGTAACAAGATTTTAATATTTTGTTTAATAATTACACCAGGATGTCGACTAAGTGTAACCCAAGGTTTTAATATTTTGTTATCAATTATACCAAGTGTCCTTGTACATAATTTCACCCCTGTTTTAATTATTCTAGTGGCTATTAATCCATTCCCGTGTCCGGTTAAATGAACGATTATTCGTACATATAAATACCCCGCCCATCGTGTCCGATTGAGTGTATATGGTAATTTATAGGGACGCCCAATTGTAAATCTTTATATTAACATTAACAAACTATCATTTAGTTAAACAAATATAAAGCCCATTAATAGCCCATAGTCTAATTTCCACAAGTGTCGTTCTTTTGTCCAAACCCCAATTATGGTACAAAGCCCAATTACCCAATTTTAGTAATTAGCCCAACATCATGATTACTTCGTTTTAAATAAGCATAATAATAACTTAGCTACGAGACATTAATATAAAAAGGTTGAACATAACTTACAATGATTAAAAATAGCGTAGCGTTACACGGACAGAATTTCGACTTACACACTCAAACGATCTCTATCATAAATCTTATTATTATCATAATTTAAAATTAAAATTAAGATTATTGTTATATCTTATTAAGTTAACATTATGATAGAGATATAGAATATAGATATTGATAATTGATATTGATAATAGATAGATGGATCGATAGAAATATGATAGAAAAAAGTCGTCCTATATCGATCGAATTACATAGCCTTTTATAGGCAAATTATAAATTTGAATTTTCATTTATGACCCCTGAACTATGCTCAATTAACAACTTTTTATTATTTAATATTATTCTTATTATGAATTATTTAAATATTATATTTTATTCTTGTGCATAGTTGACTCGTAATTTTTACACCGTTGCGTCGAGCGTTGAGAGTTGACTCATGTCCCGGTTCCGGATTTTCGAACGTCCTTTCGTACAATTTTATATCGTGTACTTTGCGTTTTCTAACTTGTACTCTTGTCATTTTTAGACGTTCTTCATCAATAATTTGAACCTTTTTGATTGTATCTTGTACTTTTTAGCTTTTTGGACCTTTTTGTCTTCAAATCGTCGTTTTCGCCTTTTGTCTTCGCACTTATTTAAAATAAACGAATATTACTTGAAAATGGAACAATTGCAACTAAAATCTTGTCTTTCTTGGGGGATAATGCTATGAAATATATGTTCCTTTTTAGCCTTATCAATATCCCCACACTTGAGCGTTGCTTGTCCTCAAGCAATATAGTCTTGAAATAAAAACATACAAATCACTTCTTTATTCTTCACACTTTATACATCAGTGATTTTGATATGGCGGTATAAACAATGATAGTAACGATATGGTTAAAGGTGGGTGTGTCATCCACAGTTGCCTTGGGTTTAGGTCAACGACACTTGCAATCAAATAGCCGATTTACTTTCGGTTTCCAAAGCAAAGTGCACATTTGAAAGGCGGTTTACAGTCCCACATGACTATAAAAATTTAGATCCTTTAAGGAAATTGGATCTTTATGAAAACATTTGATCTTTTGAAAATTCAAGCTAGATTTTACCCTAGACAAGTTTTCTGATTTGATCCATCATCGGTGTTGCAAAATATATTTGTGGATCAATATTTTGGCTAAAACTTTTAGGTTCGTGTAATCCACTGCTATCCCGGTATCGAATAGCACACATCCAGTTTACTTGTTCCGTATATTACCTTTCGGTAAACTACCGTCCGGTTGTAAAGGAAAGCGATGAACAAGAAACTGTTAAGGCAATGTCCCGTGACATGCAGATGATTATGGTCTTTTAACGTGTCGGATGCTAGAACTATCCTTGGTAGGAGCGATAGTAAAGATCATCCTATGATTTTTTGGTCTGGCACAAGGTCCTGTCTCCGACCATGCTATGCAACCACCGTTCTTACGGTTGACACCCGATTTGGTTCAGGTGACCTAATGAATTCCAGGTGAATTCCTAGGATTTTACGTTCAATGGTAATGAACGCATTGAAAATGGTTTTTCAGAAAACAAATCGGTTTGTAATTTTTGATCAAAATATTTTCTCGTTCAAGCTCGAGTTTAGATATCATCGAATTCCATGAGTTTGAATTCTTAATCTTTAAGGTCAATCTCAAGGATTGATTAATATCAGGCTTAAAAGCTGATTTTTAATCTTTAAGGAGATTATCCTTTCTGGGGATCTGATTCATTAGTCTTATCAAGCTAATTTGCACGGTGCCCCCCCATTGTACGAGATAAATCCTTCTCATGGTTAGGATAAATCTGACCACTTGGCGACCCTGTTTGATGCTGAGGTCCGTGGATTTCCAGCCGATTTTAGTGATGACTTTTCTAGATTTTTCGTCAACCTACAGCTGGTCTGGACGACAACTTCATGACCTAAATCAAGAAGCGCGTGTCTTTTTCGGAAGACTTTACTTCCTTTTAATGATGGAATTGATTCCTCGTGTAGATCCATCTATTCTTTTAAATATATTATAGTAAATTGGGTAAAACTGATTAGTATTGTCCAAAGCAAAAGTACCTGCAATAATCTTGTACAAAAATATGTGATATATGTTTTAAAGAACTTGGTAAATTCTTCCCACACTTGGCTTTTATTTATGTTTTTCTTTGCCTTTTTCTCCTCTATTCCATTCTTAAATGAATTCTAACATTTTGGTTGTTTCTCAATTTATGTCCTTTCCGAGGTAACGATAATTTCGGCTCAATGACCTAGTTTTAATCGTTCATAAATATATATAAACATGATTTTGAATTCATTTTGTTGAAAATTTTGAAAAATTTACTAGAAGTGGGTAGTCAGTATATAAGACTAGGGCTGTTCCTTGTTATCGGAGAGCACTAGATTCTAATACAACTACTGCTTTACTAGTATTTTTAATGGTAACCCAGTGTTTAAGATAAAAATTTTAAAATCCAAAAGAATTTAACCCCTTCCCACACTTAAGATCTTGCAATGCCCTCATTTGCAAGAAATCAGTAACAATTTAAATTATTGAGGGTGATAAGCGTAGAAAAGTGATTAAATTTTACCAAAGTTTCAAACATATTGTTGTTTGTTTATTGAATGATAAATGGTGCACGTCATTTGTTTATTCCGTCTTGTTTGTTATTTCACACATATTTTGCATCTTGTCGTCAAAATTACTTGCTTTTGCTGAACTTAATGTCAGTCTTTGAAAACGCGTTGTTTTACCCTGTCTTGTAAGATAAACTACAAACAAATATATACATACTATTTTTTTTTATTTATAAAACCTTTAACTTATAAAACAAATATTAATTAATTTTAAAATTTTGTTTCTTTTAAGAATGAGGGCGTTTCGGAACGATGCCCTAGTCCGTCCCTCGACAAAATTTTAAAATTTGTCTTTTTGTAGCGATTGTTTTAAAAGCTAAGATTTTAGGATTTTTTAATTTTTTTGGCATACTTTAAATCAATAAGATTAAAAATAATGATAATAAAATTTCTCGTCCCGCCCTCGGGTAAAGCAATTTCGGTTCAAAGACCTAGTCTTCAACTCACGACGAATTTTAAAAATCATATTTTTAACTTAATGAGATAAAGTAAATTTTTATTTTTAAATTCACACAATTTAAATATAAAATTCAAAATTAATATTAAAAATTCACACCAAACTTAAAATTTGAAATGCATAAAATTAAAAAATTCATATTAAAAATTCACACCAAACTTAATTTAAAAATTCATATTATAAATTCACACCAAACTTATATTAATTTTTCAAATATTTACAATTTTAAAAATATTGTTTTTACAAAGTTTACAATATTAATTTAAGATTTAAATATTAATTTTAAAAACATGGTAAAAATAAAATTAAAAATCTTTTTGGCTTTTTATCCCACTTTAATCAATCAAATATTATCAAAAATATGCGCCCCTCTTTTCGGTAAAGTAATTTCGGTTCCAAGACCTAATTTAACTCATGACGAATTTTTGAAATATTTTGGGTTGATTGATTAAAGATATTTATACCTTAAGAATAAACGTTAAATTTCGCAGTGATGTAATAAATTTTTGAATGATATAAATAATTTCGGTCGCCAAACCTAATTTTATTCAATACCAATTTAATACTTTTTAGCGAACAAATTAGCGTTTATTATCAAAAGGTTAAAAATAAAAATAAAAATAAAAACTGTACAGACATACCTGTGAAATAGATTTCTTAGTTATATGATCTATCCCATTCATAAGATAGTCAGTTTAATTGGTTTTCCATGGCTACATAGGCGTAACCTCGAACATTCAGTGTCTTTTCTTCTAAACATATGAACGGTCCGTCTCTGCATAAAGTAACAAATTCGGTATTTGAATAGGATTGATTATTTGAACATTTACCTCCATGTGACCATTTTCCGCATTTGTGACATCTTTCTAGGTGTCGTGCTCTTCTTTTCGCTGCGGATTTTGATTTTCCTTTACCAAATTGTAACTTATTATCTTCGCATCTGGATTCTTTTCTAACTCCGTCCATTCTTTCTCTGATTACTGATACTATTTCACTCGGTAGTATGTCATTATTACGTTTAGTGATCAAAGCGTGTAGCATTAGACCATGGTTTAGTTTACAGGCAGTCTTCATTTTGTAAAAACCTAAAAAAAATAAAAATTCAGAATGGGGGGAGAAGACTAGTTCTTTAGGGTCTGCTAGGGAAAGACCATTCGGGTTCCATTTTCGAGAACTACACGAAAACAGACAATCTAACTCTAACATAAATACATATTATCCTTTAAAGACTTGATTCTCCCCACACTTAGTTAGCTGTGGTGTCAAAATTGTGATTAACTTCGTTGTCGACTTCCATCGGACCATGTATGTAATGTTTAACTCTGTGACCATTAACTTTAAATTCAATCCCATTTGAATTTATCAATTCTATCGTTCCGTATGGGAAAACTCTTTTGACTATGAATGGTCCAGACCATCTTGATTTCAATTTTCCAGGAAATAGCTTGAATCGTGAATTGAAAAGAAGAACTCTGTCTCCTTCTTTAAATTCTTTTGAACTTCTGATTCTTTTATCATGCCATTTCTTCGTTCTTTCTTTATAGATTAACGAATTTTCGAATGCTTCATGTCTTAATTCTTCTAATTCGTTTAGTTGACTTAATCGTAGACGTCCAGCTTCATGTAAATCAAGATTACATGTCTTCAAAGCCCAAAATGCTTTGTGTTCAATTTCTACTGGAAGATGACATGCTTTTCCATAAACAAGTCTAAAAGGTGTGGTTCCAATTGGAGTTTTGTAGGCTATTCTAAAAGCCCAGAGTGCATCCTCCAATTTAATGGACCATTCCTTTGGATTTGATCCTACGGTTTTCTCTAGAATACGTTTTAAAGCTCGGTTGGTATTTTCAACTTGTCCACTTGTTTGTGGATGATATGCGGTGGAGATTTTATGAGTTACTCCATATCTTTTAAGAACTTTCTCAAGTTGATTATTACAGAAATGAGTACCCCGATCACTTATTAAAGCTTTCGGTGTTCCAAACCTTGCAAAAAGACGTTTTAAAAAGTTGACTACAACTCGTGCATCGTTAGTTGGGAGAGCTTGTGCTTCCGCCCATTTAGATACATAATCAATGGCTACGAGTATATATAGATTATTATGAGATTTTGGAAATGGACCCATAAAGTCAATACCCCAAATGTCAAATACTTCACATACTTGGATGACATTTTGTGGCATTTCATCACGTTGACTTATTTTTCCGGCCCTTTGACATGCATCACAGGATTTGCAAAGAAGGTGTGCGTCTTTGTAAATTGTAGGCCAATAGAATCCAGCATCATAAACTTTTCTTGCTGTTAGTTGAGGCCCATAATGCCCTCCTGTTGGTCCTGTGTGACAATGGTTTAATATTTTACTAGCTTCATCTCCAAATACACATCGGCGTATTATTCCATCGGGACAACTTTTAAACAGATGTGGATCTTCCCAAAAATAGTGTTTTATATCACTGAACAATTTCTTTCGTCTTTGGTACGATAATCCTTTTTCAAGGAATCCACATACTAAATAATTTGCATAGTCTGCAAACCATGGGATTTCTTTATAATCTATCTTCAATAGATATTCATCAGGAAAGTTGTCTTGTATGGCTGATTCATTTAGAACTTCTAATTCGGGATTTTCAAGACGAGAAAGATGATCAGCGGCGAGATTTTCTGCTCCTCTTTTATCTCGGATTTCAATATCAAACTCTTGTAAGAGTAAGATCCAACGGATTAATCTTGGTTTAGCATCTTGTTTTGAAAATAGGTATCTAAGAGCAGAATGGTCGGTATAGACCACCGTTTTTGCTAGAACGAGATATGATCGAAATTTGTCAAAAGCAAAGACAATAGCAAGGAGTTCTTTTTCAGTAGTTGTATAGTTCGTTTGTGCTCCTTGTAACGTCTTACTAGCATAATATATAGGTTGAAATCGTTTTTCAATCCTTTGTCCTAAAACGGCTCCCATTGCAAAATCACTTGCATCGCACATTAGTTCAAATGGTAGATTCCAATTTGGTGTTATCATGATCGGCGCATTAGTGAGTTTCTCTTTAAGAATATTAAAAGATTTGATACACTCATCTGAAAAGATGAATGGAGCATCCTTTTCTAGGAGTTTATTCATAGGAGTGGCAATTTTAGAAAAATCTTTTATGAAACGTCGGTAAAAACCGGCATGCCCTAGAAAACTCCTAATTCCTCTAACATTGGTGGGATGTGGAAGTTTAGCAATTACATCTACTTTAGCTCTATCCGCTTCAATTCCTTCTTTTGAAATTTTATGTCCAAGAACGATGCCTTCTTTAACCATGAAATGGCATTTCTCCCAATTAAGAACTAGATTTGATTGTTCGCATCTAATTAGCATTCGTTCCAGATTAGATAGACATGATTTAAATGTATCACCGAAGACTGAAAAGTCATCCATGAATACTTCCATGCATTCTTCTATCATGTCGTGAAAAATCGCCATCATACACCTTTGAAAGGTTGCAGGGGCGTTGCAAAGTCCAAATGGCATGCGTTTGTAAGCAAAAGTACCATAAGGGCACGTGAATGTGGTTTTCTCTTGGTCCTCGGGTGCTATTGGAATTTGAAAATATCCGGAAAATCCATCTAGAAAACAATAGTAACTATTTCCGGCTAATCTTTCCAACATTTGATCTATGAAAGGTAAGGGAAAGTGATCTTTTCTGGTGGCGTCATTTAATTTTCTATAATCAATACACACACGCCATCCTGTTACAGTCATAGTAGGAATAAGCTCATTTTTCTCATTTGTAATGACAGTCATGCCACCCTTCTTAGGTACGCATTGAACTGGGCTTACCCATGGACTATCAGAAATTGGATAAATTAAACCTGCATCTAGCAGTTTAATAATCTCTTTCTTAACTACATCTTGCATATTAGGATTTAGTCTTCGTTGGCGTTGCACATACGTTTTATGACCTTCTTCCATAAGGATTTTATGTGTGCAATACGAAGGACTTATTCCTTTAATATCATGAATCTTCCATGCAATGGCTGGTTTATGAGCTTTCAAAACAGAAATGAGTTGTGATTTCTCATTTTCAGTAAGAGAAGACGATATTATTACAGGTAATTCAGATTCACCATGTAAATAAGCGTATTCCAAATGGTTTGAAAGTGGCTTTAACTCTAATTTCGGAGGTTCTTCTATCGATGATTTGTATCGATATTTGTCTTCTTCTTTTAGCATTTGAATTTCTTCTGTTGTTGGTTCATATCCATTAGCTATAAGTGTAGCTAACATTTCAGCTTCATCAATTGGTTCATTACCTTCTCCTAAAGAACATTCTCCTGTTCCTTGTAATTCTGGAAATTCTTCTAATAATTCTGCATGTGCATCTATAGTTTGAATATAATAACATGTATCATCTGCAGATTGTGGTTGTTGCATTGCTCTATCAACTGAAAAGGTAACACTCTCATCTTCTATACTTAGGGTCAATTTCTTACCGAACACGTCTATCATTGCTTTAGCCGTGTTTAAGAATGGTCTTCCTAATATGAGAGGAACTTGAGAATCTTCTTCCATGTCCAGAACAACAAAATCTACTGGAAATACTAAAGTACCAACTTTAACTAGCATGTTCTCCATTATCCCTCTAGGATATTTTATTGATCTATCGGCTAGTTGTATGCTTATTCTGGTTGGTTTCAATTCTCCAAGGTCTAGTTTAGCGTATAGTGAATACGGCATTAAATTTATACTAGCACCTAAATTTGCTAATGCTTCTATTGAACTAAGACTACCCAGAAAACATGGAATTGTGAAACTTCCTGGATCAGATAGTTTTACTGGTATCTTATTCAACAGTACTGCTGAACAATTAGCATTCATAGTAACAGCCGAGAGTTCTTCCATTTTCTTTCTATTTGAAATTAGATCTTTCAAGAATTTAGCATATCTAGGCATTCCTGAAATCACATCAATGAAAGGAAGATTTACATTTATCTGTTTAAACATATCCAAGAATTTGGATTGCTCGGCTTCAAGTTTCTCTTTCTTCATTTTACTCGGGTAAGGAAGTGGTGGTTGGTATGGTTTAACATAAGGTTTATCCTTAACTGTGTTATCTTCATTAACCTTTTCAACTACCAGTTCTTTTTCCTTATCTTGATCAGGTTGTGGTTCTTGTGGAGTAGGAATAGTTTCATCAGAAGTTACAGGTATTTCAGGTGGTTTAAGTGTTGTACCACTTCTTGTGGTAATGGCTTTAGCTGTTTCATTCCGGGGATTAGCATTTGTATCACTAGGTAGACTTCCCGATTTTCTTTCACCTATTAACCTTGCTAGGTTACTTACTTCTTGTTCCAGATTTTGAATAGAAGCTTGTTGATTTCTAAATGCTTGAGCATTTTGATCATTGGTTTGTTTCTGAGATGTGAAAAACTGCGTTTGAGTTTCAACTAGCTTCGTCATCATATCTTCTAAATTTGGCTTTTTATCATCGGTTTGTTGTGGTGGTTTGTTTTGAAAATTAGGTCTTTGCTGATTGTAAGTATTATTAGATACTTGTTGATTGCTAGGACCTTGTTGGTTGTTGTATGGAATATTTCGGTTATAATTTTGGTTTTGATTGTAAATCGGTCTTGGCGGTTGATAATTATTCTGATAATTATTTCCAGGCCTTTGGTTTATGTATGAAATATTCTCTCTTTGTTCCATTGTTAATTCAATACTGAGACAATCTTTTGTCAAATGTGGTCCTCCACACTGCTCACAACTAATTCGTATTGAGTGAATATACTTAGTCATCTTTTCCATTCGTCTCTCCACAGCATCTATCTTTGCGGAAATGGAATCTAAGTCATGGCTAGAATCGGCTCTAGCTGCTTTAGATGATCTAATGATATCTTTTTCTTGGTGCCACTCATGTGAGTGGGAAGCAGTGTTATCAATAATTTTGTAAGCATCAGTTTCGGTTTTCTTCATAATAGAACCACCAGCTGCTATATCTATGTCTTTCCTTGTAGTGATGTCGCATCCTTGGTAGAATATTTGTACTATTTGACACGTGTCTAAACCATGTTGCGGACATCCTCTTAACAACTTTCCATATCTTGTCCACGCCTCATATAGAGTTTCATTTGGCTTCTGTGTGAACGTAACAATTTCTGCTTGAAGTCTTACGGCTTTAGATGCAGGAAAGAATTGTTTAAGAAATTTGTCAACTAAAACATCCCATGTATCGATCGCCCCTTCAGGTAACGATTCCAACCAATCTTTGGCTTCTCCCTTTAAAGTCCAGGGAAATAACATGAGATATATCTGTTCATCCTCCACTTCTTGGATTTTAAATAGTGTGCAGATCCTATTAAAGGTACGTAGATGTTCATTTGGATCTTCCTTCGGCGCACCACTAAATTGGCATTGATTAGTCACCATGTGTACCTAATCGTATTATAGTATAGTTTTTAGTAAGTCCGGTTCGTTCCACAGGGAAAGCTCGAGAAGTTTAACGCACACAAAATAGAAAAATAGAAAAATATATATCTATAAAGTAGTAGTATTATTATTATATAAAAGGGGGGTTTTTACCGTTTAATGACCGGTTTGTCGATTTTAAAACTTTAGTCGCAGTTAAAACCAAATGTAAAATATTAAAAATAAATACAAGACTTAAATTAAAGCATAAAGTAAATAACGATAATGAAATTGTGAATAATAAAAGTGCGATAAAATAAACTTGCGATAATTAAAAAGTACGATAATTAAAAGTGCAATACAATAACAATAAAAATGCGATAATTAGAAGTGCAATTAAATATAAAATAAAGGAAATTAAATATGAAATAAAAGAATTATGCTTATTTAAACTTCCGTAATCATGATGTTTGACGTGTTGATTTTAGTTTTATGCCCATGGGTTAATTGTCCTTTGTCCTGAATTATTTAATATGTCCGTCTGGTTTTTGTCCATAACAGTCCATCAGTCATAAATATAAAGTGCGAGTGTCCTCGTCAAATTATCCTTATACCCGAAGTTAAATATTCCAACTAATTGGGGACTTAAACTGTAACAAGATTTTAATATTTTGTTTAATAATTACACCAGGATGTCGACTAAGTGTAACCCAAGGTTTTAATATTTTGTTATCAATTATACCAAGTGTCCTTGTACATAATTTCACCCCTGTTTTAATTATTCTAGTGGCTATTAATCCATTCCCGTGTCCGGTTAAATGAACGATTATTCGTACATATAAATACCCCGCCCATCGTGTCCGATTGAGTGTATATGGTAATTTATAGGGACGCCCAATTGTAAATCTTTATATTAACATTAACAAACTATCATTTAGTTAAACAAATATAAAGCCCATTAATAGCCCATAGTCTAATTTCCACAAGTGTCGTTCTTTTGTCCAAACCCCAATTATGGTACAAAGCCCAATTACCCAATTTTAGTAATTAGCCCAACATCATGATTACTTCGTTTTAAATAAGCATAATAATAACTTAGCTACGAGACATTAATATAAAAAGGTTGAACATAACTTATAATGATTAAAAATAGCGTAGCGTTACACGGACAGAATTTCGACTTACACACTCAAACGATCTCTATCATAAATCTTATTATTATCATAATTTAAAATTAAAATTAAGATTATTGTTATATCTTATTAAGTTAACATTATGATAGAGATATAGAATATAGATATTGATAATTGATATTGATAATAGATAGATGGATCGATAAAAATATGATAGAAAAAAGTCGTCCTATATCGATCGAATTACATAGCCTTTTATAGGCAAATTATAAATTTGAATTTTCATTTATGACCCCTGAACTATGCTCAATTAACAACTTTTTATTATTTAATATTATTCTTATTATGAATTATTTAAATATTATATTTTATTCTTGTGTATAGTTGACTCGTAATTTTTACACCGTTGCGTCGAGCGTTGAGAGTTGACTCATGTCCCGGTTCCGGATTTTCGAACGTCCTTTCGTACAATTTTATATCGTGTACTTTGCGTTTTCTAACTTGTACTCTTGTCATTTTTAGACGTTCTTCATCAATAATTTGAACCTTTTTGATTGTATCTTGTACTTTTTAGCTTTTTGGACCTTTTTGTCTTCAAATCGTCGTTTTCGCCTTTTGTCTTCGCACTTATTTAAAATAAACGAATATTACTTGAAAATGGAACAATTGCAACTAAAATCTTGTATTTCTTGGGGGATAATGCTATGAAATATATGTTCCTTTTTAGCCTTATCAGTCAACTTCCCTGGATTCAGGTTTCACACATCCCGAAATCTGCAAAATCCGTACAAGTCTATTAACACCCTTTAGTGACACTTTTTAAATTTTTTTAAAAAGTGTGACACTTTTTAAATTTTTGAAAAAAGTGTATTTGAAAAAGTGTCACACTTTTTAAATTTTTGAAAAAGTGTATTTTGAAAAAGTGTCACTAAAAACTGTTAATAGACTTACACAGATTTTGCAGATTTCGGGATGCATAATACCTGAATCCAGGGAAGTCGACCAACTCATTGGTCGCCCGCATTGTTTTTTTACTTTGTGGTCGACCATGTGTAATTGAGGTGGTAGTCGACCATGATCTGAATGAAGTCTGGTCGACCACCTTGAAAAATGAAGTGGTCCAAGTTAAAGGGGTGGTCGACCATATTATTGGTCGACCTAATGGTGTAAAAAGACAATTTTTTTTTAAAAAAATGTGTATTTTGAACGAAAGTTTTTTAAAAAAATATATTTTGGCGAATATCCCTAAATATAATATACAACTAGACTAGAAGTAGGGTATACAAAAAGGGCTAAACATACAAACATACGCTAGCCCAATATGGACACAAAAATTTCATTCCTCGTCCCCGAAGTTTACATTAAATTTGACTCCATCTCCTTTTTCTTTTTTTGGACATTCCTCGTCCCTAATGTATCACAATTCTACATCTCTTGTCCTCCCGTCTAGATTCTGTCAATTTCAGCCGTTTGTTAAGTCATGTGCAAAGTATGTGAGGGTAATTTGGTCTTTTATTTTATTTATTTTCTTAATTATTTAACTTATCTTTTCACTCTCATCCTCATCATCTCATCTTCATCATTCCCAAATTAAAAACCCTCATTTTATAAAATCAAACAAATCAAATTATAAATGTGCAGATGTGAACTAATCATTGAACGCTCCAGATTTGAAGAATCAAACACCAGTCCAATTGGTGTTCCTCTTATGAAATATTAATTCGATTAGCCGCCGTTGAATAGGATGAATAGGAGGACACTAAATTCATATTTAAGGACACGCTTAGCGATTCAGGAATCACAAGGGATTATCTCATACTTTGGGAGTTTTGTTATTGAAGTGATTAAATTTTAATTTCACTGAAGGAATATTTGATTGGCTTCTCATTCGGTGCAGTATAAAAATTTAAAATAATTAGATAAATTAAATTTAAATTTAAAATAAAATAATGGTAAGTAGGTGTTGTCAAAGGTGGAACCGTAATATATTGAGGTAATTGGACAAACAACGACGTTTTTGATACACATATGTAGCTAGTTGGCTGCATTGTTTTGCAGCTAACATTTTCCCTTAGATGATTTCTGAAAGAATTAGACTGTGTGTCTTGTTTATTGATTTCCATTCGTTTATATAGATACAAAACAAATCTTCTCGTATCTTCCTCTAACAAACATTCCAACATATTAGGAATGGATACACTATACAAACATTGACAGCTATACATAAAATCTTATACAAAATTAATATAGTTGACTTGTGATAGAATATATACGGCTATTACTCCCCCGCAGTCGAAGCCTTCGAAGGAGATACGCAGAGACTGGATCGGAACTCGTCAAACAGGAGTCATGGAAGACCCTTAGTGAAGATGTCGGCAATCTGATAGCGTGTAGGGACGTGTAAGATGCGAACTTCTCCTTTTGCTACTTTTTCCCAAACAAAATGTATGTCCATTTCGATATGTTTTGTTCGTTGATGATGAATAGGATTAACAGAGAGATAGATTGCACTTAGATTATCACAGAAGACGATAGTTGCTTTGTTGATGGGACAATGCAGTTCTAGAAGAAGATTGTGTAACCAACAAGATTCAGCTACAACATTTGCTACCCCACGGTATTCAGCCTCAACACTGGATCGAGATAAAGTGGTTTCTCGTTTAGAAGACCAAGAAATTAAATTATTACCAAAGTATACACAGTAACCGGAGGTGGATCTTCTAGTGTCGGGACAACCACCCCAATCTGCATCAGTGTATGCGATAAGGTTGGTGGAGGAAGATCGCGTAATATGTAAACCGAGTTCTAATGTCCCCTTTATGTATCGAATAATTTTTTTTAACGCATTCATGTGGACTTCTTTTGGATCATGCATATGTAAACACACTTGTTGGACGGCGTACTAAATGTCCGGTCTAGTAAATGTAAGGTATTGTAATGCTCCTGCCAAGCTGCAATATTTGGTGGAATCGACATATGGACGTCCCTGTTTAGCGCTAAGTTTCCGATTGGTATCTACAGGTGTAGAAACCGGGTTACAATCTATAAGAACTGCTCGTTCAATAATAGATTGCGCATATGCAGTTTGATTCAGGAACAAGCCATGAGAGCTTCTGCGAACAGTGATGCCTAAAAAGGAATGAAGTGGACCCAAATCCTTCATTGCAAAATCTTTTGATAATAGCGACAGTAGCCGTAATCGTAGACTAGTGTTTGAAGTGGTTAGCACAATATCATCTACGTACAAAAGAAGATATGCAATGTCGTTTCCGTTATGGTATATGAACAAAGAGTGATCACATTTACTGTGAGTGAAACCAATGGACTTAGCATATTCCGCAAACCTTTGATACCAAGCACGTGGTGCTTGTTTGAGTCCATAAAGTGAGCGTTTGAGGAGACAAACATGATTTGGAAAATTCGAGTCTCTAAATCCATAAGGTTGATGGATGTATACTGTTTCATGAAGGTTCCCATGCAAAAATGCATTTTTGACATCAAGTTGATGGATTTCCCACGATTTAGAAAATGCATATTAAGAACCATTCGTGTAGCGACCCGACAAAATTGTCATTGACGGCGCCGTCTACTTAGGTCCCGTTACGTGGTCATAAGTCTTTAAAACAACGTTTGACCAAAAGATATGTCGCATTCATTTCAAATGTAAAGATTGTTCAAAGTTTACAAGAATAGTTCCACCACAAGTTACGTTACAAAGTTATAAGTACAAATGAAACTTATGCGACACAATTTAAAAGTAGCCAAAAGACGCTCCATGTATGCATATATACTCGACATCCAATGCAAGTATCAAAATAATGAGCGGAAGCATGTATCATGTATCGTTCAAGGACCTGAGAAAAACATAGAAATCTGTCAACGAAAACGTTGGTGAAATCATAGGTTTAAGTAAGTAAGTACAAATGAACCACAAGATTTATAACATTTCAATAATAGTTAACCATTCCAAAAATTTGTTATCACGAGCACCCAATTATCAATGCTTAACATTCCTTCCATAGAACCCCATCACCTTAGTGCTAGAACATACACTGTTTCTCGAAAATATATTTCATTCGTAAACGGTAGCGAACCGTTTGAATGAGGATTTGTCAAATCCATATGGCCATATAACATAAGTTCTCGCTTACACCCGGCAAGTGTAACTAATGATAATCGAATTGAGGATTTTTGTTCTAAACTCGTATGTAGAATGTTTGTTTTCCTGTACTTGTGTTCACTTAGTTAAAAAGGAACGTTTATGTTTTCTCATCCCAAATGTAAGTTTCAAAAGAGTAAAAGTGGGACTATGATCTCACCTTGAGTGCACGAGTAGTAAAGTACTTCAACAAGTAAACGTGTGCAAAGAACAATGCTAGTCTTGACCTAAACAATAGGTTGTATCAATAACGGTAAACACGATAGGTCAAAGATGTTCAATTAGTCCTATGGCTCGTTACGACTCGAATACTACAACATGTGAGTCAAATTGTCATGTTTCATGCAAGATACGACTATAAAAGCATGTTAGAACGATTTGCACAAACATTTGGTTAAGTTTGATTAAAAGTCAACTTGGTCGGGTCAAAGTCAACGAAAAAGTCAACACGTTCGGGTCGGGTCCCGAACTATTTCTCTGAGGTTTTTAATCATATATGAGCACGTTAGAACAAGTTACATGTGAATCGGAGGTGCGTAGCATAGTAAACATTTTTCAAAAAATGGTAAAACGAAACAGAAACTTCAAGTGTAACTGGACGGCGTCCAGATTTTCTGGACGACGTCCAGTATTAAAGGACTGGACGGCGTCCCAATATCTGGATGGCATCCAGTATCGAAGAACTGGACGGCGTCCTAATATCTGGACGGCGTCCAGATTAGTATTCAGGTTCTGTTTGCTGAAAGTCTCAAGTGCACGAACCAAAATCCAAACAAACACAATTTATGATCCGCAAACAATCAAGACAAGTATCTTATACCGTTGGGAAGGTAATTTGACGAGGAAAACAACTAAACACATTTCATCAATCAATCTACCTATTACAACAACCAAAACCGCATCTAATGCTTAACATTAACCGCATACAAGTTCATAAATGCAATTCAATGATTCGGGCAACCAATTTACATGAATGATATGCCGTTTCGAAGGTAATCAAGCATACAATCCAACTAAACACTTACCAATAATAATCCATGGCATTCAATGCATCAAAAGTCCATTTCAAGTTCATCAAACCCTAACCCAAATTCACCAAAATCATAAACCAAGTTCATGAACTTTTCTAAAGCAACCTACACATCAAATTGAAGCTAGTGATACTAGGAACACAATTAGAACATGAACTTTTAACATCTAACAACATATGATCATTCAAAACTCAAGAACAACACACCAAAATTCAAGTTCATGCTAGTTACTTCAAAACAACAAGATCGAGCATACAATTCATATATTCATGTTAGACTTGAGCCATAGACACTAATTAACACTTTTATAAGTTAAAAACATCAAGAACACAAAATCTAGTGATTTTATAAAGTTACCCAAATGTAATGAAATCGGTATCGAATCGAAGAGGAAGATGCAAGGATCACGAATTTGTAATTTGTTTTGTTGCTAACTTCCTAATCCGAATTTAGATGATGAATTCTTGTTGGTGTTTTTGAGAGAAAAAGAAGAAGAAGAAAGATGGAGAAGATGAAATGAATGGATGAGAGGAGTTTAACTCCTTTGACCTAGTCACCATTTTGGAATTTTGGCAAGTTTAGTCCCTCAAGTTTGAATCGGGTGCGTGAATTACCTAATCGAGATTATTTAAAACGCGTATTAACGAAAGATGTTATAAATATATAACGGACTTTAAAATAGTTAAACGGAAAGTAATCGGAAAAAGGCGGGATGTTACATTACCTACTCCTTAAAAGAAATTTCGTCCGGAAATTTAAGTAGGCGTAGTAGTCGTTGTTTCTTCCTCGAGATCTTGCGTTTCCGAATTTACGAATAGATGAGGATACTTCCTTTGCATTTGATCTTGTCTTTCCCAAGTAAACTCGGGTCCCCTTTTGGCATTCCAACGGACCTTGACAATTGGAATTCGGCTTTGTTTTAACGTTTTGACGGAGGTGTCCACAATTTCAACCGGTTCCTCCACAAAATGAAGTTTGTCATCGATAGTAAGCTCCTCGAGAGGGATGACGAGTTTGGGTTCAGCTAAACACTTTTTCAAGTTAGATACATGGAAAGTAGGATGAACAGAACTCAGTCGAGGCGGAAGATCTAAACGATAAGCAACGGTTCCAACACGCTCCAAGATTTCGAAAGGACCAATATACCGCGGATTTAGCTTCCCCCATTTCCCGAAACGAATTACACCTTTCCAAGGTGCGACTTTTAACATTACGCGATCACCGACTTGGAATTCGAGGTCATTGCGTCTAGTGTCGGTATAGCTCTTTTGACGACTACGGGCCGTCCTAAGCCTATCTCGGATTTGAACGATCTTCTCGGTTGTTTCATGAATAAGTTCGGGACCGGTGATTTGTTTGTCGCCTACTTCGGCCCAACAAAGAGGAGAACGACATTTTCGGCCATATAATGCTTCGAATGGTGCGGCGTTAATACTCGCGTGATAACTATTGTTGTAGGAGAATTCGGCGAGAGGCAAGTGCTTATCCCAAGCTTTTCCAAAGTCGACAACGCAAGCTCGTAGCATGTCTTCCAAGGTTTGAATTGTGCATTCGCTTTGTCCGTCGGTTTGTGGATGATATGCGGTGCTCATGTCTAAATGCGTTCCCAATGCTTCTTGCAAAGTACGCCAAAATCTAGAAACAAAACGGCCATCTCGGTTGGAGATAATCGATAAGGGTACACCGTGTCGGGCTACGATTTCTTTGATGTAGAGTTGTGCGAGTTTCTCCATGTTGTCGGTTTCCTTCATGGCTAGGAAGTGCGCGGATTTGGTGAGTCGGTCAATAATGACCCAAATAGTATCATAACCGCCAACCGTCTTTGGTAGTTTGGTGATAAAATCCATCATTATCCTTTCCCATTTCCATTGCGGGATTTCGGGTTATTGAAGTAGTCCGGACGGTCTTTGATGTTCGGCTTTGACTTTGGAGCAAGTTAGGCACTTTCCAACATAAGTAGCGACGTCCCTTTTAATGTTCGGCCACCAATATTGTTCTTTGAGGTCGTGGTACATCTTATTGGCACCGGGGTGAATCGAATATCTTGACTTATGGGCTTCGTCCAAAATAAGGCTTCGCAAGTCCCCATAACTAGGTACCCAAATTCTTCCGGCGAAATATCGGAGTCCGGTTTCTTTAACTTCGAATCGAGAGGTGAGGACGTTCAAGTGTTCGAGAGAGATGTTTTCATCCTTGAGAGCTTCGTCTTGGGCTACACGAATTTGACTATTGAGGTTGGTGTGAATGGTGATGTTTAAAGCTCGGACACGAAGAGGCACCGCTCTTTCTTTTCGACTTAAGGCATCGGCTACTACGTTTGCCTTCCCGGGATGGTAATGAAGCTCGCAATCGTAATCGTTCAAAGTTTCAATCCACCGTCGTTGTCTCATGTTTAGTTGCTTTTATTCGAAGATGTGTTGAAGGCTTTTGTGATCGGTGAAGATAGTACTCTTGGTTCCATAAAGATAGTGTCTCCACATTTTAAGTGCAAAGACAACGGCTCCGAGTTCGAGATCATGAGTCGTGTAATTCCGTTCATGAATTTTTAGTTATCGAGAGGCATAAGCAATGACTTTCTTCCGTTGCATCAATACACACCCAAAACCATGTTTCGAGGCATCGTAATATACAACAAAATCATCATTGCCTTCGGGAAGTGACAAGATAGGAGCGGTGGTTAGCTTTTTCTTCAAGATTTGAAACGCAGATTCTTGCTCGTTCGCCCAAATGAATTTCTTTCCCTTGTGAGTTAATGCGGTTAGAGGACGTGCAACCAAAGAGAAGTTTTCGATGAATCTACGATAGTACCCGGTGAGACCCAAGAATTGACGAATGTGAGTAGGAGTAGTAGGAGTCTCCCATTTACTAATGGCTTCGATTTTCGTGGGATCGACTTTAATACCTTGATCACTTACAACATGACCAAGAAATTGAACTTCCTTCAACCAAAATTCACACTTGGAGAATTTGGCATAAAGTCGTTCTTGTCTCAAGAGTTCAAGCACAAGTCGGAGATGTTGTTCATGCTCTTCTTCATTTTTAGAATAGATCAATATGTCATCGATGAACACAATAACGAATTTATCGAGATACGGTTTGCACACGCGGTTCATAAGATCCATGAACACCGCCGGTGCGTTAGTGAGACCAAATGGCATGACAAGGAATTCATAACTACCATAACGAGTCCGAAAAGCGGTTTTGGAGACATCTTCCCCCTTAACCCTTAATTGATGATAACCCGAGCGGAGATCGATTTTCGAATATACACAAGACCCTTGTAGTTGATCAAAGAGGTCATCGATGCGAGGAAGAGGATATCGGTTCTTAACCGTCAATTTATTTAGTTCACGATAATCAATGCACATTCGTAGGGATCCGTCTTTCTTTTTAACAAACAAAATCGGAGCGCCCCATGATGAATGGCTAGGTTGGATAAAACAACGGTCAAGTAGTTCTTGGATTTGACTTTGCAATTCTTGCATTTCGGATGGAGCAAGTCTATACGGTGCACGTGCTACGGGTGCGGCTCCCGAAATAAGATCGATTTGGAATTCTACCGGTCGATGAGGTGGAAGACCCGGCAATTCATCGGGAAATACATCGGAAAAGTCACTAACAATTGGCACATCATCGATATGCTTCTCATCGGACTCGACTTTCTTAACGTGGGCAAGGATCGCAAAACAACCCTTACGGAGTAGTTTTCTAACATTAAGGCACGAAACGAGGTTGAGTCTGGTGCAACTCTTATCGCCATAAACAATCAAAGGTTCACCATTCTCGATAGGAATTCGGATTGCGTTAAGATCACAAAGGATGTGAGATTTCTTTTTGACTAACCAATTCATACCGATTATTACATCAAAGCTTCCTAGTTCCATGGGTATCAAGTCAATTTCAAATTCCTTACCCAAAATGTTTAACGTACACCCCCGGTAATATGTGTCGGCACTTAATAGTTTCCCGTTAGCCACTTCAATGGTATAAGTGGTATCTAATGGAAGAGGTGGAGTGCTAAAAGAATGAGTCAAAGTCTTGGATACAAAGCATTTATTGTGACAACCCGGAAATTTCCAACTAAATTTAAACTTTACTCTTTATATGTTTCCGACACGATAAGCAATATTTGTTAAGTTAAATTTCAAGAATTTTAAACTATGTTCATACATTCATTCAACCTCGACCAAGTTCCAACGATTCACGAACCATTAAACGAATATGATTATATATGTATATGTGTATATATATTATAACTTGAAACGTAAACAAAATATTAGATTAAATACTTTATATGATTGTATCTGTTTCAAAATGTTTATCAATGGAATTAGAAGATAAGATCAAATGATTGAATTATCAGATATATTGAATTATGATTACAAGTCTCTGTTGAAAGGCCCACGTTGATTTGAGAAATCTTTCCATTTTAACAATATTCGGAAAATGGTAAAGTGATTTATAAATAAGAACAAATTGTCAATCATTGAGAACTAGACAAAGGATAGTAGAAGATTGAATCTCATAAAGACTCGATTGATCTATTTAGTTTCAAACGTACAAAAACGTTTTCAGTTTAAAAAGAACTTTATTATTAAAACGTATATAAATTTTATAAATATCTAGAACCACTTTTGACAACTCATTACTTAACTAGTATGATAAAGATAACGATATTTATATTTTATTTTATTAAACGATTTAAATTAATATTATATATATTTATACGCGTATTATACGTACATAGTTTTATACTTTTACTATACTTAAACTTTACCTCTACTTTATTTTTACTTTACTTTAACTTCAATAATTCACTTTAATAATTCATACTTTAATAATTCACTTTAATAATTCATACTTTAATAATTCACTTTAATAATTCATACTTTAATAATTTACTTTAATAATTCACTTTAAAAATTATTATTTTTTTTATTATTACTATCGTTATTATCGTTAAAGTTATAATTAGTATTATTATTATTATCCAATTATTATTATTATTATTATTATTATTATTATTATTATTATTATTATTATTATTATTATTATTATTATTATTATTATTATTATTATTATTATTATTATTATTATTATTATTATCATTATTAATATATATATCATTATTTAAAAATGGTTATTATTATTGTTATTATTATTATAACTATATTATCATTAAGATAATTATTAGTATTATCGTTAATAATGTTATAGTAACTATCATTATTAATATTAGTGTAATTAAAACAAATATTTGTAACACCTAATTATTTTGATTACTATTATTATCATTATTATGAACACGATATAAAAGACGATTAAAAGCTATTAAACGAAACGATTAGGAAATAATGAGTAAGAGTATCATGATGAAATTAAAATATTATAAGATATTGATTTAGATAAAATTATCGTTCTTATTATTTTTATCATTACTATTATTATTAAAAGTATCGTTAGTATTAAAACTATCATTTTAACAAAAATTATCATTTTAATAGAAATGTCATTGTTACTATAAAATATTATTATTATTATTATTTTAAATAGAATTATTATTTTAAAGATAATATTAAAAATTATCGTAAATATTAAAGTTATCATAATTAGAATTATCGTTTTATCATAATGTCATCTTAGTAATTATAAATATTGATATTTTTATAATAATTATTATTATTACAAAATAATACAACTTTTACTTACTATCATTATAGATATTATTTTATCAAATAAATATGTGATACAAACATATTTTACTACGCGTAATAACTTACTTTAATAATACCTATCATATTATCTTTATGATATTAAATGAACCTGGCCTATAAATTTTATTACTTAATATATATAAAAGTATATTTTATTATATAAATTTAATATAAAATTTTATTTATTAATAAATAAATTATATTATTTACTCTAATAAATCTTTTAAAAATATTTAAAAATATAAAACGACGATATTTAAACTATATATTAATCATGTATAGATTTTTGGAAATTATTTTGAGTCAAATTTACTTTTGTTGACTTTTGCATATTAGTCTCGAGCATTAGGATTGTGGTACACTATGACTTGACCTAATTTGTTAGACAAATATTGACCAACACATAAATATATATAATTAATTTAGGTTCGTGAATCCGAGGCCAACCTTGAACTTGTTCAATGACGTTATATGTATTTTTACTATGAAATACAGTATGGTGAGTTTCATTTGCCCTATTACTCTTTAAGTTTTTGGGCTGAGAATACATGAAAATGCTTTATTAACTGTTTTACAATATTTATATGCGTGAGTTTCATTTGCCCTTTTACTCTTTAAGTTTTTGGGCTGAGAATACATGAAAATGCTTTATTAACTGTTTTACAATATTTATATGTGTGAGTTTCATTTGCCCTTTTACTCTTTAAGTTTTTGGGCTGAGAATACATGAAAATACTTTATTAACTATTTTACAATATTTATATGCGTGAGTTTCATTTGTCTTTTTACCCTTTATATTTTTGGGACTGAGAATACATGCACTTTTATAAATGTTTGACAAAATAGACACAAGTAATTGAAACTACATTCTATGGTTGAATTATCAAAATCGAATATGCCCCTTTTTATTAAAGTATGGTAATCTAAGAATTAGGGAACAGACACCCTAATTGACGCGAATCCTAAAGATAGATCTATTGGGCCTAACAAACCCCATCCAAAGTACCGGATGCTTTAGTACTTCGAAATTTATATCATGTCCGAAGGAGGATCCCGGAATGATAGGGGATATTCTTATATGTATCTAGTTAATGTCGGTTACCAGGTGTTCACCATATGAATGATTATTTTTGTCTCTATGCATGGGACGTATATTTATGAGAACTGGAAATGAAATTCTTGTGGTCTATTAAAATGATGGAAATAAATGATTATGATAAACTAATGAACTCACCAACCTTTTGGTTGACACTTTAAAGCATGTTTATTCTCAGGTGTTAAAGAAATCTTCCGCTGTGCATTTGCTCATTTTAAAGATATTACTTGGAGTCTTTCATAGCATATTTCGAAGAACGTTGCATTCGAGTCATTGAGTTCATCAAAGATTATTATTAAATCAATTTATAGTTGGATAGTGGATATTATGAAATGGTATGCATGCCTGTCAATTTTTGATGTAAAGAAAGTTTGTCTTTTAAAAACGAATGCAATGTTTGTAAAATGTATCATATAGAGGTCAAATACCTCACAATGTAATCAACTATTGTGAATCGTTTATAATGTATATGAACGGGTCCTTTCAGTTGGTATCAGAGTGGTGGTCTTAGCGAACCAGGTCTGCATTAGTGTGTCTAACTGATAAGTCGATAGGATGTATTAGTGAGTCTGGACTTCGACCATGTCTGCATGTCAAAAGTTTTGCTTATCATTTTGTGTCGAAAATTAACTACTTATCATCCTCAGGAAATTACCTGCTTATCATTTTTAGTCTAAGACACGTCTTGGTGCATTGATTGCATGAATAGTGTATAGACAAAAATTCATATCTTAGCATATCTGCTAAATCATATCTTATCGTATCTGTTACTTTAAACTTTGCCTAACATATCCCGCAAAGTCCTCCGTAATCTACGAAATCTTTTGATATATATATATATATATATATATATATATATATATATATATATATATATATAATATATATATTCTATGTAATTAGAATACCATCCGTTAGCCAAAATCATTTCATATCAAAAAAAAAAAAAAAATCCTTTATCCAATCGTACGAAATGGAATTCGTCATCAGTTCAAGTCACTCAGATTCCGAAATGGAATCCCATTCAAGCTCCGAAAGCAGTGTGACCGGAATAGATCAACCAATCAGTCATCACCTATTCTGGATGAATTGGGGATGGGTTCGTAGCCTCCTCAATCATTGGAGACAAGAAGAAGGTGATCCTTTCCATCCACCACATTGCCCTCTTGACGAAGAACCTGAAGCACTTACCGACGAACCTATCCGAAACACCATTTTCTCGCTCATTTCCAGAGTATCTCGTCACGATTATATATTACATCAAATTTTAGATTTTATTTATCCGCTCGTCCGAACCGACAATCACCCCGATGTAATAGAAGAAGTCAACGAGCTTCGCGCTCGGGTAGTGGCTTTGGAGAATATGTTGCAGAGATTACAAACATCAGCAGCAGCATCAGCAGCATAACTAGTACCACCATCATCAACGCCAACAGTACCATTACCACCTCCAACCACAACCGCGTCGTAAACCTCAACTTCACAATCTGTCCCACGAGCATCAACGTCATACGCACCATAGATACCAAGGAGTACCAACAACAATAACTGACGAAGTATTAATTCATAACTTCATTGGAGAAACATTCCGCGGCGATTATGTAATCTCTAAAGTCTTAGAGATTATCTAATCTAGCCCTAACCATAAATCAGTTAAGCAAACCAAAATGATAGAAGGAAGAGTAGAAACCCTGACAAAAATGGTGTGTGATTAACAAGCTAAACTTGCTTTACCAACAGCATCAACAGTACCGTCAGCGTTACCAGCATCGTCAGTACAGTCAACATCCGAATCAACAACACCGATAACATCACAAACTCCGTCAGTTCAAGAATCACTATGGACATCATTACGAATCAATAACGTGTATATTGTATCAACGAGTTATGAAGAATTAACTCATTCCCTCTAAAGAAATTATATGTATATTATATATATATATATATATATATATATATATATATATATATATATATATATATATATATATATATATATATATATATTTTGAAATAAATCTTTCCGTGCTAAGCTATTGTGTGTGAATCTTAACTACTCAGTTAATTCATATTACAAATATGCAATAATGTACGTCCTTCGGCCGCAACTTAACTAGCGTTAACTACAATCTCTGTTGTAATTCAACAAATTCCAATTCATAATAAATCAAGTATATATTTGATTTTTACACTTTCATCATCGATGTACCCGAAACTTTTCAGATAACATCATTCGTACTTTGCGAAATTCACAAGAATTCCACGAACCGAACATCATACATCAACAAATAACGAAGTATTGATTCATAATTTCAACGTCATTAAAGAAATACTGCGTAAAAGTTATGTACTTTTTAAAGTCTTTAGGGATTATTCAATTCTAGTTTCAACCGTAAATCAAATGAGTTTGATTTAACATTAACTCATTAAATCTATGTTACATCTGAAGAAAATATACATATATATATTTTTATAAAGACTGTAATAAAATTCTTTTGTACAAAATATTAATTGTGAAATTTTTTTTAACGGGTAGGTAATACCCGAGAGATATATAAATTCACAATTAATATGTTACATTCTTCGAATCTGATTCAGCAAATTATCCATTATACTCCCTACTTTCACAACAATATACATTCTTTTATAGAAATCAAAACAACCATACTCATTCAAAATTTAATTACATATTCTGATTTTGAAATCTCAAAATTCAACTTGAGATATGACCAAAATCATCACTCTTAGATCCTTACATCTTTCACAAGCTATATTTTGACTTCAAAACTGTGTTAGAATATCAAATGTATGTTAACGATTACAATCTGTGTTCAAACCCTTCAAAAATTTCTGAAGACACTTCGAATGATGAGCAATCGAGATGATGATCCAACCACATGTTACCCACAGTTATGTACCCGAAAAACTCTTGAAACCAAAGTAAAAGTTTAAACAACGTATCCGCATCAGATTCTTTGGCATTTATTAGCAAAAATAACTTTGCGACTCCTATTCAAAGTAGCCAGTTTTGTCACAGCTCCAGCAAGTCAACTTCGACTTTTCAGTCAGACTAACCTTATTATAACCTTGTGATATACACCATCGTTACCAGGGAACCTTTTACATTCCACCACATTATTAGCAGATGTACCAACAACTTCATTACCCTTTGACTTTAGCCTCTCCAAAAAGTCATTATAATTATTCATTGAAACCCCATCATTTACTCATTCGCATCTTGTAATGAGAATTGCCATACGAATCATTGGGAATTAGCAATCAGTATTTTGAAATCTCGCAGCATGTCTACGCCAACAGTTATATGTGTATATATAACGTCTATCTTCTGGACTTAATTTGAATGTGAAGTTTCTGAAAAACACTCCGAACTACGAATTGGTTCTCCGAAAATGGAAAAAAAAAATGTTGATGAAGCAGCAAAAACTATAAACGACTTTAAATGGTAAAAGCTGGATGATAATGATGAAGTGTACTGGCAAAGCGCAGAAAAAGAGAAGTTTTGGAACTGGAAAACGGATTGAGCAAAGTAGGAAGGAGGCTGTGGAAAAATTATAAAGACTGAACCTGACTTCAAAGGATCCAAATGATTCAGTACCTACTGAAGTCATTAATGAATACCTTGCTCCTGACTCTAAACCCCTGCGGACAATATTCTTCATCATCCTCTGATATTAGAAATTCTAAAATATCATCATATCTTTCATTATAAATATCCTCCATATTTCTGAAGATATTTTCTTAATTTTTCTTATTTGAAATCATTTACCTCTTCGCGCTATCTGTATTACATCATAAAAGAAACTATTTTAGTTTCTAAATTCTGAAACATTCAAGTTTAAAATAGGAATATTTTGAAGTAGTGTTGGGAACTGAAGCATGAATTAGTATAATATAATGACACTTGATCAATGTGATTATATTACAGTAAGTCATGCTGAGTTTCTAAATGGAACGTGATGATTCACAGATCATAACATCATCATGTGCCATGTTATATGACTCTTGTATTCTATTTAACCTCTAAAATATCAAGAAAATATTTCTTGATGATTCGGCCTTTTCCAAGGTATTCTAGTAATTTGACAAGTCAAGATCGTGCCATCACAATTTCCTTCCTAGAACATTAAGAATGTTCATTCCGAAATTCATATCTGTGAATTCTGGACCATTACAAGCGGTGCTTAATCGCAAGAAGAAGAAACGAAAGGACAAAACTCTAAAATAGAAATTGGGGTATAAATTGCAGCAAATAAAAGAGAGCATTAACTGTGAATGATAATGATTATAGAAGACAGAAGCAGAGACTTTGAAATATAAGGGAACATATAAAGCCCAACGACAAACCAGAAATTATAAACCATATATATCGATTCATATAGCAATATAAAGACACGGGAGAACTAGAAACACTATAAACCCAAGAGTATAGTAGAAGTAAATAGATTCTTCCGGCGGTAGATGAAAAAGAAGAATGACCGATATGAAAGTTAGAAGTATATTGAGAATCAGAATTGGATGGAGCATATTGATGAATACTTTAAAATATGATTTGAGGGGGAAAGAATAGAAGGTGATGAAACATGACTACGAACTTAGAAATCCATAGATTTAACTCACACAATGGCGGAATAAGTGAATCAAACCCTCTAGTGAATATGTTAAGTTTTTTTTTTGATTAATTTAGTCAAACCACAAATAAATCAAGTGTGATTAGATCAACACCTAGAGCTATTATTCACCACCTGGGTGATTTGGACTGAGAGAGAGAATCAGATGAGCTCACTAGATCTGATTGTGTGTAACAAATGAGAGGCTTAACCTAAAATGAAGAACATAAGATTTTATATACCCCTGCTGTTGACTCACCCATACGATTCATTCATCACACGTACGATTTGGCTTCATCAGCCGTACGGGTGATCACTCACTCATGTCTTCTCATTTAGGTTGTAATTGTGACTTAGCTCAGCATCAACCGTGCGTATGAGCTTGTCAGCCGTACTAGTGAGGCTTCACTCGTACGTCTGACTAAGTCTAACATAGTCAAACATCTAAATCTCGTTCCTGCAATTCCTGTAATCACATACAAACACGGATAGGATAATAACGAGCAATCATGGTGGCCTGTAAACTGTTGTACCTGCAATGGACGTGGGTAGATGTCTAGGGACTTGCATAAAATGCATCAACAGAAGGTGTTAGTTGTAAGGAAACGAAGGAGGTGAATTTATAAGAAAATCTCCGAAAGAACAATTAAAATGGACGATCACATTTAAAGAGGATCCTAATTCCCTTGAGTACCGGAGTGTCAAATCTTATTAAGAAGATTTTCTTCAAATCCCTTAAAATCTGGGAATCAATCATATCTACGTCAAATGATAAGATGAATCTACACTTACTCATTTCACTCTTCTATGTTAGCTTCATTCGTACTCTTCATATAAATGGATTGTTTATCCAAATTATTCGCTGATGATAAAACTCTAATTTTCAGCCCGTATGCATCATGAAAACATACTTATTATCATTCACGACCTTTCCACTCAAATTTCGGGACGAAATTTCTTTAACGGGTAGGTACTGTGACAACCCGGAAATTTCCAACTAAATTTAAACTTTACTCTTTATATGTTTCCGACACGATAAGCAATATTTGTTAAGTTAAATTTCAAGAATTTTAAACTATGTTCATACATTCATTCAACCTCGACCAAGTTCCAACGATTCACGAACCATTAAACGAATATGATTATATATGTATATGTGTATATATATTATAACTTGAAACGTAAACAAAATATTAGATTAAATACTTTATATGATTGTATCTGTTTCAAAATGTTTATCAATGGAATTAGAAGATAAGATCAAATGATTGAATTATCAGATATATTGAATTATGATTACAAGTCTCTGTTGAAAGGCCCACGTTGATTTGAGAAATCTTTCCATTTTAACAATATTCGGAAAATGGTAAAGTGATTTATAAATAAGAACAAATTGTCAATCATTGAGAACTAGACAAAGGATAGTGGAAGATTGAATCTCATAAAGACTCGATTGATCTATTTAGTTTCAAACGTACAAAAACGTTTTTAGTTTAAAAAGAACTTTATTATTAAAACGTATATAACTTTTATAAATATCTAGAACCACTTTTGACAACTCATTACTTAACTAGTATGATAAAGATAACGATATTTATATTTTATTTTATTAAACGATTTAAATTAATATTATATATATTTATACGCGTATTATACGTACATAGTTTTATACTTTTACTATACTTAAACTTTACCTCTACTTTATTTTTACTTTACTTTAACTTTAATAATTCACTTTAATAATTCATACTTTAATAATTCACTTTAATAATTCATACTTTAATAATTCACTTTAATAATTCACTTTAATAATTCAAAAATCTATTATAAATAGAATTCATTAGGTTTCATTATTTCATAGAAACTTGAAAATATTTTTCTCTAAACTCTCTCAATCGATTTACATATATATATTTACTCCGTATTATTTCAAGATATTATTAGTATACATAAAATATTACGACGGAGTGCTGTCCGAGTGATTTCGAAATTGTTTTTCGAATAGGATAGGATTAAGGAAATTATGGGTTATAGCTATGGAGGTGATTGAGTATGGTTCATGGGTATGCTCGTGAGGTCAATATAGTGTTTATCATTTCCGTTGCGTCTACGTACCTTTCCTGCAATATTGAATCTCAATATTGATACGTGAGTACTCATAATTTAACTTTTACATACTAATAGTGTATCCCTGACTAATGCTCGAGTATTTAGGATTATGCATGCTTATACTTTTGATATTGCCCTTAGACAGGTTAGGTTGAATCTTGAATTAGTTACACTTGCGGTTGAGATAAGGTATAAGATATGCATGTCCTTGGAAAGCTAGCGAAAAATTAAGAACTTTTCCTTTAGATATCGAATGGTTTCGATGAACGGATTAGAAGTTATAATCAATTGAATTTTCGATATTTTTATTAAAAATGATTATTATTATCGTCGTTCTAGTTTTATCTTATTATTATCATTATTATTATCTTTATCAATAAAAGGGATTTATCATTAAAAATTATTATTATTTTTATTATTACTATCATTATTATCGTTAAAGTTATAATTAGTATTATTATTATTATCCAATTATTATTATTATTATTATTATTATTATTATTATTATTATTATTATTATTATTATTATTATTATTATTATTATTATTATTATTATTATTATTATCATTATTAATATATATATCATTATTTAAAAATGGTTATTGTTATTGTTATTATTACTATATTATCATTAAGATAATTATTAGTATTATCGTTAATAATGTTATAGTAACTATCATTATTAATATTAGTGTAATTAAAACAAATATTTGTAACACCTAATTATTTTGATTACTATTATTATCATTATTATGAACACGATATAAAAGACGATTAAAAGCTATTAAACGAAACGATTAGGAAATAATGAGTAAGAGTATCATGATGAAATTAAAATATTATAAGATATTGATTTAGATAAAATTATCGTTCTTATTATTTTTATCATTACTATTATTATTAAAAGTATCGTTAGTATTAAAACTATCATTTTAACAAAAATTATCATTTTAATAGAAATGTCATTGTTACTATAAAATATTATTATTATTATTATTTTAAATAGAATTATTATTTTAAAGATAATATTAAAAATTATCGTAAATATTAAAGTTATCATAATTAGAATTATCGTTTTATCATAATGTCATCTTAGTAATTATAAATATTGATATTTTTATAATAATAATTATTATTACAAAATAATACAACTTTTACTTACTATCATTATAGATATTATTTTATCAAATAAATATGTGATACAAACATATTTTACTACGCGTAATAACTTACTTTAATAATACCTATCATATTATCTTTATGATATTAAATGAACCTGGCCTATAAATTTTATTACTTAATATATATAAAAGTATATTTTATTATATAAATTTAATATAAAATTTTATTTATTAATAAATAAATTATATTATTTACTCTAATAAATCTTTTAAAAATATTTAAAAATATAAAACGACGATATTTAAACTATATATTAATCATGTATAGATTTTTGGAAATTATTTTGAGTCAAATTTACTTTTGTTGACTTTTGCATATTAGTCTCGAGCATTAGGATTGTGGTACACTATGACTTGACCTAATTTGTTAGACAAATATTGACCAACACATAAATATATATAATTAATTTAGGTTCGTGAATCCGAGGCCAACCTTGCACTTGTTCAATGATGTTATATGTATTTTTACTATGAAATACAGTATGGTGAGTTTCATTTGCCCTATTACTCTTTAAGTTTTTGGGCTGAGAATACATGAAAATGCTTTATTAACTGTTTTACAATATTTATATGCGTGAGTTTCATTTGCCCTTTTACTCTTTAAGTTTTTGGGCTGAGAATACATGAAAATGCTTTATTAACTGTTTTACAATATTTATATGCGTGAGTTTCATTTGCCCTTTTACTCTTTAAGTTTTTGGGCTGAGAATACATGAAAATGCTTTATTAACTGTTTTACAATATTTATATGCGTGAGTTTCATTTGTCTTTTTACCCTTTATATTTTTGGGACTGAGAATACATGCGCTTTTATAAATGTTTGACAAAATAGACACAAGTAATTGAAACTACATTCTATGGTTGAATTATCAAAATCGAATATGCCCCTTTTTATTAAAGTATGGTAATCTAAGAATTAGGGAACAGACACCCTAATTGACGCGAATCCTAAAGATAGATCTATTGGGCCTAACAAACCCCATCCAAAGTACCGGATGCTTTAGTACTTCAAAATTTATATCATGTCCGAAGGAGGATCCCGGAATGATAGGGGATATTCTTATATGTATCTAGTTAATGTTGGTTACCAGGTGTTCACCATATGAATGATTATTTTTGTCTCTATGCATGGGACGTATATTTATGAGAACTGGAAATGAAATTCTTGTGGTCTATTAAAATGATGGAAATAAATGATTATGATAAACTAATGAACTCACCAACCTTTTGGTTGACACTTTAAAGCATGTTTATTCTCAGGTGTTAAAGAAATCTTCCGCTGTGCATTTGCTCATTTTAAAGATATTACTTGGAGTCTTTCATAGCATATTTCGAAGAACGTTGCATTCGAGTCATTGAGTTCATCAAAGATTATTATTAAATCAATTTATAGTTGGATAGTGGATATTATGAAATGGTATGCATGCCTGTCAATTTTTGATGTAAAGAAAGTTTGTCTTTTAAAAACGAATGCAATGTTTGTAAAATGTATCATATAGAGGTCAAATACCTCACAATGTAATCAACTATTGTGAATCGTTTATAATGTATATGAACGGGTCCTTTCATTTATCGGCACCCGAATCGAATAAGCAAGAGACATAAGAATTGTTGAGAAGAAACGTACCCGTGACTAGTTCAGTGTCATCCCGTGCTTCCTCGGTGTTGATGTTGAAAGCTCGGCCGCGCGTGTTGGGTTATCTTTCTTCTTTGGGCATGCATTTCTATAATGACCCGTTTGGCCACATTCGTAACAAGTGCCCGTCTTTGGTGCATTGGGCCACTTTCGAGCGACGGGAGTGGCACTTTTACAATCGTTGGCCTTATGACCAATTCCTTGGCACCGATGGCAAATTAGCTTACTACATTCGCCAAAGTGATGTTTGTTGCATTTGTTGCAAAGAGGTAGATTTCCAGCATAACCCTTCTTGCCGTCGGAGGTGAAATATTTCTTGGCAAAGTTGTTGTTGCTTGATTGGGGAGCTTCCCATTTTCTTTTTTTGTTACCCGACTTGTCCTCGGCTTTAGGTGCCGGTACTACGATTTCGTCCACCGTCTCTATCAATTTGCGGACCATGTTCAAAGCTTCTTGATGATTAGGGGGTTTGGATGACATTACTCCGTGTTTGATGCTCTTTGGAAGACCATCCATGTAAAGTTCAACCCTTAAAGACTCGGGGTCCACAAGGTTTGGGCACATCAAGGCTAGTTCAGAAAATCGTTGATTATAGGCCTTGAGATCGTTTTCGACCGCTTTTAGAGTTCTTAGCTCTTGTTCGAGCTTTCGGGTTTCCTCGCGCAGAAAGTATTCGGTGATCATCTTTCCTTTCAAATCGGACCAAGAGAGAGCGTGGGCTTCATCGGTACCCACAGATTGTACATAGGTGTTCCACCAAGTGAGAGTGACGCCGGAGAAAGTGTGAGTGGAGTACTTGACCTTGTCTTGGTCCCGACAACCGCTTATGCTAAAAACGGCTTCAGTTTGCTCAAACCATTGAGTGGGAGCAACCGGTCCTCCGGTTCCATCGAAAGTGTGAGGTTTGCACCCCATGAAAGCTTCATAGGAGCATCCCTCGTTTGAGTTACCGGCTCCATTGTTGTTGTTGTTGTTGTTGTTGTGGTTGTTATTATTATTGTTGTTGGATGAGTGACCGGCCATGGCCGCATCTACGGCGGTGGCTATCATGCATTGTAGAGCTTGTTCGGGAGTTTCACGGCGTGGCGCACGGCGAGGAGGCATTGTTCCTTCAAAACAAAAGAATACCGTTGGTTAGTACTCTAAATAATACTAACCGTGATATGGAATAAAGATAGAGAGAAAATTTTCCTTGACTCGCCTTAAATTCTTTATGCCACAATGTCGGAATGTTCATATGAGTCACCGTAATATAATCCCGGAAATTATATTACCCTGATTCATATGTGCATTCGACATCATTTCATATAGTCAAGGTGGCGTGTCAATCAAATTAAACAACGTGAGATTAAGATGACCTAAGAGTAGATATGAGTAGAAGCGTTCGAGTATAAATGCACAAGTAGTCAAGTAATTCCTACTTTAAGTCTATATGCCGGTTGTAGTCTAGACTCACCAATGTACCCTATGACTCGAGGTTGACACCAATGAACTCTAAATCCCTACAACCAACGCTCTGATACCATCTGTAGCGACCCGACAAAATCGTCATTGACGGCGCCGTCTACTTAGGTCCCGTTACGTGGTCATAAGTCTTTAAAACAACGTTTGACCAAAAGATATGTCGCATTCATTTCAAATGTAAAGATTGTTCAAAGTTTACAAGAATAGTTCCACCACAAG
This sequence comes from Rutidosis leptorrhynchoides, assembly GCF_046630445.1. NCBI lineage: Eukaryota > Viridiplantae > Streptophyta > Magnoliopsida > Asterales > Asteraceae > Rutidosis > Rutidosis leptorrhynchoides. The sequence goes on from NC_092337.1 coordinate 115,837,041, forward strand.
TTACGTTACAAAGTTATAAGTACAAATGAAACTTATGCGACACAATTTAAAAGTAGCCAAAAGAAGCTCCATGTATGCATATATACTCGACATCCAATGCAAGTATCAAAATAATGAGCGGAAGCATGTATCATGTATCGTTCAAGGACCTGAGAAAAACATAGAAATCTGTCAACGAAAACGTTGGTGAAATCATAGGTTTAAGTAAGTAAGTAAGTACAAATGAACCACAAGATTTATAACATTTCAATAATAGTTAACCATTCCAAAAATTTGTTATCACGAGCACCCAATTATCAATGCTTAACATTCCTTCCATAGAACCCTATCACCTTAGTGCTAGAACATACACTGTTTCTCGAAAATATATTTCATTCATAAACGGTAGCGAACCGTTTGAATGAGGGTTTGTCAAACCCATATGGCCATATAACATAAGTTCTCGCTTACACCCGGCAAGTGTAACTAATGATAATCGAATTGAGGATTTTTGTTCTAAACTCGTATGTAGAATGTTTGTTTTCCTGTACTTGTGTTCACTTAGTTAAAAAGGAACGTTTATGTTTTCTCATCCCAAATGTAAGTTTCAAAAGAGTAAAAGTGGGACTATGATCTCACCTTGAGTGCACGAGTAGTAAAGTACTTCAACAAGTAAACGTGTGCAAAGAACAATGCTAGTCTTGACCTAAACAATAGGTTGTATCAATAACGGTAAACACGATAGGTCAAAGACGTTCAATTAGTCCTATGGCTCGTTACGACTTGAATACTACAACATGTGAGTCAAATTGTCATGTTTCATGCAAGATACGAGTATAAAAGCATGTTAGAACGATTTGCACAAACATTTGGTTAAGTTTGATTAAAAGTCAACTTGGTCGGGTCAAAGTCAACGAAAAAGTCAACACATTCGGGTCGGGTCCCGAACTATTTCTCTGAGGTTTTTAATCATATATGAGCACGTTAGAACAAGTTACATGTGAATCGGAGGTGCGTAGCATAGTAAACATTTTTCAAAAAATGGTAAAACGAAACAGAAACTTCAAGTGTAACTGGACGGCGTCCAGATTTTCTGGACGGCGTCCAGTATTAAAGGACTGGATGGCGTTCCAATATCTGGACGGCGTCCAGTATCAAAGAACTGGACGGCGTCCTAATATCTGGACGGCGTCCAGATTAGTATTCAGGTTCTGTTTGCTGATAGTCTCAAGTGCACGAACCAAAATCCAAACAAACACAATTTATGATCCGCAAACAATCAAGACAAGTATCTTATACCGTTGGGAAGGTAATTTGACGAGGAAAACAACTAAACACATTTCATCAATCAATATACCTATTACAACAACCAAAACCGCATCTAATGCTTAACATTAACCGCATACAAGTTCATAAATGCAATTCAATGATTCGGGCAACCAATTTACATGAATGATATGCCATTTCGAAGGTAATCAAGCATACAATCCAACTAAACACTTACCAATAATAATCCATGGTATTCAATGCATCAAAAGTCCATTTCAAGTTCATCAAACCCTAACCCAAATTCACCAAAATCATAAATCAAGTTCATGAACTTTTCTAAAGCAACCTACACATCAAATTGAAGCTAGTGATACTAGGAACACAATTAGAACATGAACTTTTAACATCTAACAACATATGATCATCCAAAACTCAAGAACAACACACCAAAATTCAAGTTCATGCTAGTTACTTCAAAACAACAAGATCGAGCATACAATTCATATATTCATGTTAGACTTGAGCCATAGACACTAATTAACACTTTTATAAGTTAAAAACATCAAGAACACAAAATCTAGTGATTTTAGAAAGTTACCCAAATGTAATGAAATCGGTATGGAATCGAAGAGGAAGATGCAAGGATCACGAATTTGTAATTTGTTTTGTTGCTAACTTCCTAATCCGAATTTAGATGATGAATTCTTGTTGGTGTTTTTGAGAGAAAAAGAAGAAGAAGAAAGATGGAGAAGATGAAATGAATGGATGAGAGGAGTTTGACTCCTTTGACCTAGTCACCATTTTGGAATTTTGGCAAGTTTAGTCCCTCAAGTTTGAATCGGGTGCGTGAATTACCTAATCGAGATAATTTAAAACGCGTATTAATGAAAGATGTTATAAATATATAACGGACTTTAAAATAGTTAAACGGAAAGTAACCGGAAAAAGGCGGGATGTTACAATTCGAATAGTGGCCGGTTTTACAACCGGGCTAAAAGTCTCATGACAATCAATACTAATATGTTGAGAACGGCCATCACCAACTAGTCGAGCTTTATAACGTTCAAAAGAACCGTCCGACTTCATTTTGCGCCTGAAAATCCACATAGATCTAATAACCTGCATGTTAGGTAAACGAGGAACAAGTATCCAAGTATTATTATCCATAAGAGCCTTATATTCGTCGGCCATAGCATGTTTCCAATTTGGGTCCGCGAGAGCGTCTTTGGGGTTCGATGGGATTGGAGAAAGCGTGGTGGTGGATAGATTAAATGGGATTTTTGGTTTAAAGATGCCGGACATGCTTCGTGTGTGTATAGAGCGGGTTGGTATTGGAGGAGATGTAGGTGGAGATTGATCAGTATCGGAAGAGGTAGGTGAAGTTTGTGTACTAGTTTATTGAATAGAAGATTGGTTAGAAGATGGGTCCGGTGGTGTAGGTGATGAGTTTGGGCTGACAGAAGATGGGCTCGATGGTGAAGGGTTGCGATTAATAGGTGGGTCGTGAGAAGTATTGTGGTTAGAGGAAGACTGATGAATAGGTGGGATGATAGGAGTATTAGATGGAGTAGATGAGATAGTTGTATTATATGAAATAGGAAACGAATCATCAGTGAAGAGTTTGTAGGAGTCACTAAGTTGAGGATTGGACTTTGAGAATGGAAAGGTAAGCTCATCGAATATTACGTGTCCGGAGATTATTATTTTGTGAGTAGTTAAATCGTAACATTTATATACGCGGTGATTAGGGGGATAACCTAAGAAAACACAAGGTGTTGAGCGAGATTCAAGTTTATGTATTTTAGTTGACGGGAAAAGTGGATAGCAAAGATAACCAAAAACGCGAAGATGGTTATAGGAGGGTGATAATGCTAAAAACGAACATATATTTCATAGCATTATCCCTCAAGAAAGACAAGCTTTTAGTTGCAATTGTTCTATTTACAAGTGATATTCGTTTAAATAATAAAAGGTGAAGACAAAAGACAGATTCGACGAATTGAAGACGCAAACGACCAAAAAGCTCAAAAGTACAAAGTACAATCAAAGTGGTTCAAATTATTGATGAGAAACGTTTAAAAGTTACAAGAGAACGAGCTGCAAAACGCAAAGTACAAGATATTAAATAGTACGCAAGGACGTTCGAAAATCCGGAACTGGGACCAGAGTCAACTCTCAACGCTCGACGCAACGGACTAAAAATTACAAGTCAACTATGCACATAAATATAATATAATATATAAATAATTCTTAAAATTATATATATATATTATATTATATATTAAAAACCGTCGGTAAACTAGAAGACAAACGATTGTGAGCTGGATTCCCAGGCCATGCGATCGCATGGCCAGAAGGCACAAATGCCATGCGATCGCATGGAGCAAAAAGGTTGGCCACATCTATAAATTTCGCAGTTTTCAGCCGATTTATGCACATCTTTTTCTACTCTCTATCTCTCACAATATATATATATATATATATATATATATATATATATATATATATATATATATATATATATATATTATAATTATATATTATAATTATAATTATAATTTTAATTTAAGATTAATAATAATAAGGGTATATTAGCGAATGTTGTAAGTGTGTAAGTCGAAATTCTGTCCATGTAACGCTACGCTATTATTAATCATTGTAAGTTATGTTCAACCTTTTTAAATTAATGTCTCGTAGCTAAGTTATTATTATTCTTATTTAAATTGAAGTAATCGTGATGTTGGGCTAAATATTAAAGACGGAGTAATTGGGCTTTGTACCATAATTGGAGTTTGGACAAAAGAACGACACTTATGGAAATTAGACTATGGGCTATTAATGGGCTTTATATTTTTTTAATTGAATGATAGTTCGTTAATTTAATATAAAGATTTACAATTGGACGTACCTATAAATAACCACATACACTCGATCGGACACGATGGGCGGGATATTTATAAGTACTAATAATCGTTCATTTAACCGGACACGGGAATGGATTAATAGTCAATGGACTTATTAAAATAGGGGTGAATTACATACAAGGAAAATTGGTGTAATTATAGTTTAAGTCTCCAATTAGTTGGAATATTTGACTTCGGATATAAGGATAATTTGACGAGGACACTCGCACTTTATATTTATGACTGATGGACTGTTATGGACAAAAACTAGATGGACATATTGAATAATCCAGGACAAAGGACAATTAACCCATGGTAATAAACTAAAATCAACACGTCAAACATCATGATTACGGAAGTTTAAATAAGCATAATTCCTTTATTTCATATTTCATCGCACTTTTATTTACTGTCATTTTATTTAATTGCACTTTTAATTATCGTACTTTTTAATTATCGCAATTTTATTTATTGTCATTTTATTTATCGCACTTTAATTATTGTCATTTACTTTACGCTTTAAATTAAGTTTTATTCTTAATATTTTACATTAGGTTTTAACTGCGACTAAAGTTTTAAAATCGACAAACCGGTCATTAAACGGTAAAATCCCCCTTTTATAATAATACTACTACTTATATTTATATATATATTTATATACAAATTTAGTTTTAAAAATATAGCGTTAAACTTGGCTAGATCCCTGTGGAACGAACCGGGCTTACTAAAAACTACACTACTGTACAATTAGGTACACTGCCTATAAGTGTTGTAGCAAGGTTTAGGTATATCCACTCTATAAATAAATAAATAACTTGTGTAAAATTGTATCGTATTTAATAGTATTTCGTAGTAAAAATATAACTATTTCGTATACACCTCTACACACATCAAGTATTTTTGGCGCCGCTGCCGGGGAACTGCTTAAACGCCGGAAGCGAAACGCTATAAAAAAAAGATTTTTAATAAGTTTTAATTTCTTTCTGTAAAAATACGTCTTAAATATTAAAAATACAAAAATATAAAAATAAAAACCAAAAGATATATATTTTTAAGAGTTGTTCAAAATATAAAAAAAATTAAAAAGTTGGTATTTTCTTTTAGTTACAAAAACTAATAGGTAGTTTTTTTTTAAAATTAAGTATTTATTTATTTTATATAAATACTTTATATAAATATAAAAAAAAAATATAAATATATAATGTACTCGGCCCGACACTGTAGCAGCCCATAATCTGGCCTGGAACCCTAACCATGCGACCGCATGGAATTATAACTCCAAACTCATGCGATCGCTTGACTGGAATTGACAGCCCAGGTACCTGGTACGACCAGAATTAGGGTTAGTTTAATAATAATTATTATTATTAATTAGTTTAGGGTTTACTTAAATATTAATTAGTTAAGTTTTAATTAAATTTTGTATTTTTTAGTTATAATTAGTTTTATTAATTATAAACCTAATACTTTTTATAAAAATTATATTTTTATAAAAATTATATTTTTATAACTTTATTTTTATTTTTATATTTTCGTATCTTTTTGGTCGTTTAATCATAATTTGTATATTTATCGTTCGTAACTAGTTTTAATACTTAGTATTTTGCCGTAGTTTATTTATATTTATATTTAGGCTTTGTCGTAAAATCTCTTAAGTGCTTTTTCTTTAGACTAAAATTTAGGCGCTTTAGAATTTTACGACGTCGCTTATAGCCTTAATATTTTAATATATTTTAGTACTTTTTAAGTTATTGCCATTTTGGATATAGAATTTCTTTAAGCTTTAATACTTTTAGACGCAACTTTTAATTCTTAGTTTTTAGACTTTTAAGTTTCGAAGCACTACGTTCTTTTTATTATTTTTCGACCTTTTATTTTTCGACATTTTTCGACGCACTCTTTTTCTTTCTTATTTCTCGACGCTCTAGTTTTTAGGACATAGAATTTTCTATTTCTTCTCTAAAATTTCTTTAAATTTCGACAAAAAATTATTTTAAGTGGTTAAATTAATAGACATCCAAAATTTTCTGGTTCGTAGTAATAGTTGGATTTGTTAGTGGCGAGCTGTGGGCTTCCAATTTAAAGGGTCCTGGCTACCTGCTGCATCTATTGGCTATTCGAAACGTGGGCAAAATCAGAAAAGTCTATTAATTTGATAACTTATATAATTTTTATTTTTATAACTAATAGGATATTCAGTGAATGCACCGAGCAAAACGTTCACCACCTTTTATACGTTCACCACCTATAACTCGATCAAGACATCTAGCCAACATTGTCGCCGTTGATTTTTCTTTAGAATCGTCATCCAGTCGACCAAGTACTCCAATTCAAATTTCTGATAATCCATTTTTTGAACCCGACTTCACAATTGAGAACCCGGAGGATATTCAGGGACAATTCAGAGATCCTGAACCACTAATCTTTCCTCCTGAACCACAAATTACTCATCCAGAGATTGTCGAGGAACAGACCATTAAATCAGAATCCTCTAGTGATTCAGATTCAACAAATTCAATCATGGAAAATCTGGAACCTCTAAGTATGGAAGACCGAATGAGAGCTAAACGCACTGGACAAGGTCACGCAATTACTCAACCAGACATTAATGCGCCAGATTATGAAATCAAAGGACAAATCCTACACATGGTAACTAATCAATGCCAATTTAGTGGTGCGCCGAAGGAAGATCCAAACGAACATCTTCGTACCTTTAATAGGATCTGTACTTTATTTAAAATAAGAGAAGTTGAGGATGAACAGATCTATCTCATGTTATTTCCCTGGACTTTAAAGGGAGAAGCCAAAGATTGGTTAGAATAGTTACCTGAAGGGGCGATTGATACATGGGACGTCTTAGTTGAAAAATTTCTTAAACAATTCTTTCCGGCATCTAATGTAACATCCCGCGTTTTTCCGTTAAATTTATTTTAACACCGTCTTTTTTTTTAGATAATATCTTTCATTATCTAAATTTGTATCTTTCGTTAACTAACGTTCGTGATATTTCCATTATTCGATTATAACATCTCCCGTATATTCTAGCATTTTTAAAATATTCGTTCAGTTGATTCACGCACTCGCTTTCAAACTCGAGGGACCGAAGTTGCCAAGGGGCCAAACTAGTTGACTAGGTCAACTAGTCAACCCACCTTTCTCATCCATTCATTTCATTCATCTCCCACCTCCTCTTTCTCTCTTCTCTACTTCCATTTTTGGAACTTAAACACCCAACTCACAAAATCATTATCTAAATCCGGATCAAGAGGCAAACATCAAAACAAATTATATTTTCGTGATCCTCTCTTCATCCTCTACATTTTGGTACCAATTTCATCACATTTGGGTAACATTTCTAAAACACTAGATTTCTCTAAATTCGTTTTATATACTTGAAATGGTGTTAGTTAGTGTCTATGGCTCGAGTATAACATGAATATATGTTTTGTTTGCTCGATTTGTTGTTTTGGAGTAACTAGCATGAACTTGAAAATGGGTGTGCTTAATCTTTGATTTTGGATGAGTTAATGTTGTTAAATTGTTAAAGTTCATGTTTTAATTGTGTTACTAGTATCACTAGCTTCGTTTTGATGCGTAGGTTGATTAAGAAAACTTCAAACACATGATTATTGATTTTTGTGAATTTTGGTTAGGTTTGATAGACTTAAAACAAACTTTCGATGTTTTGAATGCCATGAAATGTTATTAGTAAGTGTTTAGTTGTAATGTATATTTCATTACCTTCAAAACGGCATATCATATGTGTGAATTGGATTCCCGAATCTTTAAATGCAATTTGTGAACTTGAAACTTTGAAAATAAACCTTTAATGATCACTTGACGAGATTTCGGTTATTGCAATTAATGTTTTTGCTTGATGAAAAGTGGTTAGTTGTGTTCCTCGTCAAAATACCTTTCCGACGATATAAGATACGTGTTCTAAGTGCTTACGGTTTGTGTTTTGTGCTAAATTGAAGTTTGGTTGAGACTTGAACTTTTGAAACAGACCAGGCACCAGGCCATGCCTATTGGCGCGGCGCGACACCAGGGGCCGCAGCGCAGCATTTGCCGTGTTTGGCTTCTGACCTACTTTGTCAAATTTTGAAAAATGTTTGCTATGCTACGCACCTCCGATTCACATGTAACTTGTTCTAACATGCTTATATATGATTAAAAACCTCAGAAAAATAGTTCGGGACCCGACCAGAACGTGTTGACTTTTTCGTTGACTTTGACTTGACCGAGTTTGACTTTTAGTCAAACTTAACCAAACACTTATGCAATCGTTCAAATCTTATTTTATACTTGATTCTTGCATGAAACTTGACAACGTGATTCACATGCTATATTTAATCGAGTCGTAACGAGCCATAGGACTAATTGAGCACATTTCCTCCGACCTTGTGACGTAACCGGTTAATTGATACAACTTACTTGTTTAGATCAAGGCTAAGCAACTTTCATGCACACGTTTACTTTGTGAAGTACATTTATACTCATGCACTCCAGGTGAGATCATAGTCCCACCTTTTCAACAACTTTTATACTTTTAAATAGTGGGCTGAGAAACATATACTTTGTTACGTCTTGTACTACTTACATTTATGTTTTGAACACAAGTCCGATGAAACAAACATTCTACAGCGAGTTTAGAACAAAATCCTCAATTCGATTATCATTAGTTACACTTGTCGGGTGTAAGCGAGAACTTATGTTGTATGGATCCATATGGGTTTGACAAACCCTCATTCAAACGGTTCGCTACCGTTTACGAATGAAATATATTTTCGAGAAACAGTGTATGTTCTAACACTATTGTGATGGGGTTCTATGGAAGGAATGTTAAGCATTGATAATTGGGTGCTCGCGAACAAACTTTTGGAATGCAACATTTGGATGATCAATTTTATGGAAATACTAAATCTTGTGATTCAAAAATAACGTTTATTACTACATCTATGATTTCACCAACGTTTTTCGTTAACAGTTTTCTATATGTTTCTCAGTTCATACATGGCTATTTGATACATGCTTCCGCGTACACTTTGATTACTTGCTTGGGGTCAAGCATACATGCATACACTAGTGATAGCATCTTTGGATTCAAACTTTAAGCATACATACTTACGCTATTTATAGCAACCGTGACTTTCAGCTTATATTATGTCGCAAGTTTATTTCATTTATACATTATACTTTTGTAAACTTAAACTTGTTGTCTAACCGTTTGGTAAACTAAACTTTGCAAGTCTTGTACTTTTCAAATGAATGCGACATAATTTTGGTCAAACGAGTCTCATATAGGGACTACGATCACGTTACGGGACCTAAGTTAGCGGCGCCGTCAATGACGATTTTGTCGGGTCGCTACTTCTAAAGCCGTAAGACTTCAAGGAGAAATTGTTACGTTCACACAAAAACTAAATGAAACTTTATATGAGGCATGGACAAGATTTGAAAAGTTGTTAAGAGGATGTCCGCAACATGGTTTAGACACTTATCAAATAGTACAAATATTCTACCAAGGATGCGACATCACTACAAGAAAAGACATCGATATAGCAGCTGGTGGTTCCATTATGAAGAAAACCGCAACTGAAGCTTACAAAATTATTGATAACACTGCTTCCCACTCACATGAGTGACACCAAGAAAAAGATATCGTTAGATCATCTAAAGCGGCTAGAGTCGATTCTAGCCATGACTTTGATTCCATTTCCACAAAGATAGATGTTGTCGAGAGACGAATGGAAAAGATAACTAAAGATATTCACTCAATACGAATTAGTTGTGAGCAGTGTGGAGGACCGCATTTGACAAAAGATTGTCTCAGTATTGAACAAACAATGGAACAAAGAGAGAATGTTTCATACATGAACCAAAGACCTGAAAATAATTATCAGAATAATTATCAACCACCAAGACCAATCTACAATCAAAACCAGAATTATAACCTAAATGTTCCATACAACAACCAACAAGGTCGTAGCAATCAACAAGTATCCAATAATACTTACAATCAGCAAAGACCTATTTTTCCAAATAAACTACCACAAACCGATGATAAAAAAGCCAAATTTAGAAGATATGATGTCGAAGCTAGTTGAATCTCAAACGCAGTTTTTCACATCTCAGAAACAAACCAATGAACAAAATGCTCAAGCATTTAGAAATCAACAAGCTTCTATTCAAAACCTGGAACAAGAAGTGAGCAACCTAGCAAGGTTGATAGGTGAAAGAAAACCTGGAAGTCTACCTAGTGATACAAATGCTAACCCCCGGAATGAAACAGCTAAAGCCATTACCACGAGAAGTGGTATTACACTTAAACCACCTGAAATACCTGTAATTTCTGATGACTCTATTCCTACTCCACAAGAACCACAACCTGAGCAAGAAAAGGAAACAGAACTGGTAGTTGAAAAAGTTAATGAAGATAACACAGTTAAGGCTAAACTTTATGTTAAACCATATCAACCACCACTTCCTTACCCAAGTAAAATGAGAAAAGAAAGACTTGAAGCCGAGCAATCCAAATTCTTGGATATGTTTAAACAAATAAATGTAAATCTTCCTTTCATTGATGTGATTTCAGGAATGCCAAGATATGTTAAATTCTTGAAAGATCTAATCACAAATAGAAAGAAAATGGAAGAACTCTCGGCTGTTACTATGAATGCTAATTGTTCTGCAGTGCTGTTGAATAAGATACCAGAAAAATTATCAGATCCAGGAAGTTTCATAATTCCATGTTTTCTGGGTAGTCTTAGTTCAATAGAAGCATTGGCAGATTTAGGTGCTAGTATAAATTTAATACCGTATTCATTATACGCTAAACTAGACCTTGGAGAATTAAAACCAACACGAATAAGCATACAACTAGCAGATCGATCAGTAAAATATCCTAGAGGGATAATGTAGAACATGCTAGTTAAAGTTGGTACTTTAGTATTTCCGGTAGATTTTGTAATTTTGGACATGGAAGAAGATTCTCGAGTTCCTTTCATATTAGGAAGACCATTCTTAAACACGGCTAAAGCAATAATAGACGTGTTCGGTAAGAAATTGACCCTAAGTATAGAGGACGAGAGTGTTACCTTTTCTGTGGATAGAGCCATGAAACAACCGCAATCTGCAGATGATACATGTTATTACATTCAAACTATAGATTCACATGCAGAATTGTTAGAAGAATTTACAGAATTACAAGGAACAGGAGAATGTTCTTTAGGAGAAGGAATTGAACCAATTAATGAAGCTGAAATGTTAGCTACACTCATGGCTAATGGATATGAACCAACAACAAAAGAAATTCAAATGTTAAAAGAGGAAACTGATATCGATATAAATCATCGATAGAAGAACCACTGACATTAGAGTTAAAGCCACTTCCAAACCATTTGGAATGCGCTTATTTACATGGTGAATCTGAATTACCTATAATAATATCGTCTTCTCTTACTGAAAATGAAAAATCTCAACTCATTTCTGTGCTAAAAGCTCATAAACCAGCTATTGCATGGAAGATTCATGACATTAAAAGCATAAGTCCTTCGTATTGCACACATAAAATCCTTATGGAAGAAGGTCATAAAACGTATGTGCAACGCCAACGAAGACTAAATCCTAATATGCAAGATGTTGTTAAGAAAGAAATTATTAAACTGCTAGATGCAGGTTTAATTTATCCAATCTCTGATAGTCCATGGGTAAGCCCAGTTCAATGCGTACCTAAGAAGGGTGGCAAGACTGTCATCACAAATGAGAAAAATGAGCTTATTCCTACTAGGACTGTAACAGGATGGCGTGTTTGTATTGATTATAGAAAATTAAATGACGCCACCAGAAAAGATCACTTTCCCTTACCTTTCATTGATCAAATGTTGGAAAGGTTAGCTGGAAATAGTTATTATTGTTTTCTTGATGGTTTTTCCGGATATTTTCAAATCCCAATAGCACCCGAGGACCAAGAGAAAACCACTTTCACGTGCCCTTATGGTACTTTTGCTTACAAAAACATGCCATTTGGACTTTGCAACGCCCCTGCAACCTTTCAAAGGTGCATGATGGCGATTTTTCACGACATGATAGAAGAATGCATGGAAGTTTTCATGGATGACTTTTCAGTCTTCGGTGATACATTTGAAACGTGTCTAGTTAATCTTGAACGAATGCTTATTAGATGCGAACAATCAAATCTAGTACTTAATTGGGAGAAATGCCATTTCATGGTTAGAGAAGGCATCGTTCTTGATCATAATGTAACAACCTAACCCAATATACAATCGAACACGTGTAATAAATTTTTTTTAAGAAGAGTGCGCCACGCGCATCACCTCAGGGTGCGCGGCGCGCACAGGCCCACATTCAGTTCTGACCGGTTTTGTAAATTTTCAATTAAAGATCTCACACTTCCCGACATATTTAGACGAAACGCTTTTCACAACATGTTATAATGGTTAAAACTCACACGATTCAATAATAAAATGAGTTTTACAAAACGGGGCCCACATCGGCCATTTTACGAGTTTCATACAAAAGTTCGAGTTTCGACCACACTAGTTTAAATTCCAAATGACACTATAAGCATGGTGTTTGGGGTTAAACTACCCATATCTCGGTCAAACTCCAAAAGCTATCACATCCCAAAAGCGTCCCCTAAACAACAAGCGGGATCTCTAATCCAATTGAAAGCCCTTACCCTTGTCAACGCCGGAGCCTATAAAAAAAGATAAACAACGAGAGGGTAAGCAAAGCTTAGTGAATGCAATAATTATACCCATATATATATATATATATATATATATATATATATATATATATATATATATATATATATATATATATATAATATACCTACTTGCAATCACTTACACATATACCGCATACACGCTAGCAATACAATTAGCATACCATCTCAAGTACAAAGCTAATAATCTCCAACAAATCGCTACTAGCGTAATCAATAACATATAATCGACATAATATAATATGCTACAAAACAAATACACAACCATGCTTAACCATTCTCGCGTCATGGTGCTACCGGCTCTTTGGTTCACACCATACGCATTTGTCATGATGCTACCGGCTCTTTGGTTCACATCACAACTCGAGTCATACTCACGCTAGAGTGCTACCAGCTCTTTGGTTCACACTCTAACAACGCTAAGGTGCTACCGGCTCTTTGGTTCACACCCTAACAAATCGTGCTATAGCGCTACCGGCGCTTTGGTTCACACTATAACACACGTACTATGACGCTACCGGCTCTTTGGTTCACATCATAGCACGCTCGCACATACTATGGCACTACCGGCTCTTTGGTTCATACCATAGCATACAAATAAATACATTACATACATATGCATATAATCATTCCACTCACCTTAACGATTTGGTGATGATTTATACCTCCACAAGCTTCAAAGCAAGGTACCTAATATAATAAGTACTCGATCAACAAACAAACTTATTGGACTAAATACCAACACTTCACTCAAGTGCATTTAATGACTTAAATGCATTAAATGCCCCGTTTTCACCAAAACCGCCCTTAAGGGTCAAGACCATCATTAATCACTCAAAAGCTAGTGATCAAGGTCCAACAACACAAACTATTACACAATTAAGGTATTTCATACCCATAATTCCCAACTAGGTCAATCATTAGCCCTTTGACTAATTTAAAGTCAACACACCCATTTCGGGTCATCCACTAACCCATCTAACACCCATTTACTAATTTACTAGGTGTGCTAGTGATTAACTAACCAATTAGGACTCATAAACATCAATTAACATTTTGAAACCCTAGGTTAGTCGCCATTGAGTCTTCATGACTCCATCTTACCCAAGAACACCCAAAATCATAAAATATGGGTTTTATGTTCATCACTATCCCAAACCCTAACCCTTACATAAAATAAAAGTAAGGAAATTAAAGTTAGAACATACCACTACAACCAAAACGTAGCTAGAGAAGAGATGAACAACTTTATAACTTGAGCTAAGACTCAAAACTAGCTCCTTCTTCCTTTGCTTGAGCTTTCTCACACAAGAATCTCACTCTCTCTCTCTCTAAAATTAAAGTGAAGAAGATAAGGTTGTTGAAAATGGAGTGAATGCTACTCCACAAACTGACCTACTGGCCTTTAACTCGTCCATAGGAGAAATTACCAAAATACCCATCAAAATATCTGAATAAAAGAGCTGAATTCGGCTACAGTAGAGAGTGCGCCACGCGCACTCTTAGGTGTGTGCTGAGCGCACTAAGCCCAGCTCAGCTTCTGACTTCTGTTCAACTGCACAATCATTCCCACACTTTATGTACTCTATTTACTCTGCTGTACAATGAAGATTAGGGTCTTACAACTCTCCCCCACTTGAATCGGAGCGCATCCTCGCGATCCAAGCCGCATGACAAGAGGGATGATAAACTAACACAAACTCTTCAGGCTCTCAAGTAAACTCGGAACCTATACTACGACGAAATTGAACTTTATAAGTTCTCACTTCTTTATTTCTCAACCTTTTGACCTTCTCATCGAGTATGGCAATCGGCTCCTCAATATATTCTAATTTATTGTTTAGCTCAATCTCGTCTAACGGCACCCAATAAGAATCATCCGCAAGACACTTACGGAGATGGGAAACATGAAATGTATTATGGATCCCCGTAAGCTCTTTAGGTAATTCCAATCGATACGCAACTTCACCAACACGAGCTAAAACCTTAAATGGCCCAATAAACCGAGGAGCTAATTTTCCCCGTTTTCTAAACCGAATAATGCCTTTCCATGGTGAAACCTTAAGCATCACCATGTCACCTTCTTGAAAATTCAATCATTCTTCTACGCTTGTCGGCATACGACTTTTGTCTATCTTGCGCCTTTTTCAAATGATCCCGAATCATATCAATCTTGCTATTCGTTTCTAAGACCAAATCGGTACTCCCGATTTCTTTTTGACCAATTTCACCCCAACAAGTCGGATTTTGACACCTCCGCCCATAAAGCATCTCGTAAGGTGGCATCCCGATGCTAGTATGATGACTATTATTGTACGAGAATTCCACCAAAGGCAAGTGCTCATCCCAACTACCACCGAAATCAATAATACAAGCCCGTAACATATCCTCCAAAGTTTGATTCGTACATTCGTTTTGACCGTCCATTTGAGGATGATACGCCGTGCTCAATTTCAATTGTGTACCCACATCTTCATGAAACTTTTCCCAAAATCGAGATGTGAAACGGGTATCTCGATCCGAAATAATAGATATAGGAACCTCGTGTCTCGCTATCACCTCCTTGATAAACAACTTAGCCAAAGTCTCCAATGATATCGCTTCCCCAATGGGAAGAAATAAAGCACTTTTTGTCAATCGGTCAATCAAATTGGGTTCTCGCCGTCTTTGGTAACTTTGTGATAAAATCCATGGTAATGTGCTCCCATTTCCACTTCGGGATTTCTAACGGTTGTAACTTACCATACGGCTTTTGGTGCTCGGCTTTAACTTGCAAGCACGTGACGCATTGCTCAACATACTTTACAACATCATGTTTCATGCCCGGCCACCAATACTCTTTTCTTAAATCAAGATACATTTTTATCGCGCCCGGATGAATGGAATACTTTGACTTATGTGCTTCATCAAGTAGCACTTGTCGATAATCACCCATCTTAGGCACCCACACCCTTCCTTGAAAAGACAACAAACCACGCGAACCCATAGTAATGAATTCCAATTGCCCCACAATTAGTTCCGCATGCTTGTTGTGAACGTAAGCCTCTATTTGAATCACACTGTAAAGACCCGAACTAATCCTCCCGGACGAATTCTTCAACAGTTGGTCCCATTGCGATGATCGACTCCAAGTAAGGTCCTTAATATGAGCTATTGCACAGCGGAAGACTTAATTCGTACCTGAGAATAACATGCTTTAAAAAGTCAACATAAAGTTGGTGAGATATATAGGTTTGATGCTAGCAGTGTTATAACTATGGACCATAAGATTTCATATATAAACATTTTAATAAAAATATTCTAAGTGGTTGAGCACTTGGTAACCATACTTAACATTTAATCACGTCGCATATTCCCTTTATTATGAAATCTTACTACACCGTACCAAGGTGTAGTCACGAAACGAAGTACTGTGCAACCGTTGAATACTGGTCGTCCAGTCCGGTTGGGGTTGTCAGGCCCGATAGATCTATCAACAGGATTCGCGTTTACAATACCGCTGTAAATAACAGTTACCAAGCTACAGGGAAGTATGCCAGTGGTACAACTCAACGTAGAATATATTTTTCAGTTACTTGTGTCCATAACGTAAAACATAAAATACATGTATTCTCATCCCGAAATATTTAGAGTTTAAAAGTGGGACTATATACTCACCATATTGTATTTTGTAGTAAAAATACATATAACATCATTGAACACTGCAGGGTTGGCCTCGGATTCACGAACCTATATTATTTGTAACTATATTAACACATATAATAACCGAACAAGTTTATATATTATTATTAGTGGTATAACTGTTATACCTAATAATTTATAGGCTTCGTTAAATATAAATATATATATATATTATTTAGATATATAGTTAGTATCAAAAATATTAATATAGTCTTGAAAAGTATAAATATAAATAATTTTTGTTGTAATAATAATAATAATGAAAATGATAATTTTAGTAATATTAGTAATAATAAAATGATAGTTTTTAAAAAAAATAATTTTTACTAATCAAGATAATTTTAGAAATAATGATATTTTTAATAATAATAAGATTACTAACAATAGTATTAATAGTCACAATTATCGTCATGTTTAAATTGTATCTTAAAATTATAAGCTTAACAGTTCTAATTTATAATTATAATCTTTATCGTACATGTGTTAATATAATTATAACTTTCCTCATAAATCTAACCATATCATCTTTTATTACTTTTAAGAAATGGTTAAGTCTAAATCAATAACATAATAATAATAATAATAATAATAATAGTAATAATAATAATAATCATAATCATAATCATATTAAAAAGAAAAAGAAACTACCTCAATCTAATGAGCTTTAAAAATAAATGGACGTCAACGCCCAGGTTCGAACTCCCGACCTCTCAGATAACCGCTAACACATCAAACCAGCTACGCTGGCTTGTCTTTCTGTTTTTATACTCGATAATATAGTTTATAACCCGTTTCTATTTTCTTTAATTTTCTTCTTCTTCTTCCCACAGAACCATCGACCCAAACCCTTTTCAAATATTCACCACATCGATTAAGACTTAACATCCAGTATATAAATACTCGTTTGTGACCAATTGGGTTTTTAAAAAAAAAAAAAAAAAAAAAAAAAAAAAAATATAAAAGGGACGAATCCCTGTTGCTGCTGCCGTCGCAAATTTTAATAAAAAAAAATTTGATTTTCAGTTTTTGAATATGTTTTATACAACGATTATAACACGAAGTATGTTTCAAATGATTCATAGAAGCTGTACAACTCATTAATTTCAACGAAAACAATACCTGTAATCTCAATTTGATCTTAGAACACTAGTTTGACTTTCTTTGAATAAATGTTTGACTCGAAAATTCATCCTTGATTTTGTGAATTAGAGTTTGAAAAGTTGCAGATAGTTTGAGAAGAAGATTTAAAACATGACTGCATTATTAGATTTCAAAAATCGATTCTGTTTCTAAGCTTTTGATATTATGAACCAAGACAGAGGTATCGAGTTTATTTATAAAATAAGATCTGTTTAATTTCCCTTAAAATTTGCAGTAGCTAGCTTAATATGTAATTGAGTGTTGATGATAGAAATCGACTGGTTTACATCATATTTGAGAACCGATCGGTTATGAGGGAAAAGAAAAAAAAAGACTCAGACATGTTTTCACGAGAAGCCAGAAAGGGGAAGAAAAGATGAATAAAAACAAAGAAAATTTTGATCAGATAGTGATACAGATATATGGGCCGAGATTTGAGCTGTCTCCTTATATAGAAATTTTATATTTTTTTTTTTTAAATAAATTAATAATTAATGTTAATGTTCATAATTCATAATATCATTTATAAGTTAATAATATTATCAATACTAATAATACAATAATCTATTACTAAAGTTAACATATAAATAATATTAATACAGAGAATAATAAATCTTAATGTTAACATTCATCGTAATATAATAATGGAAGTAATAATAATAATATATAATAATTTTGTTTAAACTGATAATCAAATTTATATATTATTATTTATATCACATTGATAATATATTCTATGATAATATATTTTGTATATTTATTATATATTTAAATATATATTCTTTTTAATAATAACTTATTTTTTTATGTATTACTTTAAATATTCAATTCAGTTCAAATAATTATCTTGAATTTTTATTATCTTTATTTATTATTCATACTATTAGTTACATTTATATTTATTTATATAACTATATACACATACATATTTGCTTACAACAATTGTTCGTGAATCGTCAGGCATGGTCAAAGGGTATTTAAAAATATGAACATAGTTCCAAAGTTTTCGAGACTCAAAATTACAGTTTTTGCTTATCGTGTCGGAGACATATAGAAGATAAGGTTTAAATTTGGTCGGAAATTTCCGGGTCGTTACAGTACCCACCCGTTAAAGAAATTTCGTCCCCGAAATTTGTTAGAGGTCGTTATGGATAACAATAGGAATGCTTTCATGACGAATATGAGGTGATAACGGAGTTTTATCATTATTGATAGATATAGATAAAACATTTCGATTATGTGAAGCGTACTAGCGAAGCTATCACAAAAGAGAGTGAAATGAGTAAATATAGAATTGTTGTAACCGATGACGTGATTATGATCGATTTCCGGAATTTAAGGGTTTTGAGGAAAATCTTATGTAATAAGATTTAGTTTTGCGGCGATCAGGATCTTCTTTGATTTAACGCAGCAATCTGTTTTGATTTCTTTGTCGAACATCTCACTATAAATTTACCTCCTTCTTTTCCTTACTGCCCACACCTTCTATTCTTTCTCTTTAGTTTCTACTTTAAGACATTCACTAAAAATGCTCCATCCCATTCTAATCCTTGTTATATTTTTAACTTTCATATCTTTCATTCTTCTTTTTCATCTATCACCAGAAGAATCTATTTTCTTTTATCCTTTCCTTGGAATTATAATGTCTTTAATTCTCCCGTGCCTTTACGTTGCCATACGTATTGATATGCACGGTTTGTAGTTTCAAGGTTGTGGTTAGGTTTTATATCTTCCCGTCCTCGAACCAAGCGAATAATGATCCGAATTTCGTAGGTATGAGATTCAGAATGAACATAGATATTGCTCTTAGAAAGAAATGGTAATGGTATGATTTTGATTAGTAAAAATTATCAGAATATTTTGGGAAATTAGAACTATCAGGGTGATACGTTCTAATATGTTTGAAGATTGTATAGAATGTAAGAGCCGCGTAACATGGCACATGAGGATGGTACTGTGAATCATCACATTTCATTAAAAACTTATCATAACTTAATGTAATATAATGAAGTTGATCAAGTTTCATTATATTATACTAATTTATGCATCAGTTCTCAACACTGCTTCAGAACATTCTTATTTTAACCTGAAGGTTTCAGAATTTAGAAACTAACACAGTTTCTTTTACGTTGTAACGTAGATATTACGGAGGAATGAATGATTTCAAATAAGGATAGCTTCGAAAACATCTTCAGAAATATTGAGGATATTTATAATGAATGATATGATAATGTTTTAGAATTTCTAATGTCGAAGGATGATGATGAAGATTGACCCGTAAGGGTTTAGATTCGGAAGCAAGGTGTTTGCTATGGAATTGTCATGATTCTTTTATGTACAAGTTTAGTCCTTGTAATTTGTTCAGAGTCTCCTTCACGATTTGCTCAATCCGGTTTTCAGTACCAAATTTTCTATCGAGCATTCCTAACACTTCCTCTTTTTATCATCAAGTTTTGGTCATTATGACTGTCTTACAACATGTTGCTTCGTCGGTATTTCAAGAACTACTTCATAGTTCAAGACGTTCTTCAGAAACTTCACATTCGGGGTATGAAGTTCTTAGAGATAATATCATAAGTATAGATGAAGAAATTCTAATACGACTTGCGGATTCCGTCCTAGGAATGTCAAGCTGCTGGTACATCTGCTGATAACGTTGTGAATTATAAAAGATTCTTCGGTGGTAACGGCGAAAGAACAAGGTATAGATTTCGAGATTATAGTAGGAGTAGTCTTACTGAGAAGCCGAAGTGGAGCTGTGACAAAATTAGCTTCTTGAAAAGGAATTGTAGGGTTGTTTTGCTAATGAATGACGGAGGATTCAACACAGTATGTGTTAAACTTATGAATTTGGTTTCGAGAGTTTTTCGGCGTATAAATCTTTGCTTCGGTAGACGAGGCGCGGCGGTTTCGACTTCTCGATCGAAATGTTTTCAAGAATCATGAAAGGATTTGAATACGAATTGTAATCGTCAAGATACGAATGAGGTTTGAGATAAAATCAAGTGGCAAACTTGAAGAATTGTTTAGTTTCATATGTTATATTCTATATTTTAATTCATTTTACTTGTCCATAGTTAGCAGTCTGTTAGTTCGATTGTCCAATAATACAATAGTTAAATAATATATATATATTATAATATTCGATTTAAATAATACATATCGTGACCCGTGTACCGGTCTCGGTATTGATCACAACTCAAACTATATATATAGATGGGTCGATATGATAAATCGAAACCTTGTATACGTGTCCCGTTATATAAAGTGCGTAAAATAAATAAATGTATATCATGACCCATGCACCGGTGTTGTCTCAGAATTAATCCGACGTGTTGCGTACATGTGTCCCGACAGTAATACAGTGCGGAAATTAAAATTGCGGGAATGTAAATTGCGGAAATGTAAATTGCGAGAATATAAATTGCGATAAATTAAATGTTAATCAGTTAGCTGGGAACAGTTAGCCGGAACAGTTAGCGTGAAATCCTTAATAGATTTTCAATTAGTTAAATCGTGTGTTTCTAACAATTTTAATATATCCAATGTTTTCTTCATTATGCCACTTGTTGGATTCTGATAAGTCAAAATCCGAATATGAAATGAGAATGGTTATTCTGGGATGAGCGGATACGAATACCGGTGGTTGCGAGTAAAATAATAGATGACCGTTGAATCAGATTCAAAGAATGTACAGTGTACTTATTAATGTGAATTCTAAATATTCCTCGGGTGCTACCCACCCGTTAAAATATTTTCATCATTAACAGTTTGTACGAAAGAAATTTTTAATTACAATCTTTATGAAATATACTTGCGTATATATTTTCATCGGATGTAATCATGGATTTAATGAGTCAATAAGATATTAAACTCATTTGATTTACCATTAATACTAGATTACATAATCTCTAAAACTTTAGAAATTACATAATCGCCATGTCGAGCTAAGATAATCGATGTAGAATGATTCGTAGAACGATGATTATACTCGAGGTGCAGAATGAGATGGTGAGGCATGGATTGTTGAAACTTGGGTTATTGGTGGTACTGGTACCGTTGGTGCTGAAGCTGGTGATGTTACTGGTGTTGGTGATACTGCTGGTGCTTGCAAATTGTGTACCGTGCTCTCTAAAGTTAACACTCGAGCTCGGAGTTCTTTAACTTCTTCTACTAACCCTGGTTGGTTATCAGTGTGAGGTAAAGGTCGAATATCTTCTCTAGTTCCGTTAATGGTAGCCTCAAGACGAAAAATTCTTGCAAAAAGGGTATAAACGGTGTTGCGAACAGGTTCGCCGGTGAGCGGGTCGAGCACTCCGACGTTAGGTGGTAAGTTCGGCTCGTGATATGGAGTACCTTCTTCATTTCTCCATAGGGTAAGTATTTCGCGAACCCATCCCCACTTTCTAAAGAAATCACGATAGTTGATCGGTTGGTGCGCTCCCGTCACGCTATCTTCGGAGTCAGAAGAACTTGGTCGATTCGTAGAGGCCATCGTACACGATCACAGAAAAGATTTTTGGTATGAAAAGCTTAGTGACAGCAAATAATAGTTGGATCGTATTCTCAATGCATAATATGCATAGATATATATAGTACCAGGATCCCTTAAATTACGGAGAAATTTACGGAAGATATTAAGCAAAGTCTATCGTAATAGATACGCTAAGATATAAATTTGTCTATACACTATCTATGCAATAAAGGCAGTAAGGTATGTCTAGACTTAAGAATGGTAAGCAGGCAATTCCCTAAGGATGATAAGTAGATGATTTCCGACTAGAATTGATAAGCAAAACTTTTGACATGTAGACACGGTCAAAGTCCAGACTCATTAATGTATCCTAACAACTACTAGTCAGACACACTAATGCAAGACCTGGTTCGCTAAGACCAAAGCTCTGATACCAACTGTAAAGACCCGAACTAATCCTCCCGGACGAATTCTTCAACAGTTGGTCCCATTGCGATGATCGACTCCAAGTAAGGTCCTTAATATGAGCTATTGCACAGCGGAAGACTTAATTCGTACCTGAGAATAACATGCTTTAAAAAGTCAACATAAAGTTGGTGAGATATATAGGTTTGATGCTAGCAGTGTTATAACTATGGACCACAAGATTTCATATATAAACATTTTAATAAAAATATTCTAAGTGGTTGAGCACTTGGTAACCATACTTAACATTTAATCACGTCGCATATTCCCTTTATTATGAAATCTTACTACACCGTACCAAGGTGTAGTCACGAAACGAAGTACTGTGCAACCGTTGAATACTGGTCGTCCAGTCCGGTTGGGGTTGTCAGGCCCGATAGATCTATCAACAGGATTCGCGTTTACAATACCGCTGTAAATAACAGTTACCAAGCTACAGGGAAGTATGCCAGTGGTACAACTCAACGTAGAATATATTTTTCAGTTACTTGTGTCCATAACGTAAAACATAAAATACATGTATTCTCATCCCGAAATATTTAGAGTTTAAAAGTGGGACTATATACTCACCATATTGTATTTTGTAGTAAAAATACATATAACATCATTGAACACTGCAGGGTTGGCCTCGGATTCACGAACCTATATTATTTGTAACTATATTAACACATATAATAACCGAACAAGTTTATATATTATTATTAGTGGTATAACTGTTATACCTAATAATTTATAGGCTTCGTTAAATATAAATATATATATATATTATTTAGATATATAGTTAGTATCAAAAATATTAATATAGTCTTGAAAAGTATAAATATAAATAATTTTTGTTGTAATAATAATAATAATGAAAATGATAATTTTAGTAATATTAGTAATAATAAAATGATAGTTTTTAAAAAAAATAATTTTTACTAATCAAGATAATTTTAGAAATAATGATATTTTTAATAATAATAAGATTACTAACAATAGTATTAATAGTCACAATTATCGTCATGTTTAAATTGTATCTTAAAATTATAAGCTTAACAGTTCTAATTTATAATTATAATCTTTATCGTACATGTGTTAATATAATTATAACTTTCCTCATAAATCTAACCATATCATCTTTTATTACTTTTAAGAAATGGTTAAGTCTAAATCAATAACATAATAATAATAATAATAATAATAATAGTAATAATAATAATAATCATAATCATAATCATATTAAAAAGAAAAAGAAACTACCTCAATCTAATGAGCTTTAAAAATAAATGGACGTCAACGCCCAGGTTCGAACTCCCGACCTCTCAGATAACCGCTAACACATCAAACCAGCTACGCTGGCTTGTCTTTCTGTTTTTATACTCGATAATATAGTTTATAACCCGTTTCTATTTTCTTTAATTTTCTTCTTCTTCTTCCCACAGAACCATCGACCCAAACCCTTTTCAAATATTCACCACATCGATTAAGACTTAACATCCAGTATATAAATACTCGTTTGTGACCAATTGGGTTTTTAAAAAAAAAAAAAAAAAAAAAAAAAAAAAAATATAAAAGGGACGAATCCCTGTTGCTGCTGCCGTCGCAAATTTTAATAAAAAAAAATTTGATTTTCAGTTTTTGAATATGTTTTATACAACGATTATAACACGAAGTATGTTTCAAATGATTCATAGAAGCTGTACAACTCATTAATTTCAACGAAAACAATACCTGTAATCTCAATTTGATCTTAGAACACTAGTTTGACTTTCTTTGAATAAATGTTTGACTCGAAAATTCATCCTTGATTTTGTGAATTAGAGTTTGAAAAGTTGCAGATAGTTTGAGAAGAAGATTTAAAACATGACTGCATTATTAGATTTCAAAAATCGATTCTGTTTCTAAGCTTTTGATATTATGAACCAAGACAGAGGTATCGAGTTTATTTATAAAATAAGATCTGTTTAATTTCCCTTAAAATTTGCAGTAGCTAGCTTAATATGTAATTGAGTGTTGATGATAGAAATCGACTGGTTTACATCATATTTGAGAACCGATCGGTTATGAGGGAAAAGAAAAAAAAAGACTCAGACATGTTTTCACGAGAAGCCAGAAAGGGGAAGAAAAGATGAATAAAAACAAAGAAAATTTTGATCAGATAGTGATACAGATATATGGGCCGAGATTTGAGCTGTCTCCTTATATAGAAATTTTATATTTTTTTTTTTAAATAAATTAATAATTAATGTTAATGTTCATAATTCATAATATCATTTATAAGTTAATAATATTATCAATACTAATAATACAATAATCTATTACTAAAGTTAACATATAAATAATATTAATACAGAGAATAATAAATCTTAATGTTAACATTCATCGTAATATAATAATGGAAGTAATAATAATAATATATAATAATTTTGTTTAAACTGATAATCAAATTTATATATTATTATTTATATCACATTGATAATATATTCTATGATAATATATTTTGTATATTTATTATATATTTAAATATATATTCTTTTTAATAATAACTTATTTTTTTATGTATTACTTTAAATATTCAATTCAGTTCAAATAATTATCTTGAATTTTTATTATCTTTATTTATTATTCATACTATTAGTTACATTTATATTTATTTATATAACTATATACACATACATATTTGCTTACAACAATTGTTCGTGAATCGTCAGGCATGGTCAAAGGGTATTTAAAAATATGAACATAGTTCCAAAGTTTTCGAGACTCAAAATTACAGTTTTTGCTTATCGTGTCGGAGACATATAGAAGATAAGGTTTAAATTTGGTCGGAAATTTCCGGGTCGTTACACACACCAAGTTTTTCAAGAAAATCGTTAGTAATAATCATACGTAACAATCCTAATCGTAACGCCGGGTGGTGACTCTTTTGTGATGACCCGGGAATTTCCGACCAAATCTAAACTTAATCTTTATACAGTTTTGACACGATAAGCAAAGTCTGTAAAGTTGAGTCTCAAAACTTTGAACTGTTTTTATGAATTCGATTACCCTTTGACTATTCCCAAAGATTCACGAACAATTGTTAGTTACTAATTATGTATGTATATATATGTACATTGTAATATAAAAGATATAAATATTATGTGTTGAAATTTATAATATCTTTTACTATTATGAACTAATATGATATAGTAAATAGAGATATAATAATATAAAACATTATTAAAGTATTCATATTTACATATATAATATATAATATAACTAA
This sequence comes from Rutidosis leptorrhynchoides, assembly GCF_046630445.1. Taxonomy (NCBI): domain Eukaryota; kingdom Viridiplantae; phylum Streptophyta; class Magnoliopsida; order Asterales; family Asteraceae; genus Rutidosis; species Rutidosis leptorrhynchoides. The sequence continues at coordinate 115,862,948 of NC_092337.1, forward strand.
TATGTATAAGTTATCATATTATTATCAATATTACTATTATCATTAATAAAACTAATAAGATTATTATTATCATTATTAGTAATTAAATTTATTAAATTGCTAATAATAATATTATTATTTATCATCTATTAATATTAGACTTTTTATTAATAATATTAATAATGATATTAGTACTAGTGTTATTAATTACCTTAATATATTTACACTTACTAAATATCAAAATTAAAGAAAGTGATATACACATATATAAAAAGTTATATAAACACAGGTACATATAAATACATATACATATACAAAATAATATATTTATATATGTAAACGAGTAAACAAGTATAGATATACGTATAAAATTATCGAGATACATATAAATTAATATATATACAGATTAAAATATAAACAGATATAGATATATAAAATGTTAATTATCATCACCTTTATAATAATAATTTTAATTAATATATATTATCGTATTACTAATAGTTGTTATTATTAGAATTATTATTATTATTACTATTAAAATTAATTTTGAATATTAATGTTTGTAAAATTAATATTATTAGCTTTCCTTATATATATTTAATATACATATATACATATATATATAAACAGTCGATATAGTTTATACAAATACAGATATATTTTAAATACATATATATATATATATACAAATATTTAGACTAATTATATTATGTAGGTACATACATTTATATACCATATGTTATTTATTTATTTTTTTATGTGAATTCCTTGATATATTTTTTCTGTTTTGCCTGTGATTCAATTGTCAACCATGAACACTAGATAACAAATTGTTCACTGCTCAAAAAGTGGAAATTAATACCTAATATTCGTTAACTATCGAGAGTACTATAATTGTCACAGAGTATTACAGAAATTTAATTAATGTAAACCCATTTTTTTATTTTTCTCTCTGTTCTTGATCTTTTTATTCAAAACTGGATTTCGTTTCAAACTTCAAAATCTAGAAATGTAGAATTATTAGGAATCCTCCATATAATCTTTCTGCAAAACATCAAACCCCAATTCATTATATCGAACACGAATTTTCGAGTCAAAGTTTCGGGTCAAAAAGTCAACAGATTTGTTCTTGGCGAAATTCGAGTTTGTTTTGGTCTTTCAAGTCTAATTGACGATTTGAATAGATTATAAGAGTGATTTTAGATGCAATTCGTATTATAAATTTTGTTCAAAACGTACTCGATTACGAAATCAATATAAATTTTTTTTTCTTATTTGCGACTGCAGCAGTCGAGAGTTTTTTTTTTATTTTTTTTTAAATCAAACAAAGTATCAATTAAATGTAGTTTGTGTTTACGTTTTAAAGTTAATATTTATTGTGTTGTGGAAAAACTCGATCCCTGGTCGACAGTTAAATATAGAAGAAGAATATGATGAAAATAGAAAATGGATTTTGGGTTATGTATATTTTGGTTCTATAATATTCCGGAAAATAGGCACAGCCCAATTGGTTTAGGTGTGTGTCGTATGAGCGAGAGGTCATGGGTTCGAGACTTATCTCGGACAATTCTTTTTAGAGTGATTCTTTTAAAGGGTATACAACTTTCTTTTTCTTCTAATTATTATTATTATCATTATTGTTATTAATACTATTTATTGTTATTATTATTATGAAAGTTATTATTACTCCTAAAATTTAGAAGTATGACTAAGATTACAGTTAATATTATTAATGAGTATAGGTATAATCAAAGTTATAAGGATAAAAAATATTATTATTATTATTGTTGATAAGTATTATTATGGGTGATATCATTATTATTGTTAATAATAATATTATTAATATTATTACTGATATAATTAGTATTGTATTATTATCGAAAATAAACATTTCGAATATAGTAAGTTTTACTACATGATATGATATTCTAAACATCAACATAGGGTATATATGATAAATTACATATCGTATATTTTAAATCTAATATATACATAAATATTAAGTATTTATATATATAAGATGAATATAGATAATTAATACAAGAAGTATAGTAATAATATTAATATATATAAACTGATTAATTGTAATTATATGTATTAATATGTATACTTGATATAGGTTCGTGAATCCGAGGCCAACCCTGCATTTGTTCAGTTGTTTAATGTCGTTATATGTATTTTTACTACAAAATACATTAGGTGAGTTTCATTTGCCTTTTTACCCTTTATATTTTTGGGCTGAGAATACATGCGCATTTTATAAATGTTTTACGAAATAGACACAAGTAATCGAAACTACATGATATGGTTAAATTATCGAAATCGAATATGCCCCTTTTTAGTCTGGTAATCTAAGAATTAGGGAACAGACACCCTAATTGACGCGAATCCTAAAGATAGATCTATTGGGCATAACAAACCCCATCCAAAGTACCGGATGCTTTAGTACTTTGAAATTTATATCATGTCCGAAGGAGGATCCCAGAATGATGGGGATATTCTTATATGCATATTGTTAATGTCGGTTACCAGGTGTTCAATCCATATGAATGATATTTTTGTCTCTATGCATGGGACGTTTGTTATGAGAAATGGAAATATGAAATCTTGTGGTCTATTAAAATTATGAAATGATTATTTATGATAAACTAATGAACTCACCAACCTTTTGGTTGACACTTTAAAGCATGTTTATTCTCTGGTACGAAAGAAATCTTCCGCTGTGCATTTGCTCATTTTAGAGACATTACTTGGAGTCATTCATGACATATTTCAAAAGACGTTGCATTCGAGTCGTTAAGTTCATCAAGATTATTATTAAGTCAAATATAGTAAGATATATTATGAAATGGTATGCATGTTGTCAAATTTTGATGTAATGAAAGATTGCCTTTTCAAAAACGAATGCAATGTTTGTAAAATGTATCATATAGAGGTCAAGTACCTCGTGATGTAGTCAACTGTAGTGAATCGTTTATAATCGATATGGACTTCGTCCGGATGGATTAGGACGGTTCTTCACAGTTGGTATGAGAGCAGTGGTCGTAGCGAACCAGGTCTTGCATTAGTGTGTCTAACTAGTAGTCGTTAGGATGCATTAGTGAGTCTGGACTTCGACCTGGTCTGTATGTCAAAAAGTTTTGCTTATCATTTTGTGTCGAAAATAATTTGCTTATCATTCTTAGTCTAGACACGTCTTACTGCATTGATTGCATGATTAGTGTATGGACAATATTCATATCTTAGCATATCTGCTAATTCATATCTTAGCGTATCTGTTATTGTAAACTTTGCCTGACATTTTCTATAGATTCTTCCGTAACTTATGGGATTTTAGTATTATATATGCATATGTAAATTATGTATTGGAGGGTACTAATCTACATTCTATAATCTATTTCTTATCGAAAATCCTTCATCTGATTGTACGGGATGAATCCCTCAACCAGTTCGAGTCCCTCAGACTTCGATAGCTAATCCGATAGTTATTCCGACAGCTATTCCGACATGGATGTTCACCTAAGCTCCGGAGGCAACGTCACCAGAATGAATCAACCAATCAATCATCCCCAATTCATCTGATGGGTTCGTAGTCGACTTAACCGATGGAGACGAGAGGAAGGCGATCCTTCCACCCACCAACCGAATTTACCTCTAGGCAATGAACCTGAAGCACTTACCGGTGAACCAGTCTGAAACACCATTTTCACCCCCATTTCACGAATATCTCACCACGATTATATTCTATCTAAAATTCTAAACCTTATTCATCTGCTCGTTCCGACCGACAATCATCTTGGAATAATAGGAGAAGTCAACGAACTTCGCGCTCGAGTAATCAATCTGAAGAATATGGTACAAAATGTACCAGCTTCAGCAACATCACCGGCACCAACAGTACCATCAGTAACAGCACCAGTACCATCAACAATCCATGCCTCAACATATCATTATGTAACTCGAGTATAATCATCGTTCTACGTATCGTTCTACATCGATTATCTTCGTTCTTCATGACGATTAAGTAATCTCTAAATGTTTTAGAGATTATGTATTCTAGTTCTAATGGTAAACTAAATGAGTTTAATATCATATTAACTCATTAAATCCATGATTATATCTGAAGAAAATATATATGTATATATATTTTCATAAAGATTGTAATTAAAATTTTTTTTGTACAAACTATTAATGATGAAAATATTTTAACGGGTAGGTAATACCCGAGGAATATTTAAATTTCACATTAATAAGTTACATTGTACGTTCTTCGAATCTGTTTCAACAGTCATATACTATCCTACTTACATCCACCGATATACGTATCCGTTCACCAAAGAATAACTATTTTCATTCAAATTCAAATTTCATATTAGGATTTTGACATATCGGGATCCAACAAGTGGCATAATGAAGAAAAAATGGACACGTATACAAGGTTTTGACATATCATATCGATGCATCTATATATATTATTTAGAATCACCATAGACACTCTATATGCAGTAATGATCGAGTTCTCTATACAGGGTTGAGGTTGATTCTAAAATAATATATATAGTTTGAGTTGTGATCGAGTTTGAGACGTATACGGGTCACGACACGTATTAATTAATTCGAATATTATATATTAAACTATATATATGAATTATTAGACTGTCAACTGTGGACTATCGACTGTGGACTAATAACATTAAATAATTAAAATGAATTAAAATATTGATTATAACATATGAAACTAAACAATTCTTCAAGTTGCCACTTGATTTCATCTTAAACCTCATTTGTATCTTGACGATTACAATCCGCGTTCAAACCTTTCATAATTCTTGAAAACACCTCAATCGAGTGGATGAACCAACCGCACTTCATCTACAGAAGAAAAGATTGATGCATATAGATATGCACTTACAATCACTCGAAACCTGAGTAAACGTTAAAAACGTAACTATGCAAATTTCTTAGTGTTATTATTACCCAAAATAACTTTGCAATCCCTTTCCAAATTAGCAAATTTTGTCACGGCTCCAGCAAGTTAACTTTGACTTTTCGTTCGAAACAACCATATTATAACCTTGATTTATAGGTGTACTCTTTTATTGTTACCGGGAAATCTTTTGTATTCCATCTTATTACCAGCAGACGTACCAGCAACCTCGTTACTTCTTGGCTTAAATCTCTTTGACAAATCATTATAATTATTCATTGAAACCCTATCATATACTCATCCGCATATTGTAACGAGAACTGCCATACCAATTACCGGGAATCAGCAATCAGTACTTTGAAAACTCACAGCATATCTACATCAACAGTTACATGTATAACATTTATCTCTTAGAATTATGGTCTTTCATTCTAAAATTCTGAAAAGAACCCAGTCTACAAATCAATACTCCGAATGTTGAAAAAGCTGAATGAAGCAGCAGAAACCGTAGATAGCCGTAGAAGACCTTAAATCATCGAAAGTATGATGATAAAGAATAATATGTTGGAAAAGCTCAGAAATGTTGGAACTGGAAAACGGATAGAGTTAACCATGAAGGAGACCAAGGACAAATACAAGGACCATACCCTATATTCAAAGAATCCAGATAATTCTGGATCCGTTGAAATCTTTAGAGAATATCTTGCTCCGAAGTCATGTTAAAATTTACGGAAAATCTTTCTCTATCAACCATCGAACTTAGAAATTCCAAAATATCATCATCAATATCTTCGATATTTCTGAGGATATTTTCATAAATATTCTCGTCTGAAATTATATACCTCTTCGTGCTTTCTGTGTATCATTGTATTGGAAACATTTAATAGAAAATCTAGTACCAAAAAGCGGATTATGCAAAACTATGAAAGAAGCCGTGGACAAATCACAAAGAATAAGTTTGACTTCAAAGAATTTAAATGATTCTGTTTCTGATGAAATCTTTAGCGAATACCTTGCTTCTGAATCTAAACCCTTACAGATAAATCTTCTTCATCATACTTCGATATTAGAAATTCCAAGATATCATCGTATCTTTCATTATAAATATTCTCCATATTTCTGAAGATATTTTTATAATTACTTTTATCTGAAATCATTAATCTCTTCGTGCTATCAGTGTTACATCATATAGAAACTGTTAGTTTCTATATTCTGTAAACTTTCGAGCTTAAAATATGAATGTTATTGAAGTAATGTTGGGAACTGATGCATGAGTTAGTATAATATAATGACACTTGATCAACGTGACTATATTACAGTAATTCATACTGAGTTTCTAATGAAACGTGATGATTCACAGATCATAACATCATCATGTGCCATGTTACACGACTCGTTCATTCTACTTCACCTCCGAACATATCAAGAAAATATATTCTTGATAGTTTTATTCTCAGTGATTCTGGTAATTTGACAAATCAAACCTTACTATCACATTCCTTCCTGCTTAGAACATTATAATCATTCGAAACTCTATATCTACAAATTCTGGACTATTATTCGCTTGACTTGAAGTCGGAAAGAGAAAACAAAAGCATAGAACTTTGAAACATAAGGGAGAATATAAAGCCTGATAACAACACATAAATTACAAACCGTGCATATCAATGTTTATCGCAACATAAAGACACGGGAGAATTAAAAACATTATAATCCCAAGGGCGAAGTAGAAGAAGGCAGATTCCTCTGGTGGAAGTTGGAAAAGGAGAATGATTGTTGCGATAGTAAGAATGAGGACAAGGATCAGAACTGGACTAAGCATTTTCATAATCTTTTGGATGTATGAACTAAGAAAGAAAGTATAAGAATGGTGAGAATAATGGAACGGAAGAGCTTAATTTATAATGGAAATATCAGACAGAGTAATCGAGGCAGATCACCGTATTTAATTATAGAGATCTTAATTTCCTTACTCACCGAAGAATCAAATATTTTTAATTTCGTAGATTTTCTATAAATCCCATGAATTCCGGAATTCAACCCTGTTTACGTCAAAAGCTAAGGAAAGATCTTATTTTCTTCAATTCACTATTTTGCGATAGCTTCATTCGTATTTTTAGAATAATCGAATTGTTTTATCATTATTATTCAAAGATGATAAACCTCTAATTATCAACTCATATTGGTCATGAAAACATTTTTATTGTTAGCCATGACCACATCACTCAAATTTCGGGACGAAATTTCTTTAACGGGTAGGTACTGTGATGACCCGGGAATTTCCGACCAAATGTAAACTTAATCTTTATACAGTTTTGACACGATAAGCAAAGTCTGTAAAGTTGAGTCTCAAAACTTTGAACTGTTTTTATGAATTCGATTACCCTTTGACTATTCCCAAAGATTCACGAACAATTGTTTGTAACTAATTATGTATGTATATATATGTACATTGTAATATAAAAGATATAAATATTATGTGTTGAAATTTATAATATCTTTTACTATTATGAACTAATATGATATAGTAAATAGAGATATAATAATATAAAACATTATTAAAGTATTCATATTTACATATATAATATATAATATAACTAATATGTATAAGTTATCATATTATTATCAATATTACTATTATCATTAATAAAACTAATAAGATTATTATTATCATTATTAGTAATTAAATTTATTAAATTGCTAATAATAATATTATTATTTATCATCTATTAATATTAGACTTTTTATTAATAATATTAATAATGATATTAGTACTAGTGTTATTAATTACCTTAATATATTTACACTTACTAAATATCAAAATTAAAGAAAGTGATATACACATATATAAAAAGTTATATAAACACAGGTACATATAAATACATATACATATACAAAATAATATATTTATATATGTAAATGAGTAAACAAGTATAGATATACGTATAAAATTACTGAGATACATATGAATTAATATATATATATACAGATTTAAATATAAACAGATATAGATATATAAAATGTTAATTATCATCACCTTTATAATAATAATTTTAATTAATATATATTATCGTATTACTAATAGTTGTTATTATTAGAATTATTATTATTATTACTATTAAAATTAATTTTGAATATTAATGTTTGTAAAATTAATATTATTAGCTTTCCTTATATATATTTAATATACATATATACATATATATATAAACAGTCGATATAGTTTATACAAATACAGATATATTTTAAATACATATATATATATATATATACAAATATTTAGACTAATTATATTATGTAGGTACATACATTTATATACCATATGTTATTTATTTATTTTTTTATGTGAATTCCTTGATATATTTTTTCTGTTTTGCCTGTGATTCAATTGTCAACCATGAACACTAGATAACAAATTGTTCACTGCTCAAAAAGTGGAAATTAATACCTAATATTCGTTAACTATCGAGAGTACTATAATTGTCACAGAGTATTACAGAAATTTAATTAATGTAAACCCATTTTTTTTATTTTTCTCTCTGTTCTTGATCTTTTTATTCAAAACTCGATTTCGTTTCAAACTTCAAAATCTAGAAATGTAGAATTATTAGGAATCCTCCATATAATCTTTCTACAAAACATCAAACCCCAATTCATTATATCGAACACGAATTTTCGACTCAAAGTTTCGGGTCAAAAAGTCAACAGATTTGTTCTTGGCAAAATTCGAGTTTGTTTTGGTGTTTCAAGTCCAATTGACGATTTCAATAGATTATAAGAGTGATTTTAGATACAATTCGTATTATAAATTTTGTTCAAAACGTACTCGATTACGAAATCAATATAAATTTTTTTTTCTTATTTGCGACTGCAACAGTCGAGAGTTTTTTTTTATTTTTTTTTAAATCAAACAAAGTATCAATTAAATGTAGTTTGTGTTTACGTTTCAAAGTTAATATTTATTGTGTTGTGGAAAAACTCGATCCCTGGTCGACAGTTAAATATAGAAGAAGAAGATGATGAAAATAGAAAATGGATTTCGGGTTATGTATATTTTGGTTCTGTAATATTCCGGAAAATAGGCACAGCCCAATTGGTTTAGGTGTGTGTCGTATGAGCGAGAGGTCATGGGTTCGAGACTCGTCTCGGACAATTCTTTTTAGGGTGATTCTTTTAAAGGGTATACAACTTTCTTTTTCTTCTAATTATTATTATTATCATTATTGTTATTAATACTATTTATTGTTATTATTATTATGAAAGTTATTATTACTCCTAAAATTTAGAAGTATGACTAAGATTACAGTTAATATTATTAATGAGTATAGGTATAATCAAAGTTATAAGGATCAAAAATATTATTATTATTATTGTTGATAAGTATTATTATGGGTGATATCATTATTATTGTTAATAATAATATTATTAATATTATTACTGATATAATTAGTATTGTATTATTATCGAAAATAAACATTTCGAATATAGTAAGTTTTACTACATGATATGATATTCTAAACATCAACATAGGGTATATATGATAAATTACATATCGTATATTTTAAATCTAATATATACATAAATATTAAGTATTTATATATATAAGATGAATATAGATAATTTATACAAGAAGTATAGTAATAATATTAATATATATAAACTGATTAATTGTAATTATATGTATTAATATGTATACTTTATATAGGTTCGTGAATCCGAGGCCAACCCTGCATTTGTTCAGTTGTTTAATGTCGTTATATGTATTTTTACTACAAAATACATTAGGTGAGTTTCATTTGCCTTTTTACCCTTTATATTTTTGGGCTGAGAATACATGCGCAATTTTTATAAATGTTTTACGAAATAGACACAAGTAATCGAAACTACATGATATGGTTAAATTATCGAAATCGAATATGCCCCTTTTTAGTCTGGTAATCTAAGAATTAGGGAACAGACACCCTAATTGACGCGAATCCTAAAGATAGATCTATTGGGCCTAACAAACCCCATCCAAAGTACCAGATGCTTTAGTACTTCGAAATTTATATCATGTCCGAAGGAGGATCCCAGAATGATGGGGATATTCTTATATGCATATTGTTAATGTCGGTTACCAGGTGTTCAATCCATATGAATGATATTTTTGTCTCTATGCATGGGACGTTTGTTATGAGAAATGGAAATATGAAATCTTGTGGTCTATTAAAATTATGAAATGATTATTTATGATAAACTAATGAACTCACCAACCTTTTGGTTGACACTCTAAAGCATGTTTATTCTCAGGTACGAAAGAAATCTTCCGCTGTGCATTTGCTCATTTTAGAGACATTACTTGGAGTCATTCATGACATATTTCAAAAGACGTTGCATTCGAGTCGTTAAGTTCATCAAGATTATTATTAAGTCAAATATAGTAAGATATATTACGAAATGGTATGCATGTTGTCAACTTTCGATGTAATGAAAGATTGCCTTTTCAAAAACGAATGCAATGTTTGTAAAATGTATCATATAGATGTCAAGTACCTCTCGATGTAGTCAACTGTAGTGAATCGTTTATAATCGATACAGACTTCGTCCGGATGGATTAGGACGGGTCTTCACATCTTTCGACTTAACACATCCGCGACCACATTCGCCTTGCCCGGATAAAAAAATATTTCACAATCATAATCTTTTACCACCTCCATCCACCTACGTTGACGATAATTCAAATCTCTTTGATCAAAAAGATGTTTCAAACTCTTGTGATCCGAATAAATCGTACACTTGACACCATACAAGTAATGGCGCCAAATTTTCAACGCATGCACAACCGCCGCCAACTCAAGATCATGAGTCGGATATCTCGTTTCGTGTTCCTTTAATTGTCGAGAGGCATAAGCGATGACTTTACCCCTTTTCATTAGAACACAACCGAGCCCATTTAAAGAAGCATCATAATAGACCGAAATGTCTTCCACCCCTTCCGGCAAAACTAGCACCGGAGCTTGACACAACTTCTCTTTTAACAATTGAAAAGCAATTTCTTGCTCGTTCTCCCAATTAAATCTCGCATTCTTTCTCGTCAATGGAGAAGCGATCTTAGAAAAGTCTTGGATAAACCGACAATAATAACTGGCCAATCCTAGAAAACTTCGGATTTCTGTAGGCGTAGTCGGTCGTCCCCAACTCTTGACCGTCTCTATCTTCCCCGGATCTACTTGAATACCATTTTCGTTCACAATATGGCTAAGGAATTGAACTTCCCTTAGCCAAAATTCACATTTGGAGAATTTAGCATACAACTTCTCCTTCCGCAACGTCTTTAACACGCACCGCAAATGAAGTTCATGCTCCTTCATACTCTTCGAATAGACAAGTATGTCGTCGATGAACACAATTACCGACTTGTCCAACATAGGTTGGCACACTCGGTTCATAATATCCATGAATGCCGCCGGAGCATTCGTAAGACCAAAAGGCATAACTGCGAATTCAAAATGCCCATAACGCTTTCGAAAAGCCGTTTTCTCGATATCTTCCTCACGGACCCGCATTTGGTGATAGCCGGACCGTAGGTCGATCTTGGAGAAATACGTTGCACCTTGGAGTTGGTCGAACAAATCGTCAATCCTAGGCAATGGATAACGATTCTTGATCGTCACTTTGTTCAACTCCCGATAATCGATGCACATCCGCATACTACCATCTTTCTTCTTCACGAATAAAATCGGAGCACCCCATGGCGAAGCACTCAGTCGAATGAAACCCTTCTCAAGCAACTCTTGGGTTTGATTTAACAACTCTTGCATTTCCGTTGGCGCTAAATGATAAGGAGTTTTAGCAATGGGGGTAGCCCCCGGAACCAACTCAATGCGAAATTCAACTTGCCTTTTCGCCGGAACACCCGGTAATCTCATCCGGAAAAACGTCTTCAAATTCATTCACCACCGGAATTTCACGAATGGATGGTGGCTCTTCATGAGTATCAACAACATGGGCAAGAAAAGCCATGCCACCACCAACAAGAAAACGACGTGCCCGTGCAAAAGTGCATATCGGCACAAGTCTTCTCCGCTTATCGCCATGAATAATTAACTCTCCCCCACTAGGGGTCTTCACTCGAATAGATTTTTCATGGCATGCAATATCGGCTCTATTATGATCGAGCCAATCCATACCAACAACGATATCAAAATCACCCAAAGTCATCGGGATGAGATCGATTTTAAAGTTTTCGACACCAAACACAACATTACAATTTTTACACACATCAACCACTAGCACCGTCTTGCCATACGCTATTTCAAATTCTACCAGACGACTTAACTTAGCTAACGGTTTATTAAGTTTAGGCACAAATTTTGGTGACACAAACGACAAGTTTGCACCACTATCAAAGAGTATCCTTGCCGGATTGGAATTAACCATGAAAGTACCTGAGACAACTTCGCTAGATTGCTTGGCTTCCTCATTGGTCATTAAATAATTGCGACCCCTAGCCGTACCCGCCGCCTTCTCTAGCCGCTTAACATTATCGTTGCACAATTCGAGAAACTCCGGCCTCTTGTGCCCCTCTTTGTTACAATTAAAATAAACGATTTTGTTGGAAGATGAGTTCGTACAATCACGGGCCAAGTGCCCTTGTCGACCACAATTGTAGCACGTGGGCCCAAAACTCTTAGAAGCCCCCTTTTTCGCACTAACGACGCTCTCGATCACACTCTTGTTCTTCTTGTTCGAGTGGCTAGTAGCTTTAAATTTTCGTTTGCCAAAGGTGAAGTCACTCTTTCTTGGAGCAAGCGACTCAAAACCCTTAGCGATATCAAATAGCTCGTCAAAAGTCTTCGCCGAATTCCTACTAATCCTTTCTTGATAGTTATCATTCAAGGTTCGGTAGAAATCTTCTTTCAACATGTGATCGTTCCCGTCATACTCCGGGCAAAATTGGGTCTTTGATAAGAAAGTGGACTTGAGAGTGTTCAAATCCATTGACCCTTGCCTTAAAGTACGTAACTCGTCCTTAAGCTTTGAAAGATCGGCCGAAGTTCGGTATTCTTTGAAAAATTCTTCTTTAAACTCGTCCCACGTCAAACTCATACTTTGTTCTTCGCCATAAAGTCGGATTTTCGCGTCCCACCACAACTTGGCATCACCCCTTATCATGCTACTACCAAACCTCATCTTTTTATTGAGAGGGCACTCACTAGTAAGGAAAGCCCCCTCCATATCGGAGATCCATCGAGCACTCTTGAGTGGGTCTCGTTCACCTTCAAAGGTGGGAGGTTGAGCATCTTTGAAGTTTTTATAGTGAAATTCTCGTCTTCCCGCGTTATCCTCTTTAAGAACAATCTTAACTTGTTCCTTGACTAGATTGACTACTTGTTCGTCAATCGAATCCAAGAACATCTTCTTAACATCCTCTAAGAAGGCCTCATGACGCCTTTGCATAATGGCCTCAACCTTGGCCGTAAACTCAACATCCTCGCTCGAACCCCCTTCATTGGTCTCGGGTCCGTTTCTCGTCTTCATACTATAAAACGGAAATGGTTAAGCAACGAACGAGAAAACTTAACACATATGTATGTACATATACACCACACTACCCCATCTTGCTCAACAATCATCGTACATCTCTTGTTTGACATGGTTTGAACCCGTAACAATGGTAGCTAATCATTGTTACGCCAGCACGTCGCATTAACTTGCTAGTACAACGTCTATCTCGCTTGATGATTTCTAACACAACACAAAACAATTAGCGCAAGGTTAGTTCACATAAACCTAAGCACTAATCAACTCCCGGTCCGACCAGTCTCCTACAAGTCCCGCATAAAGCGCATACACAAATAAATCTAAGTCTAGGCACCTATCTCAAGTCGCCTAAATCCCTTAGACCATGCTCTGATACCACTTGTAACAACCCAACCCAATATACAATCGAACACGTGTAATAAATTTTTTTTTTTAGAAGAGTGCGCCACGCGCACCACCTCAGGGTGCGCGGCGCGCACAGGCCCACATTCAGTTCTGACAAGTTTTGTAAATTTTCAATTAAAGATCTCCCACTTCCCGACATATTTAGACGAAACGCTTTTCACAACATGTTATAATGGTTAAAACTCACACGATTCAATAATAAAATGAGTTTTACAAAACAGGGCCCACATCGGCCGTTTTACGAGTTTCATACAAAAGTTCGAGTTTCGACCACACTAGTTTAAATTCCAAATGACACTATGAGCATGGTGTTTGGGGTTAAACTACCCATATCTCGGTCAAACTCCAAAAGCTATCACATCCCAAAAGCGTCCCCTAAACAACAAGCGGGATCTCTAATCCAATCGAAGGCCCTTACCCTTGTCAACGCCGGAGCCTATAAAAAAAGATAAACAACAAGAGGGTAAGCAAAGCTTAGCGAATGCAATAATTATACCCATATATATATAATATACCTACTTGCAATCACTTACACATATACCGCATACAAGCTAGCAATACAATTAGCATACCATCTCAAGTACAAAGCTAATAATCTCCAACAAATCGCTACTTGCGTAATCAATAACATATAATCGACATAATATAATATGCTACAAAACAAATACACAACCATGGTTAACCATTCTCGCGTCATGGTGCTACCGGCTCTTTGGTTCACACCATACGCATTTGTCATGATGCTACCGGCTCTTTGGTTCACATCACAACTTGAGTCATACTCACGCTAGAGTGCTACCGGCTCTTTGGTTCACACTCTAACAACGCTAAGGTGCTACCGGCTCTTTGGTTCACACCCTAACAAATCGTGCTATAGCGCTACCGGCTCTTTGGTTCACACTATAACACACGTACTATGATGCTACCGGCTCTTTGGTTCACATCATAGCACGCTCGCACATACTATGACACTACCGGCTCTTTGGTTCATACCATAGCATACAAATAAATACATTACATACATATGCATATAATCATTCCACTCACCTTAACGATTTGGTGACAATTTATACCTCCACAAGCTTCAAAGCAAGGTACCTAATATAATAAGTACTCGATCAACAAACAAACTTGTTGGACTAAATACCAACACTTCACTCAAGTGCATTTAATGACTTAAATGCATTAAATGCCCCGTTTTCACCAAAACGGCCCTTAAGGGTCAAGACCATCATTAATCACTCAAAAGCTAGTGATCAAGGTCCAACAACACAAACTATTACACAATTAGGGTATTTCATACCCATAATTCCCAACTAGGTCAATCATTAGCCCTTTGACTAATTTAAAGTCAACACACCCATTTCGAGTCATCCACTAACCCATCTAACACCCATTTACTAATTTACTAGGTGTGCTAGTGATTAACTAACCAATTAGTACTCATAAACATCAATTAACATTTTGAAACCCTAGGTTAGTCGCCATTGAGTCTTCATGACTCCATCTTACCCAAGAACACCCAAAATCATAAAATATGGGTTTTATGTTCATCACTATCCCAAACCCTAACCCTTACATAAAATCAAAGTAAGAAAATTAAAGTTAGAACATACCACTACAACCAAAACATAGCTAGAGAAGAGATGAACAACTTTATAACTCGAGTTAAGACTCAAAACTAGCTCCTTCTTCTTTTGCTTGAGCTTTCTCACACAAGAATCTCACTCTCTCTCTCTCTCTCTTTAAAATTAAAGTGAAGAAGATAAGGTTGTTGAAAATGGAGTTAATGTTACTCCAAAACTGACCTACTGGCCTTTAACTCGTCCATAGGTGAAATTATCAAAATACCCATCAAAATATCTGAATAAAAGAGCTGAATCCGGCTACAGTAGAGAGTGCGCCACGCGCACTCTTAGGTGTGTGCTGAGCGCACTAAGCCCAGTCAAGCTTATGACTTCTGTTCAACTGCACAATCATTCCCACACTTTATGTACTCTATTTACTCTGCTGTACAATGAAGATTAGGGTCTTACACATAAAATTTCAAAAAAAGGAATTGAAGTAGATAGAACTAAAGTAGATGTAATTGCTAAACTTCCACATCCCACCAATGTTAGAGGAGTTAGGAGTTTTCTAGGGCATGCCGGTTTTTACCGACGTTTCATAAAAGATTTTTCTAAAATTACCACTCCTATGAATAAACTCCTAGAAAAGGATGCTCCATTCATCTTTTTAGATGAATGCATCAAATCTTTTAATATTCTTAAAGAAAAACTCACTAATGCGCCGATCATGATAACGCCAAATTGGAATCTACCATTTGAACTCATGTGCGATGCAAGTGATTTTGCAATGGGAGCCGTTTTAGGACAAATGATTGAAAAACGATTTCAACCTATTTATTACGCTAGTAAGACGTTACAAGAAGCACAAACAAATTACACAACTACTGAAAAAGAACTCCTTGCTATTGTCTTTGCTTTTGACAAATTTCGTTCATATCTCATTCTAGCTAAAACGGTGGTCTATACCGATCATTCTGCTCTTAGATATCTATTTTTGAAACATGATGCTAAACCACGATTAATCCGTTGGATCTTACTCTTACAAGAGTTCGATATTGAAATTCGAGATAAAAAGGGAGCAGAAAATCTCGCCGCTGATCATCTTTCTCGTCTTGAAAATCCTGAATTAGAAATTCTAAATGAATCGGCCATACAAGATAACTTTCCTGATGATTATCTATTGAAGATAGATTATAATGAAATTTCATGGTTTGCAGACTATGCAAACTACTTAGTATGTGGATTCCTTGAAAAAGGGTTGTCGTAACAAAAAAGAAAGAAATTCTTTAGTGATATAAAACACTATTTTTGGGAAGACCCACATTTGTTTAAAAATTGTCCCGATGGAATAATACGCCGATGTGTATTCGGAGATGAAGCTAGTCAAATCTTAAACCATTGTCACACAGGACCAACAGGAGGGCATTATGGGCCTCCACTAACAGCAAGAAAAGTTTACGATGCTGGATTCTATTGGCCTACAATTTTCAAAGACGCACACCTTCTTTGTAAATCCTGTGATGCTTGTCAAAGGGCCAGAAAAATAAATCAACGTGATGAAATGCCACAAAATGTCATTCAAGTATGTGAAGTATTTGACGTTTGGGGTATTGACTTTATGGGTCCATTTCCAAAATCTCATAATAATCTCTACATTCTCGTTGCCATTGATTATGTATCTAAATGGGCGGAAGCACAAGCTCTCCCGACTAACGATGCACGAGTTGTAGTCAACTTCTTAAAACGTCTTTTTGCAAGGTTCGGAACACCGAAAGCTTTAATAAGTGATCGGGGTACTCATTTTTGTAATAATCAACTTGAGAAAGTTCTCAAAATATATGGAGTAACTCATAAAATCTCAACCGCTTATCATCCACAAACAAGTGGACAAGTTGAAAATACCAACCGAGCTTTAAAACGTATTCTAGAGAAAACTGTAGGATCAAATCCGAAGGAATGGTCCATGAAATTGGAGGATGCACTCTGGGCTTTTAGAACAGCCTACAAAACTCCAATTGGAACCACACCTATAAAGAAAGAACAAAGAAATGGCATGATAAAAGAATCAGAAGTTCAAAAGAATTTAAAGAAGGAGAAAGAGTTCTTCTTTTTAATTCACGATTCAAGTTATTTCCTGGAAAATTGAAATCTAGATGGTCTGGACCATTCATTGTCAAAAGAGTTTTCCCATATGGAACAATAGAGTTGATAAATTCCAATGGGATTGAATTTAAGGTTAATGGTCACAGAGTTACACATTACATAGATAGTCCAATAGAAGTTGAAGATGAAGTTAATCACAATTTCGACACCACAGCTAACTAAGTGTGGGAAAATTCGAATCTTTTTAGGGTAATATGTATTTCTGTTAGAGTTAGATATTCTGTTTTCGTGTAGTTTCTGAGAATGGAATCCGAATGGTCTTTCCCTAGCAGACCCTAAAGAACTTGTCTTCTCCCTCCATTCTGAATTTTTATTTTTTTAGGTTTTACGAGATGAAGAATTCCTTTGATTTAAACCATGGTCTAATGCTACACGCTTTGATTACTAAACATAATAATGACACACTCCCGAGTGACCTGGTATCAGTAATAAGAGGCAGATGTGATGAAGTAAGGAAAGAACTCAGAAAAGATCATCATAAGATACATTTTGGTAAAGGCAAATCAAAGTCCGCAACAAAAAAAAGAGCACGGCACCTAAAAGATGTCATAAATGCAGAAAATGGTCACACGAAGGTAAATGTTCAAATAATCAAATATATTCAAATACCGAATTTGTTACTCTATGCAGAGAAGGACCGTTTATATGTTTAGAAGAAAAGATATTGAAGAATCGAGGTTACGCTTACGTAGCTATGGAAAACCAAATCACACGACTCTCCTATGAGTCGGCTAAAGCAGGTCTCTGAGAATTCTATCTCATAGGTAAGTATGTACAGTTTTTATTTTTATTTTTATTGCTTTTAACCTTTTGATAATAAACGCTGAATCGTTCGCTATAAAGTATTAAATTGGTATTCAATAAAATTAGGTATGCGTAACCAAAATTATTGATATCATACAAAAATTTATTACATCACTGCGAAATTTACCGTTTATTCTTAAGGTATAAATATCTTTAATCAATCAACCCAAAATATTTCAAAAATTCGTCAGGAGTAAAACTAGGTAATATAGCCGAAATTACTTTACCGAAAAGAGGGGCGTATATTTTTGATAATATTTGATTGATTAAAGTGGGATAAAAGACCAAAAAGATTTTTAATTTTATCTTTACCATGTTTTTAAAATTAATATTATAAATTTTTAAAATCAATATATTTAAGTTTGTAAATATTTTAAACTAATATTTTTAATATAAGTTTGTAAAATTAAAAATATTAATTATATTTAAATGAATTTTTAATTTTATGCATTTTAAATTTAAGTTTGGTGTGAATTTAAAAGCAAAAATTTACTTTATTTCACTAAGCTAAAAATATGATTTTTAAAATTCGTCGTGAGTTGAAGACTAGGTCATTGAACCAAAATTGCTTTACCTGAGGGCGGGACGAGAAATTTTATTATCATTATTTTTAATCTTATTGATCTAAAGTATGCAAAAAAAAAAAAAACGCCAATATGTTTGGAAACTTTGGTAAAATTTAATCATTTTTCTACGCTACTCACCCTCAATAATTTAAATTGTTACTGATTTCTTACAAATGAGGGCATTGCAAGATCTTAAGTGTGGGAAGGGTTAAATTCTTTCGGATTTTTAAAATTTTTTGACTTATACACTTGGTTACCATTAAAAATACTAGTAACACAGTAGTTGTAATAGAATCTATTGCTCTCTGATAATAAAGAACAGCCCTAGTCTTACATACTGACTACCCAATTCTAGTAAAAATTTTCAAAATTTTCAATTAAATAAACTCAAAATCATGTTTATACATATTTATGAACGATAAAACTAGGAGTTAACACCGAAATTATTGTTACCTCGGAAAGGACATAAATTGAGAAACAACCCAAAATGTTTGAATTCATTTAAAATGGAATAGAGGAAAATAAAAAGGCAAAGAAAGGAAAATAAAAGCCAAGTGTGGGAAAAATTTACCAAATTATTTAGAACATATATCACATATTTTTGTACAAATAATTGAAGATACTTTTGTTTTGGACGATATTTATCAGTTTTACCCAGTTTATTGTAAATTAAAAGGAAGTAAAGTCTTCCGAAAAAGACACGCGCTTCTTGATTTAGGTCAGGAAGTTGTCGTCCAGACCAGTTGTAGAGTCTACGAAAAACCTTAAAAGTTTTCTCGAAAATCAGCTGAAAATCCACGGACCTCAGCATCAAACAGGGTCGCCAAGTGGTCAGACTTATCCTAACCATGAGAGGATCTGCCTCGTACAATGGGGGGCACCGTGCAAATTAGCATATAAGACTAATGAATCAGATCCCCAGAAAGGATAATCTCCTTAAAGATAAAAAATTAGCTTTTAAGACTGATATTACTCAATCCTTGAGATTGACCTTAAAGATTGAGAATTCAAACTCATGGAATTCGATGATATCTAAACTCGAACTTGAACGAGAAAATATTTTGATCAAATTACAAACCTATTTGTTTTCTGAAAACCCTATTTTCAATGCGTTTATTACCATTGAACGTAAAATCCTAGGAATTCACCTGGAATTCATTAGGTCACCTGAACCAAATCGGGTGTCAACCGTAAGAACGGTGGTTGCATAGCATGGTCAAAGACAGGATTTTGTGCCAGACCGAAAAACTATAGGGTGATCTTTACTATTGCTCCTACAAAGGATAGTAATTGCATTCGACACGTTATAGACCATAATCAAAAGCATGTCACGGGACATTGCCTTAACAGTTGCTTGTTCAACGCTTTCCTTTACAACCGGACGGTAGTTTACCGAAAGGTAATATACGGAGCAAGTATACTGGACGTGTTGCTTTCCTAATACAAGGTTAGCAAGTGGGTGACACATAACCATAAGTTTTGAGCTAAAATTTTCAATTCTGGAACCCACAAAACCCACAAAAACAATTTCGCAAACACCGGTGAAGGGTTATTTCGGAAAACTTATCTAGGGTAAAAGCGAGATTGAATTTTCAAAAGGTCAAATGTTTTCATAAAGATCCAATTTCCTAAAGGATCTAAATTTTCATAGTCATGTGAGACTGTAAACCACAACGTTACTACCAATGTTCATACCGCCGTATAGAAATCACTGATGTACAAAGTGTGAAGAATAAAGAAGTGATTCTAGTATTTTTATTTCAAGACTATATTGCTTGAGGACAAGCAACGCTCAAGTGTGGGAATATTTGATAATGCTAAAAACGAACATATATTTCATAGCATTATCCCTCAAGAAAGACAAGCTTTTAGTTGCAATTGTTCTATTTACAAGTGATATTCGTTTAAATAATAAAAAGTGAAGACAAAAGACAGATTCGACGAATTGAAGGCGCAAACGACCAAAAATCTCAAAAGTACAAAGTACAATCAAAGTGGTTCAAATTATTGATGAGAAACGTTTAAAAGTTACAAGAGAACGAGCCACAAAACGTAAAGTACAAGATATTAAATAGTACGCAAGGACGTTCGAAAATCTGGAACCGGGACCAGAGTCAACTCTCAACCCTCGACGCAAAAGATTAAAAATTACAAGTCAACTATGCACATAAATATAATATAATATATAAATAATTCTTAAAATTATATATATATATTATATTATATATTAAAAACCGTCGGCAAACTAGACGATTGTGAGCTGGATTCCCAGGCCATGCGATCGCATGGCCAGAAGGCACAAATACCATGCGATCGCATGGAGCAAAAAGGTTGGCCACATCTATAAATTTCGCAGTTTTCAGCCGATTTATGCACATCTTTTTCTACTCTCTATCTCTCACTATATATATATATATATATATATATATATATATATATATATATATATATATATATATATATATATATATTATAATTTTAATTTTAATTTAAGATTAATAATAATAAGGGTATATTAGCGAATGTTGTAAGTGTGTAAGTCGAAATTCTGTCCGTGTAACGCTACGCTATTATTAATCATTGTAAGTTATGTTCAACCTTTTTAAATTAATGTCTCGTAGCTAAGTTATTATTATGCTTATTTAAATTGAAGTAATCGTGATGTTGGGCTAAATATTAAAGACGGGGTAATTGGGCTTTGTACCATAATTGGGGTTTGGACAAAAGAACGACACTTGTGGAAATTAGACTATGGGCTATTAATGGGCTTTATATTTGTTTAATTGAATGATAGTTCGTTAATTTAATATAAAGATTTACAATTGGACGTACCTATAAATAACCACGTACACTCGATCGGACACGATGGGCGGGATATTTATAAGTACTATTAATCGTTCATTTAACCGGACACGAGAATGGATTAATAGTCAATGGACTTATTAAAACAGGGGTGAATTATATACAAGGAAAATTGGTATAATTATAGTTTAAGTCCCCAATTAGTTGGAATATTTGACTTCGGATATAAGGATAATTTGACGAGGACACTCGCACTTTATATTTATAACTGATGGACTGTTATGGACAAAAACCAGATGGACATATTGAATAATCCAGGACAAAGGACAATTAACCCATGGTAATAAACTAAAATCAACACGTCAAACATCATGATTACGGAAGTTTAAATAAGCATAATTCCTTTATTTCATATTTCATCGCACTTTTATTTACTGTCATTTTATTTAATTGCACTTTTAATTATCGTACTTTTTAATTATCGCAATTTTATTTATTGTCATTTTATTTATCGCACTTTTAATTATCGCACTTTAATTATTGTCATTTACTTTACGCTTTAAATTAAGTTTTATTTTTAATATTTTACATTAGGTTTTAACTGCGACTAAAGTTTTAAAATTGACAAACCGGTCATTAAACAGTAAAATCCCCCTTTTATAATAATAATACTACTTATATTTATATATATATTTATATACAAATTTAGTTTTAAAAATATAGCGTTAAACTTGGCTAGATCCCTGTGGAACGAACCGGACTTACTAAAAACTACACTACTGTACGATTAGGTACAATGCCTATAAGTATTGTAGCAAGGTTTAGGTATATCCACTCTATAAATAAATAAATAACTTGTGTAAAATTGTATCGTATTTAATAGTATTTCGTAGTAAAAATATAACTATTTCGTATACACCTCTACGCACATCAGAGTTGTAGCGAAAATATAATTTTTGTGTTGGAGATATGTTGTGAAGTAGTTTGCTTGGGAGAATGTTTAAAAGGTAAGTAGCCATTTCAAGGGCATGATGCCAAAAGCGATGTGGAACGCAAGAGTGAGATAAGAGAGTACGGAGAATATTGTTTATGGCTCTAATTTTACGTTCCGCTTTTCCATTTTGAGATGAGGTGTAAGGACACGAAAAAAGAAATGTCATACCATTGTCTTCACAAAATTTATGAAAAGATGCATTATTGTATTCGGTGCCATTGTCACATTGAAGTTGTTTAATTTTTCGACCGAATTGTGTATGTATGTATGAGTGGAAATTTTTAAATATTGAAAACACTTGAGACTTGTATCCAATGGGAAAAGTCCACAAAAAATTTGTGAAGTCATTTAAGAAATAAGACATAATATCGATGTCCACTACTACTCACAATTCGAGAAGTCCACAAATCACTATGCATAATATCAAAAGGTAAATAAGTAGACGATGAGGAAACATAAAATGGTTGTTTTATATGTTTGCCAAAAACACATGATTGGCAAATCTTATTACTAGAATTCGAATTACAAGTAATCGAATGATTATTTCTAAGATATTTGAGAACATCATTGCCCGGGTGACCTAGTCTATGATGCCATAAATCTTTTGATAAAGCAATAAAGGTAGATGGTGTAGATAATTGACGCAGCATGGAAGAGTGGAGTGGATAAAGATCGCCGGTGCTGTTACACCGTAGGATGGTGGTTCCCTTCGGATATTCCTTCACAGTAAAACCAAAAGGGTCAAAAGAAATAGAAACATGATTATCAGTGGTTAGACGTCGAACAGATATTAGGTTTTTAATAAGTTGGGGTGCATAAAGAATATTAGATAAGGACAAGGATTTATTAGTGCTCGGAATGTAAGATTGGCTGGTCCCGTTAATTGGAATACGATGTCCATTACCAACTAAAATATATTTTGAATGACTCGAAGGAAAATAATACGAGAGATTACCTTGTGATCATGTCATGTGTGATGAAGCACCCGTATCCATGTACCAATTATTATCTTCCAGTGGATGCAAGCTCATAGTGTACATAGCAGATTCAATGTCAATTGGGCTGGACGAAGTAACAGAATGAGCATATTGGCTGTGAGTGGGACGTGGGCCTAAAAGGCCAGGTTGGCCATTATATGGAATCTGTTTGGGCCAGGCCATTGTGGGAAAGGGGCATGCTGAAGGAACCCAATTTTGTTGTTGCCATGTCCACTGCCCGTAGTTAGCATTAGGGTTGGAATTTGGATTTGGGTATCCAGAATAGTGTCGTCCCCTACCTCGTCCATAACCCCCACGCCCTCTGTAATAGCCCCGATTGGAATTCCTGCCTCGATTGTACTGTCCCCCAATACGATTATTATCAGAAGAAGGTTGGGGTTTGGCCGATTGTGGTGGTGTGGTGGATACGAGAGCCGTTCCGGCGACGGATGCAGCGATGGTTGCTTGTTTTGATTTTCAGGTTTCTTCAAGTATAAGTTTGGATCGTGCTTCATAGAACGTCGAGAGTTTCGACATATGACTGATATGTGAGGCGACAGTGTCATAAGCTTCATTGAGAGCGGTAACCATCTGCAACACTAAGCGATCGTCATCAATTTCTGGACCCACATTAGACAATTGATCTGCAATTTGTTTAAGTTCTTAACAATATGCAGATGCATTTGGAAAATCGTCGATTTTGATGTTATTGAATTTGTGTTGCAGGTGAACGAGACGCGTGTGGCGATTGTCATGAAAAATATTTTTCAGACGCTCCCACACAGTCTGAGAAGTTGAGTTTTTCTTCATAAGGGTGTTCATTAGTTCTTTCGACACTGTGCCATATATCCACTGCATAACAATCGCATCTAGGCGATCCCAATCTTCTGTTGGAGGAGTGGTGTTGGTGCTTGTGGTTTGAGATGTGGAAGAGGAGTCTTCTTTGGGAATGATATGGTCGATTACCAGGTGAGCTCGATAATGGATCATAAACAATTCGGACCATGATTCATATAATCCGTTTTCCATCTCTAAGATTATTGGGATTGAGTTGCGGATGTTAGAAACGGTGCAGGCAGGGTGGATTTTGTAATCTGACATTTTTGTGAATGAGAAAAGAAGAAGATTGATTGAATGATTGAAGAAAGTAGAGAGGTAAGGATCGTATTACTTTACTGATACCATGAAAGAATTAGACTGTGTGTCTTGTTTATTGATTTCCATTCGTTTATATAGATACAAAACAAATCTTCTCGTATCTTCCTCTAACAAACATTCCAACATATTAGGAATGGATACACTATACAAACATTGACAGCTATACATAAAATCTTATACAAAAATAATATAGTTAACTTGTGATAGAATATATACGGCTATTAATTTTAGTATAATATATAGCTATATACAAAAAAGTGAAAATACACCTTATCCTTGTAAATTTTCTTAAGTTCAGCAACACCCCGAATCCCATTCTCCACCAACTTCTTCAAATTTCTTGGTCCCACACCAGGTATTGTCAACAAATCAGGGTTTCCAGGTAGCAACAGCTGCCCATATGAGGTTGACTTTGTAAAGCGATGTTTTGACTCCGAAATTCATCATCAATTCTTCGAATTGGGATATGAGAACTAGTAGATAGTTTCACGAAAAAGATTCAAACACATCTGCACATTTACTTTTCTTCAATTGTTCCTGAATCATCTCGGAGGCAAAATCGGGTAGTACCCATTTGCTAGAATTTGTGAAGGTGGAACTAGGGTGTTTTTTTTATTATTATTATGATGAGCTGATATATAATGATGTGAAGGTGGAACTAGAATTTGTGAAGGTAGTACACATCTACACATTTATAATTTAATTTGTTGATTTTATAAAACTAGGGTTTTTAATTTGGGAATGATGAAGTTGAGATGATGAGGATGAGGGTGAAAAGATAAGTTAAATAATAAAGAAAATAAATAAAATGAAAAGACCAAATTACCCTCACATGCTTTGCACATGACTGAACAAACGGCTGAAATTGACAGAATCTAGACGGAAGGACGAGGGATGTAGAATTGTGATACATTAGGAACGAGGAATGCACAAAAAAAGAAAAAGAAAAAAGGACATGGAGTCAAATTTGATGTAAAGTTCGGGGACGAGGAATGCAATTTTGTCAAAACGACTTTCCTTGTTATATTTGCACTACACCTGATTCGTTTATGGCAGTTTATTTCCAACCCAAATGTGGGACACCGATTACTAAATTATCACCCCTTTAATTGGTGGACACGTTCAACACCATCTCGACTCTTCTCGGAGTCCCTACCTCATCTCCGGTCACGTTCATAATCATCTCGGTTTAAACACCATCTCGACTCTTTCTGAAATCCCAACCTCATCCTCCGTCACGTCCACAGTCAACTCGGTTTGAACTTCCGCATGCCCACACATCTAGGTTACAACCTGAGTTTCGTAGTACTATAAAACCATTTAGTGGTAGAAGAAGGTTCTCCTATATGTTTCTATTTCATATCCGATGGGAGACACCGATTACCAAATTATCTCCGACAGATCTGGTTCTGAAATCTGAATATTAAACACACGTGTTTTGTTCTTGTGATGTTCCCCTTTATTCATACGTTTATGTAATTGTGAAGAGTATCTGAGAGAGATAAGTCAACTCGCCATAAGAATTTCCTTGAAGTGTAATAGGAACATGATTTGGGCATAAACTAGTTCTTCGTCATTAAGTGACTAACTTTTTACATGATCATTTATCAACCAAGTATTATGTAATAAATCTAATAAATATAAATATATATATAGCAACTCTCTTTTGGCTCTGTACAATTATAATAATTCATTTAGTAATTAGAATATAAATAAGGTAGCAACCAAAGATTCAAAAGCGCAGACGCTAGAGATAAGCTCCATGACAAACATGCCATTGTAGCAGACAACTGAAACCTGCTACACATTTTGCCGTCACAGAAGGCGGCACCCGCTTCTGTAACCATAAAATCCGATACACTTGCTGTCGAACACGCCGCTGCTAGTGATAGAAAAGAAAGAATCTGTCATCATTTTTAATTGATCAGTATCATTAAAAGTCATTTGAAAGAACTGTGATTTTAGCTGATCATATCACTATATAAAACGTACCCAATCTCCTATAACAATAACCATCACTATTAAAAAAAAAAAAATAAAAAAATAAAAAAAAAAAAAATAACCATCACTATTTGTACTTGGTGAGATAGCCGTTTCACAAAAACTGAGAATGCATCAACGATTGCAAGTGTCAAACTCCATGGAATCACCAAACCATTAATTGTCACCAAGAAGCTGAAAACCGAAATATTATTTTTGTTACATAAATGTGGAAGTAAGCTATGCTTAACAAAACAATATCAAGAAGATATAGTGAATTTTTCTATTAGGTAACCTCTTGTCCTACAAACTATTACAATACTAACAATGAGTAAAACGGGTAAACAGATAAAGGTTTCTATTTATGTTACCAGGGTAAGCGAAATTTTTTTATTCAGATGTACGCCTACCTAACCAGGTCATTTTTACAGGCTACCCAAAATATGCTTCCAGTGACGTTTAAACCTGATTACCTGAAACCTCATGTGAGGATATCAGGACCGTGACCACTATGTTATTTTGGGATGATACAATATTACTAATATTACTGAGTAATTAATCTATACTCTTATTAGAGAAAATTCGCTTTATTTACATAAAAAGTGAAGATGGATGTACCAGAAAGAAGTATAAGCGTAGAAGTCGATGCCAAGACACATGAAAAGAAGAGAAGAGAGAGAAAAGAAAGCTTGTCCTAGTCTTAGTGCCAAACTGGCGCTGGTCCCCATTGAACCTGGCAACTCGGGTTCCATCTATGGATGCTTGACGAATGCAATTCGGCTAGCTCACTTCTTATTACCAAAGAATGTAAAATTCACAGTTCATTGGCCGGAGCGATTAATGTAGCAGCGTTGCAGGTCATTCGATTAATCAGATGGTATGTGATTTGTAAATGTTAGTATGGGTTAAAGTTATTTTGTAGGGGAGGCTTAATTACAGGCCATTGAACTTTAAGTAGGAGTGGTAGTAGTATGATATTCGTTTTCCGTTAATGGACGAATATGTAAGGCTTTTGAATATCATTATTGAATTATTATAACATTAGATTATAAAAATTTAAATTTATCGTTTGACTAACATAAGAAAAGAAACTTATATTAAAAAGTAAAAGTTTTCATAAACATTTAGAAATAATTGTTACAAATACTCTTGTATTTGTATAAATGATAGTATGCATATATTGTACGTGTGAGGTTCTGATAGTTGTTTAGTGATAGCATCCTGGTATACTGGGCCAAGATATATTCCCATATCCAAATTGTACTGATGTCCCTCTTTTATTTTATATAATAAAAATAATATAATTTTTTTAAAGGCAAATTAATATAAAATACAATTCGTCCAGGGAGGTTTTACCGTACTGTATTCAGGAATTCGGTCTGGTTCACATGCTCGTATGAATTGATAGATCGGGTCTCTATTATGCGGTTTGGGTTTCCGCCCAATTGAGCGTGTGTTCGTGAAAAATGATCCGATAAGTGATTTCTTTCCCCTTAGTAATTTCAAACCTTGCCTTTCAAAAAAAAAAAAAAAAAATATATATATATATATATATATATATATATATATATATATATATATATATATATATATATATATATATATATATATATATATATATATATATATATAATTGTGTTGCTACTAAAAAATAAAATATGGAATGAGTTAAATGAATTAATTATCGTTTATTTCGTATATTTTGGTGTATTTGATGACTATAGAGTGTTAGATGATAAAGTTAGCCCAACCCGATTGTGGTCTTAGGTCCACTAGGGTTTGTAGGTTTATTAGGGTTTGCATTGTAATATAAATTTCGCATATTGAATAATAATCACGTGTTCAATCGTCTTACATGGTATCAGAAGCTAGGTTTAGAAACAAAGTTTAGAAGAATTAAAAGTTAAGAAATCGTAATCCTCCGATCACCGATTAAATATTGGTGATTCGGAGGGATTGGTCTCGTATATTGTTTCTTGCTTCAAGTATTTTATTACGTGTTTTTATTTTGTTTTTTTATCCATTGATTTCTTCACCCGTCCATCAAACTGCTCAAATTGGCTACTCTGCCTAAAACCCTTTAAAATCCCCACTAACCTATCATGCTTCTTTTTTATCGTATGGATTTATTTAGCCGCCACCTTGTCTGTTATCCTTATTTTCGCCACCTCTGCCTTTTCAAGTAGTGGTTCATAAATTCGAAATCAACCTCTACAATCAACACCATTCTTGTTTATTTTATTTTCTATTTCCTTTTTTTTTTTTTTTACCAAATCAAATAGCTGCGCAATCTTTCAACTAATAATTGTTACACACAAAAAAAAAAAAAAAAAAAAAAAAAAAAAAAAATCTTATAACTTTCGTTTTTTTTTTTCCCTGTTATGTTATCCTTTTTTTGACAACCCTAATCGGTGTGGGGATGAGCCGCCTAGCCTGACTAGGTTCCAAACCCCGAAAAAAAGAGGAATAAAAAAAAAAGAAAAAAAAACTCTCTTGTTTTGCAGCGTTGAAGAAGATTGTATCGGCGGAAAAAGTTCAAAGCACAAGTTCTGCTCAATCCTTAGGCAAGCAAGCCACGACGTAAAAAAAACGTTACGGAAAAGGAAACGCAGTCAAGCAACGCAACCAAACAACGATATCAATCAATTCGATACAACAAATTAAAGAGAAAATATGTGTTTTTTTATGTTTATTGTTTTCTTCCAGTCCGAGCTTTCGCGATTTCGCCGCTCGAACTGCGGGGGAGTGTTAGATGATAAAGTTAGCCCAACCCGATTGTGGTCTTAGGTCCACTAGGGTTTGTAGGTTTATTAGAGTTTGCATTGTAATATAAATATCGCATCAATATTGAATAATAATCACGTGTTCAATCGTCATAGAGTAGTGAAACCCTTTAATCAATCTAACTTTAATTAATATAGTATTACATCTAATTTATTTATTTATACCTTATATAACCAGTTAATTAAATAGACAGCAAACTAATAAACTTTAAATAATTAATCAAATTAAATACATAAACCATCAACCAATAATTTACCAAAATATATTCAAATGAACTTCAATTACTAGAAAATGTACGTAAAAACCTACTTATAAAAAAAATATAAAGATTTACAAATAAAATATTTCTTGGTCCGTAGTATTTTTAAAATAAATCATTTTCATTAACATAAAAATTGATTCATCATCTAGTCTAAATAATAAATGGATCTTCTTTAAATAAAGTGGGAAGATCATTTATTCTGGTTGTCCGCATTAGTGGGTTAAACAAAGAAACATTTGGTGTGCTTAATTCCATATTTGGTGATCGGATCCTGACCGGATATATAAGCTTAACGATAGACCTTTGAAATAAATAATTCAAATTCTTTATTTTTAATTTGGGTTATTTTTAATTCAAGCTTTTAGAGATTCTTGTCTTTAAAGTTTGAGGTGGTCATTTAGTCGTGAAAGTATCTTTAGAACTCGTTCTTAAAATAATTATTTGTCAAATCGATGTTTGCTTATAGTCATGCGTATAGTTTCACAGCATAAAACTTGGTTCTTAAAACTCAGTGAATTTGTAATTTTCAGTGCAAAAATTTTAGATTTTTCGATTTTGCTCTCAGTGGATTTTTGTTTGCCCAAAAGTCTTCATATTTTGCCCCCAAAACCTTTGTATTTTTCCCAAAAGTCTCTGTATTTTGAACAAAAACCTCTATATTTTGTCCAAAAACTTCAATATTTTGCCCCAAAAAAATTGCTAGGTTTTTAAAAAAAAAAATTCGCCCTGAAAAAAAAAAAATTCCTGCGTGTAAGGAAGCTTAATGGCCATATAGATATATAATTTTCTTATCCACTCCAAACTTTAAGTGGTCAAATCTATAACTAACTAAGAATTTACGTGTTTTATAGGCGGAGATTGCGCACGACAGTTATAAAAATAGCTACACTTGCAATTGATCACCGTCTAGAACTTAAGGTTTTTTTTTTTAAATATAAACTATATATGTCTTTCAGTCAAATGATCTTATCATACACTCTCTAGAGCTTTAGACGAACTCTTTTTGCTATTTACAACCATCAAATCGACCATGAATCATTCGTTGGGAATAAGTATTTAATCACCCTCGATCGATCTTCTAATCGTCAAGGGTTAATCCACGACACTCCCGGAGTGTTTAATAAACTGCACCCAAATTTTAAAAATCTTTAGGAATATACTATTTACTTGAATGTTAAGAGTACTATGCTCGATCAAGGTGTTTGACAAAATACTCGGATATGATTTGTGTAAAGTAGACATAAATACAGTGTTCATTTTAATTCGCTAGCTTATTCGAGCTTATTTACTAAAAAAATCTTACTTATGTTAAAGCTCAGGTTTAAATTCGAAATTCTCGTAATTAATTCGGCTTATTAACACCTCTAACTACTTACGGAGTATAATTATTTAAAAAAGCTAAAAGCTAGTTATTACATTTGTATTTCGGCATAAATAGTACTCTTAAGTTAATACAGAGTATTATTATTTATATAGTCTAATAAACCTCTTAAATGATGATGTTATCATTATGTTAAATACCCCTTAATTTTGCTACACCATGATGTCATTATTATTATTATTATTATTTTTAAACCACGACTAATAATGATATAAACATACTTGCCGGTTATTATTTTTTTTATTTAAGAAAAACACTGCTGATAATAATTTGCGTATAAAACCATCCTCATGCACACCAATTCCTCCACCAATTCCTTTCTTCTTTTTGTTTTCCCAATTCTTTTAATCTTTTTCCAATTCTTTTAATCTTTTTTTCCCCAAAGAACCAGGTATGTTCTTCCTATGTTTATATGTAAGTAATGGTAACAGTTTTTTATACTTTAACCATTAACCATTACAATTTTTTTTATACTCCTCCATAAATACGTAGGTCATTGTTGTGTTTGTATGCATGTATACTCATGAACGAAACAATCTCATAGGTGGGGACCTTATCATTGTATTTAATAGGTACACAAAACTATTTTAAATCAATGTCAATAGTTAAACATTTTGGAAATTCAAAATTGTTTCTAACCATCACTTGCAATCCACAATGTCCTGTTATTGTATTTTTGTTAAAGAATAAGAATTTGACAACCAAAAACAAATGCCAAATCATATTGCGATTATTTATGATGAAAGTATATAGTATAATTGAAGGATTCAAAAATCATCATGATTCTCACAAGGTTGAAACAGGTATTTTCGATCCCTTTTTTAATTCTAAATAAATACCATCTTAATTTACTAATTTTTTTTGTTATATATCTTTGCAGTTTTTTATAGTATTGCTTTTAAGACCCGTGGTCTTCCTCGTGCACACATATGTTTGAAGAACAAGAATATGCTGCTTAAGAATATGTTTCGTTACAGTCTTAATCTTTAATTTGTTTATATTGGCTCAATATTTGTTATTTGTTTTTAGTTTCAAATTTGTATTACATGCTATATTGATGTCATTAAGATTTAAGATGTTATCATGATAAAGTTTGGACGAACTTTTATAATCGTAATCTTTATTCTCATTACGGAATACACTTCCGTAATACACATCCAATGAAACAACATTGGTAGAAGGGTTAACATTTAGAGAGATGTGTAACTTTTTATGTGAAAATTATGAATAATTGTGATTATATTTATAGAGATATGAAACGTGCATTTTTTTTTTTTTTTTTTATATATATGTTGATACAAACGTGATTTTTTATTTGACTTTTTCTGATTCTTTTAAATTTCAAAAATATAATGTGATTTGAATAAATCCTTATTTGATCCCAATTCACGTTATTTAATTTTAATATTAATTAATATTAATTTAATATTAATATTAATCTATATTCTATATCTGTATGTTGATGTCAAAATAGGGATTTTACTTTTTTAAAACATAATTGTAAATACATAACTATAAACAATTATTCCCCCAATAATTTCTATAATTCGGCATAATTATAACGAAAAAATATACAAAAGGCATTAGATTTTATAGTTTTAAAACAAAACTAGATAAGTATAAACAATTATTTCCTCGATAATTCATATAATTAGCCATAATTAAATCGAAAAATATACAAAAGATTAATATAATCACGTTAAATTTTAACTAGATAAGTATAACAAATTATTTGCTCAATAATTCCTATAATTAGCCATAATTAAATCAAAAAATATACAAAAGATTAATATAATCACATTAATATTATACAAATTTGTTTCTTACCCAATTCACGTAAACATACACACAAACTATTATTTAATTCATGACTACTATTATTTATTCAACATACACAAACTTATAGTTTCTTTTTAATTTAATATAGTTTGTTACTTAATCTTAGTTTATCATTTGAATTTACATTATAACATTAAACTAAATGACTTTAAATAAATCGTTTAACTCATTCGTTTAAACAAACTCGTGTTTTCACGAGTCATTCCACTAGTTATTATTAAATCCCTATTACATTTCTCTTATGGACTCTATAACCGAATTGAGCCCAAAACATGTACACAGTTAGCCCAAAATCCAATCTCACACCTTATCAGCAGCTGCCACGTCAGCTACCATAATACAAAGTCACCATTTCTCCAACTGAACTGTTTTTTTACTCCACCCCAAATTCTGCAAAAATAAAATAATTCCGATGGCTAGATTAGCTTCCAATCCCGTCGGACTCCATAAATTCCGGCCATCTCATTTTCACCCCACCGTAGATTCACTTCATTTCATTGCGCCCTCTATTTATTCCAGCAATAAAAACCTCAGATACCAGAAGTTATACTGTCAAATTGAATCTAATTCAACCAATTCCAACCCAGAGGTTAGTAATTCAACTGTTTATGGTGATTAGATTTAACTATTACAAGTTTGAAAGTTTATTTTCCGTTTGTGTTGACCGGTATTGTGTTTTTGTTTGAGAACCCTAATTAGCTTCATAACACTTTCACACACAAATTTAAGCTTTTAGCATTGGAATTTGGGAACCTGTTCATATGGTTACGCATAATTTTATGCGCATAAGGTCTGAAATTATTACCTATCCATGTTTTGAGTGTACATTTTGAGTCCCTAGTAGTTTTAGGTTTTTATTGAAGTGCGTTGATGTTGATACAGAATCAAAATCAATATAATAAGATTGGTTAAATTCACATAGAAAGTTTAGGCCCATATATGGCTTGTTTACTTGTGATTTATGTAGCTGTGGTGAATACAATGATTATTCAGTCAGTTCAAATCTTGTTTACTTGCCTCTCAAATTAATGAAACGCCTGAATACAGATATTATTCATTAATGTGAAAAAATCACACTTGTTCCAGTATAGCTATTCTTTGTCCAACTTTTCTCAATACTACCCTTCCCACACATACGATTCCCTCACATTAACGCATAATTTCCATCACATTGATCTTTTTTTTTTCTTTCTTGTTGATGTCATTTATAAAATTCATATTAGGTTTCGGATAGTTACTATTTTTTTTTTTGAAAAGCAAATATATATATATATATATATATATATATAAATATAAATATATATATATATAAATATAAAGAAAAAAACAAAAATGTACAAGGATATGGGGCAAAAAGACTTGCACCACACACGAATACCCGAATACCTAACACATATGCATGGATCTATAAACTATTTTTACAGAAATAGTGTCCACGACTCTAAACTCGAAGCAACAATGACTCGAATCAACCAGAATACTCGAATCAACCAGGATCTCGGTTATTGATGTCCGGAAAACCTAAGTTGATCGGATCAAGAAGCCAATGAAGCCAATCTTTGTGTATATTTCTCGATCGATTGCTAATCCATTCATAAGTTTTGACTTGAACCTCGCATATGATTTTTGATGAAGACCATGAATCATTCTTAAAGACTTTTTGATTCCTGTTTTTCCAAATGATGTAGCTCGCCGACCAAGTGATTGCTTGCCAAATTTTGGAGATTTTACCCGAAAAGTTCACATAATTAGATCCTCCAAGCAACTCTTCCAGAGTGATGTGCGAAGGCAAGTTAATTTTCCACCATTTATGAATACCCTCCCATACTTCTTGAGCAGTTTTACATGAAAGAATAGCGTGGTCAATTGATTCGGGAACATTATTACACATTGGGCATAATAATGTATCCAAAACAATCCCACGTTTCTCAAGTTCCGTTTTGACCGCGATCCTTCCTTTTACACATTATTACACATTGATTCGGATAGTTACTATTTTGAAAGTAGCTTCGGAACTTTTGAGAAGAAAACTAGGGAATTTGAAATGGATTGTCGATTTGGGCTTAAAGTTGTTGGTAGTGATGATTTAGGGTTTTAAGAGTTTGAAACTTGTGATTTAGAACTATGGTTTGTATAATGGGGCTATCGAATAATAAACGAAATTAAGATGAATACAAAAATGTTTTTCTTGGTTGCCATTGCTATTTACTTCGGAGTCGTCATGTGTATAATTTTATGCATATGAATAAAAGTTGAAGCAAAAAAAGAGAGCAGATGAAGACGAGTTATGAGTTTATATTATTGCCTCGTCTTTTAAATTTTATTCCATATATTTTATATTTTGTAAACAAGTTTATAAGTTATGAGTTACAGTTTGTTATTTAATAAAATCAAACATTGTTATTTTTTAATGTAAGGGTAAAATAATCAATTATTTATCATTCAGATAGTTTATTCAGCATAAAAAATAAACAAGATTAATTATTCACTAATTACTAGATATAGTTATCTATATCCATGAGGAACATAATAGAAAAAAATAAACAGCCCCTTAGTCTTTTTCATTAATTATCCGTTTACAATTTCTTGCTCTTACTTTTCATTTAAAGTTCAGATATTTGGATAATCCGATATCCAGATCCGAAAACTGGATATCCGAATTTCGGATGACCAAATCTACTATCCGAATTTTCGGATATCCGGTTTTGAACACCCCTAGTCCAGATTACTGATTTTCAAGTTGTCAATGAGAGTCGGACAAGATACTATTATTTATTTATTTATTTATTATATTTTTAATATTCCTAGTTGTTGCACTGAAATTCATTGCAGAAAAAGTTGATTGTAGAGTCTCCTTCTGAAAATGAAAACAACAATAAGACAAATGAAGTCGAAAGTTCTTCAAGTGATGGAGGATTTCCTGAAATGCCAAACAAGAGCTTAAACCGCCGAATTGCAGTTGTTTCTGTTGTTGGTGCAGTCGGTCTTTTTTTATCAGGAAGACTTGATTTTGGTGTTTCTTTGAAGGATCTTTCTGCTGCAGCATTGCCTTACGAAGAGGTTCCTTTTTGCTTACTACCATTTGTCAGTTCAGATATATATTTTCAATGAAGCTTACACATCATTATCATCTTTTTAGGGTGCTTTATCATGTAATATAACCTTTATCAATTTGTAGCCTAAGAGTGTGTTTAGTTGCGGATAATATTTTCTAGTTAACCATCTTTACTTTCTGAAAAGTGAACGATTTTTTATCTTAAGATTCGTTAAAAAGTTTATACATAAGGAGTTTTCAATTTCCGGATAACATAACAATTGAAAAACTACAAATTGGAGTTTTCCAATGTGGTTCTTTATTTTAGGGGAATTTTTTTGAAGAAGTCATATTGAACACGTTTCTGTTTATCGGGGCTTTATATGAAAATAATTCTGGTAAAATATTTGCACTTTTCTGCTAAACACTCCTTAAGTCATATTGAACACGTTTATGTTTATCATTGGTGTAGGCCCTTTCAAATGGGAAGCCGACAGTTGTGGAGTTTTATGCAGACTGGTGTGAGGTATGTCGTGAATTAGCTCCAGATGTTTACAAAGTTGAGCAGCAATACAGGTAAATAAATCACTTGTTCTTTCTCTTATAAATTAATCTTCTTTTGATAAAAAAATCTTTTATCTTATTAGTTCGAGAATTTTCTCTAAATTTAGGGACAAAGTAAACTTTGTCATGCTTAATGTCGACAACACAAAATGGGAGCAAGAACTAGACGAGTTTGGTGTCGAGGGTATTCCACATTTCGCGTTTTTGGATGGAAACGGTAACGAGGAAGGAAACGTTGTCGGCAAGCTTCCGAAAAAATACTTGTTGGAAAATGTTGATGCTCTTGCTACCGGAAAACAATCGATCCCGCATGCGCGAGTCGTTGGTCAGTTTTCGAGTGCTGAAGCGAGAAAAGTGCACCAAGTAGCTGATCCAAGAAGTCACGGTTAACTAATTCAAGATATGTATGTAATGTAACGAACTAATGAAATATTGATTGTTTGTATCACACATCCAGACCACACAAAAATGTAATGAAATCACAATTTTTTTCTATCTAATGTGTTTCGTGTTGCATCCATAAATTTAAATGGGGTCCCACCAAATGATTTCTCACTACGATTATACGGTGAGGAAGAAACGGAAGCAGCTGATGATGTCATGGTCACATCACCATCCGTTAAGTTCCACCCAGCTAGCTTTATTACCGTCACAAATTTGACATTTAATAGGTTAATAGGTTGGTTGTAGTGAAAATGATGTTTGTTTTGATTACTCAATTCCCCTGTCTGTTCCAGAGAATATATTTGGAGAGAAAAGAGGTTTTGGAAAGAAGAGGAATAAGAAAATATGTTCCCTAGTTTTTTTAGTCTCTCTCTCTTCTGCTTTTTCTCCCAACGTAAACTTTTTACCAAGAGTGTCAAAATTTTGCTAGTCTAATTCATCAAATCTGTCGATTTTAAGAAGACACCACCACTCCTATTTAACTCGATTATAGCTAACGATCATAACCAGACCAGTCTCGTCGGCGTCGGAGGTCCCACGCGCCGCCAAGAACATCCGCCGTAGGTCGATTTTTCCGGCCAATTTACAAGCTTTTCCGGTCAAATCTCGGCGAGTGAACAATCACAGACCCCATTCCTGGCCCAAGAAGGTTTTTTTCGCATAGAATATTACCACCCTTTGCCTCACCGCATTACTCCCGCTGATCGCCACCGCCACCACCGCCGCCTGTTACCGGAAATTAAATTTTCCGGCTGGTTACGTTTCTCTCTCTCAATTTATCTTTGTGTTAACTGCTATCTGATTCTTGTCTATTACTAATATCACTGTTTTACTTGCTTTCTTATACTTGTATTTATTAGGTGTAAAAGTATAAACGTATTTCTGTCTAGACATATATTGATATATTTATATTTATATAGACTATACTGATATATTTATATTTGTAGTGATATCACTGTTACACTTGCTTTTCCTTTTGAAATCTTTATATTATCCATAACATACATCTATATTTTATTTTATTTTCTGTTCTTAATATCATAAGTAATAACAAATACTTTTTAGCATAGTCATATTTTCTTATTTTTAGTCTCTACTTGGGTCATCTTTTGATATATAGGTTAATATAGATCTTACGCATACCTATGGTAACTTGAGGTCATGTCCTCCTAGTTTAGGGGTGGGTAGGTCTAGAGGGGTTAGAGGCGGTAGTAGGGTGGCCACCCTTGGTAGGATTAGAGTGGGTAGTTGGAATATAGGAACCTTGACGGGTAAAAGGATTGAGCTCATTGATACCTTTCTTAAGTGTAATGTGGACATAGGGTGTGTTCAAGAGACTAGATGGAAGGGTGAAGGGGCAGTGGATATTAAGGACTATATGTTGTGGTACTCAGGTTCTAGGATAGCACGGAACGGGGTAGGTATCTTTTTGGGAAATCTACATAAGGATAACGTTGTTGACGTGGGTAGGTTTAGCGATAGGATTATGTCGGTTAGTCTAATTATTAAGGAGGAAACTTTCACGGTCATTAGCGCGTACGCACCTCATGCGGGTTTAAGTGATGCGGAAAAGAAGAGTTTTTGGGAATTGTTAGATGAGGTAGTGAGGGGGTGCCCAGCGGATCATCGACTAATTATAGGGGGTGATCTGAATGGACACATAGGAGTGGAGGCAGAAGGTTACGAGGGAGCCCATGGGGGTTTTGGGTTTGGTCCTAGAAATGAAGAAGGGCGCTCAATCGTTGAGTTTGCCATTGCCCACGAGTTGGTTGTAGCCAACTCTTTTTTCAAGAAGAGGGATGCTCAGTTAGCCACTTTTTATAGTGGGGGCCGTTGCACCCAGATTGACTTTTTGCTCCTTCGTAAAGGGGAACTTAGGACATGTAGGGACTGTAAGGTCCTTCCAGCATATACGTGCTCCTCCCAGCACAGATTGTTGATCATGGACCTAGTTACCCGGGGAAGAGTTCGTAGGAGGGCTAAGGTTGTGCAACATAGAATCCTTTGGAAGAACCTACATGGAGCGAAGGCAGAGACTTTTAGAACGACTGTGGCCGATAGATTGAGTGTAGAAGGGGATAACGTAGCCCCTGCTAACGTGGACCAGTTATGGAACCGCATGGCGTCCACTATCAGAGAGGTGGCAAAAGAAGCTTTAGGGATGGCATTAGGGACATCGAGAGCCCATAAGAGTAGTAGAGAATCGTGGTGGCTTAGTGACGATGTCCAAACGAAAGTCGCGTTAAAGCAGATGAGGTTTAGGGAGCTCATTACTTTTGGAGAAGGGACACCTGCAGAGAGAACTAGGGTAGAAGAAAGATATAAAGAAGCTAAAAGAGAAGCAAAGAAGGCCGTAGCAATTGCAAAAGACAAAGCTTATGAAGATTTATATAGGAAACTAGACTCTAAAGAGGGAGCCAATGACATATATAGAATAGCTAAAGCTAGGGAGCGAAGAGGCAGGGACTTAGTTAACGTCAAATATATCAAGGATGAAGCGGGTCAAAGTATAGTGAGAGAAGACCTTATTAAGAAAAGATGGGAAGAGTATTTTGCATCCCTTTTTGGTAGGGAAAGAACAGAGTGGAACGGGGAACTCCGCGAGGTTCGTGAATATCAAAACAACTGTTACTGCACGAGGATTAACCAGGAGGAAGTTAGATCAGCCCTACGAAAGATGGGGAGAAACAAAGCAGTAGGACCAGACCAAATCCCGATTGAAGCGTGGAGGTGCCTAGGAGGCGATGGGGTTAGATGGTTGACAAACCTTTTCAACACGATGTTTAGAAGCGCAAAGATGCCTATGGAATGGAGACTCAGTGAGGTCATCCCCATTTACAAGAACAAGGGAGATGCACAAATATGTAGTAATTACAGAGGCATAAAGTTACTTAGTCATACTATGAAGCTTTGGGAGAGAGTGATTGAGACGAGGCTCCGACGCGAGACAAAGGTTTCAGAGAACCAATTCGGTTTCATGCCAGGACGCTCGTCGATTGAGGCGATTCACATCGTTAGAAGCCTTATGGAGAAGTATAGGGAAAAACAAAAGAACCTACACATGGCGTTCTTAGACCTGGAAAAGGCTTATGACTGTATCCCGCGCGAGCTGATTTGGAAGACTCTTAACGCTAGGGGTGTCCCAAGTAGATATATAAGAACTATTAGAGATATGTACGATGGGGCGAAGACTCGCGTACGCACGGCAGTGGGAAACACAGAGTTTTTCCCTGTAGAGGTAGGTTTACATCAGGGATCGGCCCTTAGCCCATATCTTTTCGCTTTGATCCTAGACGAACTAACTAAGAGGATACAAGATAACATCCCATGGTGCCTAATATTCGCCGACGATATTGTTTTAGTTTCGGATTCCCAGGAGGAGCTTAACAGAAGGCTAGAGCAATGGAGGACTGCACTAGAATCAAATGGCCTACAGATTAGCAGACTTAAATCGGAGTACCTTAGATGCGATTTCAAGACGAGCGAAGAAGAACAAGAGGATTTAGTGGATGTCAGAATTGGGGATCAGATTTTACCTCCACAAGAGTCCTTTAGATATTTAGGCTCGATGCTTCACAAATCGGGAAGGATAGATGAGGACGTGACGCATCGTATACGAGTAGGATGGTTGAAGTGGAGGGCAGCGAAAGGGGTGTTGTGCGACAAGAAGGTACCCCTTAAATTGAAAGGGAAATTTTTCAAGGTCGCAATCAGACCGGCCATGTTGTACGGCTCAGAGTGTTGGCCAATGACGAAAGCCCAAGAGAGGAGGATGGAGGTGGCAGAAATGAGGATGCTTAGGTGGACGTGTGCCAAGACCATGCTAGATATGATACCAAATGGAGTTTTTAGGGAGAACTTGGAAGTTGGGAACATAACCAACAAGTTGAGGGAATGACGACTTAGATGGTTCGGGCATGTTATGAGGCGCCCACTTTTAGCCCCGGTTAGGAGAGTCGAGACCCTCGTTGTTGGGGGCGTAAGGAGAAGGGGTAGACCCAAACGTAGGTTGGAGGATAGATTGAAGCTTGACATGAAGGAGCTCTTATTGACCGAGGACATGACTTCTGATAGGAATTTGTGGAGGAGTAGAATTAGAATAGATGACTAGGTTCTACATGGTGTTTATTTATCTTATATATTTATATTATATTTCTTGCCTACTTGCTTGTGTGCACTTCATAAATTTTTTTTTTTTTTTTTTTTTCGTGGGACTTTACGTATTGGCTGGACATGTTTTATGGATATATAATATATCTATACTTATTGTAGCATATTCACATGCTTTATTGCACTATATGGTTACATATTTGTATTACATTATATAGCAATTAATTTATAGGTACCTACATATCACATGTTTTTATGCTAACATAGCATATTTATTTGTCTATGCCTACATAGTATACCATCTATTTTATACTGCATATTATACCTACATGCTTCTTACCAACATGTTTACGTATACTTATTTTACTTACATGACTTGTTATACTTGCATATTTAACACTCACATATTTTACTTATATGTTATATTACTCAATATTGTTATATGCTTTATTTACCTATATATATCGTATTGGAGTATACATTATTCATGGTAAAGCTTCTATTTTGCCAACTTTACTTGTATATTTTTACTTTACATATCGGATTTCATAGTTCTTTCTGGTCGGAGGTCCCTAGAAAGCAGCCTCTCTACTCTACAGAATAGGGAGGGACGACTTCCTCTACCTGGGGACCGATAGGTATCCTGGGTAGAAGAATGAATTTCCTTTTACTTTAGGGTAGAGGAAAAGACTGCCTACATCTAACCTCCCCATACTTCACTTTAGTAGAATTGAGTGTTGTTGTTGTTGTTGTTGTTGTTCCCTAGTTTTTTTAATGGTGGAAAAGGAAAGAAGGGGAAGGAAAATTGTGTTAACTTCCTTTCCTTATAATCCTTCCAATTTGGGCGGTTTTGAACTGATTTGGAGAGGAAGTCATTTTCGCTCATGATAATACACAGCAATCATTCCATTTCCTTTGCTAACTAGGGAACACTAAACTTAATTCTATAATCACTCCCCTTCTTTTCAC
The DNA here is from genome assembly GCF_046630445.1 of Rutidosis leptorrhynchoides. NCBI lineage: Eukaryota > Viridiplantae > Streptophyta > Magnoliopsida > Asterales > Asteraceae > Rutidosis > Rutidosis leptorrhynchoides. The sequence continues at coordinate 115,905,181 of NC_092337.1, forward strand.
TCGCATATCATTCTCTTCTCTTCATTACATTTCTTTCATCCCAAAACTCCGGAACAGAGGCAATTATTAATTCATTAACTTAAATATACTCCATTACATCTTTGGCACTGAACAACCAACTTTTTTGTTGAGCTACTCAACCCAAACCAGTTACCTCACAATTACACCATCTATAGCCCCCAGCTAGTTTTAAATTAAACCTTGACTAAAAGTGAAAATATAAATATGATAAACGTAGTCAATTTCTGAAATAAAATTGATATCGATATAATTAGGTAATACTTCATAAGCATGTATTTTTTGTACTAGTTTTGCATGCATAATTTTAAAGTGAACGAGATTATAGTTACAACTTTTTCTTTAATTTCCTTAATAGAAAAATAACATCCAACATAGACAAAATTGTAAATCTATCGAACCATTTAAGCGGTAAAGATTTTCTCCCATATCTGTACACTTTGCAACCTCAGCTAAGAGTTCATTCTTGGTTTGAACTTTTGTAAAAGTCTAAGAGGCTTCTAACACTATACAAGAAATATACAAAGATAAAAGTAAAGTGAGGCTCAGTTATCATCATTTTTGTCAAGAAAACTCAATACGAAGCCACTAACAATGCGCCTAGCTACAGGATTAGGTATAGAACGACATAACCTACCATCAACATATGCAACTAAACCTGCAAACACAAACCTTCCAACACCCCATTTCAAAACAGACACCTTACTTTGATGTTTTGTAGTAGAGGATACTGGTGTATCAATGGCTTTTTCAACACCACCCTGGCTCAACTTATTCTCCCATTCGATTTTAGAAGTCAGTTCACCAGCCTGTTTTCTTAACCACCCGATTGCGAAATTTACAAAGAGGTGCTCACACAAAGTTATAATTGTTGGACCGATTCTCCATTCCTGCAAAAGAGGGAAACACAATCACATGTTAATGCATTTTATAAGTAATAACGAAATGGTTCGAGTTGCAATTTATATGATTTATGTAGACTTACATTATCTCCTCGAAGATGACGTAATGGATACGATGAAATCTCTCCTTTCAACAATGTCTTGCTTACAAGAAAACCCTTCACATGGTCCATTATTTCGTCTATAAGAACGCTGTTTGGTGGCAGATTCTTCAGTATAACCTACAAATATTAAATACATATATGAAATATAAAATATGAAATATTATGTATAATCAAAAGCTAGCACTGGTATGAATGTTATACCTGGTCATCAATCACTCTAACTTTGAGATATTCATGTTTATACATAGTATCCAACATGGCTTGCAAATATCCTTCGATATATAACTGTCAAATCCCAACAAAATAATAATGATTGGATGACAGAAACAAAGATCCTCAAGGCAAATTTGGGTCAAATAGTCAAATACGATGAAATTACCTCATCGATACCGGGATTACGATCAAGCTTAATTTTTCTATCCGGGCCACCTTCTGTAAAAGCGCTCCCTAATACAGAGGGCTCCATTGCCAATTTCAGTATACCTTGTTGAAAACCATTAAACTGGAAAAAGAATATGCACATACAAATATTAATAAAAAACATGAATAATTTAGCTGTAACATATATTTTATTTTTTATTTTATTTTTTTTTTTTTTGAATAAAAGAAGGTTTACCATTCCATTGAACCCACTGGTTTCTGCTCCCTTCAGCACCGAATCTGAAACCTCAGTGACAGCAGCAAAAAGTATGTTCGACCCAGCCATTTTTAGCTGCAACATCAAGTCGACAACATGCTACAGAGGTCATGAAACTTGAAATTTTTTTTAACTTAAATTGATAAAATAAAAAAATTTACTTACAGTTTTCCCAAGATCGCCTAAATAACGCTTGGTACCAGAAAATCCTTTACCATCAATGCATTTACTGAGAAGCTTGAACGTACCTGTAAGCATTAAGCAAGGTGTTTAAACTTCAGCAAAAAGAAATGGGCATAAATGGGTTGTTAATCCAGCTTAAGCAATGGGTTTAAATTGTTTTGTCAGTAGCCAAACAGAATCCAAATGACAGAGATACATTTAATCTTTTAGAGGTGAAAATTTTGTTCTTACCCAGAAATGGCTCGAATTTATCGCCAACCGGTAAAAGTTTATTACTTAGCTAAAAAGAAAATGGGTTCAATGAGTCGCCACAACAAACAATCGAAGGTCACCCGATGTGTGCCCAGTTGCTTAAAGCCTCTAAATCACTTGGTTAATATAAGTAGATTATTATTTTAACAACTGGTTTTGTGAACAGTTTTGATACAGTAATTACGGCTTATAAACATATTTAATACAAATATTTTTACGACTTACAAAAATGCCAAATCATCACATTTTGCCGTCTCTAGATAAAGGTATGCAAAGAAACTATGTGCTCGGGAAACAACATGTTCCAAGCAAGTAGATTTAAGATAGACGCGAGGTTTAACTTAACAGACAAATAGCTGATATAAACTCAAAGACTTTAAAAGTTGATGAAGTTCTAAAGTTCTAAGGTTTAGTCACCAACTTTTTTTGTTGGTTTAATACAATAATCATCTCTAATCTCTATACGAGACATGTTATAGCAAGAGAATATTATAAGTGATTTTAATTAAATAAATAATGAATAAAGGGGAGAAGACCTAAGGTAAGACCAGGAAGATTGACCAAGGCACTTGACGGATCAAAGAAGACATCAAGAGACGACGAAGCTAAGTCATCAAAAATTGAAGCAAAGGCCGGAGGAAGCAATGGGCTTCCTTTTGCTATATAGACTGCTCGCATGACATACCTACATAAACAGATAATATAAAATAAAAAGATGATGAGATAACATCAAAGAAAAATATCATATTCGAGTTTAGATGGTACGGTTACCATGAATAATGTTGTGCACACTTGATAGAGAGTTCACGTATAGTAATCAAAGCATGAGTAACGAGAACCCCATTCAGTTCAACAGTCTTGTTTTTTATTTCAGGAACCTAATAGATTATTAAACAACATTAGCAAGTCCAATATATAATAATAATAATTATACTTATTATAGTTAGAATATTATTTTATAATATTATACCTTAATTACACTGTGCAGCAAAGACCTCAGTGTCTCCTGTGTTGAATTATAGCTGGAATATGAATCTCCTGGGAGAAAGCTTGCTATGATCTTCAGCATATGTAACAAATGTTGTTTAATTACTGATTAAAGATAAAACAGTGTTTAATGTACAAAAAGAGAGCAGTAATGAACCTTTACTGGATGGATCTCAAAATGATCAAAGTAATACTGCTGACTAGGCGAATTTGGGTCACTGAGAGATTTTCTATAGAAAGGGACAATTCTCATCATGGTTTCCTCATCCAGGTTCAAGTCAACTGGCTGCAGATGCACAAAAGTTGCATTAATTATATAATGAAATATTGTCAATTTATGCACTCAGAATGTATAGCACAACAATGTCGGTATTTGAATCAACCACCAATTCATATGCAGGTCGAATAAAATAGGAACTGGTCGATTGGGTTGAAAGTCACCCATAATGTTCTATCTCCTTTATTCTGATTAAGGTTTGTATTAATTTGTGACCATATTAGACACCCTGAATATTAAAATAAATATATATTATATTTTTGAGCAAAAGTATCTCAGTTCAACCTGAATGAAGCCATACAAAGAGATAATCTGTTTCGAGTTTTGACATTGCCCAACAAGGACATTTTGCAATCTCTAATTTTCTTTTAAAAAAAAAAAATGATCTAACTTATATAGAAAAAGAAATTCATAATTAGGTAAGCATATTCAATCCCAATCGTTTAAATGGCTAATATGATCATAATCTTACCATTGATATGGGTGATGATGTCATATTTGTCTCTCCTATTTTTAAACCTACGATGATTTGAATTTCAACCACTAATTTGAATTTCAACCATTGATTAGAATCAACACCAAAACCTTAATTATTACGGAGTAGTTATTTGTCCATCGCATAATTAGTTATTTGTCTCTCTCCTAATTAATTATTATTTATTATTATTTATTACTAAATATTAATTAATTAATGAACTATTAGTAAATGAATTATTGATATTACTCCGTGATGTCACAGGTAAAAATTGGTAATAATTAATTATAACATATACAATACATAAAAAAACATATTAAAATGGTGAATACTGCACTTAAAGAATTTATGTCCCTACCTGAAGAATAATTGACAAGTATTTAACTTGTCTGATATTAGAACTGGATGGAAGTAGTATTAGTACTACACGGAGCATGCTATCAGACGCATCTGAGAATCCTGTTTGATGCCTGCGCAGCATTGCTGCAAACGGAGCCCCGACCCACTTTTCGTCCACACTTATTGACTGCAATATAATTATCTTTTAATTTATCATAAATCATAAATATTCTTGAGACTAAGTAAATGAAGGATAATATAAACATAAGTATAAGATAGCTAAAACTGGCATGAACTTGTATGGAAAAGGTTACCTGAACCCTAATTTGATTAAGTTTTTGCTGGTCAGTAATCATGGAATCCAGACTGATGTTACCAAGCCGTATAACAATGATTGGTGTGTAGATAATTGACCGATCCGATTCTTCCTATTAACCAAATTTAAGGTGAAAACATAAAAATTAAAAAAAAAAATGAAATTAAGAGACTAACCTGTTTAGCACGTTCACATATGTTGATAGCAAATCTAGAGATCCTGACTGTTATTTTTGCACCAGGATAGAATACTCTATCGTGTTTACGGCTATCATTACGTTCGCAAATTCTAAGAACTCTTGTGAGACCATCCGCATAAACTTCATAACCGAAATTAACCATCTCAATCTCATTTAAGTGACTTAAACTTGTCATTTTACCCTTTTCAACTGCTTTCTTATCTGAAGGGAAACCAAACCCTAACGATCTATATTGCCCAACTTTATAAAAGGGTTTCCAATCGCGCACCTTGTCTAAGTTCACTTCACGTAGCATATGCAAACCTATAAAATGGAAGGTAATAAAGATAGCCGATAATCAAGAAAAAAAATAAATCAATTTTCATCTATCAAAATCGAGTAAATCAAATTAAATAAATACCACTTATTTGGATGACCAGTTTACGAGTAAGAGATAAATCATCCCATACATAATTAACTTCCTTTGAAGGTTCTATTGTCTCTAGTTCTGTCGAACCCTGAGAAGTTAACAATTATTAATGAAAATGAGTCGATCATGATGAAAAAGAAGCAACAATAAAGCTATAATGTAATCATGTGTTTTACACAATTTGGTTGGAATATTATATACGTGTGTTTTGTACATGAAAAAAGTCAGGGTCCCACCTTTTGATAGTAAGTTATTGATGAGCTACGCAAACGATTTTCAATCCTGTAAGGCAGACTCATGTTTGGTGGTCTGTGGAAGCGTAAAATAAGAGACGAATTCTCTTCTGAAACATTAACAACTGCAAATTCCTGCATATTTTCATCACTTGCAGTTTCTTGGTCATTTCCATTTTTCGATCTGCGAAATTTTAGAAAAAATCTCCCCATTGAAGCAACACATACTGGCCCTGACCAGCCTAATCCAGCCTCATTTGGTCTAAATTGTATAAACAACAATGAGTCATCTTGAACATTTCTATGTTTTCTGATGAAGTTTTCAAAGATGCTAGTTTCTTTTTTCCTGCTCGTTCTGTTGCAAAGACGTAACGTTTTTCTCTGTTTACTGCTGACAGTAGTCATACCATCCATGTCATCCTTATCACAGTGTAATCAAAATGCTAAATGTTAGCATAAGCATACAAAAAACGGGAATTTTCATTTTACACAATTGGTATAAGAGCTAACCTCTAAATCACACTGGCGAACAGTAATTACTTCATCTGACTCATTCAACACCACATAACGTGGACTCAAAGATACTGTTTGTGATGGTACTAGTTTCCCAATTGATGAATGTAACGAAACACCTAACTTTGTAATGTATTTCAGTCCTGGTCCTTTTTCCACTTCTAGATTTATCTCTGTAAGTCCTGATACTGCATCCAAGTCTAATAGTGCCTTTTCAGTTGCTTGGTCATCCAATAACTTCAGGGACACCTTGTTTGTTCTTAGAACATAAACAGAATATATTTGTTATTTACAATTATAATTGATAGGATAAGATTAAGAAGTCAACTTCAATGAATTATTACCTAAGAAACCATGATATAGATGACTTAGGAGGCAGTAAAGCTCCTAGACGTGTATATCCTTGAGAATGAAGTTCCTCGGCTTCATTTCTATATTATTAAAAAAGAAAAAGAGAAGTGTTAAATGTAATGAATATGCTAAAGAGTGAATGCTTATAAGATGTTGTACCTAGATAAATCTTTATGGTTCGGTGAAAGACAAAACAAACCAAAATCATTGTTGTTCTTCAGTGTGTATGATGTAAATATAGCAGCCTGCAAAAATATAAAATGAATCATCTTTCAAAAGGAAGGACTAGAAAAGAAATGAAGATACAAAATTATAGATATACCTCCAACATGCCCATATGTCCACAAGACAGCCTTAAAGAACCAAAATACATTCCATCACCAAAATTTAATTCTATGTCCAAGTTTTGATTGTCTTTATTCTTCTTCGCTAACTTTTTAACCCAATCACCACAATTTACAGGCTTACACCTTAACTTAAATGCAGTCAAAGTAATAGTAAAGAACATTGCCTCAGGGTTGGCATACAAATTAACACTTGACCCACAAGGAATGGTTGCCTGCTTACTCATGTTCTCACGGTCTTGAGGCAAATAGTGATCTGCAACAAGATCAAAGTTGTAATCTAACAAAAATGACCTGAATAAAAAAAAAAAAACAAAAAATGGACATTCCTTGTTACCTTTATCAGTCAAAAGCACATGTATCTCTAACTGTAATAGATTAGATATCTGAACGGTTGGAAGAATATATATTTCTTTTTGCTCTAAAAGTGCAACTGTTGAAGACCTTTTTTCTGATTGTAAAATAGGTACGTCCCGTTTGGTGCTCTGAATTAAAAAGTGTAGATCATCGATTTCACCCTCGTTTGATTTCGAAAGAGTACGAGCCGTACTGAAGGATGATTTTGCTGATTCAACCGGGAAAGCTTTGCGTACTTGGTAACTTATTTTATCAAATAATCCAGAGAGACGAGCAGCCTTTCCACCTTTGAGTTCATCAGACCATCCCATTGAGTCCACAGATATTTTAGGTCTGAATGAGAATATGAAATTACCTGCCAAATAATTAAAAGTTTATTAAACATTAATAATAATTCATAAAAAAGGAAGCAACTTCACAACATACCAACACTTAAAGAAACCAACGCCTTCTTTGATCCGCCAGAAGCTTTTATGGCATCAAAAGCTGCAGTAGAATCATCAAATGAGTCGCCTGCTTTAAGCACTACAGAAACGTATCCGTTTTCTTGTTGCTCGGGCCGTTGAAAACGGAGCTCCATAGGAAAATCAGTTTTGTTGTAGATCCTTAGCAAGGGGGAGACACATATAGACAAGCCACCCTACAAGCAGATTAGAAACATGAAAAAAAAAAAACAAAAAAAAAAACACCATTCAAATCAAACATGAGTACAATAAAATTCTACCTCAGGTTTCCATGAAGTTTCGACAATAACGAATGGCCCAGGAAATGCTTTTGATTCTGTTTGTGTGAAGGAGAGACAGAAGTTAAATTTCAGAAGCAATCGCTTGTTGTGGGGCCCACATTTAAAAATGAGTCAAGAAAATGGTAGAGTGAGAGACATGAGCACGAAAACGCAAACCATACCATTTTTAGAAACTATACGTGTCCTCCAAGCAAATGTTTCAACTTTCAAGAGTGAAAACTTGATTGGACGAGTTATAAAATCTCGCTGTGCAAACTGAATTGATACCATTGATGCTTCTGGGGGCTGATCTAAAGCCAAGTACCTTACAAACACACGACACAACAACCACAGTAAATATAACTTAGTGAAATGCGAATAGAATACAATTGTATTGTATCAAACTTGAAAGTAAAAATATTTTTATAGTTAATATCAGCATTTTTATCACAACTAGTTGAGGGCAAGGTTGCAAAACTCGCTATTTGATGAGTAATCGGTCGAGACTTGGACAGAGAAATCGGCAATTGGGGAATTTATCGGGGATTGATTGGATTTGACTTTTTATACATTAGAATAATAATGTGTAAATATTAGAAGAAAACCATAAACAGAATCTTTAACATAATTGTCTAAAAAAATACATATAATTGTTCATTTTGATTAAAAGAAAAAACACTCTAACATTCTTTCTTAAATTCATGTTGAAATGTTGACCAATTTTGTCTTTGACCGACTTTGACCAACGAATCCGATTTTGACCCATTCACCGACGTTGACTGATTAATAGATTTTAAAAAATCGGAATGGACTGTTCTTAAAAAGGAGTAATCGGGGATTGATCAAGAGTAATCGGGATCTTTTACAACAGTGGCTGAGGGATGTTATATATCCATAATTTGATAAACTTAATTAGAAGTTACCATTTTTATATGTATACTTATACTTGTGGATTCAATATGGCATATGTTTTAAATATATTATTAATATAGAGCTTTAGGAATTGTATAAGTATACTTGTGCAATGTATACAATTACTCACCCTGACACCATGTGATTTATGAAAATCAAAACCGTCTTGGTGAAGTTAAAGTAAGAAAATAAAGTGGGCATGTGAAAGTTTAAATTGATTTAAGATATGTAGATGTGTCATCAATCCATGAAAAGTAAGCAAATGAAAAGGACCACACGAAAATGCTTAAGCCAATGTTATAATTATTAAATTTACCGTAAAAACGCAGTTGCTGACTGTTTTCTGGCTATTGTAACATACTGCTTATCTGAAAACTGACAAACAAGAGACAAGTCTGACTGGTTCTCAACCTGCAAATTAAAATGAGCACCATAACCATATGTTAAAGACACTAATATAATCAGGTAAAATATAATATTATAATATACTTATAAAAACACATAGGAGTTAAATGATGGAATCCTATAATGGTTGTGTAGTTGCTATTTCAAACATATAAATAACTCGAATATTATGTAATTAGGATATACCTTGCAGCAGTTTGCCAGAATCAGAGTGTTTTGAACTGCGTAAGGACCAGCCAAATTCAAATTTCCAACCACAAACAGAATTATGTCCAGAGCGAGCTCAGTTATTGTTACACGAAACTGTAAATCCACAATATGATACCTTAGATTGCGATTTGCAACAGCAAATCAAAGCAGATTACTTTTAGATGCTTACCTCTTTAACGCCAACATAGAAATGAATAGGCATTCGATGTGAAACAGTTCCTAAACCATTACTTTGAAACCTCGATCGCCAGAAAAAGCTTACTTCAACGGGATGTAGAAGTGTGTTCCTGCATTTAAGTGCTATATAAGACACTTGTTTAATGCATATTCACGAAAAAAAAAAAAAAAAAAAACACACACACACAAAAATAAAAGAATAAAAAAACATGAAGATACATAAAAAGTTTGATGAACACCTACCATAAGTTTCTCTGAGCATCAAAAGTGTACACCTCAACTACTAGTCTGGTCATCAACCTGGTTTTGGTATCTACCATCTGTATGATAAACTCAGGAACGATCGTAGACATTTGGATAAGTGGGAATTTTTCTGTTATATCCAAAAGCTCATGATATATGGTGAGAGAAATTTTATCAATTGTGACATCAATGAAGGATTTTCGTTTATCTTCACATAAAGTATCATGATCACTAGTCTTAGGTTCCTGTGTAGAGACGTTATCTAGTAGTAACAGATCACGAGCCAAATGAGAACTCTGAAAGACTTTAAATTTAAAAGGGTTTCCAGGGCTGCTAACAAACTCTAAAAACCCTTCAACAAAAGCTATGGAGGAATCGTTCCTTTTATTTATTAAGTAAAATAGATTTTTTTCTGCATTGTTGTATTCCTCCAGTTCACTATCTTCCAGATTTGTAGAGTTGTAACGTACTGACCGCCAAAGTGTTGACCCACTGTTATTAGAACTGGAAAGCTCGACGAAGTTCGATCTGGGATTACAGTTTAATTGCAGGGGTTCACCAGATTCATTTTTTGCACATAATGAGGTCAATGAGAACCAGAGATATGATGACTTCCATATTCTTTGATGGTGATACTTCACCTAGAACAAAAGTCATATTTGCATCAATAGAATAATGACTTGTAGAAATAGAGAGTAGCAAATCATAAACATAATTCCAATAGTGAAGTTGCAGAATGCAAACCCTAAAAAGAGCCATTTCCCGAGCAAGTGAATAATGCATTGCACCAGCCAAATGGTACTTTCTTTCTGCATCGCCTTCGACAACAATATACATATGCTGATGGACATCCTGGATAGCAATGACACTTCCTACAATGCAGTAGGCAAATTACCGTGTCAGTAAGACAGTAATAGTGCCCTTGTTTTTTTGAGTTAATGAACATTTCCACTAACAAACAACAACAACAACAACAACAACAAAACTCAATCCCGCATATGCGAGGTTCCACTAACAGACAACAACATAACAAATAAACAAATAAAACTTCAGAAAGAATACCATCTTGGACCATCTCCTCCAACTTTCTCACAGGTTCGTCATCATTACGCAATTGCCCTCGGGATACACTGGCAGTTGTTTCTTTGCTTGAAACCCCAGGTAGTTCAGCAACCGAAAGCAACATCTGAAGTCATAGTAGCAAGCCACAAACGAACAATGTTAATTGACAATGCAATGGAATAAATAGAACTTTCTTATGTTAATACATGTATTATTATGTAACTCAAATATAAGAATTGCAGTATATACATACATTCCGCTTGTAAAGTGTACACAATTAGCTTCTAATATTTTCGAAAATAACCATGGCCATATGATTCTCACCTGAATCTCGCGTAACGATATTGAGACATCAAAGCCAGAAACAGAACCAGTGCCAACCCAAAATTGATCCAATTTCAACGTATCGGATGGAACGGGTGTGGGCTCCTCAGCTGCTATGAAACAACTTAACTTTTTCAGAATGTAGTTTCCAGGAAATTGATGCAAATTTTCCCTATGTGGTTCTATATGTAAATCAGAACTGGGGCCGATTCCATCAATTGCAACATAATGAGCCGGGTTTAGTTCTGCTGACATGTCCTTTTGTATCGATAGAAAAGATGGATCAATAGACGTGTTAGAAGACATGAGAGGAATCTGAACTTCATTAGTTTGTTGTTTGGTTGATTCTTGAAGAACTCTAGAAAGAATTGACAATTGGGAAAGATTGAATAAAAACTTTTTCTTCATATTCACAACTTTAAGATCCAACTTCATATCAGCACTAAACAGAAGTTCTTGAAGTCTTCCTGCACAAAGTCAAACACAAGAAAATGTCAAGGATATTTCAGTCAGTGTTGCAGAACTCAGAATTACTCGCCGAGTACTCGGTCAAACTTGGTCAAGATCGGCCAAACTTGGTCAAACTCGGGATTACTCGATAAATCGGTCAAAAGTCAGCCAAAACTTGGGATTACTCGGAAAATCAGTCAGAATTGGTCAAAACTCGATCAAAACAGGTCAAAGTCAAACTTTGTCAACACCCTCGTACTCCCTAAAAAGTCCAACCTTGATTGAGAACAGGAGAAAGAGTCATACCAGATTCATCTCTAGCCATTAAAGCAAGATAAAACTGAGAAAGATCCATGGTAAAATCTTCAGGGATACCCCATGTTACTTGCTGAGGTACAGTCATAGTAATATTAGCACTATTGACAGCTGGCAGGTTTTCCTGAAACGATGGTACGCCACGTAACATATGTCTGACACGACGTACATAGGAATTTACAAACTGAGTAAACATCACAGCTGATACAGGTTCCAGGAATAAAATACCACCCTGTCAAAAACACATGTTAACAAGATTATAATACGTTAACTACTCCACTTCGATACAATTACCAACAAAACAATAGAACTCAAAACAAAAGAATTGAGTCAGGAAAATGGCACCTGACAGCAACAAGAGATACTTGTCCGAGAGCCTTCATCAACAGAAAGTGTAATGTTAAGGTTACTTGAATGATGTTTTCCAACTACTACATCCTTTAAAGGGCATCCTAACAAATAAACCTCAGTGGAGGAAATTTTTGTGCGTAAACAAGTATCCGACACCGGGGCTAAAATTTGATCCTCCGCAGTGAGTGAAATATTACTTCCGGAAGATAGATTTAGTGTGCAATTAGAAACTGATAATTCACATATATCCTGAGACTTTGGGAACGGATAACTATTCATGACACCATGTTCATATCTGAATATAACAGCTCGTATACCAAAAATATCAACAAGCCCTTCCATATTCACTTTTTTCTTTTCATATGATAACTTGAGATTTATTTTCTCAATAGAAATATGAATCCCGTTATCAGGCAAGAATTGAACAGACATGTTCTGGTTCGTAAAGGATTCTGAGATGGTCACTTGATCTTCAATGGCACTAGTTTTTCTTGATTTGTGAACGATTATATCTACTGACTGAATTTCAGAAGTACATTCATAGAATAAGAGAGTGCTTGTACTCACCAGCGTCTCATATTCAGAACCAGCATGCAACGTATCATGACTATTTACATGATGAGAAGTTACAGAACTGGATGATTCAGATGTGTTTAAGGCACGAGAAGAAGCAAAACTCAAGATATTAAATACCTGTCACATATGCCTAGGAGTCAACACAGTTCAAGGAACCAAATATCCTACTAAATTTACAACAAAAAAAAACATAATACGTATCGAGAAGAAGATCACCTCAGCTAACTCAGACAATTCATCAACAAAAATTAAACCCGAGAGCCCTGAAGAATTTCCATGAAAGCCTACAGAGAAAGCATTTACACTTTCACCAAGTGACCAAGTATCCTTCCTGCCATAGTTAAGTAAGCAGAAAAATTATTATAAAAGGAGATACAAAATACACCTAGAAGAGGAAAAGAAAAAATACATTAGAAAAATAATAGATTGCGCCTACAATTTGAGTAGGTAATCTCCCGATGTGTATGGCTGAAAATTCAAAAAGCCAATGCAAAAAAAAGACTAAAATAATAAACACAAATAAAGGGATCCTAACACAAGTCAGCTTATTAATATCACTCAAACTCAAGAAACAATCAAGAATCAGCAATAAAAAAAATTTGCCCAAAAGTGGTGCATTGTATCATACTGATGTTCAATCAGGTTATGATCTTATAGTGGGGTAGTCCCACTGGCCAGTCTACATACTTGTTGATATAAAAATTCATCTTTAACCGTGATATAGAAGAGACGCCCGATCAAGGTTATACATTTTCATGCGTAATACATATATTTCTGCCCATTCGAGGTCCTTACTTTCATGGTAACATAACCAACAAGCGATTAACAATGCACTCTTAAATAACTATGGGTCAATATTCTTTCACACCTAGGCAACCAAACGGGCCAACGGCTAAGCCTAACTGAATATTGATATGCTTGGTGCTATACGTACTGGGTATACATTCGAGTAAGCTAAACTTTATCTTATTGTGGTTTTACCATAATACATTTCAACCACAAAGTAGAAAGATCACCTAAAAAAAATTCAAACAACGGGTGCTTTCCCTATTTCCAAACTACTTTGGCTTTAAGTACCACTCAACTTTATAGATCATGGACTATCTCATTTAGTATGAACATTTCTACTTTCATAAAAGCATCACATATAGCCAAACCTGCAGGTGGAGACGTTCATGACCTGATGACCCTTTTAAAAATGAATGAATTATGGAGTTAATCAAATAAGCATTGAATAGATCTATCATCTATGTTGTAAGACCATGTAACGAATTAAGTAGGAGAACCTGACAACGGTTTAAACTCAAACATAGACAGTTGAACACAAAGTATAGATCCAATTAAACAGTCTGCTTATCCAAAATAGATAAAGATTTAACACAGTAACTTGGATGTAATACAACTTACTAAACAAGCATAACAAGTCCGTTCTTATCCCATATGAAGGTACCAAAGTTAAATGCTAAAAAAGAAAATTAACAAGAGTAAGCTTGCACCATACCTTGCTGTTGAAAGTTGGATCGTTGTTGGCTTAAGTGTTACAATCTGGGACTGTTGAAGTTCAGGTGAATCATCAAGGTAAGCATTCATACCATGAATTTTCAAGAAAGCATCAAGCATTAATTGCCCTTGACACGTGTAGCTTACATTATCTGACTTACTCAAGTCAATAATAAGAACCTCCTTTAATAGTGTGGAACTAGAAGCCAGATTCGGCGAGATAACAAGTTCAATGTTTTTACAATCAAACGCTAAGTGTATATCGTCTTCTACATCACGTGAATTTGTAGTCCTGCTATGCAAACTGTCCTTTCTCAGTGAGACTTGGATTTGAGGACCAACCATAAATACTCCAACTTGAATAAGCCTTTCAGGTAAAACTTTATGCAGTGCCTTTTCCAGTTCAAAAACCAATAACTGATAATCCCATGGGTCCCCTGATGATGTGGCAGTAGATGTGAGTGTTTTCTCCCTTTCATAAATGGCAGGTGAGCTGAAAGCATTTTGTAATTGCCAAACAAGTACAGTTAAAGATAACATTGACGATTGTACCAAGCATACGTTTAACTCTCCTATTGCCAACGAAAATTTTGAAAAGAAACAAGTCGAACGACTTTGACTTTGATCATTCAACATATGCTTGATTTCACATAGAATGAAGGGATGTTGGGAGTTCTCATCCACAGTTTTCTCAAAACCCGAGTAACACGTTTTCCAATGCGACCACATCTGATTTAAAAGACTTTCCAGATTTGGAAGGCTAACCATTTCAGAATATACAGTAGGTTTACCCCATAAGATACTTTTCGATTCTAGAGCTTCATTCGTTTTGCGCGCTTTCAATGAGTATTCATAGTTATTTGTAGATGAAGACGTAACCCTGAAGGTCCCACAGGAGAAAGTCAAATGTTGCTTACAAATATTTCCATTGTAAAAAATGATAAATGTATCAAATCTCATACAAAAAGAAAGTAGATCCAAACGTGAAACCCTTCTGTCTAAAACCGTCTTTTTATCAGTATTATCAGTGGAAACAGTGATAGATATCTTCCCCAAACTCAGCCTGTAACAAACATCCGAACAGGAATCTTCCGGAAGATCCCCGATCCTTTTACTGTTAGGATCCGTAACAAATGAATTTCTCACTTGTAGCCAGAGCATTATCAAGTTAAAAATGCTACAAAAAGTACTCCATATAATACCAAGTAATAGAAAAGGATTTTGGAAGTAATCTAAGTACTTATTGACAGGTGGCTTCTCTTCTTTAGGGACATTTTTTACTGTTCTGTATCTGACTATTCGACGGGCGAGTGCAATACCGGGACCCGGTAATTCTTTCTCGATTTCAGAGATTAATTCCCATTGGCGCCTAACAGATATAGAAAACTTCAAACATTTAGACATCTTTACTGTCGATTGTTTTATCATGATGTCCAAAGGATATCCAATCAATGACAATAAATAATCCCAGGCATGTACATAACGTAACCATAGGCACACAACATTAACTAATTTCCACATTGACCATTTACGCGTTGACTTTATTCGGATTGCAGTTTCTTTCCAGAGTTGCTTACCGCTTCTTATTAACGGGGGTTTCGTTGATAATTCTCTTGTAATAACTGACATTGTTGAAACATCCGTAGGGGAAAATGAAAACGCTAACTCCACAATAGAACAATCGAGTTCAATCAATTGAAGATTGTTCAATTTCAAGAAACATATTATACCAGTGGAATAACATACCGGACTAATATGATCATGGCTCTTCAATATTGTATTTAAACCCCTAATATCAAGATCAAAATAGTTCTCTTCAGAAAAAACAAAAAGTGATTTCATGTACCCTCTCAGAAAACTTCGAGGTTTGACTATTCTTGAGTCTGCATTAAACACCTCTATCTCACACAAGCATTCAACCAGGTCATCTGATATAGAAGAGTGCAGATGTAGATTGATATCGTGCATATGCAATGAGCAATAATTCAGGATAAGCTTAGAGAGAGAAGTTTTCTGGCTTCTTGATGGGTCAATACCCGCAAGCTTTTCCATTATATCATGTAAATCACTCCCCTATTATACATGTAATGACAATATGATACATCACAAAAAGTGAATAAAAAGAGAATAACATTAGAGCTTACTAGAGTTATAATCAACATTTGATAAATTACTACGCAAGTCACTAATACACGCAATCATTCACTATAAGGTTCATAAGAACGCATTTGTTTATATGAGAAATAAGCAGCAAAGCAGATTAAACTCTTAATAAACAAGATGAATTATGCATGTACAATATCTTCTTCAATTACTTGAAGAAACTTATATTTCCTTATCGAGTTAATTACTAGTACTAATTACCCTCTCACGTCAACTTACTTCTAATAACTTGTTTCCATATACATCAAATAAACCCTAACTAAGACATCACCAATATATAGGTACCTCAAATCACATTTAGTACATTACAGTAGCACATTCAATTTCTAATAATAACTTGTACACAGAGAGTTTACCTCAGGGTCGATTTCACGTAGCACCTTCTTCTTCGCGTCGAACAGAACTTCTGATAGTTCGCAGTTTCTATCCCTCTTCACTATCCTGCCACATCCATCAACATTACAAAAATTAATAACACATATAAGTCAATATATAATAACACAAACTGCACAAAGTAACAGTATATTATATATATATATATATATATATATATATATATATATATATATATATATATATATATATATAATTATATAATTATATCGAACCTAGGGGAAATAGTGACGTGGACGCCCTGAACTTCCCAAATGAAAGCAGGAGCAGACCAGTTGAATATACGGAGCGTCAATTCATCAATTATGAATTGAGTGAAGTAAAAGCTACTAGAATCATCTAGAAGTTGGTTGAATGCAGAAGTATTAAACCCTAGGTTTTTAGCGATTACTTGACAACGAAGAAACCCTAACTTGATTTCCAATTCCGGTTCCTGTAACAGCCATGGGCGTAATACGGATGCTAACTTGCTTTTAATTAAGTTTGATATAAACATTGCGATTGATTCAAATGATGAAGTTTTAGAATGTAGATATTTACGCCATTGTAGAAAAGCTTTACTGTGAGTCTGTGTGATCAAGGTTCGTCGAATTCTGATATGGTTTAAGTTTAACTGATGATAACGGATGACAATAGTATTGTGTTTGTATTTGTATCATGAATAAAAATAAAAATACTTGACTTCTTCCGTTTACTCGTTTTACAGTGAAACTAAAACATAGTAACACACTAATTTTTGATCCTCCTCTATTCTATTACTCTAACTAAGGATATAATAGTAAATTAGGTTTGTATAGATCAATATTAAATATGTGAGTATCATCTTCAAAATAATATCTTTAGCTTTTATAAAGTGTTTAGTTGTAAAAAAAGAAAATAAGGCATTTTAGAAGGATCATTAATCATTATCATTATCACCTCTATCAATATCACTATTACATTATAGTATTTTTTTTTATATTTTACAATTTTGATTTTACATTTACCTATCTTTTTTTTTATCTCGCATGCATATAAAGTAAATTTACATCCTTATTAACCTTTATATACTAAAAGTGATTAGAAATGTTGTAGCTTTAGTTATATTTGAGTGTAATTTTGACTTTGCGTTCACATTACAACCGGCCTCTCAACTTCGCCTCAAACCCAACAACAGCCTTTCAAATTTACACTTTTTAGGGGTAAAAAGTGTAAATATATAATTTAATTAAAATATAAGAAACTAATTCCACCCGACTTTATAACGGGCCTTATCTTTTCGCTGTGTGCGATTTAAATTTTTCAGAGACCACCGTTCAACTTGGAAAAATCTTCCAAACCCAACGGGACTAACTATACGCAAAACGGACACTTCTCAAAAAAACGCTAAACACAACGACAACCCGTATCTTCCCGCTCCGCACGTGTTAAATTTTTTCGACGGCAGCGTCAGACTCGAAATAATTTTATGAACAAAACGAAACTAACCACGTTCGAAACGGGCACTTTTTAAAAAACGCTAAACACAACGACAACCCGTATCTTCCTCCTCGACGCGAGTTAAAATTTTCCGACAGCACCGTTAGACTCGAAATAATTTTATCAACAAAACGAAACTAACTACGTTCAAAACGGATACTTTTAAAAAAACACTGAAGACGACGACACCTACAACGGCGCTTAACACACGGCCCGTTTTTCCCTCTGTAAATACACAACGCTACATTAAATATGAACACGCAGGCCGAAAGCCCCCGCCGCAACGCGCGGGCCGATTCGGACTAGTTACGAAGTATATCTAATATCTAATTATTATTATATTATTATAATTATATAGACATATATCTATCTATAAATTATGATAAGTACTAGCACGTGTTATAAATTTTACATGTCATTTTCTCAATTAAATCTATTATCTATCTATCTATACATTATTATAAAGCGCGTGTCAATAATCCTACATGTCAGTCTGTTATTAGTCGTGAGCAAAATAATATCTTCATGAATTACGTATTATTTATTTAAATAATAATTAATAGTTGTGATATAAAAACTTTATACATGATTAAGGGTCGAATACAAAATATTATATGATGATGGTTCACGAGCAGTTCGTTGATATACTATTACTAACATCATTCAAAACTACTTTTAAATATTGTCAACACCACCACGGGCTCTTAAATTCAAAAGAATAAATTGTTTAAAAATTAATTAATTTTGCACGATTATTTTACTGTGTAACGCATGGGCTTCAATAATTTTGCACGGTTAAGAAATAAAAAAATTGTATCCGTTAAGTTAGTAACACCACACAAAATCACTTTTAAAATTTATGAACACCACGAGCTCTTAAACACAAAAGAATAATTGTTTGAAAAAATCAATTAATTTTGCACGATTATTTTACCCACCGTGCAACACACGAGCTCTAATAATTTTGCAAAGTATTTTATCCATGGAGTCTTAAATAATCCTAATACTTTTCTTAATTTTTTAGTATCGATATTTACATACCAATATGAACTGCAAATTACATTTTTTTCACGGTCTTTTACACACCCGTGCATTGCACGGGCTCAAAAAACTAGTTTGATTAAATAATCTTATGTGTCATTCTCTTAATTAAACAAATCTTACATGTCATTTTATTATTAATTTGAATTAAATATTAAATAATTAAAGAAGGTACAAAAAATTTATTAACGGAAACAAAATTTTATTCAAAATATAAAGAGATAATATTTAAAAATATATATAAAGAATCTAATATACATTTAGGATAAACTTAAAGTACATTTATTTAATTCTCTATTTATAAGTCAAATAAAAATTGGATTAGGATTAGGATCAGGATTAGGATTAGGATTACTTGTATTAAAATTTAATTGCTTTATATAACGATTTACTATATTTTACAAAAAAAAAGGTGATATATATTGCTAGAAATACGGAGTATATCATATTCTATACGGAGTACTTTCATATACTAACATAAAAAGTTTTAAGTGTCCAAATTTTTTAATATATAAACCCGTAAGTTATGGATGTTTTTTAATTTGGTTAGTTTTAAATATAAACATTCTAAGTATATACTTGTACTATCTAATTGTATTATTATTATTATTATTATTATTAATTATTATTATTATTATTATTATTATTATTATTATTATTATTATTATTATTATTATTATTATTATTATTATACCTATACCTATTTTTATTTTTATTTTGGATTTGGATTAATATAAATAATTTAATATAGCAATAACTTTTAACGTTAACATACGACATACATGTAACTAAAATATACGGAGTATATGTGATGTTTGTGCATATTCATAATGTTTGTGCTATTTAAGGGTTAATTGTGATTAAACTTTTAGCTATACTTAAATTTTAAATGACAAGAAAAAGATTATATCATCGAATATAGAAAAAATTAATTGAAATACTCATTTGGACAAGTATCTATAATGAGCATAATTATTTATTTTTCACCCCACTTTAATCCATCAAACGATTAAATTATATTTGATTATCCACCTGATGGGTATAACTGTAATTTTAAGTAACATGATTTAGAGAGAAACAAATATCGACATATTATGTGGTATTGGATTTTGTTGTTATTGTTGTTACGGGACTCAAATTCTATCTTCATCGATTGGGCTAGAAGATCGCACTCCTTTTGGACCCAAATCCACATAATCTATTTATGTATACAAACACAAAAGCTCATTTAGGTACGCGAACATGTTTGAGCTCGATATAAGAAGCTCAGTTCATCTACTAAACAATCTTCAAAATATGTTCAAACTCCGAGTTCGTTTAAACTCGAGTCGAATTGAGTTTTTAACTAATCGAGTTCGAGTAACTCACGAGTACCTCAGCTCATTACACCTCTATCAATACATACCGAGAGCAAATAATTTGGCAATGTGTTCACGCAAACTTCAGTCTTTATGCGAGGAGGATTGCAACTGTTTTTTTTTTTTTCTTTTCAAAATCTGCCTCAATGGATGCGGTAGTAGAAAATTCAGTCATTACTATCAAAGCTAAATGACTATAAAAGCTATCTGACATCAATATTATGACATCAATATTATCAGAGTGCGCCTCTTCACGAGGGTGATTACATAAGAATATGCCCCATTCCCGCCGTAGAGAGAGACTTAAATAGCTATAGCATTGGCTTTTTCTGGAGTGTCCAACTCAATACCGAAAAATGAGAAAAAATTAGTTGACTTGAATTGAATCATTGCCTTTTACTGATTTATCGTATACAGCAAACAAAATTGTGCTTGTTAATCGACCAAAGTTGGACCTTAACGTATTGAAACTTTACAGGCTATTTCATGACTCCGTTAAGGAGTGATCTTAGTCGTCTATGAAACTAAACCTAGTCTGTTCGTCTGTACTCAGCAAAATATTTTTACAAATCCAACCTAATCTAACCATCTTCTCATTAACCAACAACATATCTTCCCTTGCAGATTGCTTGCACACATCAGCAAGTTCAAACCAGTCGGTGTTCGTCCCATACGTTAGCCGTTCACGGATGTAGCATGCCTGCAGCATGACAACAATAAATCCAAGTCAAAAATCATAAAATACACTAGTTTCCGGAAATTTCCATTTTCATTAAACTATATAAAAAATACATATTTGATATTCAACGAAATTTCAAACCTGTAAGAGACCCATGATGATGTCTTCAGTACTGGCTCCTTCACGTAAACAAAGAAGAATACCCTATGATATTATAACAAATATAAGATCTTGATGTTGTGACATCAAAAAAAATTTTAAAAAATAAAATAAAATTGCACGTACTTCCGTTTTTTGAAAGCCATGGAACGAGATCTCGGGGCATAGAAAATAAAGATCGTCTTCACTTAAAGATTCCATAGCCATCACCGAAGTCTTCGGTATTTCGTATTTGGGATTCAAGCAACCGATCCTTATTGGCCATTTTAGTCTATCTGGAAAACGAAAACCACACTTAAATTCAAAACCAACTTTATGTTACAACTAAAAAAAAAAAAAAAACAACAACAATAACCTTTGCTACGAAAGAAATTGATTCCTTCTTTATTACTAACTTCCGCTGGTGATGGGACATATTTCAACTGAATCCATGTATCTATAATTATCTCTAGTCGATCCTAAACATTAAACTATAAAATAATGAAATAATGAAATAATGGAATACTAAACAATGGTTTTAAGAATTTGAGAAGTGGAAATATTTGGACTAACCTTTGTTAACGTTTGCAAGTGGACGTGTTTTAAACTCTGATATATCCCATACAGATCAATGGCTGTGAAAATTGGGTATACGACGAAGGGGAAACCTGCTTGCAATCTTTTGCATAATCAAAGGGTTAGGTCAGGTCAAAATATGATAAAATCAAAAATTTACATAATCTTGTTATCATTAACATTAAAGGTCATAAAACTTGTCCAAGAAATACAAACCTTTGGTTATTTTTTAGCATAACATTTAAGGCCGCAGCCAGCATAAGACCAAGATTATCGAAGCAGACTGTTTGAATCTACAACACAAATAATATTAATATTAATTATAAATTATATTTAAACTTTAAAATAGAGAAAAAGTTCGATTTAAAGATGAACGAACCTGTGCCTTGGCAGAAACTTCACCGAGGTTATCTGCAACTGCGAAGCTTCGGTGGACAGCTGTCTACTAGTCCGGAAAGAAAGAAAACAAATAGTACATGCATGAACAACATGCAATAAATAATAAATAATAAAATTAATAATATATGGATGCCAAATAGATTAAACAATTAGCCAATGTATTTATACACACGGGAGAACACAGGGACATGTGTGCAAATACAAAAAATTTCACATTTTTCATATACTTAAATATATTAAGAAATTCATGTTAAATTAAATAACTTTATCAATCATGCTCTATCTTAGGTAGAAATATCAGTAATTTAAGCATTTTTTGGTACGGAAGGATAAAACAACCCTATAAGAACATTTAAGGTTGCAAAACTCGCTACTCGTGGAGTACTCGGTCGGGAATATTTTGAAATGAACTAGGCAACTCGGGGAGTACTCGGATGTTGACCAAGTTTGACTTTGACCGATATTGACAGATTTTTCAAGTAATCCAGAGTTTTGGCAGAGTTTTGACCAAGTTTCAACCGATTTTCCGAGTAATCCTGAGTTTTGGCCGACTTTGACTGAGCAATCAAAGCTCTACAAAAACCGAGTACTTTGCGAGTAATTATGAGTTATGCAACACTAAGAACATTTTAACCAAAAGTGTTTTCCACCTAAAGCACGTGTTTGATTTTAATTGGCTAAAATGCATGTACATAGATCTACCCATATAATATACTTATACATTCAATAACATAAGCAGGTACACCATAAATATTTTACATGGCTCTATCTTATATATGATCAATTTTGTTAAGGGAAAAATTTCAAAAACATACATTTGGAAGCAGAAATAAATAAACTTACACCAGTTGCAAGGTAACACGCGAGGCTGATCTGCTTAGCAATGTTGGCTATTGATGCAAGGAGTAAAAAGTATTGTGGGAAAACAGGAGTCATCAACTCAACTCCAATGCTTAAACTGAAAACAACGGATGTCGAGAACCTAACTCTCTTCCATTAAGACAAAAAAAAACATAGATTAGACATGCATACAAATCTTAAATGTAGATGTGCCAAATGGGTTGGATTGGGCCGACTTGAAACACTTCATGTCCAAAAATAAAAAATAAAATAACTTCCACTGAATTTGTACTAATCAGATTGAGCCATTTGCTAGTTAAAAAATCTGGCTTTTTTAATATCATTTGACCCATTTGAAAACAATTGCAGATATTACATAACCCACCTTATAAGTAAATGGGCGAAAATTGCCACACCTAATTGAAAGTTATTGAAATGCAATTACCTTGAGGTTTGTATCAAAAGCAGACGCTAAGCTAGCCGTGTAGATACACCTACTTAATCGTCCAAGACCATCTTTCAAAACCCAATTTAGTGCTGCTGCTGATGGAAGTGATTTAGCATATCCAATTCCAATTGCCCGAAACATCGCCTAAAAACCGCCATAAACAAACCTCATATGAATTCATTTTAGAGCCACAAATCAGTACTAAAAAACAATGGTAACTGCATAAAGACTCACATCTGCTATACAGACTCCAAATTCATAATTATGTGCAAGTATGGAATAATAATTTACCTGTGTAGCAAGAACCTGAAGAGCAGAACTGAACACTCTATGCAAAAACTTCCATTTCACATATTCCAAATAATTTTCATTAAATTTCCTGGGAAGCAAGAAATTTCTAACAACCAAATTACAATTTCTAAAAACCCTTTGAAACCCATCTCCCAAATCGTTTAAATTATCGAAAGCAAACGCCTTTTTATCAATAGCAACCAATTGCAAATTATTACCATCCCAAAAGTATCGAGAAACACCATCAGACTGTCGAATTACAACCGGAAGTAAAGTGGGTTTTGTAAGTTCATGTTCTTCTTCGTCAAATTTGAATTGGAACGATGTTTTTAATGAATTTGGGACTCTTTTAGAACAGGGGGTTTGCTTAATTGGAAGAAAGATTCGAACTTTACAGTGTTTTTCCCATTGTGAGTTCAAATTGTTGAAAGGGGAATTTGAGGTTGGTGTACATATGGTGGATTGCATGAGAGATTGAAGAAGAAATTCAGGATGTAATCTAGGGTTTAAGGAATTTTAATGAGTGGTTTTGGGGAATCTGTGGTTTTGGGGTAGTGAAATACTGACCTGTGGTGATGGTGATTTTCCAGTTACTCACTTCTTCCGGCATGTACCTACGTATTTATTTATAGTTTATAGTTACTATATGATGTGATTATTAAACTAATTCTTTTGTTAAAAATATTATGTCATTAATCTAAATAATTTTGAATTAAAATTAAATTTTATTAATTAATTATTACTATTAAATCTTATTAATAATTATTTTAATTATTAAAATTAAATAATTTTAAATTATTTTAATTAATTATTTTGAATTGAGTACGAGAATGTATAAAAGCTAGGTAGAAGGAAATCAATTCTAAATTTATATTTTAATTTACAATTTTAAAATAAAATGACAACCAATATTATCTCTTATGATTGGATGTGGATTGTTTAATATGCATTTTATGTGTTCGATGAAATGTTCAGCTGACGAGTTTCTTAGTCAGACTATGTGGTTCCACGGGTCATTAAACTAAATAACTTTAGCATTTACGTTCACTTAATACCTAAAATATATCATTAAACTGTTTCGTTTAAACAAATCCGTGGTTCCACGGGTCATTTCACTAGTTGTCTATTATTCCTTTTTGAATGTTCTAAATTAATTGTCTACTTTTATAAATTAAAAATAACAATGTGATAAAATTTCCGCCCTTACTTTATATGTAAGACAAAATGATATGTAAAAAATAAGGGGTAAGACTGGAAAATTAACAAAAAAGTATATGTGTCAGATACTTTTTCTTAAACTATGTGTTTTTTGTCGAGATAATAGATTTGGGATGAAGGGAGTAATTAACTATTACTGCGTTCACGTTATGCAATGCATCGGATATAGATTAAGTTAGGGCAAAGTATATAAAAAGGTAACTTATTTTCTCCGTTTTCTTATTTTAATTAATCTACTTCATTCGAATATAAAAAAAGTCTTTAAAAAGTTAATCATAAGAGGGGTGTCGTTAACTTTTGTTAACTTTCTCAGGTAAGTGTCAACTTTGCATAACATGTCAAGTCCTTTATCGACCAACATTTTCAACTCTCGATTTCGACGCAGAGTATACGAGGCGCAATTCCGACATGCGTTTCCGACTTCCATTTTCGACTTCCGTTTTCAACGCACGTTTTTTGAGGCGCGTTTTCGAAGCGCGTTTTGTTACCAGAGTTTTCGACCAGCTTTCTGAAGGCGCGTTTTCAACTCGCGATTTCGAGGCGCGTTTACGAGGCACCCCCATGCTTTTTGTTATGAACAAACCAACCCCGACAAAAGCCATTACAAGTCATTTCCAGACACACACAAAACTTACGACCCAAACTAATCCCTACTTCGAAACAAGTAGACCCCTCACAACTCAAAAAGGAATTCTATCAGGGGCGATTCTATTTACTACTATGTGGGGTCACGGGACACCACTAGTTCGAAAATTTTTAGTAGAAAATACTCTGTAAATTGTATATGACACCACTAATTTTAATTGTAGGACCCCATATATTTTTCGAAATTATATTTTTCCTTTGAATTGTATAGGACACCACCAAATGTAACTACTCAGACCCTATATATTTTCGAATTTTGTAGTTTTGTGAAGGTAAACAACCACTAAAATAGCATTTAAATATATTTAGTATTGAAAAAAATTTCGGGACCCCATTGGATTTTGATCCTGGAATCGCCACTGAATTCTATGAAGTGTGAATCTTATAGAACTATTTAACTTAATACCTATTGGAATTCAAACTAAAGTCCAACATCAGATTATTGAACGGGTTGATCAATGTATTTGGTCGAATATTCCATAGTATTTTGGAGTATGTGGGCAGGGTTAGAGCTTCTCTCACTGAAGAATTGGTTTGAAGTTGTCGGATATGAAGCATTCGACTGACGCTTTGGGTTTGGTTGACAATGGTACAACAAAGCAAGCGGGTTTTCTTCGGGGTGACCAATTAGGAATCTTTAGGTGATGGTAAAAGTGGATAATCTTGTAAGTCCTGGAACTTGAGCTTTCTAGAGGGAGTCGGGAACTCAGTGGGAGTTTGGTAACCGACAGAAGTACCGAGCTAGTGGGAGTTATGAAGACAGTTATGCGACGTGGGTCTCTAATCTTCACAAGTTTAGTGCGGAAAACACTAGGGTACTTGGATGCTGCAATATACCCTCGAATGACAAAGAGATTTGCAACTGACCATGGTATGAATCATATTCTTCTCGGTAAGCCGCAGTTTATTTCTTACTCGTACAGTGGGAGCGTGCTTGGGAATGAGAAGATGTTTTTTTGAAAAATTATAGCTATGAGGTGGGTCAGTGTACTAGCGTGAAAGCGGGAAAAATTCAAAGTTGTAGATTTCAAGGTTGTGATTGCGTTCTCACGGGAGCCTTGATGAATAGTCTATTAAGGCGTCTGTTGGGGTTTTTCAATTGTTGGGAAGGAAAATCATAGATAGAGGAAAATTTTGTACGAGTGATCGTTGACACGGGTTTGACGGGATTGGACGTGTCTTGAGCGATGGGTGAGGCGGTGTTGTCTCATGAAAGAATCATGTAATTGAAGTTTCACATACTTCAATTGAGCTTCTTGTGTAAGAAGATGGTGGTGCAAGAAACCGAGATGGACCATGTTAGTAACTGGAGATCGGGTTGAAGCTTAGTGGTTTTGGTGTCGAAAGACTTCCTTCCCTCTAGTGTGGAAGAGCGGCGTGACCCGAATGTTTGATTTTGGCGGTATCATAAGTCGTAGCGGAGAGGAGATCAGGAGTTGCTATGGGTGTGAAAAACATTGACAATTGAGGCAATTATTGGTTTCTAGTTCTCACAAGTAGTGTTAAAGACCTTGTATCGAAAGTCTACTCATCCGAAGTATGCGTTGAGTGTGTGTATCTCAAATGGAGTTTGGCGGTATAATGGTGGTTTGGATTTCTTGGATGGAATGGAGATTGATGTTCGGGTTTGTTCAAAATCTTCAAGTGGGAGTCTGTTGAGTAGTGAAGAGTTTGCTCAAAGTCTTCAAGTAGGAGATTATTGAAGGTGTGAAGAATTTGATCAAAGGAACAAGTTGAAGAAAGCTTGACTTGGTGAACAAGTCGTAGGGAGCTTGACTTGGTGAACAAGTCGTATGGAGCTTGACTTGGTGAACAAGTTTGGTGAACAAGTTGTAGGGAGCTTGACTTGGTGAACAAGTCTTATAGATCTTGTTGCCTTAATTAATTCTTCTAGTAAAAATTGGAGTATGGAGCAATTAATAGATATTATGGAATGTCTTTTGCTTGAAGGACAAGTTTAACTTGGTGGACAAGTTTAACTCTTCCTATAAATTGTAACTCCTAGCCTCATTGTAATGTGTACACAATAATATAAGAAAATCTCTGGTTTGCGCCCGTGGTGTAAACCCTACTCCGTGTTTTGGAATTGGGATATTGATAATGCTAAAAACGAACATATATTTCATAGCATTATTCCTCAAGAAAGACAAGCTTTTAGTTGCAATTGTTCTATTTACAAGTGATATTCGTTTAAATAATAAAAGGTGAAGACAAAAGACAGATTCGACGAATTGAAGACGCAAACGACCAAAAAGCTCAAAAGTACAAAAGACAATCAAAAAGGTTCCAATTATTGATAAGAAACGTCTCGAAATTACAAGAGTACAAGATTCAAAACGCAAAGTACAAAATATAAAATTGTACGCAAGGACGTTCGAAAATCCGGAACCGGGACCAGAGTCAACTCTTAACGCTCGACGCAACGGACTAAAAAGTACAAGTTAACTATGCATATAAATATAATATAATATATAATTAATTATATTAATTATATATATATTATATATATTATAAACCGTCGGTAAACAAAGAGCCAAACTCCTCTGAGCTGTAAAAGTAACCTCCGCGACTCGCGGAGTTTGAAGAGGTTTTCACCGCGAGTCGCGGAGCCCCAAAATTTGACTTTTTCTATAAAAGCAACCGAATTCTGATCGCAATTCATAATCTTTTTCTCTCTTCTCTCATATATACGTAAAATATATATATATATATAATTTATATTTTAATTTTAATTTTAATTTTAATTCTAATAATAAGGGCATGTTAGCGAATGTTGTAAGGGTGTAAGTCGAAATTCTGTCCGTGTAACGCTACGCTATTTTTAATCATTGTAAGTTATGTTCAACCTTTTTATATTAATGTCTCGTAGCTAAGTTATTATTATGCTTATTTAAAACGAAGTAATCATGATGTTGGGCTAATTACTAAAATTGGGTAATTGGGCTTTGTACCATAATTGGGGTTTGGACAAAAGAACGACACTTGTGGAAATTAGACTATGGGCTATTAATGGGCTTTATATTTGTTTAACTAAATGATAGTTTGTTAATGTTAATATAAAGATTTACAATTAGGCGTCCCTATAAATTACCATATACACTCGATCGGACACGATGGGCGGGGTATTTATATGTACGAATAATCGTTCATTTAACCGGACACGGGAATGGATTAATAGCCACTAGAATAATTAAAACAGGGGTGAAATTACATTCAAGGGTAATTGGTGTAATTGTTAACAAAGTAGTAAAACCTTGGTTTACACGCAGTCGATAACCTGGTGTATTCATTAAACAAAGTATTAAAACCTTGTTACAATTCGAATCCCCAATTAGTTGGAATATTTAACTTCGGGTATAATAATAATTTGACGAGGACACTCGCACTTTATATTTATGACTGATGGACTGTTATGGACAAAAACCAGACGGACAGATTAAATAATCCAGGACAAAGGACAATTAACCCATGGGCATAAAACTAAAATCAACACGTCAAACATCATGATTACGGAAGTTTAAATAAGCATAATTCTTTTATTTCATATTTAATTTCCTTTATTTTTAATTGCACTTCTAATTATCGCATTTTTATTTATTGTTATTTAATCGCACTTTTAATTATCGTACTTTTTAATTATCGCAAGTTTATTTTATCGCACTTTTATTATTCGCAATTTCATTATCGTTATTTACTTTAAGTTTTAATTTAAGTCTTTTATTTATTTAATATTTTACATTAGGTTTTAACTGCGACTAAAGTTTTAAAATCGACAAACCGGTCATTAAACGGTAAAAACCCCCCTTTATAATAATAATATTACTTATATATATATTTGTATTTTTATAAAAGTAAACTAATATAGCGTTAACCTTTGTTTAAAGATTTCCCTGTGGAACGAACCGGACTTACTAAAAACTACACTACTGTACGATTAGGTACACTGCCTATAAGTGTTGTAGCAAGGTTTAAGTATATCCATTCTATAAATAAATAAATATCTTGTGTAAAATTGTATCGTATTTAATAGTTTTTCCTAGTAAAATATAAACTATTTCATACCTTAGCTTTGACATCAAGTATTTTTGGCGCCGCTGCCGGGGACACTCTTAAACGCCGGAAGCGCAACGCTAATATAAAAAAAAAGAAGAAGATTTTTAGTTAGCTTTTATTAAAATTCGTTTTTGTAAAAATACGTTTTAATTATTCAAAAATATAAAAAGAAAAACAAAAATATAAGTATTTTTAAGATTTTGTTAAATATTTAAGTTTTATAAGTTTCTTTATTTTTAGTTTAGTTTATAAAAAATATAAGTTTTATTTTAATATCTTTTATTTATTTAAAAACAGAAAACAGAAATTAAAAAAAAATAAATAAATAAAGAAAAAACGCGTCGAATTTGAAACCTGTCAGCTGAAATTTGAAACCCCGCGACTCGCGGGGTTTGAAGCATTAAATACCGCAAGTCGCGGAGCTTCTCTGACACGCGAACAGGAAGCCCTAATTCAGCATTAATTACGGGTATTAATTAATTATTATTATTATTTAACCCTAATAATTATTATTATTATTATTAGTTTTATTTTAAGTTTTACTTTTTAATTAATTTGTATTTTTAGTTTAATTAATTTATTTAAATTGTAAAATTAGTAGTTTTATTAAATAAATAATATAAAAATAATATTTTTATAAAAATTGTAATTTTTACAACTTTTTGTATATTTTTATATTTTGTCCCTTTTTAATCGTTGTAGCATAACTTTTGTATTTTTAGCTCATATTTAATTTTAAACTTAGTTTTTGCTATAGTTATTTTTACTCCTAGATTTTTAGGCTTTGCCGTAGAATTCCTTAAGTGCTTTTTCTTTAGACTAAGATTTAGGTGCTTTAGAATTTTGCGACGCCTTTTTAAGTTTTAGTTTCTTTTTAAGTTATTTCCATTTGGGATTTAGTTTTTCTTGTAAGCTTTAATATTTTTAGACACCTTTTACTATGTATCAATTATCATTCCAATTAGTAATTTCAATTTGCTATTATAATTTTAAGTTAGTTGTAGTAATAAGGTTAGGTTAGTTAAGTATTTTTAAGTTTTGATAAGTTTCTTTTATTTTTTTTCGTCATTTTTTTCAACCATTTTTTCTTTTTCTACCTTTTGCGACGAACTCTTTTTCTCTCTTATTTCTCGCCATTCTAGTTTTTAGGACTTAGAATTTTTTCTACTTCTTATCTAAATTTCTTAAAATTACGAAAATTTATTTTAAGTGGTTAAATTAATAGACATCAAAATTTTCTGGTTCGTAGTAATAGTTGGATTTGTACGTGGACCGGGTTATTGGAGCCAAACAGTCCTCAATTATATTGAGACCAAACGAATCCTGCCCCTCTGCTGCATCTTTTGGCTATTCGAAACGTGGGCAAAATCAGAAAAGTCTATTGATTAGATAACTTATTATAATTTTTCTTTCATTTTTAAAACTAATAGGATATTCAGTGAATGCACCGAGCAAGACGTTCATCACATTTTGTACGTTCACCACCTGTAACTAGATCAAGACATTTAGCAAATATAAACGCCGTTGATTTTTCTTTAGAATCGTCATCCAGTCGACCAAGTACTTCAGTTCAAATTTCCGATAATCCATTTTTTGAACCCGACATCACAATTGAGAATCCGGAAAATATTCAGGAACGGTTCGTAGATCCTGAACCACTAAACTTTCCTCCGGAACCACTAATCATTCAAACAGAGATTGTTGAGGAACGAACCATTAAATCAGAATCATCTAGTGATACCGATTCAACAAATTCAATTATGGAGAATCTTGAACCTTTAAGTATGGAAGACCGAATGAGAGCTAAACGCACTGGCCAAGGTCACGCAATTACTCATCCAGACATTAATGCGCCAGATTATGAAATCAAAGGACAAATTCTACACATGGTGACTAATCAATGCCAATTTAGTGGTGCGCCGAAGGAAGATCCAAATGAACATCTACGTACCTTTAATAGGATCTGCACACTATTTAAAATCCGAGAAGTGGAGGATGAACAGATATATCTCATGTTATTTCCCTGGACTTTAAAGGGAGAAGCCAAAGATTGGTTGGAATCGTTACCTGAAGGGGCGATCGATACATGGGACGTTTTAGTTGACAAATTTCTTAAACAATTCTTTCCTGCATCTAAAGCCGTAAGACTTCAAGCAGAAATTGTTACGTTTACACAGAAACCAAATGAAACTCTATATGAGGCATGGACAAGATATGGAAAGTTGTTAAGAGGATGTCCGCAACATGGTTTAGACACCTGTCAAATAGTACAAATATTCTACCAAGGATGCGACATCACTACAAGAAAAGACATAGATATAGCAGCTGGTGGTTCTATTATGAAGAAAACCGAAACTGATGCTTACAAAATTATTGATAACACTGCTTCCCACTCACATGAGTGGCACCAAGAAAAAGATATCGTTAGATCATCTAAAGCAGCTAGAGCCGATTCTAGCCATGACTTAGATTCCATTTCCGCAAAGATAGATGCTGTGGAGAGACGAATGGAAAAGATGACTAAAGATATTCACTCAATACGAATTAGTTGTGAGCAGTGTGGAGGACCACATTTGACAAAAGATTGTCTCAGTATTGAATTAACAATGGAACAAAGAGAGAATATTTCATACATAAACCAAAGGCCTGGAAATAATTATCAGAATAATTATCAACCGCCAAGACCGATTTACAATCAAAACCAGAATTATAACCGAAATATTCCATACAACAACCAACAAGGTCCTAGCAATCAACAAGTATCCAATAATACTTACAATCAGCAAAGACCTAATTTTCAAAACAAACCACCACAACAAACCGATGATAAAAAGCCGAATTTAGAAGATATGATGACGAAGCTAGTTGAAACTCAAACGCAGTTTTTCACATCTCAAAAACAAACTAATGAACAAAATGCTCAAGCATTTAGAAATCAACAAGCTTCTATTCAAAATCTGGAACAAGAAGTAAGTAACCTAGCAAGATTAATAGGTGAAAGAAAACCGGGAAGTTTACCAAGCGATACAAATGCTAACCCCCGAAATGAAACAGCTAAAGCCATTACCACAAGAAGTGGTACAACACTTAAACCACCTGAAATACCTGTAACTTCTGATGAAACTATTCCTACTCCACAAGAACCACAACCTGATCAAGATAAGGAAAAAGAACCGGTAGTTGAAAAAGTTAATGAAGATAACACAGTTAAGGATAAACCTTATGTTAAACCATACCAACCACCACTTCCTTACCCGAGTAAAATGAAGAAAGAAAAACTTGAAGCCGAGCAATCCAAATTCTTGGATATGTTTAAACAGATAAATGTAAATCTTCCTTTCATTGATGTGATTTCAGGAATGCCAAGATATGCTAAATTCTTGAAAGATCTAATCTCAAATAGAAAGAAAATGGAAGAACTCTCGGCTGTTACTATGAATGCTAATTGTTCAGCAGTGCTGTTGAATAAGATACCAGAAAAACTATCTGATCCAGGAAGATTCACAATTCCATGTTTTCTGGGTAGTCTTAGTTCAATAGAAGCATTGGCAGACTTAGGTGCTAGTATAAATCTAATGCCGTATTCACTATACGCTAAACTAGACCTTGGAGAATTGAAACCAACAAGAATAAGCATACAACTAGCCGATAGATCAATAAAATATCCTAGAGGGATAATGGAGAACATGCTAGTTAAAGTTGGTACTTTAGTATTTCCAGTAGATTTTGTTGTTCTGGACATGGAAGAAGATTCTCAAGTTCCTCTCATATTAGGAAGACCATTCTTAAACACGGCTAAAGCAATGATAGACGTGTTCGGTAAGAAACTGACCCTAAGTATAGAGGATGAGAGTGTTACCTTTTCAGTTGATAGAGCAATGCAACAACCACAATCTGCAGATGATACATGTTATTATATTCAAACTATAGATGCACATGCAGAATTATTAGAAGAATTTCCAGAATTACAAGGAACAGGAGAATGTTCTTTAGGAGAAGGTAATGAACCAATTGATGAAGCTGAAATGTTAGCTACACTTATAGCTAATGGATATGAACCAACAACAGAAGAAATTCAAATGCTAAAAGAAGAAGACAGATATCGATATAAATCATCGATAGAAGAACCTCCGAAATTAGAGTTAAAGCCACTTCCAAACCATTTGGAATACGCTTATTTACATGGTGAATCTGAATTACCTGTAATAATATCGTCTTCTCTTACTGAAAATGAGAAATCACAACTCATTTCTGTGTTGAAAGCTCATAAACCAGCCATTGCATGGAAGATTCATGATATTAAAGGAATAAGTCCTTCGTATTGCACACATAAAATCCTTATGGAAGAAGGTCATAAAACGTATGTGCAACGCCAACGAAGACTAAATCCTAATATGCAAGATGTAGTTAAGAAAGAGATTATTAAACTGCTAGATGCAGGTTTGATATATCCAATTTCTGATAGTCCATGGGTAAGCCCAGTTCAATGCGTACCTAAGAAGGGTGGCATGACTGTCATTACAAATGAGAAAAATGAGCTTATTCCTACTAGGACTGTAACAGGATGGCGTGTATGTATTGATTATAGAAAATTAAATGACGCCACCAGAAAAGATCACTTTCCCTTACCTTTCATAGATCAAATGTTGGAAAGATTAGCCGGAAATAGTTACTATTGTTTTCTAGATGGATTTTCCGGATATTTTCAAATTCCAATAGCACCCGAGGACCAAGAGAAAACCACATTCACGTGCCCTTATGGTACTTTTGCTTACAAACGCATGCCATTTGGACTTTGCAACGCCCCTGCAACCTTTCAAAGGTGTATGATGGCGATTTTTCACGACATGATAGAAGAATGCATGGAAGTATTCATGGATGACTTTTCAGTCTTCGGTGATACATTTAAATCATGTCTAGTTAATCTGGAATGAATGCTAATTAGATGCGATAAATCAAATCTAGTACTTAATTGGGAGAAATGCCATTTCATGGTTAAAGAAGGCATCGTTCTTGGACATAAAATTTCAAAAGAAGGAATTGAAGTGGATAGAGCTAAAGTAGATGTAATTGCTAAACTTCCACATCCCACCAATGTTAGAGGAGTTAGGAGTTTTCTAGGGCATGCCGGTTTTTACCGACGTTTCATAAAAGATTTTTCAAAAATTGCCACTCCTATGAATAAACTCCTAGAAAAGGATGCTCCATTCATCTTTTCAGATGAGTGTATCAAATCTTTTAATATTCTTAAAGAGAAACTCACTAATGCGCCGATCATGATAACACCAAATTGGAATCTACCATTTGAACTAATGTGCGATGCAAGTGATTTTGCAATGGGAGCCGTTTTAGGACAAAGGATTGAAAAACGATTTCAACCTATATATTATGCTAGTAAGACGTTACAAGGAGCACAAACAAACTATACAACTACTGAAAAAGAACTCCTTGCTATTGTCTTTGCTTTTGACAAATTTCGATCATATCTCGTTCTAGCAAAAACGGTGGTCTATACCGACCATTCTGCTCTTAGATACCTATTTTCAAAACAAGATGCTAAACCAAGATTAATCCGTTAGATCTTACTCTTACAAGAGTTTGATATTGAAATCCGAGATAAAAGAGGAGCATAAAATCTCGCCGCTGATCATCTTTCTCGTCTTGAAAATCCCGAATTAGAAGTTCTAAATGAATCAGCCATACAAGACAACTTTCCTAATGAATATCTATTGAAGATAGATTATAAAGAAATCCCATGGTTTGCAGACTATGCAAACTACTTAGTTTGTGGATTCCTTGAAAAAGGATTATCGTACCAAAGACGAAAGAAATTCTTCAGTGATATAAAACACTATTTTTGGGAAGATCCACATCTGTTTAAAAGTTGTCCCGATGGAATAATATGCCGATGTGTATTTGGAGATGAAGCTAGTAAAATTTTAAACCATTGTCACACAGGACCAACAGGAGGGCATTATGGGCCTCAACTAACAGCAAGAAAAGTTTATGAAGCTGGATTCTATTGGCCTACAATTTACAAAGGCGCACACCTTCTTTGCAAATCCTGTGATGCATGTCAAAGGGCCGGAAAAATAAGTCAACGTGATGAAATGCCACAAAATGTCATCCAAGTATGTGAAGTATTTGACATTTGGGGTATTGACTTTATGGGTCCATTTCCAAAATCTAATAATAATCTATATATACTCGTAGCCATTGATTATGTATCTAAATGGGCGGAAGCACAAGCTCTCCCAACTAACGATGCACGAGTTGTAGGTAACTTTTTAAAACGTCTTTTTGCAAGGTTTGGAACACCGAAAGCTTTAATAAGTGATCGGGGTACTCATTTCTGTAATAATCAACTTGAGAAAGTTCTTAAAAGATATGGAGTAACTCATAAAATCTCCACCGCATATCATCCACAAACAAGTGGACAAGTTGAAAATACCAACCGAGCTTTAAAACGTATTCTAGAGAAAACCGTAGGATCAAATCCGAAGGAATGGTCCATTAAATTGGAGGATGCACTCTGGGCTTTTAGAACAGCCTACAAAACTCCAATTGGAACCACACCTTTTAGACTTGTTTATGGAAAAGCATGTCATCTTCCAGTAGAAATTGAACACAAAGCATTTTGGGCTTTGAAGACATGTAATCTTGATTTACATGAAGCCGGACGTCTACGATTAAGTCAACTAAATGAATTAGAAGAATTAAGACATGAAGCATACGAAAATTCGTTAATCTATAAAGAAAGAACGAAGAAATGGCATGATAAAAGAATCAGAAGTTCAAAAGAATTTAAAGAAGGAGACAGAGTTCTTCTTTTCAATTCACGATTCAAGCTATTTCCTGGAAAATTGAAATCAAGATGGTCTGGACCATTCATAGTCAAAAGAGTTTTCCCATACGGAACGATAGAATTAATAAATTCAAATGGGATTGAATTTAAAGTTAATGGTCACAGAGTTAAACATTACATACATGGTCCGATGGAAGTCGACAACGAAGTTAATCACAATTTCGACACCACAGCTAACTAAGTGTGGGGAGAATCAAGTCTTTAAAGGATAATATGTATTTCTGTTAGAGTTAGATTGTCTGTTTTCGTGTAAATCTCGAAAATGGAACCCGAATGGTCTTTCCCTAGCAGACCCTAAAGAACTAGTCTTCTCTCCCCATTCTGAATTTTTATTTTTTTTTAGGTTTTTACGAAATGAAGACTTCCTGTGAATTAAACCATGGTCTAATGCTACACGCTTTGATCACTAAACGTAATAATGACATACTCCCGAGTGAAATAGTATCAGTAATCAGAGAAAGAATGGACGGAGTTAGAAAAGAATCCAGATGCGAAGATAATAAGTTACAATTTGGTAAAGGAAAATCAAAATCCGCAGCGAAAAGAAGAGCACGACACCTAGAACGATGTCACAAATGCGGAAAATGGTCACATGGAGGTAAATGTTCAAATAATCAAACCTATTCAAATACCGAATTTGTTACTTTATGCAGAGACGGACCGTTCACATGTTTAGAAGAAAAGACACTGAATGCTCGAGGTTACGCCTATGTAGCCATGGAAAACCAATTAAACCGACTATCTTATGAATGGGATAGATCATATAACTAAGAAATCTATTTCACAGGTATGTCTGTACAGTTTTTTATTTTTATTTTTATTTTTAACCTTTTGATAATAAACGCTAATTTGTTCGCTAAAAAGTATTAAATTGGTATTAAATAAAATTAGGTTTGGCGACCGAAATTATTGATATCATTCAAAAATTTATTACATCACTGCGAAATTTAACGTTTATTCTTAAGGTATAAATATCTTTAAACAATCAACCCAAAATATTTCAAAAATTCGTCATGAGTTAAATTAGGTCTTGGAACCGAAATTACTTTACCGAAAAGAGGGGCGCATATTTTTGATAATATTTGATTGATTAAAGTGGGATAAAAAGACAAAAAGATTTTTAAATTTATTTTTACCATGTTTTTAAAATTAATATTTAAATCCTAAATTAATATTGTAAACTTTGTAAAAACAATATATTTAAAATTGTAAATATTTGAAAAATTAATATAAGTTTGGTATGAATTTATAATATGAATTTTTTAAATTAAGATCAGTGTGAACTTTTAATTTTTAAAATATGAATTTTTAATTTTATGCATTTCAAATTTTAAGTTTGGTGTGAATTTTTAATATTAATTTTGAATTTCATATTTAAGTTGTGTGAATTTAAAAACAAAAATTTACTTTATCTCATTAAGTTAAAAATATGATTTTTAAAATTCGTCGTAAGTTGAAGACTAGGTCTTTGAACCGAAATTGCTTTACCCGAGGGAGGGACGAGAACTTTTATTATCATTATTTTTAATCTTATTGAATTAAAGTATGCCAAAAACATTGAAAAAACTCAAAAATCTTAGCTTTTAAAACAATCGCTACAAAAAGACAAATTTTTAAATTTTGTAGAGGGACGGACTAGGACATCAATCCGAAACGACCTCGTCCTAAATAACAAGGGAAACAAAATTTTAAAATTAATTACTTAATTGTTTTAATAAGTTAATGATTATAAAAAAAAAAAAAAAAAAAAATACCAAACTCCGAGACTCGCGGAGTTTGGAGCATAAATCTCCGCGACTCGCGGAGGGGTCGGAAATCAGAAAAAAAAATATAGAGCTGCAAACTGATCAGTCCCCAACCCACAAAAACTAAAAACCTGCGAAAATAGCTGCGAAAAACCCGAGAAAAAACCCAAAAAATCACAATTTTTAACCGTTAATCACCAAATCTTTTGCTAAAATCATGTTGAGAAGGATGCTATCTAAGAATTACTCAAGAAAAACGGTAAATTTCTACACCTAAACACCATTTAATTCGAAATTTGATGTTCTTGAGCAATTTTTTCCCCAATTTGATTTTGATGCTTTTTAGTGTAATTAGGCTTAAATTGTTTATGTATTATGCTTGTATAACCTAGATTGATGCTGTTTAACATGATTAGAAGCCTTAAACTTCAAATTTTGAGTAATCTAGGGTTTGTGTTCTTGAGCAATTTGGGGCTTTTTGATATAAACAGGTTATGGCCGATTTTTGTCATGAATTGTTGCTAAATTAAGTAGTGTAACATGTTTAGGTAGTTAAATGATCCAAACTTTGAGCCTAAACATGATTTTGAGAATTAAAGTGGACTTTTTCAAGTCTAAAATTCATGAACTTGATTTTTGAAAGATAATGCCATTTGAGACTTGTTTAATTGCTAGTAATGATTATTTTGACATGTTATTTGAGTTGAATGTTTATGAACTTGGCGAACATTTTCGTATATGCTTATTTGAAAAAGTGTAGATTTGATAAAAATGTGAAAATGAGCTTAAGTTTGATATAAATTGATAATGTCATTGTAATTATTTTGATTGATGATTTTGCTGACACTAATGCATATTTGGATGCACAAAATTTGTGTTTGATGTGTTTTGCAGACTGAAAGGGGTGAATCTTCATCCCAAGCCCGCAATGCTCCTGCTGAGAATTTGGAACAACAGGAGGTGGATAACTACTACAAGCAGGATATACCTCATCCAGTCATGACCTTTTTCGATATGCACTTGGAAGAGTTGCACCCGAACCTGAGATTTGACAGACTTTGGATAGATTATCCAAAATATCAACGGGGTTTGCATACTCTTCATTCTAAGGTTGTTGAGGTACCAAGGGTCATAGAATGGGGACCCTTAGAAGCTGTAGAATTGGCCGGGCCAATTAGGGAATTACTTGTACAGAGGTATGGTAATTCTTCTTTTAATGACTGGGTATGTTTATTCACCATACGTAGACCTGTATATAAAGTATGGTGTGAAGAATTGTTATGTAGTATAGAGTTGAATGATCGGGTAGCTAGTTTAACCGATCGTTCTTTTATTAGATTTTTGTTAGGCGGTTCGATGCGCCACATGTCTTTACTGGACATGGCTCAGGCTTTACGTATATATACGCCTGAGGAGTTAGCATCTGCCGATTGTAGAGGATTGATACTAAACGGTAGAAAGATAGATGAAAATTTTGATACACACGGTGTGTGGAGTCAAATGACAAGCCATCACCGTTTCAAAGGGGGAAATTACTCTTATTTGGATATAGATAGAGCCGAATTAAGAGTGATACATAGGTTTTTAGCTAATTCGATTACACAAAGGGGTAAGAACAAGGAAAAAGTAAATGAACAGGATTTGTTTTACCATATGTGTATTCGAGACCCACAAAGCGCTGTAAGTATACCGTATTGTGTGGGTTATTATTTATCAGCTATGGTTCGGGGGATGCGACCGCATAGCATAATAGGAGGTGGTATTTTTATTACTTTGATTGGTGAATATCTCGGTGTGGATATAAGTCGGGGGGGATTATTAGTAGAAGAACCAGAACCCCGCGATACTATAGGTTTAAATGTATACCATGGTGCGAAAGTTTTGAAGAGGCGAAATAACGCCGCAGTACGATACCATGGTAGACATCCACAGGTGGAGAGAAACCAACAGCGAGGTAATGTAGGAGGGGGGAATGAGATGCAAGAAATGCATAGGTTTATAGCTTCTCAGGAATACGAAAATGCTAGACAGAGAGCATTTGAAGATTGGCAAGTTCATCAGAACCAAATCATAGCTCATTGCCAACATATAGGTAGAAACTATATTCCTACACCGAAACCCATCTTCCCTCCTTGGTCTATAGAGATGCAGCCACCATATCCTACGTATGACCCTGCCGAAGCATCCTATAGCACCTATGGTTATGCCTGGAACCCTTATTGGTACCAATATCATCCTTAGTTTACTTATTATTTTTTTATTATTTTGTAATTTGTAATTATTGATACGTTTAATACTTTTGTTAATATTGTAATCATTTTTATAATTATCTAACTTTTATTCTTAGATTTTAATAATTTTTGAATGTGGGGTAATATACCAAACTTCAAAAATATGTATATATGTTTGCAGTTTATCTTATGTACACAACAGGGTAAAACAACGCATTTTCAAAGACTGGCATTAAGTTCAGCAAAAGCAACTAATTTTGACGACAAGATGCAAAATATATGTGAAATAACAACAAGACGGAATGAACAAATGATGTGCACCATTTATCATTCAGCAAACAAACGCCAATATATTTGGAAACTTTGGTAAAATTTAATCATTTTCACACAAATCACCCTCAATAATTTAAATTGTTACTGATTTCTTGCAAATGAGGGCATTGCAAGATCTTAAGTGTGAGAAGGGGTTAAATTCTTTCGGATTTTTAAATTTTTATCTTAAACACTTGATTACCATTAAAAATACTAGTAAAGCAGTAGTTGTATTAGAATCTAGTGCTCTCTGATAAAAAAGAACAGCCCTAGTCTTATATACTGACTACCCAATTCTAGTAAAATTTTTCAAAATTTTCAATTAAATGAATTCAAAATCATGTTTATACATATTTATGAACGATAAAACTAGGTTTGAACACCGAAATTATTGTTACCTCAAAAAGGACATAAATTGAGAAACAAACCAAAATGTTAAAATTCATTTAAAATGGAATAGAGGACGATAAAAAGGAAAATAAAAGCCAAGTGTGGGAAAATTTACCAAGTTATCTTAAACATATGTCACATATATCTGTAACAAATAACTGAAAATACTTTTGCTTTGGACTAAACTAAACTGTTTTACCCGATGAAAGAAAAGAAGAGATGGATCTACACGATGAATCAATTCCATCATTAAAAGGAAGTAAAGTCTTCCGAAAAAGACACGCGCTTCTTGATTTAGGTCATGAAGTTGTCGTCCAGGCCAGCTGTAGGTTGACGAAAAATCTAGAAAAGTCATCACTAAAATCAGCAGGAAATCCACGGACCTCAGCATTAAACAGGGTCGCCAAGTGGTCAGATTTATCCTAACCATGAGAAGGATTTATCTCGTACAATGGGGGGGCACCATGCAAATTAGCTGGATAAGACTAATGAATCAGATCCCCAGAAAGGATAATCTCCTTAAAGATTAAAAATCAGCTTTTAAGACTGATATTACTCAATCCTAGAGATTGACCTTAAAGATTGAGAATTCAAACTCATGGAATTCAATGATATCTAAACTCGAGCTTGAACGAGAAAATATTTTGATCAAAAATTATAAACTGATTTGTTTTCTGAAAACCCTATTTTCAATGCGTTCATTACCATTGAACGTAAAATCCTAGGAATTCACCTGGAATTCATTAGGTCACCTGAACTAAATCGGGTGTCAACCGTAAGAACGATGGTTGCATAGTGGTCAAAGACAGGACCTTGTGCCATACCGAAAAATCATAAGGGTGAGCTTTACTATTGCTCCTACCAAGGATAGTAATTGCGTCCGACACGTTATAGACCATAATTAAAAGCATGTCAGGGGACATTGCCTTAACAGTTGCTTGTTCAACGCTTTCCTTTACAACCGGACGGTAGTTTACCGAAAGGTAATATACGGAACAAGTAAACTGGACGTGTTGCTTTCCAAATACAATGTTAGCAAGTGGGTGACACAAAACCGCAAGTTTTGAGCAAAAATTTTCAAATCTAAAACCCACCAAACCCACAAAAATATTTTGCAAACACCGGTAAAGGGTTATTCCGGAAAACTTATCTAGGGTAAAAACTAGATTTAATTTTCAAAAGATCAAATGTTTTCATAAAGATCCAATTTCCTTAATGGATCTAAATTTTTATAGTCATGTGGGACTGTAAACCATATCGTTACTACCATTGTTTATACCGTCGTATAGAAA
The DNA here is from genome assembly GCF_046630445.1 of Rutidosis leptorrhynchoides. NCBI lineage: Eukaryota > Viridiplantae > Streptophyta > Magnoliopsida > Asterales > Asteraceae > Rutidosis > Rutidosis leptorrhynchoides. Next base: position 115,947,861 of record NC_092337.1, read on the forward strand.
TCACTGATGTACAAAGTGTGAAGAATAAAGAAGTGATTCTAGTATTTCAAGACGATATTGCTTGAGGACAAGCAACGCTCAAGTGTGGGAATATTTGATAATGCTAAAAACGAACATATATTTCATAGCATTATTCCTCAAGAAAGACAAGCTTTTAGTTGCAATTGTTCTATTTACAAGTGATATTCGTTTAAATAATAAAAGGTGAAGACAAAAGACAGATTCGACGAATTGAAGACGCAAACGACCAAAAAGCTCAAAAGTACAAAAGACAATCAAAAAGGTTCCAATTATTGATAAGAAACGTCTCGAAATTACAAGAGTACAAGATTCAAAACGCAAAGTACAAAATATAAAATTGTACGCAAGGACGTTCGAAAATCCGAAACCGGGACCAGAGTCAACTCTTAACGCTCGACGCAACGGACTAAAAATTACAAGTTAACTATGCATATAAATATAATATAATATATAATTAATTATATTAATTATATATATATTATATATATTATAAACCGTCGGTAAACAAAGAGCCAAACTCCTCTGAGCTGTAAAAGTAACCTCCGCGACTCGCGGAGTTTGAAGAGGTTTTCACCGCGAGTCGCGGAGCCCCAAAATTCGACTTTTCCTATAAAAGCAACCGAATTCTGATCGCAATTCATAATCTTTTTCTCTCTTCTCTCATATATACGTAAAATATATATATATATAATTTATATTTTAATTTTAATTTTAATTTTAATTCTAATAATAAGGGTATGTTAGCGAATGTTGTAAGGGTGTAAGTCGAAATTCTGTCCGTGTAACGCTACGCTATTTTTAATCATTGTAAGTTATGTTCAACCTTTTTATATTAATGTCTCGTAGCTAAGTTATTATTATGCTTATTTAAAACGAAGTAATCATGATGTTGGGCTAATTACTAAAATTGGGTAATTGGGCTTTGTACCATAATTGGGGTTTGGACAAAAGAACGACACTTGTGGAAATTAGACTATGGGCTATTAATGGGCTTTATATTTGTTTAACTAAATGATAGTTTGTTAATGTTAATATAAAGATTTACAATTAGGCGTCCCTATAAATTACCATATACACTCGATCGGACACGATGGGCGGGGTATTTATATGTACGAATAATCGTTCATTTAACCGGACACGGGAATGGATTAATAGCCACTAGAATAATTAAAACAGGGGTGAAATTACATTCAAGGGTAATTGGTGTAATTGTTAACAAAGTAGTAAAACCTTGATTTACACGCAGTCGATAACCTGGTGTATTCATTAAACAAAGTATTAAAACCTTGTTACAATTCGAATCCCCAATTAGTTGGAATATTTAACTTCGGGTATAATAATAATTTGAAGAGGACACTCGCACTTTATATTTATGACTGATGGACTGTTATGGACAAAAACCAGATGGACAGATTAAATAATCCAGGACAAAGGACAATTAACCCATGGGCATAAAACTAAAATCAACACGTCAAACATCATGATTACGGAAGTTTAAATAAGCATAATTCTTTTATTTCATATTTAATTTCCTTTATTTTTAATTGCACTTCTAATTATCGCATTTTTATTTATTGTTATTTAATCGCACTTTTAATTATCGTACTTTTTAATTATCGCAAGTTTATTTTATCGCACTTTTATTATTCGCAATTTCATTATCGTTATTTACTTTAAGTTTTAATTTAAGTCTTTTATTTATTTAATACTTTACATTAGGTTTTAACTGCGACTAAAGTTTTAAAATTGACAAACCGGTCATTAAACGGTAAAAACCCCCCTTTATAATAATAATATTACTTATATATATATTTGTATTTTTATAAAAGTAAACTAATATAGCGTTAAGCTTTGTTTAAAGATTTTCCTGTGGAACGAACCGGACTTACTAAAAACTACACTACTGTACGATTAGGTACACTGCCTATAAGTGTTGTAGCAAGGTTTAAGTATATCCATTCTATAAATAAATAAATATCTTGTGTAAAATTGTATCGTATTTAATAGTTTTTCCTAGTAAAATATAAACTATTTCGTATACCTTAGCTTTGACATCAGATATAACCACGTTAAATACCCGTGTCGTTTGTACTTTATTTATCGTTCTAATTCGTTTGTCGTTCGTGGGTTAGTGATTGAGATCAATCGCTTGTCTTGGTTGGGTCCCTAAATTCCTAACAATACCAACATAACGACAATTCGCAACCGATCTACCGATGTTGAAGTTCGAATCCATAGCAACAGTCTCACCTCTCTTACTCAAACTCATTGTAGGTAATTAAATTAACAATGTAGCACTGTTTTCTTTGTTAAAATTATGTTTTGCTTTTAAAAGTATTCACTATTCACTATTCACTATTTTTACTCCTTTTCTAAGTGTTTACCGTTTATAATTGCATGATGGAATGTGTCAATGTGTTAAAACAAAGTAGAGAACTAGAGGACAAAAGAAACCTTTACCATTCAAACTTTTAAACTTCTTTCTAATAAGAGAATGAGAAATTGAAATCAAGACCTTTGTAAAACACATTAGCAATTCATTCACATTTCACCAATCAACCATTACAAAAATTAGATCTTCAACTAATCAAATCCTTTATACGGAGTAAAAATCTTTACCATTTTCCACATTGTCTTTTAAAGTTGCGAATCGGGGCTGATTCTGTATCGGATAATGGTTCATCTTTCACGCGAATGAAGGGTTTTGTAAACTCTTGATCTTCTTCAACCTTACATGCATCTCTACCAAAGATTCTAACAGTGAATGATCCAGATTCTTTACAATATCTAAAAACCATAAATTGGCCTAACTCTAGATTCTTTTCAATCACAAATCTATACCAACCATTCTTGAAAAAAACACCATTTTTCTCTTTCTTTAAATCTACATGCCACACTCTGTTTTTAAGATCTTTAATTAGGACTGCTTCTGGTATCCTCTCATCAAAATATTTAATAAAATCCGGTGGTACACGCTGCACATGCACTCAAACATTAAAGATTATAAAATTAAATCAGTTTCAGTTTTCTTGAAATTCATGTATTGAACCCAACTCAATAAACCGATATATTCATGGATAATAATGGAATAAAAATATAAATAAAATAAACAAAGCGTAAAAAAAGGATTCAAGAAAACGGTTTAAGTATGTACCAGTTTGTGAGAGCAACGATCTGGAATGAAAATTTCAAAGAACTCAGGATCTTGATTCAAGGTTGGAACGTTTTCAGGATCAAGATCTCTTATTCGTTTTATCATCATGACTGCTTTTAATGCAAAAATTGTGGGTTTTTTTTTAGGGTTTTAAGGATTCGAATTTTCGATCAATTTGGGTGGGTTTTTGTTTTGAATTGAATTAGAAATTAGAATAGTAGAGTGGTTAAATGTCGAGGGTCAATCAATTACTTAACATGATTCGTTAGGAAGAGATGGAATAAGAAGGTGAATCATTGCATGGGAAACCGGAAAGATCTTTTGTTCGATCAAACCGTCAAGATATGTTTCGAGTGCTATATATACGTGATGGAAATTATTCGGAGAAATCATTATTTTATTTATGATTTATGATTTATGATTATGATTAATGAGGAATATTCATTTGAGTCCATAAATTAAGTTGAGATTCAAGGGACCAATGAGAGCGCGACATGTGTCGCGAAAATCACATGTGATTGAATTTTTTTTTATTTTTTTTTAAAATTTTTTTTTTTTTACAATCATATGTGATTTACCTGCACAATCACATGTGATTGAATTGTACAATCACATGTGATTGGATTTGCCATGCATAATAACATGTGATTGGGTTTACAATCACATGTGATTGACATGCATAATCACATATGATTTTAAAAAAAAAAATCGAAAAAAAAATTTTGAAAAAAAAATTTCGAAAAAAAAATTTCAAAAAAAAAAATTTTCGATTTTTTTTTCCCTCAATCACATGTGATTTTCGCGCCACATGTCGTGTTCTCATTGGTCCCTTTGTTTTTAAGCAAATTTATGGATGCAAGTGATTACAACTCTATGATTAATTAAGATAAAAATCAGATTAGTTAAAAACTAGTGCGGTGGGCCGCGCGTTGCGGCGGCATTTTGCGACTGACGTTAATTATTATAAGCAGTATGTTGCTAAATCTTGTTGTACATATTTGAGGGACTTGATGTTTGCTACTAAATTTGGAAGAAAGAAACTGATTAAAAAAAAAAAGGAAACTTTACATTCACTATTAATGAAATTGTGAAAGATGAAAAGTGAAAATATGTACACAGTTTTCGGTTTCAAACTCATCGAAACTTAAAAAAAACATTTGTCTCTAACCACATTATAAACTATTAACATAATCTGACAGTGGGTGCACTTTTGCAATTATAACTTCAAAGGCCAAAATTATGAATATAGTCACATGGTCAAGTGAATTGGTACAACTTTAGCCCTCCCTCTCAATTCTCCTTTCCTCAATCTAATCTGCAATTCACATTCACATAATGTAAACTAATACTATAGAGGTGCAGGCATATCGCGGGCGAACTACTCAACTGACCCGGGCTGCATAAAATTCACTCGAAAGCTCCAAAAAATTCTCTTGATTGGTTACTGAATACTGAGTGTATAAATTTGTGCAAATTTTGGGTAAACTATTAGCTAATTTATAATGATACTTACAGAACTATCACATATCACAAACGGTTCACATTCGTTACAACAAATTCCTCTTGTTTCCATATTGACGTACAAATGGCGTGGTCGCATCCAATGTGCAACTTCTGCAATCGATTAAAGTGGCATAATGTCAATCATAAATGAAAGCTAATATTAGAGGGGAAAATTTTTACCCATTTACTTAGAAATAAAGAGTTTCGTTAACATGGTGAAGAATCAAAAACGTAGAAAATTATTAGCCAAATGACATTTTTACCTGCTTAATTGGTTTTGGTTTACATATATGATATTACATTAGTGTATCCAAAAAATAATTGGGAAAAAAGAACATACATCTATGGGTCAACTTGCCCGTATAAAAATATACTCGATCATGTTTTTACCCGTACCAAACCTACTCATCTTACCATACCTGATGTTATATATGTAGCGACCCGACCAAATCATGTTTGACGGCGCCGACTACTTAGGTCCCGTTGCGTGGTCATAAGTCTTTAACATGACGTTTAACCAAAATATGTCGCATTCATTTCATAAGTAAAAGGGTGTTTCAAGATTACAAATGTAGTTCAAAAGACTAGTTACATTACAATGTTTAACGTACAAATGAAACCTATGCGACACAATTTAAAGTAGTCAAAAGACGCTCCAACTATGCATGTATACTCGACATCCAAGCAAGTATCAAAAAGAGTGCGGAAGCATGTATCAAGTAGCGTTCAAGGACCTGAGAAAAACATATAGAAAACTGTCAACGAAAACGTTGGTGAAATCATAGGTGTTTGTAAACGTTGCATTTGAACCACAAGATTTAATATAATATGATTATCAAAATCATTTGCATTCTAAAGTTGTTATTTGTTTCGCGGACACCCAATTATCAAACTTAACTGTTTTGCACCCTTTGCATAGTGTTAGAACATACACTAGACCCGAAAATATATTTCATCCGCTAACGGTAGCGAACCGTCCGAATGAGGCTCGTCAAGCCCATGTGATCACATAATATAAGTTCACATTTACACCCTGCAAGTGTAACTAATGATAATTGAATTGAGGATTTTCGTTCAAACCCGTACGTGAAATGTTCGTTTTCGTACTTGTGTTCAATGTGTAAAAGTATGATACGTATATGTTTCTCATCCCATAGTTTAAAGCATAAAAGTTGTTTGAAAGATGGGACTATGATCTCACCTTGAGTGCACGTATGAAAAGTACTTCACAAAGTAACGTGTGCAAAGGATAATGCTAGTCTTGACCTAAACAAATAGGTCGTATCAATAACGGTAAACACGATAGGTCAAAGATGTTCAATTAGTCCTATGGCTCGTTACGACTCGATTATGTAGCATGTGAATCAATTTGTCAAGTTTCATGCAAGATACAAGTATAGAAACAAGCTAGGAAGGTTGCATAATCATTTGGTTAAGTTTGACAAAAAGTCAAACTTTGGTCGGTCAAAGTCAACGAAAAAGTCAACATGTTCGGGTCGGGTCCCGAACTATTTTTCTGAGGTTTTTATTCATATATAAGCATGTTAGAACAAGTCTCATGTGAATCGGAGGTCCATAGTGTGCCAAACATTTTTCTTATTTTGACCAAGGAGGTCAGAACCTGGGCACGGCTTAGGTCGCGCCGCGATCCAGGATTGCCGCGTCGCGGCATTGGTCGTGTGCTGGTACCTGGTCAGTCTCAATTGTTTAAGTCCCAAATCAAAACTCTTTCAAGCATATTTTACAAACCGTTAACACTTAGAACTCGCACCTTATATCGTTAGAAAGCTAATTTGACAAGGAACCCAACTAAACATATTTCACCAACCGAAAACATTATTTGCAATAATCGACTTTTCAAATCAAATGATCAATCAATGCACACATTTAATGCTTCAAATTTTACAAGTGTACATTTATGATTCGGGCATTTAATGCATACATAAATCACGCCGTTTTGTAGATAATCAAGCATACAATACAACTAACTACTTACTAACAATAATTCATGACTTTCAATGCATTAAATGTTCACATTCAATTCTATCAAACCCTAACCAACCACATCAAAATCACTAATCATGTTTATGAAGTTTTCTAAAACAACCTACACATCAAATTGAAGCTAGTGATGTTAGGAACACATTTAATACATGCATTTATAACATTTAACATCATTCAAACAACCAAATCACCAAATCAAACACACCAAAGTTTATTCATGCTAGTTACTTCAAATAACAAAATCGAACATATAAATCATATATTCATGTTAGACTTGAGCCATAGACACTAACTAACAACTTTATAAGTTAAAAACATCAAGAACACAAAATCTAGTGATTTAAGAAAGTTACCCAAATGTAATGAAATCGGTATGGAATCGAAGAGGAAGTTGCAAGGATTCCAAATATGTAATTTGTTTTGCAAGACACCCGCTAGCTTGGATTTAGATGATGATTCTTGAAATGGAGAAATGAGAGAAAATTGGAAAGTATTGAAAGAAAAAGGAAAATGAAATGGAAAAGAAAGAGGAGGTGGGTTGACTAGTCAAATGCTAGTCACCTCTTTGGCATTTTGGTGAAACTAGTCCCTCGAGTTCGGTTGCGGGTGCGTGAATTACCTAAACGAGATATTTTTAAAACGCGTAACAACAGGAGATGTTATAAACATATAACGGAATTTAAATAGTTAAACGGAAAAGTAAACGGAAAAAGGCGGGATGTTACATTACCTACTCCTTAAAAGAAATTTCGTCCCGAAATTTAAGTAGGCGTAGTAGTCGTTGTTTCTTCCTCAGAATTTTGCGTTTCCGGAATCGGGAATAAGTGAGGGTATTTCTTTTGCATTTGATCTTGCCTTTCCCAAGTAAACTCGGGTCCTCTTTTGGCATTCCAACGAACCTTGACAATCGGGATTCGGCTTTGTTTCAATGTCTTGACGGAGGTGTCCACAATTTCAACCGGTTCCTCCACAAAATGAAGTTTGTCATCAATAGTAAGTTCCTCGAGAGGGATGACGATATCGGGTTTGGCAAGACACTTTTTCAAGTTAGATACATGGAAGGTAGGATGAACGGAGCTCAATTGGGGCGGAAGATCTAAACAATAAGTAATTGTTCCAATACGCTCCAAGATTTCGAAAGGATCAATATACCGCGGATTTAATTTCCCACGTTTTCCAAAACGAATGACACCTTTCCAAGGTGCGACTTTTAACATGACGCGGTCACCGACTTGAAATTCAAGGTCGTTGCGTCTTTTGTCGGTATAGCACTTTTGACGACTCCGGGCCGTCCGAAGCCTATCTCGGATTTGAACGATCTTCTCGGTGGTTTCGTGAATGAGTTCGGGTCCGGTGATTTGTACGTCGCTTACTTCGGCCCAACAAAGAGGAGAACGGCATTTTGGGCCATATAACGCTTCGAATGGGGCGACTTTTATACTCGCGTGATAACTATTGTTGTAGGAGAATTCGGCGAGAGGTAAGTGCTTGTCATAAGCTTTTCCAAAATCAACAACACAAGCCCGTAACATGTCCTCTAAGGTTTGAATTGTGCGTTCGCTTTGCCCATCGGTTTGAGGATGATATGCGGTGCTCATGTCTAAACGCGTTCCCAACGCTTCTTGCAATGTACGCCAAAATCTAGAAACAAAACGGCCATCTCGGTCGGAGATAATCGATAAAGGTACACCGTGTCGGGCTACGATCTTCTTGATGTAAAGTTGTACAAGTTTCTCCATTTTGTCGGTCTCCTTCATGGCGAGAAAGTGTGCGGATTTGGTGAGACGGTCAACAATAACCCAAATGGTATCATAACCGCCCGTCGTTTTTGGTAGTTTGGTGATAAAATCCATCGTTATCCTTTCCCACTTCCATTACGGGATCTCGGGTTGTTGAAGTAGTACGGACGGTCTTCGGTGTTCGGCTTTGACTTTGGAACATGTCAAACACTTGGAAACATAAGTAGCTACGTCCCTTTTGATGTTCGGCCACCAATATTGTTGTTTAAGGTCATGGTACATCTTATTGGCACCAGGGTGAATCGAGTGTCGTGACTTATGGGCTTCATCTAAAATAAGACTTCGTAGGTCCCCATAACTAGGCACCCAAATCCTTCCGGAATATCGGAGTCCGGTTTCCTTAGTTTCGAATCGAGAGACGAGAATGTTCAAGAGCTCGCATGAAACGTTTTCATCCTTGAGAGCTTCATCTTGGGCTACCCGAATTTGGCTATTAAGGTTTGTGTGGATGGTGATGTTTAAGGCTCGGACACGAAGAGGCACCGCTCTTTCTTTTCGACTTAAGGCATCAGCTACTACATTTGCCTTTCCGGGATGGTAACGAAGCTCGCAATCGTAATCGTTTAAGGTTTCAATCCACCTTCGTTGTCTCATGTTTAGTTGCTTTTGATCGAAGATGTGTTGGAGACTTTTGTAATCGGTAAAGATAGTACTCTTGGTTCCATAAAGATAGTGTCTCCACATTTTAAGTGCAAAGACAACGGCTTCGAGTTCGAGATCATGTGTCGTGTAGTTTCGTTCATGAATTTTGAGTTGTCGAGAAGCATAAGAAATGACTTTCGTTCGTTGCATCAACACACACCCTAAACCATGTCTCGAGGCGTCGCAATACACAACAAAATCATCGTTGCCTTCGGGAAGTGACAAGATAGGAGCGGTGGTTAGCTTCGTTTTCAAGATTTGAAATGCGGATTCTTGTTCGGTTGCCCAAACGAATTTTCTTCCCTTATGAGTTAACGCGGTTAGAGGACGAGCGACCAAAGAGAAATCTTTGATGAATCTACGATAGTATCCGGCGAGACCCAAGAATTGACGAATGTGAGTAGGAGTAGTAGGAGTCTCCCATTTACTAATGGCTTCGATTTTCATTGGATCGACTTTAATACCTTGGTCACTTACAACATGACCAAGAAATTGAACTTCCTTTAACCAAAATTCACACTTGGAGAATTTGGCATAGAGTCGTTCTTGTCTTAAAAGTTCAAGCACAAGTCGGAGATGTTCCTCGTGTTCTTCTTTGCTTTTAGAATAAACCAAAATATCATCGATGAACACGATAACGAATTTATCAAGATACGGTTTGCACACACGGTTCATAAGATCCATGAACACCGCCGGTGCGTTAGTGAGACCAAATGGCATGACAAGGAATTCATAACTACCATAACGAGTTCGGAAAGCGGTTTTGGAGACATCTTCCCCCTTAACTCTTAATTGATGATAACCCGAGCGGAGATCGATTTTCGAATATACACAAGACCCTTGTAGTTGATCAAAGAGGTCATCGATGCGAGGAAGAGGATATCGGTTCTTAACCGTCAATTTGTTTAGTTCACGATAATCAATGCACATTCGTAGGGATCCGTCTTTCTTTTTAACAAACAAAATCGGAGCGCCCCAAGGTGAATGACTAGGTTGGATAAAACCACGATCAAGTAGTTCTTGGATTTGACTTTGCAATTCTTGCATTTCGGATGGAGCGAGTCTATATGGTGCAAGTGCTACGGGTGCGGCTCCCGGAATAAGATCGATTTGGAATTCAACTGGTCGATGAGGTGGAAGACCCGGCAATTCGTCGGGAAATTCATCGGAATAGTCACTAACAATTGGCACATCATCGATGTGCTTCTCATCGGACTCGACTTTCTTAATGTGAGCAAGGATCGCAAAACAACCCTTACGGAGTAGTTTTCTAACTTTAATGCATGAAACGAGGTTGAGTCCGGTGCAACTCTTATCGCCATAGACGATCAAAGGTTCACCATTCTCGATAGGAATTCGGATTGCGTTAAGATCACAAAGGATGTGAGATTTTGTTTTGGCTAGCCAATTCATACCGATTATTACATCGAAGCTTCCTAGTTCCATGGGTATCAAGTCAATTTCAAACTCATTACCCAAAATGTTTAACGTACACCCCCGGTAATATGTGTTGGCACTCAGTAGTTTTCTGTTGGCCACTTCAATGGTATAAGTGGTATCTAGTGGAAGTAGTGGAGTGTTAAAAGAATGAGTCAAAGTCTTGGATACAAAACTCTTATCAACACCCGAATCGAATAAACAAGTAACATAAGTGTTGTTGAGGAGAAACGTACCCGTGACTAATTCATTGTTATCTCGGGCTTCCTCGGTGTTGATGTTGAAAGCTCGTCCGCGTGTGTTGGTGTTGGCTTTCTTCTTCGGACATGCATTTCTAAAATGACCCGTTTGGCCACATTCATAACAAGTACCCGGTTTTGGTGCATTGGGCACCTTTGGAGCGACGGGGGCGGCACTTCTACAATCGTTGGCCACATGACCACCCCTTTGGCACCGGTGGCAAAATAGATTGCTACATTCACTGTAGTGGTGTTTGTGGCATTTATTGCAAAAGGGTTTATTTTCGCCATAACTTTTCTTGGCGTCGGAGGTGAAAGGCTTTTTGGTGAAGTTGTTGTTGTAGTTGTTGCTTGATTGGGGGGCTTCCCATTTTCTTTTGTTGCCGCCCGATTTATCCTCAGCCTTAGGTACCAGAACTACGATTTCGTCAACCATTTCGATCAATTGACGGGCCATGTTCAAGGCTTGTTGTAGGTTAGCGGGTTTGGATGACATCACTCCTTGTTTGATGCTCTTTGGAAGACCATCCATATAGAGTTCAACCCTTTGAGATTCGGGGTTTACGAGGGTGGGACACATCAAGGATAGCTCGGTGTATCGTTGATTGTAGGCCTTGAGATCGTTTCCGACTGCCTTTAAAGTTCTTAGCTCTTGTTCGAGCTTTCGGGTTTCTTCACGAGGAAAAAATTCGACGATCATCCTTTCCCTTAAACCGGCCCAAGAGAGGGCGTGAGCTTCATCAGTACCCACCGATTGTACATACGTGTTCCACCACGTGAAGGCGATACCGGCAAAGGTGTGGGTGAAATATTTGACTGTATCTTGGTCTCGACAACCGCTTATGCTAAAAACGGCTTCCGTTTGTTCGAGCCATCGAGTGAGTACAACCGGTCCCTCGGTTCCATCAAAGGTGTGAGGTTTGCACCCCATGAAGGCTTTGTAGGAGCACCCTTCGCTTGAGTTGCCGGCCCCTTGATTGTTGTTGTTGTTATTGTTATTGTTGTTGGTGGAGTGATAGTCCATGGTCGCCTCTACGGCGGTGGCTACCATTCGTTGTAGAGCTTGTTCGGGTGTCTCATGGAGTGGCACACGACGAGGAGGCATTGTTCCTTCAAAACACAAGAATACCGTTGATTAGTATTCTTAATAATACTAACCATGATATGGAATAAGGATAGAGAGAAATTTTCCTTGACTCGCCTTAAATTCTTTATGTCATAATGTCGGAATGTTCATATGCGTCACCGTAATATAATCCCGGAAATTATATTACCCTAATTCATATGACCATTCGACACTAATTCATATAGTCAAGGTGGCGCGTCAATTAAATCAAGTAACGTGAGATTAAGATTGAATAAGAATTAGATATGATAGACGAGTTCGAGTATAATGCACAAGTAGTCAAGTAATTCCTACTTCAAGTCTATATGCCGGTTGTAGTCTAGACTCACCAATGTACCCTATGACTCGGGGTCGACACCAATGAACTCTAAATCCCTACAACCAACGCTCTGATACCATCTGTAGCGACCCGACCAAATCATGTTTGACGGCGCCGACTACTTAGGTCCCATTGCGTGGTCATAAGTCTTTAACATGACCTTTGACCAAAATATGTCGCATTCATTTCATAAGTAAAAGGGTGTTTCAAAATTACAAATGTAGTTCAAAAGACTAGTTACATTACAATGTTTAACGTACAAATGAAACCTATGCGACACAATTTAAAGTAGTCAAAAGACGCTCCAACTATGCATGTATACTCGACATCCAAGCAAGTATCAAAAAGAGTGCGGAAGCATGTATCAAGTAGCGTTCAAGGACCTGAGAAAAACATATAGAAAACTGTCAACGAAAACGTTGGTGAAATCATAGGTGTTTGTAAACGTTGAATTTGAACCACAAGATTTAATATAATATTATTATCAAAATCATTTGCATTCCAAAGTTGTTATTTGTTTCACGGGCACCCAATTATCAAACTTAACTGTTTTGCACCCTTTGCGTAGTGTTAGAACATACACTAGACCCGAAAATATATTTCATCGGTCCGAATGAGGCTCGTCAAGCCCATGTGATCACATAATATAAGTTCACGTTTACACCCTGCAAGTGTAACTAATGATAATTGAATTGAGGATTTTCGTTCAAACCCGTACATGGAATGTTCGTTTTCGTACTTGTGTTCAATGTGTAAAAGTATGATACGTATATGTTTCTTATCCCATAGTTTAAAGCATAAAAGTTGTTTGAAAGATGGGACTATGATCTCACCTTGAGTGCACGTATGAAAAGTACTTCACAAAGTAACGTGTGCAAAGGATAATGCTAGTCTTGACCTAAACAAATAGGTCGTATCAATAACGGTAAACACGATAGGTCAAAGATGTTCAATTAGTCCTATGGCTCGTTACGACTCGATTATGTAGCATGTGAATCAATTTGTCAAGTTTCATGCAAGATACAAGTATAGAAACAAGCTAGGAAGGTTGCATAATCATTTGGTTAAGTTTGACAAAAAGTCAAACTTTGGTCGGTCAAAGTCAACGAAAAAGTCAACACGTTCGGGTCGGGTCTCGAACTATTTTTCTGAGGTTTTTATTCATATATAAGTATGTTAGAACAAGTCTCATGTGAATCGGAGGTCCATAGTGTGCCAAACATTTTTCTTATTTTGACCAAGGAGGTCAGAACCTGGGCACGGCTTAGGTCGCGCCGCGACCCAGGATTGCCGCATCGCGGCATTGGTCGTGTGCTGGTACCTGGTCAGTCTCAATTGTTCAAGTCCCAAATCAAAACTCTTTCAAGCATATTTTACAAACTGCTAACACTTAGAACTCGCACCTTATATCGCTAGAAAGCTAATTTCACAAGGAACCCAACTAAACATATTTCACCAACCGAAAACATTATTTGCAATAATCGACTTTTCAAATCAAATGATCAATCAATGCACACATTTAATGCTTCTAATTTTACAAGTGTACATTTATGATTCGGGCATTTAATGCATACATAAATCACGCCGTTTTGTAGATAATCAAGCATACAATACAACTAACTACTTACTAACAATAATTCATGGCTTTCAATGCATTAAATGTTCACATTCAATTCTATCAAACCCTAACCAACCACATCAAAATCACTAATCATGTTTATGAAGTTTTCTAAAACAACGTACACATCAAATTGAAGCTAGTGATGTTAGGAACACATTTAATACATGCATTTATAACATTTAACATCATTCAAACAACCAAATCACCAAATCAAACACACAAAAGTTTATGTTCATGCTAGTTACTTCAAATAACAAAATCGAACATATAAATCATATATTCATGTTAGACTTGAGCCATAGACACTAACTAACAACTTTATAAGTTAAAAACATCAAGAACACAAAATCTAGTGATTTTAGAAAGTTACCCAAATGTAATGAAATCGGTATGGAATCGAAGAGGAAGTTGCAAGGATTCCAAATATGTAATTTGTTTTGCAAGACACCCGCTAGCTTGGATTTAGATGATGATTCTTGAAATGGAGAAATGAGAGAAAATTGGAAAGTATTGAAAGAAAAAGGAAAATGAAATGGAAAAGAAAGAGGAGGTGGGTTGACTAGTCAAATGCTAGTCACCTCTTTGGCATTTTGGCAAAACTAGTCCCCCGAGTTCGGTTGCGGGTGCGTGAATTACCTAAACGAGATATTTTTAAAACGCGTAACAACAGGAGATGTTATAAACATATAACGGAATTTAAATAGTTAAACGGAAAAGTAAACGGAAAAAGGCGGGATGTTACAATATATGTAACGACCCGACTTTTTCGACTTATATTTATGTGATCTATACTTTCACGAATCTGCGTATATGTGCGTACTGAGCTAGTTTATGCTCTGGGATCTTATTTCATGATTAATTACTTTCGTTAATGTCTTAAAACGTGCTATTAAGTGTTTAATCATTTAACTCGATCCTCTAATGCTTTTATGACCGTTAGTGTCACTTGACGTTTAAAGCGAGCTACGTACTTGGTACACGTTTAACTTTTGTCATAACTGAAATATTATGACTACGTAATACTAATTGTTATTTTCTAATAATAATTACTTGGTTTATTGGTTGCTTAATTACACTTAGTAATTTACTAATGCACACTAGTTAATCATGTTGGACTTTCTACCTTATTGGACTTAAGCCCACCCTACTTTAGTTATTGGACTTTTAAGTTAGCCCAATTTTAAATGGATTATGACCCATTAAAATGTAAGACAAAAACCCATTAATATAAGTCAACATACTAGCATTTTTGTTAACCATTACCATACATGTTGCATGAGATCCCAACAATAAGCACCACCTTTAGACCACCACTAAGCAAAAAGCAAAAAGTTGTCCCCTTGTCCCCCCCCCCCCCCCCCCCGATACCTACGACCACAAGCACCACCACCACACTATAAATATCAAGCCTTGATCTTCCATTTCACACTTGATCTCATTCACATTTTACACACACTTGCTCTCTAATTCTCTCTCTAGTCTTTCTCACACTAAAAAAATTGTAAGTTTAAATTTTCTTCTTATTCTTCTTCTCTTCTTCTACACGACATCATCATCATCATTAAAGGATCAAGCTTTTTAGCTTCTTGATCTTGTAATATCTTGAAGATTCAAACTTTGATTTGAATCCTTCAAGAACATGAAAGATTCAATCTTTCTAGCTTTGAATCTTCATTACTTTGTTGGATCTAAGTTTTCTAGCATATGATCCCTTTATTTTGTTAAAAAGATCAAAACTTGTGTTTATGATCTTCATGAAACTTGAAGATCTAGCCTTTTTCTTTAAGGATCTTCAAGAACATTAAAGATCTAAGCTTTCTAGCTTAGGGTTTCATTATTTTATTTAAGATCTAAGCTTTTTAGCTTATAGTCTCATTACTTTTACTAGATCTTAGCTTTCTAGCTTATAGTCTCATTAATTTTGTAAAGATCCAAACTTTCTAGCTTAGAGTTTCTTAATACTTGAGATCTAAGTTATTATTGTAGATCTCACTTACTTGGAACCTTTTTATGATATTTATGGTGATAAAAATCAAGTCTTCATCATCTCATATGATGAAGATGCATAAACTTGTGTCAAAAGGACAAAGGTTGAAGCTTTATTGTGTGTATGCAATAAAGAGACAACCTTGATGTTCAAAACTTGTAGAATGTTAGCTTTTACTCTTAGTTGTGTGTTTATGGTTGAAACTTGGTCAAAGTGATGCTAAAACATCAAAGAGTTGTACACTTGAAGCTTACACGCATCAAGGATGAGAACCGTGATGAGCATCAAGCACCAAGAAACCCACCGGAGCACTTGTTTGCTATTTTTCGGGGTATGATCAGACTCCTAGGACTTCAACACGACTCGGAAATTTCTGACCAAATTTAAACTTGATCTTTATATGATCTCAACACGATAAGCAAAGTCTATAAAGTTGAGTCTCGAAAATTTTGGAACTATGTTCATGTATTTAATTACCCTTCGACCATTACCTACGATTCACGAACAATTAGTTACAAACAAATATATATAGATGAATAAATAAATGTGTGTGTATATATATATATATATATATATATATATATATATATATATATATATATATATATATAAACAAAAGTATATATAATAATTTGAATTTATAAAATACACTCTAATCAATTGGAATTAGAAAATACAAAATAATATATAAAATTATTAAGTTACTAATAAAATGGATATATATATATATATATATATATATATATATATATATATATATATATATATATATATATATATATGATATTACTATTTATATATATATGATTGTTATTAAGAATTATTATATTGTAATATTTATTAAATGTAATTGCAAGTAAAAATATAGTTGTTATAATAATACTGTTATTACTTTCAATATTAATATCAAGACTAATGATGCGAATTTGACATATATAAATTGATATAGTATTATTATTAATATCATGGTTATTATTAATAAAATTAATATTATTATAACCAGTATTATTGTTATTAATAATATTATTGTTATACATTTTATAGTAAGTATTATCATTATCATTATTAATATTATTATTATTATTATTATATTATTAATAAGATTAGTCATTATCTATAAATATATTATTATTACTAATATTATTATTAATATCAATATAAATAGTATTATTGTTATAATTTATTATTAATAATATTATCATTATAAATTTCACTAAAATTATTATTATTATGACTTATTATTAATATTACTCTTGCATTAGTGTGTCTAACTGATAGTTGTTAAGATACATTAGTGAGTCTGGACTTCGACCGTGTCTGCATGTCAAAAGTTTTGCTTATCACTTCTAGTCAGAAATCATCTGTTTATCATCCTTAGGAAATCACTTGCTTATCATTCTTAGTCTAGACACATCTCACTGCATTGATTGAATGAATAGTGTATAGACAAAATTCATATCTTAGCGTATCTGTTACTGTAAACTTTGCCTGACATATTCTGTAAATTCCTCCGTAATCTACGAAATCTTCCGTTCTATATATAGATATTCTATATAATTAGAATACCAGTCGATAGCCGAAAATTATTTCATATCGAAAAATCCTATAATCAATCGTACGAAATGGAACTCGTCACTAGTTCAAGTTCTTCAGAACCCGACAGCTATTCCGACTTGGATGTTCACCTAACTTCGAAAGTAGCATCACCAGAATGAATCAACCAATCAGCTATCCCCAATTCATCTGATGGGTTTGTAGTCTACTTAATCAATGGAGACGCGAAGAAGGCGATCCCTTCCACCAACCGAATTCACCTCTTGGTGAAGAACCTGATGCACTTACCAACGAACCCGTTCGAAACACCATTTTCTCTCTCATTTCCAGAGTATCTCGCCCCGAATATATCATAACTCAGATTCTAAACCTTATTCATTCGCTCGTTCCGACCGACAATCATCCCGGAATAATAGAAGAAGTCAACGAACTTCGCGCTCGAGTAATCAATTTGGAGAATATGGTGCAAAGCGTACCAGCTTCAGCAACATCATCGACACCTACAGTACCACCAACATCAATACCAGTACCACCAACAACCCAAGTTTCAACATCACACGTCTCAACATCACAATCCATACCTCGAACTTAATCATTGTTCTACGAATTGTTCTACATCATTTATCTTCGTTCTGCATGACGATTATGTAATTTCTAATGTTTTAGAGATTATTTATTCTAGTTTCAACCGAAAAGCAAATGAGATTAATATTATATTAACTCATTAAATCCATGATTACATCTGAAGAAAATATATATGTATATATATTTTCATAAAGATTGTAATTAAAAATTCTTTCGTACAAAATGTTAATGGTGAAAATATTTTAACGGGTAGGTAATACCCGAGGAATATTTAGTTTTCACATTAGTAAGTTACACTGTACATTCTTCGAATCTGATTTAACAGTCAGTTACTACCCTACTTATACCCACAGCTATACGAATCCGTTCACCACAGAGTAACCATTTTCATTCAATTTCATAATTGGATTTTGACTTATCAGAACCCAACAAGTGGCATAATGAAGAAAACATCGGACAAAATAAAATTTGTTAGAAACAAATAATTTAACTATGAGAAGAATTTTGTTAAGAATTCACGCTAACTGTTCCTAGCTAATTGTTCCTAGCTAACTGATTACATTTTATTTATCGCAATTTATTTATCGCAATTTATATTCTAGCAATTTTATTTATCGTCATTTAATTTCTGTTATTTATTTTACGCACTTTAAATATCGGGACACGTATACAAAGTTTTGACATATCATATCGACGCATATATATATATATATATATATATATATATATATATATATATATATATATATATATATATATATATATATATATATATATATATATATTTGGAATAACCATAGACACTCTATACGCGGTAATGATCGAGTTAGCTATACAGAGTTAAGGTTGATTCTACAATAATATATATACTTTGAGTTGTGATCAAGTCTGAGACATGTATACGGGTTACGATATGTATTAATTAATTCGAATATTATATATTAAACTGTATATGAATTATTGAATTACTAACTGTGGACTACCAACATTGGACAATTAAAATGAATTAAAATATTAATTTTAACATATGAAACTAAACAATTCTTCAAGTTTGCCACTTGATCTCATCTTAAACCTCATTTGTAACTTGACGATTACAATCTGCGTTCAAACTTTTCATGATTCTTGAAAACACCTCAATTGAGAGAATGAACCAGCCGCACTTCATCTACGGAAGAAAAGATTGATGCATATAGTTATGCACCTGAAAACACTCGAAACCTGAGTAAACATTTAACACGTATCTGTAATAGCTCCTTTGGCGTTGTTATTACTGAAAATAATTTTACAATCCCTCTTCAAATTAGCCAATTTTGTCACAGCTTCAGCAAATACATTTTGACTTTTCATTCGAATGAACTCTGCTATAACTTTGATATATAAGTTTGCCTTTCGTCATCGTTACCGGAGAACCGTTCATTTCCACCACATTAGCATTAAACTTACCAGCAATCTCGTTACTCATTGACTTAAGTTTCTCCGAAGAACCATTATATTTGTTCATTAAAACCTTATCATATATTCATCCGTATCTTATAACGAGAATTGCCGTACCAATTACCGAGAATCAACAATCAGTATTTCGAATCTCGTAACGATTTTACATCAACAGTTATATGTATACATATAACATCTATTTCCTAGACTTACGTACTTCAATTGTGAACTTCTGAAAAACACCCCAAAACTACGAATTAGTCCTCCGAATTTTTGGAAAGTACTGATGAAGCAGTGAAAACTGAAGACTGCCTTAACAGTCAAAAGTTTGATGATAAAGAATGGAGTGTTGAAAAAAAAACTCAAAGATTTTGATACTGAAAAATGAATTGAGCAAATCATGAAGGAGACTCTGAACAAATCACAAGGACTAAACTTGTACATAAAGAATTTAGATGATTCTGTTTCTGATGAGATCTTTAGAGAATACCTTACTCCTTAATCGCTCTAAATCACTGTGAATGAATTTCTTCATCACAGTTTGATTCTGAAATTCTAAGATATCATCATATCTTTCTTTATTAATATCCTCAATATTTTTGAAGATATATTCATAAATATTCTTGTCCGATATTAAATATCTCTCCGATCTATCTGTGTTATATCATAAAAGAAACTATTTTAGTTTCTAAAATTCTGAAAAAATCGAATTTGAATGATTTTGAAGTAGTGTTGGAAATTGATGCATGAGTTAGTATAATATAATGACACTTGATCAACGTGATTATATTACAGTAAGTCATGCTGAGTTTCTAATGGGACATGATGATTCACAGATCATAACGTCATCATGTGCCATGTTACACGACTCTTACATTCTACCAAATCTCCAAACATATCGAGAACATATCTTCCTAATAGTTCTATCTTATCTCTTGAATTCTAGTAATTTAACCAATCGAGATCGTGCTAGTATAAATTTTATCTTAAAACATTAATCATGTTCATTCGAAACTCCATACCTACGAATTCTAGACCATTATTCGCTTGACTTAAAGTCGAGAAGAGAAAACAAAAGAATAGAAGGTATGAGCTATGGGAATAAGGAAAACGAAGGGAATAGATTTATATAAAAATGTCCGACAGAGCAATCGAGACAGATTATCTCATTTAACCAAAGAGGATTATAATTTCCTCAATTACCGAAGAACCAAATCTTATTGCAAATATTTTCTTTAATCCCTTGAATTACGGAAATCAACCATATCTGCGTCAAAAGATTTGACGAAACACTATTTACTCATTTCACTCTTTTGTGATAGCTTCACTCGTACGCTTCGAATAATCGAATTGATTTATTTGTACTACACAATGATGATAAAACTCTATTTATCGACTCCTTTTCATCAAGAAAACATTTTTATTATTAGCCATGACAACCTCGACCAAATTTCGGGACGAAATTTCTTTAACGGGTAGGTACTGTGACGACCCGGAAATTTCTGACCAAATTTAAACTTGATCTTTATATGATCTCAACACGATAAGCAAAGTCTATAAGGTTGAGTCTCGAAAATTTTGGAACTATGTTCATGTATTTAATTACCCTTCGACCATTACCGACGATTCACGAACAATTAGTTACAAACAAATATATATAGATGCATAAATAAGTGTGTATATATATATATATATATATATATATATATATATATATATATATATAAAGTATATATATCTATCTTTATATATATATACATATATATATATATGTATATATATATGTATATATATATATATATAATATATATATAATATAATATATATATATATATATATATATATATATATATATATATATATATATAAACAAAAGTATATATAATAATTTGAATTAATAAAATACACTCTAATCAATTGGAATTAGAAAATACAAAATAATATATAAAATTATTAAGTTACTAATAATATATATATATATATATATATATATATATATATATGATTGTTATTAAGAATTATTATATTGTAATATTTATTAAATGTAATTACAAGTAAAAATATAGTTGTTATAATAATACTGTTATTACTTTCAATATTAATATCAAGACTAATGATGCGAATTTGACATATATAAATTGATATAGTATTATTATTATTATTATTAATATCATGGTTATTATTAATAAAATTAATATTATTATAACCAGTATTATTGTTATTAATAATATTATTGTTATACATTTTATAGTAAGTATTATCATTATCATTATTAATAATAATATTATTATTATTATATTATTAATAAGATTAGTCATTATCTATAAATATATTATTATTACTAATATTATTATTAATATCAATATAAATAGTATTATTGTTATAATTTATTATTGATAATATTATCATTATAAATTTCACTAAAATTATTATTATTATGACTTATTATTAATATTACTCTTATTATTATTATTATTATTATTATTATTATTATTATTATTATTATTATTATTATTATTATTATTATTATTATTATTATTATTATTAATGATTATTATTAAATACAATTATAATTATTAATTAATAGCATTATTTCTATAAAATATATATATATATATATATATATATATATATATATATATATATATATATATATATATATATATATATATATATATATATATATATATATATGAACTAGAATTCACAGAATTTGCTTTATGTTACTATCATACTATTTTTGATTTACAAAATTCGTACAAATCAGGTTCAATCAATACAATAAATCCAAATTCAGTTATCAGTCTGTTTCATTTTTTTTTTTTATTTCCTGTCTGACTTGAACAATGTCGATGGAATCCTTTATAAGTCAATCAATTCTAGTAGTAATGTATTCACTCGAACTTCTTGTCATTACTAATATCAATTACAACGAATCAAATCATATTGAATCAGTTTAAATTCATTGATTTTTTTTTTAAAACAGTCGATACCCTGTTCTTCAACTTTTTGGTCAGATCACGATTTCGTAACACATTTTAAAATCCTTAAATGTAGAAATGTTAGAAATCTTTTACTTAAACTATCTGCAAGTTTCCGATTTTCAATTTCTCAGATTGTTATCGAATTTTGGAGTCAAAGTTTAGAAACTAAAAGTCAACGGTTTTGTTCTTCATAAAATTCGAAGTTGTGTTGATATTTCAGGATCAGTTGATAAATGCAGAGTATTAGGAACATGATTTAGAGTATCTTTCATGAAGGAATCGAGTCTTAAAAGTCTTTCAAAAATCCAATTGGAATTTGAGCTCATATTGGTCCTTCGCGACTGAAACTGTATATATTTTTTCCCCTTCTGTTATGAAATCCAACCCAGTCAAATCGTGGTTGTTTTTGTTTCATATGTAAGTCCTAAACCGATAAATTAGTTTTCTGATTTGAGTACCCTCTGGTCGATCGAATTGGGAAGAAGGAGGGAAAGGAGTTAGATAATAATACAGATTATATTTAATTTAAGTGAGTTTATCCCAGGAAGATTGAAATGGTCGGCTGGTTTAATGTGCTTGCGGGTTAACGAGTGGTCAGAGGTTCGAACCTAGGCATGGGCTGTAATTATTTTTGGAACTAATTCTTTTTGAGGTTCATGAATCCGAGGCCAACCCTACATTTGTTCAATGTCGTCATATATATTTTTACTACAAAATACAGGATTGTGAGTTTCATTTGCTCCCTTTTTAAATGTTTTTGCAATATATATTTTTGGGACTGAGAATACATGCACTGCTTTTATAAATGCTTTACGAAATAGACACAAGTGATCGAAACTACATTCTATGGTTGGATTATCAAACCGAATATGCCCCTTTTTAGCTTGGTAGCCTAAGAATTGGTGTTTATGATAATTGCCACCAATTGACGCGAATCCTAAAGATAGATCTATCGGGCCCAACGAGCCCCATTCGAGTTACGGATGCTTTAGTACTTCGAATTTATCATGTCCGATGTGAGTCTCGGAATGATGGGGATATTCTATATGCATCTTGTTAAGGTCGGTTACCAGGTGTTCACCATATGAATGAATTTTAATTCGCCAGTTACGCGTGACAATATATGAGATCTTGTGGTCTATTAAAATGATGAAAATGAATGATTGTGATAAACTAATGAACTCACCAACCTTTTGGTTGACACTTGAAAACATGTTTATTCTCAGGTTTGAAAGAAATCTTCCGCTATGCATTTGCTCATTTTAGAGATAATACTTGGAGTCATGCATGACATATTTCAAAAGACGTTGCATTCAAGTCGTTGAGTTCAATAGAGATTATTATTAATTAAATGACGGATTAGGTCATTTATAGGTTGGATATTATGAAATGGTATGCATGCCTGTCAACTTTCGATGTAATGAAAGGTTGTCTTTTAAAAATGAATGCAAGGTTTGTAAAATGTATCATATAGAGGTCAAATACCTCACGATGTAATCATATGTTATTGTATTCGTCCTTATGGATTGGGACGGGTCGTCTCAGGTTGAAGCACTGAAATCTCGTAGTCTACATTACATTACTGAATACAAATAAACTATTGCTCACCAACATTCGTGTTGACTTTTTAAGCATGTATTTCTCAGGTGCTTAGACGTTGTTGCTTCCACTGTTAGACTTGCTGTTATAGTCTTGGTGTTATAGACTTGCTGTTACAGACTCGCTGTGTTAGACTTCCGCTGCATTACTTAGAGATGTCTCAATCAAGGAACTTTTACTTTGCATTCACAACTTACGTTACATTTGAACAATGGCTTTGTAATGACCTTTGTGTCACGTACTTATGTTAATGCTTTCTATTCGTAGAAGCACGTTACCTTTTGTAAAACATTTGACGTTGGTGATCGGTTCATAAATACCGATTGTGTTTTGATATTAAAAGATGAATTTTATGTGTGCATTTGAGGTTGAAAAGGCTCTTTTTAAAAGGTTTTTATAATGGGTAACGAGTCAAGACGAAACGCGAAAACGAGGATTAAAATGAGAAAAAGGGCGAAAAAAGTACCCAGCCGCAAATTGCGGCTGGTGAGAGTAAATTGCGGCTGGCCTGAAATTAAAAGTTTGCTCAGGTCAGAAACGGGCATAAGGAGGCGCTTGGGTTTTTACAGTTGGGCGTAAATTGCAGCGGGTGAGAGTAAATTGCGGCTGGGCGTATTTTTGGATAGAATTTAGAACCGGATTTGAGGGATTTCAAGCTTGGGGAATACCCTACTTCATTCCTATATAAAGGAAACCCTAGGCTACGAAAAAAACATCTTTTCCATCAGTTTAAGGAGCATCAAACACACAAATACACACCATCAATCATCATCAAATCAAGATTCAAGCTAGGTTTCAAGGAGTGTTCATCATGCAACTTCAAGAAGCAACCATGATCATCATCACTAACATGCTTGGCTAGTTTCTTTTACTTTATTCCTTGCATAAACAATTATTGTATGTTTAGTTCTTCATTTACTTACGTGATTCTTGATTTTGTAATCCTTATGTCTTTTGGTTTATAATTTCATTGAATCTTTTGAATTATCATTTAATGCAAGTTTGAAAGTTATTGATTGTTGCAAGACAAGTGATTGATATTTAACATCTTGTGCTTAATCCAACCTAGTTACAATTTAGTATAGGGAAAAAGACAACGTGTGTAAGTAGCATTGCTTGTGCCCAAGATAATCATAAATTGGAAAACTGAAGAAGTCTTGTCTATGAGATTTAGTTGATAATTTGATAGCATAAGAATTTGTTGAACTAGTACATGCATAATTGGGATTGCTAAGGAATAAAGGCTTCCATCCAATTGATTACAACCTTTTTGTTTAGTTTATTGTTTATGCTCTTAAATACTCAAAGTTTACATTTGCTTAGTAATTGTTAATCTAGTCTTTACTTTAGTTAATTTTAGTTAATCACAAACAAACCAATCTTGAAATTGCTTGATAATTAACCATAACTTTCCGTGGAACGAATCCTGCTTACCCTATCTAAAGCAGAGTAATTAGGCTATTTTTGACCGGCCCTTCGACACCGATCAAATTTTGGCGCCGCTGCCGGGGAAGTGTGCGCTTGATTGCAAGCTCTTATTTTATTGCTTTCGTGTTAAATTAGAAAAACCATAAAAATTATAAAACCAATAAAAATCCAAAAATAGTGTTTTGTTTATTTTGTTTTTGTCAGTTTTATGCTCGATGTTCTTGTTCTTGTTGAAGTGAAGGTTAGTGTATGCAAACTCAGAGTTTGGGAGATCAAAATCTTAAGCCTTTAGACCCAGAAATCGAGAAATCTGCAAAAGCTAATCAAAAAGCTACAAGAATCTTAAAGGGTTCGACAGTGGCTTCAGCATCCACTCAACCACAGTTAGAGATACATCCGATTATTTCACCAAACTCTCCTAAATCAGAGTCTGACACTGAAGAGGAAGTTTTTGATCAACGAGACGAGATGGCCGAACGACCAAGAGGATTTGACACCTACTACCAACCGGGTGATTTTGAGGATCATTCACCCATTGTTTATCCTACACCGGCAGGAGGAAACAACCGACGATTTGAGGTCCGACCTCAACTCATTTCGATCTTGCCAACCTACCGAGGTATGGCTAATGAGGAACCATATGAATACATCACTGAATTTAATGGGATATGTGCTACTAATCTGGTAAACGGTTTCACTGATGATGAGGTACGTCTTCGATTATTTCCTTATTCACTTAAGGATAAGGCAAAAAGATGGTTTCTCTCCTTGCCCGCCCGGAGTATTAATACTTGGGCGGAAATGAAAAAACGATTTTTAGAGGAATTTTACCCCATAAGTAAAACTTCAGACATGCGTACGCAAATAAAATCTTAAAACAATTACCGGGTGAATTATTTCGTGAAGCGTATGAACGTCTGAAGGAGTTACTTAGGGCATGCCCACACCATGAGATACCAAAGTGGGAATTGGTTAAAGTTTTCTATGATAGTTTGGATTCCTAAAATAGGCAATTCCTGTTGGCGGCTAGTGGTGGGGCGTTTTTAAGTCGGTCTAGTGATGATGAATGGGCGTTCTTTGAACAGTTAAGCAAAGGTTCAAAAACCCAAGCTTCGGTTAATCGTAAACAACCTAGTACCTCCCGAGTGAATCATGTTTCCGATTCAGGTGGTTCATCTAGGAACTTAGAGCAAGAATTAGATGATTTGAAAATGCTTATATTTAACAACCCAAACCAGGGTCTTGCTTGTAATGTTTCGCAGGTTCATGAAGTTTGTGAGATTTGTGGAGATCCTTTTCACTTTGCATACGGATGTAGAAATGGGCTTCCACCGGTAAATCAACAAATAATGGAAGAACAGGTTCATGAGGTTCAGGGAAGGAGGTTTGATCCATACTCCAACACATATAATCCGGGATGGAGAAATCATCCAAACTTTAGTTGGAGCAACAACAACGCTCTAAATGCTAACAATTAAGGAACCCAACCAAGACCTCAAAACAACTTCCAAAACCAAAACAACTTTCAAACCTAAGGAAACTACCAAAGAAACTATCAAAACCCTTATCCCAATAACCGAAACCAAAACCAAAACAATTACCAAAAATCAACACAATTATCAAAACCAAAACCAAAATCAAAACAATGTGCCACCCAATCAACCATCGAGCTCGGATGCCAAGATGGCCGTGTTTATTTCTGAAATACGAAAAATAGTGGAGGTGCAAAACAAGTCTATTGGTGCATTGGCTAAAAAAAATGGTAATGTAGCAGAGAGTAAGGGAAATCGGGAGCCGGGTACTATTCCGAGTTATACAGTATTAAATCCAAATCATAAGGATTCGGTCAAAGGACATAGTGTGAATATGGTAGGTACCTTGCGAAGTGAAAAGAAGTATGACAATAAGGTTGGTGAGAAAGAGGTAGCCTAACGCGATGCACGTAAGTTTCCTATCGTTCTTGATGAGGAGGATGAAGTAAGTGAAAATAATGACTTTGGGAAAGGGGTGGAAAATAAAGAACCCATCATTGAGGAAATTGGGAAATCGGGTACGGAACCAAAAATCGTTTCATTCCCCAAGGCTTTGGAGTCCCCAAACCTATTCCCTTATGGGAAAAAGGGACCAAAAACGGATGATATGTGGGAGACATTTAAACAAGTAAAAATACATATTCCACTTATTGATGCAATCAAACAAATTCCAGCATATGCTAAGTTTTTAAAAGTTTTGTGTGTTTAAAAGCGTAAACTCAACGCATCATTGCACAAAAAGGTAAAATTAACTGAAAAAGTGAGTGCTGTAATTTCGGGTTCACTTCCACCTAAGTTTAAGGACCCGGGGACACCATTAATTTCGGTTACGGTGGGTAATGTTAATGTCAAAAAGGCTTTGTTGGACTTAGGGGCTAGTATTAACATACTTCCATCGAGCCTTGTTGACCAATACGAGTTGGGAACTTTAAAACATACAGATATTCTCGTCCAACTTGCGGATCAGTCAATGAGAACTCCACGGGGTATGTTGGAAAATGTGATTGTGAAAGTGGAAGACTTTTATTACCCAGTAGATTTTATAGTTATGGACACAGAGACCACTTTTAGGGAGATCCAACCGACGATCATTCTTGGTCGTCCATTTTTGGCCACAATTGATGCTCTTATCAATTGTAGAACTGGGGTTATGGACATTTCTTTTGGTAATAAGAGATCACGGATTAATATTTTTAATTCATTACATACACCGGATGTCCAGGATTGTTTTTTGTTGGATACTAACCATGAACAGGTTCAAAAGTATGCACCGGATGTGAGAGAGAAAGAGGAGGTAAGAAAATCTAGTGAAGATGGTATGACAAGTGAATTCATGGAATCTCAAATAAGAACTAATGCAGAAATTTTGATGAGTCAACAAGAGTCGATACAAAATCATGAGCGAGAATTGAAAAATCTGAGTCAAGTTCTTGAAACCAAGCTGAGTTCATTAATTAGCAACACTTGTTCATTACCGATGAAAGAAACCATGATAACAGTATCCACATTTGTTGGGATAGATGAAAAAGTTTCTAAATGTGAAGAGGATGAATATTTGGTAACCCCAAAGACGATTGAGCCTAACCGACCACCATCAATGAGAAAATTAAATGAACAGGTATCTAGTGATAACCAAATGGAGAATTGTGTTGGGAATGTGTATGTTGATACACTTGAAAAGTCTGAAGAATCCGATGAAAAAGTAGTCAAAGTAATGGGGAAAATCGTAGAAAAACTCGTTGAGCGATTTGGAGGTCACAAGATCAATGTGAATAAGAATGAAAAGGTGAATTCTCGAGTTGATTATGAGGTGATTTCCAATTTAGAGGATCTTGAAGGGCCTAAGTGTGGGGGAGATAGTGAAAACCCGCCACATAGTTCTTTGAGGCATGATATTGAGTGTAAGGAATATGTGGATGACCCGGTGCATGATCGTTCCATGCGAAAGTTACATAGACGGGTCCACGATGCTAGAAGTAGAGGAGATGAAAGTTTGAGTAACCGTCTTGTGTGTAGCTTGTCTCCTAAAGAAAAAGCTAAATTGTTTGAGTTAATGCATGTGGCTAAGGAGAATGATGTGTGGTTGGATTCTAAGTTGAGGAAAGTTAGAGATAGTGAAGGTTCCCATAAAGTGAGGGAAGGAGGAACCTTCTACAGTCCTGGAATTAGCTAAAGTGAAGAAAGAGTCGTGTGCGCGACTCGAAAATAAAAACTGCACAAACTTGTGTAGAGTTTGTAAGTCTTCTTTGTTTCATTTTTAGTTTATTTCTATTTTTTTATTTTTTAGATAAATGAACTTTGTGGGTATGTTCACTGCAAGCCCTCACGAGATAAAACTCGTCCACCGAGGGAATCGGGTGGTTTAAAGCGGATCCCTCCGAAATTGGGCTAGTTAGATTTTACACTTTTTCTTTTGTTTTTCTTTTCTAAGTTGTAATGGAAGAATAAACGTAATCGAATGGAATGTGTGATGATGAATCAAAATGATGTGCGATGGTTACTATTGGATGGTGAACTTGCGAGTATCTTGGTAATGTGTTAGATTTTCCCTTTTTATTTTTCACATAAATATTATAATAGTCTACACATTCGTACGAGGGCGTAGCATGATTCAAGTGTGCGGGAGAGGGGAAAATTAAAATTTTCTTTTTTGGGATACATTACTTGGGTTTGAAGCTTAAAATGAGTAAAACATTATGATTATTGTGAATGAATAAAATTTTTGGTTTATCATAATTTCATCACAACCCAAGTGTAAGGTTGTTAAAAAGATTGTGAAATGATAAAAAGGAATGGCATGTGGTAATAATGAATATTGTGGGTATTAACATGGAAATTGACTTTGTGATTAAAAAGAGTGAAACATCATAGTTTATAAGCATAAATTTTGAAAAGTTAAAGACTTTTTGGTGATTAAATTGTGATTTCAAAGAAAGTCAAAATGTGTTACAAACCGAAAATAACTCGGGAAGGTTAAATCCCGTGCGTTGTCCAGTGTATGATTGATTACAATGTAAAGCTGGAACATGATTGTCCCACGCAAAGCTTAGTCTTTGCAGTTATAACCCATGAATTGACGAATTAAAAAGTACAAAATGTCGTTTCCTGTTCATTCACATCTTGTTTCGATACCGGAAATAAATGCTAGTGCTTGAACTTGTTTCGTGTCGCTATCCAAAACCAGGATTAGCTGTGGATGACACTAGCTATACCCGCAGTTTACTACAAAATAGCCAGTTTGGGGGCTGGATAAATATACCTAAACGAGAACCATGCTTGGGGCTAAAACCACAAAACAAGAGCTCGATGGAGCCAAATCCATAAAACAGCCAGTATAGGGGCTGGATAAATATTCCTACACGAGAGTCTTGTTGGGGCGTATAATACCGCTAAAAATAGAGCTAGATGGGGGCTAAATTCACAAAACTATTTCTCATTATAACTCACGTGGGACTTAAATTCCACGACCCTTCGTCATTTGTCCACCCTGCTCCAAGAGTCACCGGAGGAGTTATTGGGGCATGAGATGAGTGCCGTGATCCTAAAACACCGGGAGAACCAAAAAGGGTGTCTTCGGACACTCTGGCACACCAACCTTTAAAACAAAATATGGAATTGACGGTATATGGTTTTTTGTCTAGTTCATATGGCGGATGGCTCTCACTTGACTTATGTTTTATTTGAAGATCACCAAGTTTGGAGTTTTGTTACATTTTTAAAGTATTTGCTCGAGACGAGATGTTCACATAATTGAGAAGTTAAAGTTGATTAAGTGAGAGCCATGTCGGAATAATTTATGTTCCACATTGAGTTCCAGACATTGCGGTTTTATACAATCCTTCGAAGATTTATCAGTTGTTAAAAGATCAATTAAAGGTTCATTTCGAAGATTTGAGTTTGAGATTGTTTGAGGACAAAAAATGATAAGTGTGGGGGAGTTGATCGGTTCATAAATACCGATTGTATTTTGATATTAAAAGGTGAATTTTATGTGTGCATTTGAGGTTGAAAAGGCTCTTTTTTAAAAGGTTTTTATAATGGTTAACGAGTCAAGACGAAACGCGAAAACGAGGATTAAAACGAGAAAAAGGCGCAAAAAAGTACCCAGCCGCAAATTGCGGCTGGTGAGAGTAAATTGCGAAAGTTTGCTCAGGTCAGAAACGGGCATAAGGAGGCGCTTAGGTTTTTGCGGCTGGGCGTAAATTGCGGCGGGTGAGAGTAAATTGCGGCTGGGCGTATTTTTGAATAGAATTTAGAGCCGGATTTGAGGGATTTCAAGCTTGGGGAATACCCTACTTCATTCCTATATAAAGGAAACCCTAGGCTACGAATAAGAAATCTTTTCCATCAGTTTAAGGAGCATCAAACACACAAATACACACCATCAATCATCATCAAATCAAGATTCAAGCTAGGTTTCAAGGAGTGTTCATCATGCAACTTCAAGAAGCAACCATGATCATCATCACTAACATGCTTGGCTAGTTTCTTTTACTTTATTCCTTGCATGAACAATTATTGTATGTTTAGTTCTTCATTTACTTATGTGATTCTTGATTTTGTAATCCTTATGTCTTTTGGTTTATAATTTCATTGAATCTTTTGAATTATCATTTAATGCAAGTTTGAAAGTTATTGATTGTTGCAAGACATGTGATTGATATTTAACATCTTGTGCTTAATCCAACCTAGTTACAATTTAGTATAGGGAAAAAGATAACGTGTGTAAGTAGCATTGCTTGTGCCCAAGATAATCATAAATTGGAAAACTGAAGAAGTCTTGTCTATGTGATTTAGTTGATAATTTGATAGCATAAGAATTTGTTGAACTAGTACATGCATAATTGGGATTGCTAAGGAATAAAGGCTTCCATCCAATTGATTACAACCTTTTAGTTTAGTTCATTTTTTATGCTCTTAAATACTCAAAGTTTACATTTGCTTAGTAATTGTTAATCTAGTCTTTACTTTAGTTAATTTTAGTTAATCACAAACAAACCAATCTTGAAATTGCTTGCTAATTAACCATAACTTCCCATGGAACGAATCCTGCTTACCCTATCTAAAGTAGAGTAATTAGGCTATTTTTGACCGGCCCTTCGACACCGATCAGTTGGTAAAAATGTTACCTTTTCATGAATGCAAAACTTGTTTAAAACAACATATAGTATTATACCATGTAATGGACCTGTTGTTGATAATCCGTACATGATTGTTTTGTACGGGGCGTCACATTTGGTATCAGGGCATTGGTTGTAGGGAATTAGGTTGCATTAGTGCGTCTTGACCGAGTCGAGTAGGATTCACTAATAGGACTAATCTACAACTTGCTCGTTTACTTGTTTCTGCGGAACTGCTGCATGCTACTGCTTACTTTTACTGCTATATGATCTTGCTGTATGCTACTGCTTATTATCGTTACTGCATGCTACTATCTGCTTTTGATTGCATGTTACTTCTATTTGATACTGCTTATATTGCCATGCTATGTACTGCTGTAGACGATCTAGGCTGCTGTAGTTATTATGCCTGATTACGTTCTTGCTACATGTCTGATATTCGCTGTACCGACTTGGAGAATTTATCTTTCCTAGTTCAGATGTTTTTCTGAACCCTTTTCCCACTCGTCTAATGTGACGACCCGGAAATTTCCGACCAACTTTAAACTTAATCTTTATAGGGTTTCGACATGATAAGCAAAGTCTATTTAATTGAATCTCAAAAATTTTAAACTGTTTCATATATTCAATTGACCTTTAACTGTTTCCCGATGATTCACAAACCACTATCATCAAACACCATAACCAATCGACCACTTCGGTTTTCTTTTATTTTCGATTCACCGACACAAACACCACGTCACTCTCTTCGCCTTGAAACCACTATCACTTTGAAAACCATTTGAAACCTTCGGCCACCAAAGATCACATACCACCTTTAACCACAACACCTTAGAGCTGTTTCACTGCTATTGATGTTCCATGATTGTTGTACCTGCATAATACTATCTTCCTACTGTATTCGACCCTAATCGAAATCATTCTTTGTTACTGCAACTATCACCACCACTGTACCACCACCCAAGATGAAGAACCATCGATCACTAATTATGTACAGCTGATTGAACTTCTTTTCCTCTCCAATAACCATCCAACGAATCAACAGCTGCAACTATACTGTTCTACTTCATATTCATCATCATAGTTACTTTCGCTATATTTTTTTTACAGCTCATACACAAGCCCAAAGGGCTGTTAAAACGAGCCTGTTATTGCTGCTGTTTCTTTACTCAAACAATACTCTCAAACCTGCACATACCTGCTGCCACTCGTTTCAGTTTAAATTCGATCAGATCAAACACCATTAAACCAAAGTTGCTGCTACGTTCTTGTTTCATTCGAAGATCTTCACCATCATTATACCTGCAACATAACCGAGCACATCACAACTATAGTGGTACGTTTTCTGTTTCTGATTGGAAAAGAAATAAAAATCAGACCACCTTTAATTACCATCATCTATATCTATCTATATCTCTAATCTCTATATATATATATATATATATATATATATATATATATATATATATATATATATATATATATATATATATATATATACACGAGAATAACATAAAGAGATCAAATATCACCTCTTCCTTATACCACAACCGCCACCATCTCCTGAAATCAAGAAACCATCACTTTCTATTTGTTTCCTCTTCTTTCTCCTGCTGAAACTACAGCTGCGGTGTATCAGTTTCTGTCAAAACAAACCCAATCCACCACCCCTTTAATTCGATACACCTGCTATTTTACTATTACGGTTTATGTTCGAGTCAATTAAAATACAGAAATTTATAGAGGGATAAAAAAATTAAAAGATTAATAAAGCACCAATTACCTACATCACCAAATAATAAATCGATAACTTGATTAATGGAAGATGATAATACGATGATGAAAAAGACCGATGATGAAGTGAACGAGGGTGATTACAAATCAACGACCTGCTATTCATCGATGATTGTTGCTTGATTTATCCGTTGATGATGAAGATGATTATTGATTGATTATACGATGATTTTTTTTCTTCTTCTCTTCGAATGACTTCTGATCTGGATCTGATTTAGGGAAAAAGATCAACTAACGCGTACTTTTTATTTGGTATAATTAATTATAATTATAATAATTATTATTATTATTATTATTATTATTATTATTATTATTATTATTATTATTATTATTATTATTATTATTAGTATTATAATTATTGTATTACAAATATTATGACTATTATTATTATTATTATTATCATTATTATTATTATTATTATTAATATCATTATTATCACAATTATGGTTATTATTGCAAATAAATATTATTTTACAAAAATACAATACAAATATATAAATATTACATATTACCACATTTTTATTAGTAAAATGATATTAATTAAGCTATATATAAAATATATTACTTATATATATATATATATATATATATATATATATATATATATATATATATATATATATATATATATATATATATATATATATATATATATATATATATATTTATCATATATAAACCTCAAAATAAATTTCTATTTTAATATATTATGATGAATGATATATATTATATTATTATTAAACTACTTCAATAAGTATTTATTATATTAATATTAATAAATGTATTATGAGAATAAATATTAATTACTTAAAGTATATATATGATAAATATAACTTAATTATTAGTATAATATATAAATTATTAATATTTAAACTTGTTAATTGTTATTATATGTTTTAATATATATATAATGATTATAGGTTCGTGAATCCGAGGCCAACCCTGCATTGTTCAATTTCGTCGTATGAATATTTTTACTATAAAATATTGGATAGTGAGTTCATTTGATTCCCTTTTACTCTTTACATTTTTGGGACTGAGAATACATGCGCTGTTTTTACAACTGCTTTATTAAATGCTTTTGAAATATATTTTTGAACTGCGAATACATGAAATACTTTTACAAATGTTTGACGAGATAGACACAAGCAAAACATTCCTCGAATGAATTATTATACAGACAGAATTTCTGTGGATTATTATTGAAATATGTGGACATGATAATTGCCACCAATTGATGTGAATATTTTCCCCCTGATTATTATTGCTTGGTAACCTAAGAATTAGGAAACATCACTAATTTTGAGAATTAGTGCATGCCTAATTCAAGCGAATCCTAAAGGTAGCTACTGGGTTTAACACCCCCACCCAAAATGTTCACTAGACGGAAGGGCTAGTGGGCATGGTATTTAGTAATTCGAAGTTTATATGATTATTATACAGACGAGATGTTCTGTTTTGGGAATATTATTATGCGCATTATATGTTAAGGTCAGTTACCAAGTCAAGCCAAGCAATGAATGAAAAGTGAATGTTATGTATCGAGAGAATGATTTTATACACAGGTTATGTGTATGATATTTTTGTACACGAGATATGTGTACGGTTACTAAGATTTATGAAAATGGTTTCGTACATGAGATAGGTGTACTGTATTTGAATCTTGTGGTCTATCAAAATGATGAATTTTATTGTTTACGATAAACTTATGAACTCACTAACCTTTTGGTTGACACTTTAAAGCACGTTTATTCTCAGGTATGAAAGAAATCTTCCGCTGTGCATTTGCTCATTTTAGAGATATTTTTTGGAGTCGTTCATGACATATTTCAAAATACGTTACATTCGAGTCATTGAGTTCATCAAGATTATTATTAAATCAATTATAGTTGAATATATTATGAAATGGTATGCATGCCGTCAACTTTCAATGTAATGAAAGTTTGTCTTTTAAAAACGAATGCAATGTTTGTAAAATTGTATCATATAGAGGTCAAGTACCTCGCGATGTAACCAAATGTAATGTATTCGTCCTGATGGATTAGGACGGGTAGTTACAGTTGGTATCAGAGCGGTGGTTTTAGCGAACCAGGACTTGCATTAGTGTGTCTAACTGATAGTTGTTTAGATGCATTGCATGTCCAAAGTTTTGCTTATCATTTGTGTCAAAAATTACCTGCTTATCATTCTTAGGGAATCACTTGCTTATTATTCTTAGTCTAGACACATTTTACTGCATCGACTGCATGAATAGTGTATAGACGAAATTCATATCTTATCGTATATGCTAATTTATATAGCGTATCTGTTATTGTTACCTTTGCCTGACAGCTTTCGTAGATTCCTCTGTAACTTATGGGATTTTAGTATTATATATGCATATGTAAATTATGTATTGCAGGATACTAATCTACATCCTATAATCTATTTCTTATCAAAAATCCTTCATCTGATCGTACGAGATGAATCCCTCAACCAGTTCGAGTCCTCAGATTCTGATAGCTATTCCGATAGTTATTCCGACAGCTATTCTGACATGGATGTTCACCTAAGCTCCGGAAACAGCGTCACCGGAATGAATCAACCAATCATCCATCATCAATTCTGGAGGAATTAGGGTTGAGTTCGTAGTCGACTTAATCAATGAAGGCGAGAAGAAGGCGATACTTTCCATCAACCAAATTTCCCTCTTGGCGATGAACCTGAAGCACTTACCGGCGAACCTATTCGTAATACTATTTTCTCTCTTATTTCCAGAGTATTTCGCCACGATTATATTCTATCTAAAATTCTAAATCTTATTTATCCACTCGTTCTGACCGACAATCATCCTGGAGTAATGGAAGAAGTCAACGAGCTTCGCGCTCGAGTAATAAATTTGGAGAATATGGCGCAAAATTTACCAGCTTCAACAACATCACCAGCATCAACAGTACCATCAGTAACAGCACCAATACCATCAACAATTCATGCCTCAACATCTCATTCTGTACCTCGAGTATAATCTTCGTTCTATATCTTGTTCTACATCAATTAATTTTTCGTTCTACGAATCATTCAATATCATTTATCTTTACTGAACATGGCGATTATGTAATCTCTAAAGTCTTAGAGATTATTTATTCTAGCTCAAACCTAAAGCAAATGAGATTAATATTATATTAACTCATTAAATCCATGACTACATCTGAAGAAAATATATATGTAAGTATATTTTCATAAAGATTGTAATTAAAAATTCTTTCGTACAAACTGTTAATGGTGAAAATATTTTAACGGGTAGGTAATACCCGAGGAATATTTAGATTTCACATTAATAAGTTACACTGTACATTCTTCGAATCTGATTCAATAGTCATTTACTATCCTACTTACAACCACAGAAGTACGAATCCGCTCATCACAGAATAACTATTTTCATTCAATTTCATATTTGGATTTTGATCTATCAGAATCCAACAAGTGACATAATGAAGAAAGCATTGGACAAAATAAAAATTTGTTAAAAACAAACGAATTAACTATGAGAAATTCTATTAAGAATCCACGCTAACAAAAATCCTAACTAACTGTTCCTAGGTAACTGATTACGTTTTATTTATCGCAGTTTATTTATCGCAATTTAATTATCGCAATTTTATTTATCGTCATTTAATTTCTGTTATTTACTTTACGCACTTTATTTATCGTCATTTAATTTCTGTTATTTATTTTACGCACTTTAAATATCGGGACACGTATACAAGGTTTTGACATATCATATCGACGCATCTATATATATTATTTGGAATAACCATAGACACTCTATATGCAGTAATGCTAGAGTTAGCTATACAGGGTTGAGGTTGATTCTATAATAATATATATACTTTGAGTTGTGATCGAGTCTGAGACATGTACACGGGTCACGATACGTATTAATTAATTCGAATATTATATATTAAACTATATATGAATTATTGGACTGTTAACTGTGGACTATCGACTGTGGACTAATAACATTGGACAATTAAAATGAATTAAAATATTGATTTTAACATATGAAACTAAACATTTCTTCAAGTTTGCCACTTGATTTCATCTTAAACCTCATTTGTATCTTAACGATTACAATCTGCGTTCAAACCTTTCATGATTTTTGAAAACACCTCAATCGAGAGGATGAACCAACCGCACTTCATCTACGAAAGAAAAGATTGATGCATATAATTATGCACCTGAAAATACTCGGAACCTGAGTAAACGTTTAACACGTATCTGTGCTAATCCCTTTAGTGTTATTATTACCCAAAATAACTTGGTAATTCCTTTCAAAGTAGCAAATTTTGTCACAGCTCCAGCAAGTCAACTTCGACTTTTCGTTCGAAACAACCTTATTAACACTTTGATATATATGTGTGCTCATTTATTGTTACCGGGGAACCTATTATATTCTACCATATTACCATCAGCGTTTAATCATCTAAAAACACAATTTTCTTGAAACCACCTCGGATTGATAACCAATGATTCAGATATGGTAGCATTAAATGCAGAGGAAACAGAAAAATTATAGATGGTATAAATGGCCAAAAGTTTGATGATAAATAATGGAGTGTTGGGAACACTCGATAGAAAATTTGGTACATGAAAGCGAATTATGCAAAACTATGAAGGAGACTGCAGACAAATACAAGGACTATACCTTGTATTCCAAGAATCCAGATAATTCTGTATTCGATGAAATCTTTAGAGAATATCTTCCTCTGAAGTCATGTTAGATCTTGTGAAAAATCTTTCTTCATCAACCTTCGATCATAGAAATTCTGAAAATATCATCATAAATATCTTCGATATTTCTGAGGATATTTTCATAACTATTCTTATCTGAAATCATTTATCTCTTCGCGTTATCTGTATTACATCATAAAGGAAACTGTTTAGTTTCTAAATTCTAAAACCTTCGAGTCTAAAATATGAATGTTTTTGAAGTAGTGTTGGGAACTGAAGCATGAGTTAGTATAATATAATGGCACTTGATCAACGTGATTATATTATAGTAAGTCATGCTGAGTTTCTAATGGAATGTGATGATTCACAGACTATAACATCATCATGTAC
This sequence comes from Rutidosis leptorrhynchoides, assembly GCF_046630445.1. NCBI lineage: Eukaryota > Viridiplantae > Streptophyta > Magnoliopsida > Asterales > Asteraceae > Rutidosis > Rutidosis leptorrhynchoides. The sequence continues at coordinate 115,986,846 of NC_092337.1, forward strand.
CATTTTACATGACTTTTACATTCTACATAATCTCTAAACATATCAAGAACATATCTTCCTGATAGTTCTATCTCTTCTCCTGAATTCTGGTAATTTAACCAATCAAGATCGTGCTATTACAATTTCTCTCTTAGAACGTTAACTATGTTCATTTTGAAACATCATACCTACAAATTTTGGATCATTTTTCGCTTGACTTAAAGTCAGGAAGAGAAAAAAAAAGGATGGAACTCCAAAACATAAAGGAAACAAAGAAGGTGGATTTATAGTGAAATATCAGACAAAGCAATCAAGGCAGATCACCGTATTTAAATTATAGAGATCTTAATTTCCTTATTCGCCGAAGAATCAAATCTTTTAGATTTCAAAGATCTTTAAATCCCTTGAATTCCGGAAATCAACCGTGACTACGTCACCGGTTAAGACGAACCTTCATTTTCTCATTTCACTCTTTTGCGATAGCTTCACTCGTACTTTTCACGTAATTAAATTATTTTATCCATATTACTCATTGATGATAAAAACTCTAATTTATAGCTCGTATGTGTCATGAAAACATATTTATTGTCAGCCATGACCATTCCAATCAAATTTCGGGACGAAATTTCTTTAACGGGTAGGTACTGTGACGACCCGGAAATTTCCGACCAAATTTAAACTTAATTCTTATTTAATTTTGACACGATAAGCAAAGTCTGTAATATTGAGTCTCAAAATTTTGAGTTTGTTTTATGAAATCATTTGACTCCGACAATTTCCGACGATTCACGAACCATTATTTGTAAGTAGATAAATATATATAAATAAGTAAATATAAATAATAATGCATAAGAATATTAATAAACTATTATATACAATATACAACTTATTATAAATAAATATGTAAATTAATATAAGATATATTAAAATTTACTATAAAAGTGAATATATAAAGTATGTTATATATATAAGAAATTTCGAATTTATTTAGTAAACGATAGAAGCACTCGTTTATCATTCGATGGTTATTTAAATAAGTTAAGTTCAAACTTAGTTAATTTTAAAATAAACGGTGATCCGAAAATGAGTAATATGAATTTTAGGCTTATTAAAAATGTAATTAGAAACTATTTGTTGAATTTTAAAACTTTTTATATTTTACTTGGGGTTGGGAGTGAATAATTAATTTAATTTTTATTTAATAGTTAATGATCGAATTTTATACCATATTGACCAAAATAAAAAAAGATGATTAAAATAAAAATATGGGAATTTTTTGAAGACTTTTTATCCACCACTGATTAACAACGGAATACAAAATTTAGTCCGTAATAGGCGACGGCTAACTAATTGCACGTTTTAAACTCATTTGATATTAAAATATGGATTATTACTGTTTTAAATTTTTGTTTCTTGATTGAACCTTTACACTCTTTTAATATATTACATACTCCATATTCATTGCATTAACTTTAGCAAATATTTCTGTTATCTGTCGAACAACAAAAGCCATCCGTGAATCCCCACTCATCTATTATACATTAGATATTTTCTAAAGTTGTTACAGTTTTTAACCATCTCAATCTAAATTTTATATATATGCATATTGACATGCACATCCACTAACACAACTGGTTCCACTTGATTGAAAGTTCCTACTACTAAATCACGGATGTGTACTGTTCCTTTCAACTCACTTTTTCAATTTATCACATGGTTAGTATTAAATTATATGTTAATTATTATCATATTATTATACCTATATCCTTATATATACATAACACATATTACATATTGCATTCCATGAATAAACCGAGAACCACCTTTCACTGATTCAGATACTATTTTCGTTTAGGTGGTGCAACACCAAAAACCGAACCCACCTGCAACACTAACCCATAAAGACTGCTGCTATTCCTACTTCGAATACTACAACTGGTTGATTTGGTCTTAACTTATGAATTGAACAAGATAATCACCCTCTATCTCTACCATTTTTTTGGTGTTTTGTTACTACTACTGCGTGCAAGTTCCAAACACAAACCACTATCATCAAACACCATAACCAATCGACCACTTCGGTTTTCTTTTATTTTCGATTCACCTACACAAACACCACCGCACTCTCTTCGCCTTGAAACCACTATCACTTTGAAAACCCTTTGAAACCTTCGGCCACCAAAGATCACACACCACCTTTAACCACAACACCTTAGAGCTGTTTCACTGCTATTGATGTTCCATGATTGTTGCACCTGCATAATACTATCTTCCTACTGTATTCGACCCTAACCCAAATCATTCTTTGTTACTGCAACTATCACCACCACTGTACCACCACCCAAGATGAAGAACCATCGATCACTAATTATGTACAGCTGATTGAACTTATTTTCCTGTCCAATAGCCATCCAACGAATCAACAGCTGCAACTATACTGTTCTACTTCATATTCATCATCATAGTTACTTTCACTATATTTTTTTACAGCTCACGCTGAAACGACCCGTCCATATTACTATAAACGCAGTACGATATTCATTGGTCCCATAGCGAGGTATTTGACCTCTATATGATACGTTTTAGAAAATACTGCATTCGTTTCATAAAAAGCACACCATTATTATACATAATGCATATTTTAAACAATTGGGCGATTATTTAAGGAATAATCCCCATAATACATCGGTTTTCAAACACTACACACGTGACATAACAGTCAAATATAATACATGACAAAGGTTTTTATTGAATGCAACACTTTATTTAAATAAAAGTATGAGACTCCATGCACAGCTTGCTCAGATAATGCAACAGTGGAAGACTTTCTTAAGGACCTGAGAATAAACATGCGTAAACAGTCAACACAATGGTTGGTGAGATATATAGGTTTAGCATTGATATAAATATAGACCACAATATTTTATAGTTATAATTATATGTACACTCGCAAGTGTATAAAAGTATTCTATAAGTTGTTGAGCGCTTTGGTAACCATACTTAACTATTAATGTAGCATATTCCCTTTATTATGAAATCTCCCTACACTGTACCAAATGTAGTAAAAACGAAGTACTATGCAACCATTTATGATACTAGAGCGACTAGCCCGGTTGGGGTTGTCAAACCCGATAGATCTATCAATAGGATTTGCGCTTACATGTTCTTACAACATGTAAATATTAGTTACCAAGCTATTAGGGAAGATATGCAAGGTGGTACAACTCAACGTAGAATATATTTTAAGTACTTGTGTCCATGGCGTAAAACATAAAATGCATGTATTCTCATCCCAAAATATTTTTAGAGTTTAAAAATGGGACTATATACTCACTGTCGTAAAAGTATAGTTTCAACAAGTTTTCAACTTATTAAAATATAGCCGACGTCCTTGGATTCACAAACCTATAACAATAATAACGATTCAGATAATAATTGATGATGTAGCGTGGGGGTACGTGATAGTACTATATTTTACTACGAAATACGTTACAAATTACACAAGTTTTAATTATTTATTTACAAATGGGATATACCTAAACCTTGCTACAACACTATAGGCAGTGTACCTAATCGTAGAGTAGTATAGTTTTTAGTAAGTCCGGTTCGTTCCACAGGGAGCGGGCTTATTGCACACTATATTTTTAAACAACTATATTTGTACAAAATATATATAATTATATATAATAATATATAAAAGGGGGTTTACCGTTTAATTACCGGTTTGTCGATTTATATTTTAAGCGAAGCGTATAGTAAATGACGATATTTAAATAACAATATAAAATAAATAACAATAATTGAAATGACAATAAATAAAAGTACGAGGAAAAATGAAATAAAATATATTATGCTTATTTAAACTTCCGTAACCATGATGTTTGACGTTTTGATTTTAATTTATTGTCCTGGGCTAATTGTCCTTTATCCTGGATGTATTTGAAACCTATCTGGTTTTTGTCCATAATAGTTCATCGGTCATAATTATAAACTGCTCGGCAAATTTAACCTTATACCCGAAGTCAAATATTCCAACTAACTGGGGATTCGAACTGTAACAAGGTCTTAATACTTTGCTTAATGAATACACCAGGTTATCGACTGTGTGTGAACCAAGGTTTTAATACTTTGTTAACAATTACACCAATTACCCTTGAATGTAATCCACCCCTGTTTTAATGAGTCCATTGACTATTAATCCATCCCCGTGTCCGGTCAAATGAACAATAATTCGTACTTATAAATATCCCGCCCATCGTGTCCGATTAAGCGTATGTGGTTATATATAGATACTTCAAATCATAACCTTTATATTAAATTAACGAGGTATCGTTAATTTAATATAAAGCCCATTAATAGCCCATAGTCTAATTTCCACAAGTGTCGTTCTTTTGTCCAAACCCCAATTATGGTACAAAACCCAATTACCCCGTCTTTAATATTTAGTCTAACATCATGATTACTTTGGCTCAAATAAGCATAATAATAACTTAAGTACGAGACATTAATTTAAAAAGGAGAACATAGCTTACATTGATTATTTATCGCGTAGTGTTACACGGACAGAGCTCCGACTTTAAAAACCCGTAAAAATAACTTTTACATAACCCAAACTAATCTAATATAACACTAATCTATACTATATATACATATATATATTTATTTATATTATACTAGGGAGTATTATTATTATTATATATTTTTTACTCACAGAATTCGTGACCTTTTATAGGAATTTTGATTTCTGACAGCTCCGCGAGTCGTGGAGTTTTTAGCCTTCAAACTCCGCGAGTCGCGGAGTTTGAAAATCCAGCTCAGGATCATTTGTCTCATAGCTTGTCGACATAATTTTTAAATATATATAATATATAAATAATTTACATAATTATTTAAATATTATATTATATTCTTGTGCATAGTTGACTTGTAATTTTTGGTCCGTTGCGTCGGGCGTTGATAGTTGACTCATGTCCCGGTTCCGGATTTTCGAACGTCCTTGCGTACAATTTAATATCTTGTACTTTGCGTTTTGTAACTTGTACTCTTGTCATTTTTAGACGTTTTTCATCAATAAATTGAACCTTTTGAATTGTATCTTGAACATTTGAGCTTTTTGGACGTTTGTGTCTTCAAATCTTCATTTTCGCCTTTTGTCTTCGCACTTATTTATTTAAACAATTACAATGAAAATATAATACAATTACATATGAAAACCTATTATTTAGGAGGGATATTGCTATGAAATATATGTTCCTTTTTAGCCTTATCAATAATACATGTGAATAAAATAAAACAAGTTCATAGAATACTTATATATTAATTTTTAACATTTTTATGTTAGTAGTCCTTTGTTAGTAGTCCAAAATAGACTGAAATGTCCAACAGACCAATAATCTGTATATATATAATCTTAGAATTACCCCACGACGTATTGTATACGTATTGTCTTTGCATCAACCCAGAGACGTATTGTATACGTATTGTCTTAGAATTTATCAAAATGTATTGTATACTTATTGTCTTAGGATTTATCAAAACGTATTGTATACTTATTGTCATGGAATGTACCAAGATTATTATATATATATATATATATATATATATATATATATATATATATATATATATATATATATATATATATATATATATACAATCTCGGAATTAACTAAGATTATAATATTTTGTTATACTAATGATAACATGTCCAAATATATATATAGGATATAGGAAAAGTTAGCAAGGGTATGGTTAATGTAGTTTTTACAATATAAATTTCGTCCATACAACGTTAATTTTAGCAGATTTTGTTTTGCTCGCCAAATATTCATTACAACTCCGTTAAAAGTGAATCAAATTGCTATGGATTCCTTAAGAAGTTAATTTTTTAAAAACAATTCGAAAAGGTCAGCCCATGTATTAATATTCAGAGTTTTACCCTCTTTTTGTGCCGGTGGACAGATTTGGAAGAATCCCGGCACCCACCCAATATATGATTTTTGATAAAATACTTCCACTTTGTCTAAAATCATGAAAAAAATACTGGAAGTCTTATTTACATATATTAATATATTCCAATGTCTTAGCCTCGAACTCAAAGTCTAAGATAGGTTTTTAATTCCCAACCCAAAACAGTCCGCTTTTTACCGAATGAAGATTAAACGATATATGTTAAGTTTCAAGGTGTTCTTCGTAAGTAGAAGTTATAAGTTCTTATATTAACTTAATATAACATCATAATACATAGAAATAAGTGTTATTAGAGTTAAGTTAGAAAGATTAGATTAGTTTTTCAAACAAGTTTAGAATCAACTAAACTATGTTCTAGTTTATAAACTCTAATATAGATAGCTATAAACATATGAATTGAACAAAAGTTTAGGCAATGTTAATACCTTGATTTTGAAGCTTGAACTTACTAGAAATAGATGAAGAACAAAGAAAGGGATACTAGAACTAGAGAGAGTATGTGTGTGTAAGTAAACTTGAAGTAAAAATTAGAAAATGGAATGGTAAAAATTTGATCACATATGGTGTCTTTATATGCTAGTTGTAATTTATCATTTTGTGAAAAATATCTAGTATAAGTTAAAAACCATTAGGTCATGCATGACATAATAAGATTGATGATGTCATGCATGACATAATACATCAATCATGGAAATTACTATTGGTATATACAAATAGTAAATACTTTATGTTGTCTTTTTTGACTAATATCTAGTATAAGTTAAATTGATGATGTTATGCATGACATAATATTCCACTAATATATTATAAAGTGTATTCAATACTTTTAAGGACGTATTTATACTCGTAATACATTGTATGTAAATACACTTTAACATAAGTTAATTACGTCGTTTAAATAGTAACATATATATTGTGTATATATAATACTTTGTTAATATACTTAATGAGATACTTAATTATCATATTTTCAAGTTAAATATATATAAATCCACATATATACACAATAATTAAACAATTAAACAATTAAATCAAGTTATGACGTTCGTGAATCCTCGGAATAAAAGGGTGACCAAAAGCTTGTGTAAAACTATTTCCGGAGGTTCAAGATTTATTAAAATTCATTGCTTATCAAGTCGGAATTATATAAAGATTAAGTTTAAATTTGGTCAGAAATTTTCGGGTCGTCACAGTACCTACCCGTTAAAGAAATTTTGTCCCAAAATTTGATCGAGGTCGTCATGGCTAACAATAATAATGTTATTATGATGAATATAAGTTGATTCATAGGGTTTTATCATGATTGAGAAATATGGATAAAATAATTCGATTACTCGAAACGTATGAGTGAAGCTATCGTAAAAGAGTGAAATGAGAAAATAGGGATTCGTCTTATCTTTTAACGTCATCACGGTTGATCTCCGGATTAAAGAAAATCTTTGTAATCTATATAAGATTTGATTCTTCGGCGATTAAGGAAATTATGATCCTCTTCGATTTAATGCAATAATCTGTCTCGATTTCTCTGTCGGATATTTTACTATAAATCAACCTCCTACGTTTTCTTATTTCCACATCTCCCATCTTTTATACTTTTTTCCTTTCTTCGCACTTCCAAAACATTCGTCAATATGCTCCATCCAGTTTTAATTCTTGATATATTCTTGACTATCACATCTGTCATTCTTCTTTTTCATCTTCCACTGGAGGAATCCGTTAATTTCTACTATGCTCTTGGGTTTATAATGTTCTTAGTTTTTCCGTGTCTTTATATTGCTATACGCATCGATATACACGGTTTGTAATTTCTGCGTTGTCTTCGTGCTTATATTTTTCCTTATATTTTGGAGTTTCGTGCTACCGTCTTCTTTTCCCGACTTCAAGTCAAGCGAATAATGGTCTAGAATTCATAGTTATGAAATTCGGAATGAACATAGCTAATGCTCTAAGAGAGAAATTGTAATAGCACAATTTGACTTGTGAAATTACCAGAATCCAAAGGAAAAGATAGAACTATCAATAGAATATGTTCTTGATATGTTTAGAGATTAGATTGAATGTAAGAGTCATGTAACATGGCACATGATGACGTTATGGTCTGTGAATCATTACGTACCATTTAGAAACTCATCATGACTTACTGTAATATAATCACTTTGATCAAGTATCATTATATTATACTAACTCATGCTTCAGTTCCCAACATTACTTCAAAAACATTCATACTTTACACTCAGAGGTTTCAGATGTTTAGAAACTAAAATAGTTTTCTTTATGATGTGATACAGATAATGCGAAGGAATAAATAATTTCAGATAAGAATGGTTATGAAAATATCTTCAGAAATATGAAGGATATTTATAATGGAAGATACGATGATATCTTAGAATATTTAAGATAAGAGGATGATGAAGAATATTTTCCGCAAGGGTTTTAGAGTAAGGAGCAAGATATTTGCTAAGGATTTTAGCAGACACTGAATCATTTGGATTCTTTGAAGGTAGATTTCGTCCTTGTGATTTGTCCACAGCCTCCTTCAGGGTTTGCTCAATCCGTTTTCTAGTTTCAAACCTTCTTTTTTTTTGTGCTTTGCTAACATAATATTCTTTATCATCAACTTTTGACTATTACGGTTGTCTACAGTTTCTGCTGCTTCATTCAGCTTTTTCAAAACTTCATAGTACTGATTCGTAGGCTGAAGTGCTATTTTGGATTTCAGAATTATAATTCCAGGAAATAACGTTATATGTATATGCAGAAATGATGTGAGATTCAAGAATAATTATTGATGCTTCCTGGGGTTTGGCATGACAATTATTGTTACAAGATGTAGATGGGTACATGACAAGGTTTTATAGTGATCTTTCAGAGAGATTTAAGTCAAAGAGCAATAAAGTTGCTGGTAAGCTTACTACTAATGTGGTGGAATATAAAAGGTTCTCCAGTAACAATGGCGAAAAGACAACCTATATATCAAGGTTATAATAAGGCTACTCCGGATGAAAAGTCGGAGTTGTCTTTTTAGAGCTGTGACAAAATTCGCTATTTTGAAAAGGGATTGTAAAGTTATTTTGGATAATAATAATGCTAAAGGATCTGACACGGATACGTGTTGAACCTTTGCTTAGGTTCAAGTGTCCTCCGAATGCATATCTATATGCATATATTCTTCGTATGTATCGTGTGATTGGATCATTCTCTCGATTGTTCCTTAGTTGAGATGTTTTCAAGAATTTTGAAGGGTTTAGACGCAGGTTGTCATCATCAATATCCGTATAATGAATTCGTCATGAATCTTGAATGATACGAATATCTTTATGAGTTCTGTGAATGAAAGTGATGTTCTAGTATAGTTTGAATTTAAAGTATGATTTTGAAGGATGTAGGATTTTAAGATTGATGGCGGATGTAGGGTTTTAAGATTGATGGCACTTCTTAAATCTTGACTTGGATTTTGATCTGTCAAAATCAGAATATGTAATTGAATTGGTATGGAAAATGGTTGTCTTGAATTTTGTGAAATGATGTATATTGCTATGAAAGGAGAGAGTATAATTAACGATTGTCGAAACATCATTGAAAATGTACAGTGTAACATATTAATGTGAACTTAAGTATTTCTCGGGTATTACCTACCCGTTAAAATAAAATTTCACAAGTAATATTTTGTACAAAAGAATTTTTATTACAGTCTTTATGAAAATATATGTATGTATATTTTCTTCAGATGTAATATGGATTTAATGAGTTAATATTATATTAATCTCATTTGGTTTACGGTTGGAACTAGAAATGAATAATCCCTAAAACTTTAGAGATTACATAATCGCCGCGGAATATTTCTTCAACGTAAATGAAATAATGAATTAATACTTCATCACTCATTATTGTTGGTATCCCTCAGTGCCTGCGGTGCGTATGATGTTGATGCTCGTAATGCGGCTTGCGATGTTGAGGCTTGTGATGTTGTTGGTACTGCTGGTGCTGGTGCTGGTTGTGGTTTGATGTGAGTATAGATGATGAGAATTTGTTTTGTTTTGTATTATAAAAGAAGATGTTTAAAGTTTCTTGAATAAAAAGAGAGGTCAAGAGCTTTATAAAGGGAATGAAATGATGTAGGATGCACTTGCTAATGAAGTTTTGCTTTTCATGCCAGTAATTTTTTTTTTTACTAAATAATTCACCATGCAAGATACGGAGTAAAGGTCGGATAGCCTCAATAATATTAGTAATATTATACTCGTTGCGGCATATTCTGGAAAGGAGAGAGAAAATGGTGTTACGAACGGGTTCGCCGGTAAGTGCCTCATGTTCTTCACCAAGAGGGCAATGTGGTGGATGGAAGGGATCACTTTCTTCTTATCTCCAATGAGTAAGTAGACTACGAACCTATCCCCAATTTATCCAAAATAGATGATGGCTAATTGGTTGATCCATTCCGGTCACACTGCTTTCGGAGCTTGAGTGAAACTCCATATCGAAATTCGAGGGACTTGAACTAGTGGAGAGTTCCATTTCGTACGATTGAATAAAGGATTTTTCGATATGAAATAATTTTCGGCTATCGGATGGTATTCTAATTACATAGAATATCTATATATATAGAGCAAAAGATTTCATAGATTACGGAGGAATTTACGGAATATGTTAGGGAAAGTTTACAGTAACAGATACGCTAAGATATGAATTAGCATATACGCTAAAATATGAACTTTGTCTATACACTATTTATGCAATCAATGCAGTAAGATGTGTCCAGACTAAGAATGATAAGCATGTAATTTTCTAAGGGTGATAAGCAGATGATTTCCGACTAGAAATGATAAGCAAAACTTTTCACATGTAGTTAAGGTCGAAGTCCAGACTCACTAATGCATCTTAATAACTATCCGTTAGACACACTAATGTAAGACATGGTTCGCTAAGACCACCGCTGTGATACCAACTGAAATGACCCGTCCATATTACTATAAACGCAGTACGATATTCATTGGTCCCATAGCGAGGTATTTGACCTCTATATGATACGTTTTAGAAAATATTGCATTCGTTTCATAAAAAGCACACCATTATTATACATAATGCATGTTTTAAACAATTGGGCAATTATTTAAGGAATAATCCCCATAATACATCGGTTTTCAAACACTACACACGTGACGTAACAGTCGAATATAATACATGACAAAGGTTTTTATTAAATGCAACACTTTATTTAAATAAAAGTATGAGACTCCATGCACAGCTTGCTCAGATAATGCAACAGCGGAAGACTTTCTTAAGGACCTGAGAATAAACATGCGTAAACAGTCAACACAACGGTTGGTGAGATATATAGGTTTAGCATTGATATAAATATAGACCACAATATTTTATAGTTATAATTATATGTACACTGACAAGTGTATAAAAGTATTCTATAAGTTGTTGAGCGCTTTGGTAACCATACTTAACTATTAATGTAGCGTATTCCCTTTATTATGAAATCTCCCTACACTGTACCAAATGTAGTAAAAACGAAGTACTATGCAACCGTTTACGATACTAGAGCGACTAGCCCGGTTGGGGTTGTCAAACCCGATAGATCTATCAATAGGATTCGCGCTTACATATTCTTACAATATGTAAATATTAGTTACCAAGCTATTAGGGAAGATATGCAAGGTGGTACAACTCAACGTAGAATATATTTTAAGTACTTGTGTCCATGGCGTAAAACATAAAATGCATGTATTCTCATCCCAAAATATTTTTAGAGTTTAAAAATGGGACTATATACTCACTGTCGTAAAAGTATAGTTTCAACAAGTTTTCAACTTATTAAAATATAGCCGACGTTCTTGGATTCACGAACCTATAACAATAATAACGATTCAGATAATAATACATGTGAATAAAATAAAACAAGTTCATAGAATACTTATATATTAATTTTTAACATTTTTATGTTAGTAGTTCTTTATTAGTAGTCCAAAATAGTCCAAAATGTCCAACAATCCAATAATCGGTATATATATAATCTTAGAATTACCCCACGATGTATTGTATACATATTGTCTTTGCATCAACCCAGAGACGTATTGTATACGTATTGTCTTAGAATTTATCAAAACGTATTGTATACTTATTGTCTTAGGATTTATCAAAACGTATCATATACTTATTGTCATGATATGTACCAAGATTATTATATATATATATATATATATATATATATATATATATATATATATATATATATATATATATATATATACAATCTCAGAATTAACTAAGATTATAATATTTTGTTATACTAATGATAACATGTCCAAATATATATATAGGATATAGGAAAAGTTAGCAAGGATATGGTTAATATAGTTTTTACAATATAAATTTCGTCCATACAATGTTAATTTTAGCAGATTTTGTTTTGCTCGCCAAATATTCATTACAACTCCGTTTAAAGTGAATCAAATTGCTATGGATTCCTTAAGAAGTTAATATTTCAAAAACAATTCGAAAATTTCAGCCCATGTATTAATATTCAGAGTTTTACCCTCTTTTTGTGCCGGTGGACAGATTTGAAAGAATCCCGGCACCCACCCAATATATGATTTTTGATAAAATACTTCCACTTTGTCTAAAATCATGAAAAAAATACTGGAAGTCTTATTTACATATATTAATATATTTCCAAAGTCTTCGCCTCGAACTCAAAGTCTAAGATAGGTTTTTAATTCCCAATCCAAAACAGCCCGCTTTTTACCGAATGGAGATTAAACGATATATGTTAAGTTTCAAGGTGTTCTTCGTAAGTAAAAGTTATAAGTTCTTATATTAACTTAATATAACATCATAATACATATAAATAAGTGTTATTAGAGTTAAGTTAGAAAGATTAGATTAGTTTTTCAAACAAGTTTAGAATCAACTAAACTATGTTCTAGTTTATAAACTCTTATATAGATAGCTATAAACATATGAATTGAACAAAAGTTTAGGCAATGTTAATACCTTGAATTTGAAGCTTGAACTTACTAGAAATAGATGAAGAATAAAAAAAGGGATACTAGAACCAGAGAAAGAGTGTGTGTGTAAGTAAACTTGAAGTAAAAATTAGAAAATGGAATGGTAAAAATTTGATCACATATGGTGTCTTTATATACTAGTTGTAATTTGTCATTTTGTGAAAAATATCTAGTATAAGTTAAAAACCATTAGGTCATGCATGACATAATAAGATTGATGATGTCATGCATGACATAATACATCAATCATGGAAATTACGATTGGTATATACGAATAGTAAATACTTTATGTTGTCTTTTTTTGACTAATATCTAGTATAAGTTAAATTGATGATGTTATGCATGACATAATATTCCAATAATATATTATAAAGTGTATTCAATACTTTTAAGGATGTATTTATACTCGTAATACATTGTATGTAAATACACTTTAACATAAGTTAATTACGTCGTTTAAATAGTAACATATATATTGTTCCAAAACTCTTTAAATTAGTAGTATGAATATATATATATATATATATATATATATATATATATATATATATATATATAATACTTTGTTAATATACTTAATGAGATACTTAATTATCATATTTTCAAGTTAAATATATATAAATCCATATATATACACAATAACTAAACAATTAAACAATTAAATCAAGTTATGATGTTCGTGAATCCTCGGAATAAAAGGGTGACCAAAAGCTTGTGTAAAACTATTTCCGGAGGTTCAAGATTTATTAAAATTCATTGCTTATCAAGTCGGAATTATATAAAGATTAAGTTTAAATTTGGTCGGAAATTTCCGGGTCGTCACACACGCACAAGCCCAAAGGGCTGTTAAAATGTGCCTGTTATTGCTGCTGTTTCTTTACTCAAACAATACTCTCAAACCTGCACATACCCGCTGCCACTCGTTTCAGTTTAAATTCGATCAGATCAAACACCATTAAACTAAAGTTCCTGCTACGTTCCTGTTTCATTCGAAGATCTTCACCATCATTATACCTGCAACATAACCGAGCACATCACAACTATAGTGGTACGTTTTCTGTTTCTGATTGGAAAAGAAATAAAAATCAGACCACCTTTAATTACCATCATCTATATCTATCTATATCTCTAATCTATATATATATATATATATATATATATATATATATATATATATATATATATATATATATATATATATATTATATACATGAGAATAACATAAAGAGATCAAATATCACCTCTTCCTTATACCACAACCGCCACCATCTCCTGAAATCAAGAAACCATCACTTTCTATTTGTTTCCTCTTCTTTCTCCTGCTGCAACTACAGCTGCGGTGTATCAGTTTCTGTCAAAACAAACCCAATCCACCACCCCTTTAATTCACTACACCTGCTATTTTACTATTACGGTTTGTGTTCGAGTCAATTAAAATACAGAAATTTATAGAGGGATGAAGAAATTAAAAGATTAATAAAGCACCAATTACCTACATCACCAAATAATAAATCGATAACTTGATTAATGGAAGATGATAATACGATGATGAAAAAGACCGATGATGAAGTGAACGAGGGTGATTACAAATCAACGACCTGCTATTCATCGATGATTGTTGCTTGATTTATCCGTTGATGATGAAGATGATTATTGATTAATTATACGATGATTTTTTTTCTTCTTCTCTTCGAATGACTTCTGATCTGGATCTGATTTAGGGAAAAAGATCAACTAACGCGTAATTTTTATTTGGTATAATTAATTATAATAATAATAATAATAATAATAATAATAATAATAATAATAATAATAATTATTATTATTATTATTAATATTAATATTATATTATTATAATTATTAGTATTATAATTATTGTATTACAAATATTATGACTATTATTATTATTACTATCATTATTATTATTATTATTAATATCATTATTATCACAATTATGGTTATTATTGCAAATAAATATTATTTTACAAAAATACAATACAAATATATAAATATTACATATTACCACATTTTTATTAGTAAAATGATATTAATTAAGCTATATATAAAATATATTACTTATATATATATATATATATATATATATATATATATATATATATATATATTATCATATATAAACCTCAAAATAAATTTCTATTTTAATATATTATGATGAATCATATATATTATATTATTATTAAACTACTTCAATAAGTATTTATTATATTAATATTAATAAATGTATTATGAGAATAAATATTAATTACTTAAAGTATATATATGATAAATATAACTTAATTATTAGTATAATATATAAATTATTAATATATAAACTTGTTAATTGTTATTATATGTTTTAATATATATATATATATATATATATATATATATATATATATATATATATATATATATATATATATAATGGTTATAGGTTCATGAATCCGAGGCCAACCCTGCATTGTTCAGTTTCGTTGTATGAATATTTTTACTACAAAATATTGGATAGTGAGTTCATTTGATTCCCTTTTACTCTTTACATTTTTGGGACTGAGAATACATGCGCTGTTTTTACAACTGCTTTATTAAATGCTTTTGAAATATATTTTTGAACTGCGAATACATGAAATACTTTTATAAATGTTTGACGAGATAGACACAAGCAAAACATTCCTCGAATGAATTATTATGCAGACAGAAGTTCTTTGGATTATTGTTGAATTATGTGGACATGATAACTTCCACCAATTGATGTGAATATTTTTCCCCTAATTATTATTGCTTGGTAACCTAAGAATTAGGAAACATCACTAATTTTGAGAATTAGTGCACGCCTAATTCACGCGAATACTAAAGGTAGCTACCGGGTTTAACACCCCCACCCAGAATGTTCACTAGACGGAAGGGCTAGTGGGCGTGGTGTTTAGTACTTCGAAGTTTATATGATTATTATATAGACGAGATGTTCTGTTTTGGGGATATTATTATGTGCATTATATGTTAAGGTCAGTTACCAAGCCAAGCCAAGCAATGAATGAAAAGTGAATGTTATGTATCGAGATAATGATTTTATACACATGTTATGTGTATGATATTTTTGTACACGAGATATGTGTACGGTTACTAAGATTTATGAAAATGGTTTTGTACGCGAGATAGGTGTACTGTATTTGAATCTTGTGGTCTATCAAAATGATGAATTTTATTGTTTACGATAAACTTGTGAACTCACCAACCTTTTGGTTGACACTTTAAAGCATGTTTATTCTCAGGTATGAAAGAAATCTTCCGCTGTACATTTGCTCATTTTAGAGATATTACTTGGAGTCGTTCATGACATATTTCAAAAGACGTTGTATTCTAGTCATTGAGTTCATCAAGATTATTATTAAATCAATTATAGTTGGATACATTATGAAATGGTATGCATGCCGTCAACTTTCGATGTAATGAAAGTTTGTCTTTAAAAAACGAATGCAATGTTTGTAAAATTGTATCATATAGAGGTCAAGTACCTCGCGATGTAACCAAATGTAATGTATTCGCCCTGATGGATTAGGACGGGTAGTTACATCTAACCCTAAGAACTAGTAATGTAATCCACCTGTTACTACCATTCCACCGTTCCATAGATCGAAACATTACTTCAAGTAATCTAGGAAGAGTACCCCTCAGATTACACGCCCACAAAAGTTGACCCTCAGGGGAGGAGATATGTGAGGACTTGTCGGAGTAACCGCACCTCGCCCCACCCCCGAGCCCACCCTAATTAGCTACGTACAATGTATGAACATTAGAAGGTTGTTCAGTTTCCGCAAGTTGACCCGTATCCCGTACGCTTTCATGAACGTCACTTATCTTTTCATCCTTCACCACTACTCGACAATCTAATGACACTTTTGGACTTAGGTCCCTAACACTCTTAGGCATTGGAGAAGTCGGGAAGGCATCTCCTTTCACAAGGTCAGAGTGTCTTCTACTGATGCTTAGTCATACCTAAAGCTTGGGAGTCACCTCAAGACATATCGTATTACTACTTGCTACACGTACAACTCGACACGAGACCCAGATTGAATTTCTAGAAAGGAACCTAACGACATTACCTGAACCCGAATATTTTGAAGAAAATTTCGGGACATTTAGTCATTGAGGCATGACCTACGGAACCTACGCACCCACACCGAGAAACTGTGAGATTAATTATGTAGATTTTGTTTTGAGATATCATAGATAAAGCACCGTTAGATGAAATTGAGTAGAACTTGAAGTGATCACGTTACATTGACCATATGGAGTGATATTGGAATGAACGTACGATTTAGTACAATATAATGACGCCAGGCCAGCGTGATTATATTGAAGTAAAATATGCAGATGTTCCAATGTTACTACGTAAGGAATATGAAGTGATTCAAATAAAATTTTGGTAGGAACCACTTGAGTATACGCATTATGGTCTGTTAGAGGTAGGGAAATAATAACCACATATCCAAGATATCGTACAAGAAGGGCCTTGATTACAGAATTGATAACCCGAAAATTTGTTATAGATATAGACACCCTGGACACTTAAGGAAAAAGTTCTCAAATAGGAAAAACTTTGGACTTACTTGCGGTAGAGCAATCGTTATCTCAGCTATGGAGACTCGCATGGATCCTGATTATAGTTAGGGTACGATTCGTCACAATGTTTTATTGTCTTGAAGTTGTTTAATACTAGAGTGATAGAAACCTTATATCTAAGGACCCTAGTGTTATGACTAATAAGCCATTAACAACCATGAGAGTTAAGTATTCTATAGGACAAGCTAATGGTAAGCTGGTAGAGATAGAGGAATAATTTAAGGTAGTACCTTAAAATTAATGGGTGAGTCATTTGGAGATGACCTCATGTCTACAAAACTTGGAAGTTTTAAAGTAGTAGTGGAAAGGATTAGTTACCTACGCACAAGCAGATGTTATTTGAGAAGATTGATAGAAATTTTCACGGTAGTATAATAAGATTTGGTTCGAATGAACCTTAAGATTAACCTAACACCCATCAATTCGGGAAGCTTGATGTAAAAGTTGGAATGGACTTTAGGATTAACCTAATATTCATCAAGTTTGGAAGCTTTGATGAAATAGTTGGAACGGACTGGCTTTCAAGGATGAAAGCGAAAGTTATTTATAGTGAGAAGATTATTCGTATACCTCGCGAGAATGGTGAGCCAAAAGCCATCTGGGTTACTTCAACAACCCGAAATCCCACAATGAAAATGGGAAGGAATAACAATGGATTTCATCACGAAGCTACCGAAAATGGTAGGCGGTTATGACACTATCTGGATTATCGTTGACCGCCTTTCCAAATCTGCTCACTTTCTAACCATGAAAGAAACCGATATAATGGACAAACTTGCATAATGATACATAAAGGAAATTGTATCCCGTCACTTCGGCAATTCAAATTCTATATTAAAGACTATCCAAGAATCTTATTCGATACTTATTCTTACACGACTCTAAATCCTAACTTAATCCGAGAGATTTCTTATTTGATGATGATCACACCATCATCCTTCTTACTTCGATATTAGTCATACCAGTTCAAAATTTTCCAAAATCAATGGGTGGTTAATTCTCATCCTCATACTCTCCCATTCGTATCTCACTTATAAGCAACAGCTTCACACTTAAGCATTTTTGGTCAAAGGACTTATGCCCTACTAATAGTCATCAACCACATTTAAATTCAATAGTTTTCACTACCTCGTGACATTGTTGCTCAAATATCACCCAAAATTTTCAAAAAATCTTTTACTCGATCCTCATCAATCTTTTTCTAACTTGTAACCTCCGAAATATGAAAATTTTGTTTGCCAAAATTTTACACACACTATTTTACTTTGCGATCCTCTCAAAGTTTTATAAAAATAAATTTATTTTATTTGCCATTCGTGCAAATTTTTGAAATCGTATATGTTATATGAAATAAAGTAAATAATTACTTATTTTTTACTAGTACATATGAAATTTTACTTTCACTTTACAAATCAATTCTTTTATTCAAAAGATATTTTACTTAGAATAGTACATGTTATACATAACTCCAGTTTACTAAGAACTTCGTTTCTTTTCTTACATTGTCACCTAAAATAATTTTTTATAAAATTTTCGTTGCTTTTTATATAATTTTTTTTGTGTTATTCGTATCCCAGTCATCATGAAGACTTCACAACCATCAAAACCGAGAGATTCATGTGTGAGATAAAGGCACTTACTACCACGTCATGCAGAGCCTTCGGGCATCCACTAGCACATAAACCATTCAAAATTATTGCGTTACCCCAAGGATCTTATTTACCACACCTGTTGGAACGATGCTCTTTCTTACATAACTCTAAGTCCTGACTTATTCAAGGGGAATTCTCATTTAGTGATATTAACACCATCAATATTCTGACTTTAATATTAGTCATAACCTGTTTGGCATTTTGCAATGTCAAGAAGCGATTAACTTCTCATCCTCATGCTCTATCCTTCATACCTCACTTTTAGCAACGGCTTCGCACGTGAACATTTTTGGTCCAAAGACTTATGTCCTGATAATTATCAAAACTACATTTAATTCATTAGTTTTCATTACCTAGTAACATGTCACCCGATGATTCAAAGATTTTTCACTCGATCTTTTTCAACTTGTAACCTCTGAAATACGAAAAACTATGTTTATCAAAAAATTTACACGTTGTTTATTTGTGCGGTCCTCACTAGATTTATGGACAAATGAAAGTAATAAAAAATTTTCTGTCACTTATGAGATTTATAAAATCATATATGTATGTATATAAGCAAGTTAATAAATTTACCATTATTTATTTTGGTTAGTACATACTAAGTTATACCTTCAAATTATTTAAAAATCGCTCCTTTATTGAGTTGTTTAACTTAAGTCAAATAGTTTTGTGCAAAATGGTACACGTTGTACACACTTCCAAATTTACTAGGAACTTCGTTCCGTTTATGTTGTCACATCAAACGTTTAAAGGGTTTTCAAAACCTCCTTTGTTGATTTTATTAAAGGTTTCCGTATTAGTCTACACCATGTATGGATCACATTTCTTCTCGTCCTCCGTTTAGGGATGAAGCATACCATTAAGATATTTGTTAAAAACTCTTGAGCCGCCTTGGATGGAAGTCTTATAAAATTTGTTAGGAAGTCTTTGCGCTCATAAAATGTTCCTTTTAAGGTTAGACATAGCAAAATCGCGGGCCGATAAATCAGTTTTCTGAGGTACGCTCAGTGGTCACCCCCTTGTAGGAAAGGCACTAGGTGGGTTTCTACTCTCAAAATTTTACGGCTAATCGCAACCCCCTCGTAAACATCATCTCTCTGAATCAGTATGTTGAGGTACAAGAAATCATTTTTGGGATTCTTTTCACTTGGAGTAAACCATTCTTTATGACTAAGGGTTCACGTATCTTCTCATCTGCGCATCTCCTTAAGTATAAGGATAAATTCATATCAACTCACTCGTTGTACGAAGAATTCACTCTCATTCAAAGATCACACCCTTCGTGCGATTTTCTTTCGGAAATGTAATGGAAAATATTTTAAAAATCTATGAATCTTGTTATCCTCTTGGAAGGGACTGCTTAAAACATCTATAACACTGATGTGGTTACTCTATATATTTCTTCCTTCCTTAGTTGCAACTATGGTCTCCTTCCGAAATTAAGGGGTTAGTAAAATCCGTGGCTAACACCGTCTATACATCAAATCGCATGGTTGTAATCACCATGTTTTCCATTCCATCTGTCAGCTTTGTATTGCGACATAAGCGCTCAATATTTTAGATGAGTTTGGTAACATTCATGATGCATTTCATGCATCCAGCTTACTGAAGACGCCTGTAAGGCTAAAAACATCATCTTTCCTTTTGTGGTTATATATTCAGATGACATACTCATGTTAACAAGAAACGAAATCAATTTGTTGATCTCTAAGGTCAAGAGACTTAATTAATGGCATATACCTATTCTTACTTTTATATGCCTAAGTATCTTTCAATGTAAATAGCTCACTTCTGAGCCCACGAGTCCCTCGAAACTTTGATACGCTCCTTCTTGTTCAAATTCGGTACCGTTGTTGGTCACTCCTCAAAATTTCGGGACGAAATTTTCTTTAATAGGTGGATAATGTAACGACCCGACTTTTTTGACTTATATTTTTGTGCTCTATACTTTCACGAATCTGCGTATATGTGCGTCTTGAGCTAGTTTATGTTCTGGGATCTTATTTCATGATTAATTACTTTCGTTAATGTCTTAAAACGTGCTATTAAGTGTTTAATCACTTTACTTGATCCTCGAATGCTTTTATGACCGTTAGTGTCACTTGACGTTTAAAGTGAGCTACGTACTTGGTACACGTTTAACTTTTATCATAATTGGAATATTATGACTACGTAATACTAATTGCTATTTTCTAATGACAATTACTTGGCTTATTGGTTGCTTAATTACGCTTAGTAATTTACTAATGCACACTAGTTAGTCTTGTTGGACTTTCTACCTTATTGGACTTAAGCCCACCCTACTTTAGTTATTGGACTTTTAAGTTAGCCCAATTTTAAATGGATTATAACCCATTAAAATGTAAGACAAAAACTCATTAATATGAGCCAACATACTAGCATTTTTGTTAACAATTACCATACATGTTGCATGGGATCCCAACAATAAGCACCACCTTTAGACCACCACTAAGCAAAAAGCAAAAAGTTGTCCCATTGTCCCCCTGATACCTACGTCCATAAGGACCACCACCACACTATAAATATCAAGCCTTGATCTTCCATTTCACACTTGATCTCATTCACATTTTACACACACTTGCTCTCTAATTCTCTCTCTAGACTTTCTCACACTAAAAAAAATTGTAAGTTTAAATTTTCTACTTCTTCTTCTTCTCTTCTTCTACACGACATCATCATCATCATTAAAGGATCAAGCTTTTTAGCTTCTTGATCTTGTTATATCTTGAAGATTCAAACTTTGATTTGAATCCTTCAAGAACACGAAAGATTCAAGCTTTCTAGCTTTGAATCTTCATTACTTTGTTGGATCTAAGTGTTCTAGCTTATGATCCCTTTATTTTGTTAAAAAGATCAAAACTTGTGTTTATGATCTTCATGAAACTTGAAGATCTAGCCTTTTGCTTTAAGGATCTTCAAGAATATTAAAGATCCAAGCTTTCTAGCTTAGGGTTTCATTATTTTGTTTAAGATCTAAGCTTTTTAGCTTATGGTCTCATTACTTTTACTAGATCTTAGCTTTCTATCTTATGGTCTCATTAATCTTGTAAAGATCCAAGCTTTCTAGCTTAGGGTTTCTTAATACTTGAGATCTAAATTATTATTGTAGATCTCACTTACTTAGAACCTTTTTATGATTTTTATGGTGATAAAAATCAAGTCTTCATCATCTCATATGATGAAGATGCATAAACTTGTGTCAAAAGGACAAAGGTTGAAGCTTTATTGTGTTTATGCAATAAAGAGACAACCTTGATATTCAAAACTTGTAGAATGTTAGCTTTTACTCTTAGTTGTGTGTTTATGGTTGAAATTTGGTCAAAGTGATGCTAAAACATCAAAGAGTTGTACACTTGAAGCTTACACGCATCAAGGATGAGAACCGTGATGAGCATCAAGTACCAAGAAACCCACCGGAGCACTTGTTTGCTGTTTTTCGGAGTCTTATCAGACTCCTAGGACTTCTGGAAAATTGATTCTCAGATAGTTCGGTTCGAGTAGATGACTTTTCATTTAGGACTCGCCTAAATACGATATACGGTTTAGGATTTATAGCCTTCTGAAAATCACTACGCCATTGTAACGACGTGCTGAAAATTATGACCTACTCGCGCTTGAACCGTCGCCACGGTCAAACGACATCAAGATAGGATCTGAAAATTGGATAGCAGTAAGAGTTCGGTTTGTATAGAGGTCGTAGCAGCTGTCTGAAGTCAGCCTTTTGTTTCGATCTCTATTCTTGTTGAAAACTTACTTTATCTTTTACGAATGATGATGATGATGATGATGATGATACTTAAACTTAATTTATTCACTATTAAAACTTTTGGGGACAATTTACTGACCTAGTAACCTTTGACTTAGGTTAAGGACCTTTTGGATTGACCAACTTACTTGTTTGGACCGACTTACTACTTGCTTACATTGTCGTATCGATTTTACCGCACATTCACTGTGAGTTATAGCTTCCCTTTTTACTTTACTATTTTTGGGTCTGAGAATACATGCGCTTTTTATGTTTTACATACTAGACACGAGTACTTAAACTTTATATATGTGTGGGTGATATAACGGCACAAAGATTCCCCTTAGCTCGATAACGTTTAGTCATTGGTTTATTAGCCGATGAACGCGAATCTTAGATATGGATTCATAGGGTTTGACATCCCCACTCGGGCTAGTCGCGCTAGCATTCAGCGGGTGTTTAATACTTCGTAAACAGATGCACTCGCCAAGTGTACTTTTAGGGGTAATATTACGTTAAGTTAGTTACCGGGTGCCCACGAATAAGCATATACTTTATCATACTGATTTGAAATACTGATTTGAAACGCTGGTTGAAGTACTGAAATCTCGTGGTCTACATTACATTACTAAATACAAACAAACTATAGCTCACCAACATTCGTGTTGACTTTTTAAGCATGTATTTCTCAGGTGCTTAGACATTTTTGCTTCCGCTGTTAGACTTGCTATTATAGTCTTGGTGTTATAGACTTGCTGTTACAGACTCGCTGTGTTAGACTTCCGCTGCATTACTTAGAGATGTCTCAATTATGGAACTTTTACTTTGCATTCACAACTTATGTTACATTTGAACAATGGCTTTGTAATGACCTTTGTGTCACGTACTTTTGTTAATGCTTTCTATTGGTAGAAGCACGTTACCTTTTGTAAAACATTTGACGTTGGTAAAAACGTTACCTTTTCATGAATGCAAATCTTGTTTAAAACAGCATATAGTATTATACCATGTAATGGACCTGTTGTTGATAATTCGTGTAGTGACCCGAAATTTTCCATGTTTATATATATATTAAATGAAATTGTTATTTACATGATTAAGTGTTTCCAACATGTTAAGCAATCAAACTTATTAAGACTTGATTAATTGGAATAGGTTTCATATAGACAAATGACCACCCAAGTTGACCGGTGATTCACGAACGTTAAAACTTGTAAAAACTATACGATGACATATGTATGGTTATATATATAGTTAACATGATTTTATTATAAGTATGTGTCTCATTAGGTATTTTAACAATGAGTTATATACATAAAAATGAGACTATTAAATTAAGAAACTCGAAAACGATATATATAACGATTATCGTTATAACGTCTTACTAGGTACATATGAATCATATTAAGATATTGATACACTTGGTTAATTATGTTAAATGATAAGTAAATATATCATTAAGTGTATTAACAATGAACTACATATGTAAAAATAAGACTACTAACTTAATGATTTTGAAACGAGACATATATGTAACGATTATCGTTATAACGACATTTAATGTATATATATCATATTAAGAGATATTCATACATCATATTATCATGATAATATAATAATTTAAAATCTCATTTGATATTATAAACATTGGGTTAACAACATTTAACAAGATCGTTAACCTAAAGGTTTCAAAACAACACTTACATGTAACGACTAACGATGACTTAACGACTCAGTTAAAATGTATATACATGTAGTGTTTTAATATATATTTATACACTTTTTAAAGACTTCAAGACACTTATCAAAATACTTCTACTTAACAAAAATGCTTACAATTACATCCTCGTTCAGTTTCATCAACAATTCTACTCGTATGCACCCGTATTCGTACTCATACAATACACACCTTTTAGATGTATGTACTATTGGTATATACACTCCAATGATCAGCTTTTAGCAGCCCATGTGAGTCACCTAACACATGTGGGAACCATAATTTGGAAACTAGCATGAAATATCTCATAAAATTACAAAAATATGAGTAATCATTCATGACTTATTTACATGAAAACAAAATTACATATCCTTTATATCTAATCCATACACCAACGACCAAAAACACCTACAAACACTTTCATTCTTCAATTTTCTTCATCTAATTGATCTCTCTCAAGTTCTATCTTCAAGTTCTAAGTGTTCTTCATAAATTCCAAAAGTTCTAGTTTCATAAAATCAAGAATACTTCCAAGATTGCAAGTTTACTTCCAAGTTTTCTAAATCCATTCCAAGTAATCATCCAAGATCAAGAAACCTTTGTTACTTACAGTAGGTTATCTTTCTAATACAAGGTAATAATCATATTCAAACTTTAATTCAATTTCTATAACTATAACAATCTTATTTCGAGTGGAAATCTTACTTGAAATTGTTTTCGTGTCATGATTCTGCTTCAAGAACTTTCAAGCCATCCAAGGATCCTTTGAAGCTAGATCTATTTTTCTCATATCCAGTAGGTTTATCCAAGGAACTTGAGGTAGTAATTATGTTCATAACATCATTCGATTCGTACATATAAAGCTATCTTATACGAAGGTTTAAACTTGTAATCACTAGAACATAGTTTAGTTAATTCTAAACTTGTTCGCAAATAAAAGTTAATCCTTCTAACTTGACTTTTAAAATCAACTAAACACATGTTCTATATCTATATGATATGCTAACTTAATGATTTAAAACCTGGAAACACGAAAAACACCGTAAAACCGATTTACGCCGTCGTAGTAACACCGCGGGCTGTTTTGGGTTAGTTAATTAAAAACTATGATAAACTTTGATTTAAAAGTTGTTATTCTGGGAAAATGATTTTTATTATGAACATGAAACTATATCCAAAAATTATGGTTAAACTCAAAGTGGAAGTATGTTTTCTAAAATGGTCATCTAGACGTCGTTCTTTCGACTGAAATGACTACCTTTACAAAAACGACTTGTAACTTATTTTTTCCACGATAAACCTATACTTTTTCTGTTTAGATTCATAAAATAGAGTTCAATATGAAGCCATAGCAATTTGATTCACTCAAAACGGATTTAAAATGAAAAAGTTATGGGTAAAACAAGATTGGATAATTTTTCTCATTTTAGCTACGTGAAAATTGGTAACAAATCTATTCCAACCATAACTTAATCAACTTGTATTGTATATTATGTAATCTTGAGATACCATAGACACGTATACAATGTTTCGACCTATCATGTCGACACATCTATATATATTTCGGAACAACCATAGACACTCTATATGTGAATGTTGGAGTTAGCTATACAGGGTTGAGGTTGATTCCAAAATATATATAGTTTGAGTTGTAATCAATACTGAGATATATACACTGGGTCGTGGATTGATTCAAGATAATATTTATCGATTTATTTCTGTACATCTAACTGTGGACAACTAGTTGTAGGTTACTAACGAGGACAGCTGACTTAATAAACTTAAAACATCAAAATATATTAAAAGTGTTGTAAATATATTTTGAACATACTTTGATATATATGTATATATTGTTATAGGTTCGTGAATCAACCAGTGGCCAAGTCTTACTTCCCGACGAAGTAAAAATCTGTGAAAGTGAGTTATAGTCCCACTTTTAAAATCTAATATTTTTGGGATGAGAATACATGCAGGTTTTATAAATGATTTACAAAATAGACACAAGTACGTGAAACTACATTCCATGGTTGAATTATCGAAATCGAATATGCCCCTTTTTATTAAGTATGGTAATCTAAGAATTAGGGAACAGACACCCTAATTGACACGAATCCTAAAGATAGATCTATTGGGCCTAACAAACTCCATCCAAAGTACCGGATGGTTTAGTACTTCGAAATTTATATCATATCCGAAGGGTGTCCCGGAATGATGGGGTTATTCTTATATATGCATCTTGTTAATGTCGGTTACCAGGTGTTCACCATATGAATGATTTTTATCTCTATGTATGGGATGTGTATTGAAATATGAAATCTTGTGGTCTATTGTTACGATTTGATATATATAGGTTAAACCTATAAGTCACCAACATTTTTGTTGACGTTTAAAGCATGTTTATTCTCAGGTGAATACTAAGAGCTTCCGCTGTTGCATACTAAAATAAGAACAAGATTTGGAGTCCATGTTTGTATGATATTGTGTAAAAACTGCATTCAAGAAACTGATTTCGATGTAACATATTTGTATTGTAAACCATTATGTAATGGTCGTGTGCAAACAAGATATTTTAGATTATCATTATTTGATAATCTACGTAAAGCTTTTTAAACCTTTATTTATGAAATAAAGGTTATGGTTTGTTTTAAAAATGAATGCAGTCTTTGAAAAATGTCTCATATAGAGGTCAAAACCTCGCAACGAAATCAATTAATATGGAACGTTTTTAATCAATAAGAACGGGACATTTCAGTTGAAATGTCCCGTTCTTATTGATTAAAAACGTTCCATATTAATTGATTTCGTTGCGAGGTTTTGACCTCTATATGAGACGTTTTTCAAAGACTGCATTCATTTTAAAACAAACCATAACCTTTATTTCCTCAATAAAGGTTTAAAAAGCTTTACGTAGATTATCAAATAATGATAATCTAAAATATCCTGTTTACACACGACCATTACATAATGGTTTACAATACAAATATGTTACAACAAAATAAGTTTCTTGAATGCAGTTTTTACACAATATCATACAAGCATGGACTCCAAATCTCGTCCTTATTTAAGTATGCGACAGCGGAAGCTCTTAATAATCACCTGAGAATAAACATGCTTAAAACGTCAACAAAAATGTTGGTGAGTTATAGGTTTAACCTATATATATCAAATCATAATAATAGACCACAAGATTTCATATTTCAATACACATCCCATACATAGAGATAAAAATCATTCATATGGTGAACACCTGGTAACCGACATTAACAAGATGCATATATAAGAATATCCCCATCATTCCGGGACACCCTTCGGATATGATATAAATTTCGAAGTACTAAAGCATCCGGTACTTTGGATGGGGTTTGTTAGGCCCAATAGATCTATCTTTAGGATTCGCGTCAATTAGGGTGTCTGTTCCCTAATTCTTAGATTACCAGACTTAATAAAAAAGGGCATATTCGATTTCGATAATTCAACCATAGAATGTAGTTTCACGTACTTGTGTCTATTTTGTAAATCATTTATAAAACCTGCATGTATTCTCATCCCAAAAATATTAGATTTTAAAAGTGGGACTATAACTCACTTTCACAAATTTTTACTTCGTCGGGAAGTAAGACTTGGCCACTGGTTGATTCACGAACCTATAACAATATATACATATATATCAAAGTATGTTCAAAATATATTTACAACACTTTTAATATATTTTGATGTTTTAAGTTTATTAAGTCAGCTGTCCTCGTTAGTAACCTACAACTAGTTGTCCACAGTTAGATGTACAGAAATAAATCGATAAATATTATCTTGAATCAATCCACGACCCAGTGTATACGTATCTCAGTATTGATCACAACTCAAACTATAGATATTTTGGAATCAACCTCAACCCTGTATAGCTAACTCCAACATTCACATATAGAGTGTCTATGGTTGTTCCGAAATATATATAGATGTGTCGACATGATAGGTCGAAACATTATATACGTGTCTATGGTATCTCAAGATTACATAATATACAATACAAGTTGATTAAGTTATTGTTGGAATAGATTTGTTACCAATTTTCACGTAGCTAAAATGAGAAAAATTATCCAATCTTGTTTTACCCATAACTTCTTCATTTTAAATCCGTTTTGAGTGAATCAAATTGCTATGGTTTCATATTGAACTCTATTTTATGAATCTAAACAGAAAAAGTATAGGTTTATAGTCAGAAAAATAAGTTACAAGTCGTTTTTGTAAAGGTAGTCATTTCAGTCGAAAGAACGACGTCTAGATGACCATTTTAGAAAACATACTTCCACTTTGAGTTTAACCATAATTTTTGGATATAGTTTCATGTTCATAATAAAAATCATTTTCTCATAATAACAACTTTTAAATCAAAGTTTATCATAGTTTTTAATTAACTAACCCAAAACAGCCCGCAGTGTTACTACGACGGCGTAAATCCGGTTTTACGGTGTTTTTCGTGTTTTCAGGTTTTAAATCATTAAGTTAGCATATCATATAGATATAGAACATGTGTTTAGTTGATTTTAAAAGTCAAGTTAGAAGGATTAACTTTTGTTTGCGAACAAGTTTAGAATTAACTAAACTATGTTCTAGTGATTACAATTTTAAACCTTCGAATAAGATAGCTTTATATGTATGAATCGAATGATGTTATGAACATCATTACTACCTTAATTTCCTTGGATAAACCTACTGGAAAAGAGAAAAATGGATCTAGCTTCAATGGATCCTTGGATGGCTCGAAGTTCTTGAAGCAGAATCATGACACGAAAACAAGTTCAAGTAAGATCATCACTTGAAATAAGATTGTTATAGTTATAGAAATTGAACCAAAGTTTGAATATGATTATTACCTTGTATTAGAATGATAACCTACTGTAAGAAATAAAGATTTCTTGAGGTTGGATGATCACCTTACAAGATTCGAAGTGAGCTAGCAAACTTGAAAGTATTCTTGATTTTATGAAACTAGAACTTTTGGAATTTATGAAGAACACTTAGAACTTGAAGATAGAACTTGAGAGAGATCAATTAGATGAAGAAAATTGAAGAATGAAAGTGTTTGTAGGTGTTTTTGGTCGTTGGTGTATGGATTAGATATAAAGGATATGTTATTTTGTTTTCATGTAAATAAGTCATGAATGATTACTCATATTTTTGTAATTTTATGAGATATTTCATGCTAGTTGCCAAATGATGGTTCCCACATGTGTTAGGTGACTCACATGGGCTGCTAAGAGCTGATCATTGGAGTGTATATACCAATAGTACATACATCTAAAAGCTGTGTATTGTACGAGTACGAATACGGGTGCATACGAGTAGAATTGTTGATGAAACTGAACGAGGATGTAATTGTAAGCATTTTTGTTAAGTAGAAGTATTTTGATAAGTGTCTTGAAGTCTTTCAAAAGTGTATGAATACATATTAAAACACTACATGTATATACATTTTAACTGAGTCATTAAGTCATCGTTAGTCGTTACATGTAAATGTTGTTTTGAAACCTTTAGGTTAACGATCTTGTTAAATGTTGTTAACCCAATGTTTATAATATCAAATGAGATTTTAAATTATTATATTAACATGATATTATCATGTATGAATATCTCTTAATATGATATATATACATTAAATGTCTTTACAACGATAATCGTTACATATATGTCTCGTTTAAAAATCATTAAGTTAGTAGTCTTGTTTTTACATATGTAGTTCATTGTTAATATACTTTATGATATGTTTTCTTATCATAGTATCATGTTAACTATATATATATATCCATATATATGTCATCATATAGTTTTTACAAGTTTTAACGTTCGTGAATCACCGATCAACTTGGGTGGTCAATTGTTTATATGAAACATATTTCAATTAATCAAGTCTTAACAAGTTTGATTGCTTAACATGTTGGAAACATTTAATCATGTAAATATCAATCTCAATTAATATATATAAACATGGAAAAGTTCGGGTCACTACATCAGTTGGTATCAGAGCGTTGGTCTTAGAGAACCAGAATTTTGCATTAGTGTGTCTTATCGAGTTTGTTAGGATGCATTAGTGAGTCTGGACTTCGACCGTGTTTACTTGAAAAATGATTGCTTAACAAATTTTGTTGGAAACTATATATTTTTAACATGTGAATATTATGTGATATATTAATCTCTTAACGCGTTTGATATTATGTGATAGATGTCTACCTCTAGAACAAGTCCCATTGACTCACCTAATAATAATGAAGAGTCAAATGTAAATTGGAATGATTCGTGGACTGATTCACAAGTTCCCGAAGAGGAACCGGAAGAAGAGTCGGAACCGGAAGAAGAATCGGAACCAGAAGAAGAAATAGAACCAGTGGGGGAAATAATAAAACGGTTAAGTAGAAGAAAATCCTCAACCAACCGACCAAAGTTAATTATGGTCCGCCAAGGAAGCAAAGTATTGGGAGGATTACCAATTCTCCGATGAATCGGATCCCGACAAGGATTCCGATGATGTTATAGAAATTACCTCAACACAATTTAATAAGGCAAAAGAGAACAATAAGGGAAAGGGCATAAAAATAGAGAAATTCGATTCCAAACCCGATGAACTTTATATGTATCGTCAACACCCGTATTTCTTAAGTTGTGACAATAACCCGGGAACCTCTAAACCACCAGGTTTTTCTAAACCAATGTGGAAAACGACGGCTCATATTAGTGGAACGTCATATATCCCTAGAAACTTGGCAAAACGAACCAAAACCGAAGAAGAAGAAACGAGCGAGTCGGAATAAGATAGTTGTATTCGTGTGGTGTAATATATGTAATATAGTGTGCTTATGCTTTATGATATATGTAAAAATTGCTTGTATTAATAAGTATTTTTTTTATGAATCTAACTCTTGTCTATTTTACAGTATAAAAACACAAAATAGATAGACAACCCAATATTTTAAGAGACCTACCCGGAGACATGATTGATGAAATCTTGTCTAGAGTCGGTCAGAATTCTTCGACACAACTATTTACGGCGAAATCAGTTTGTAAGACATTCGAAGAACGTTCCAAGAATGTCTTAGTTTATAAGAGACTTTCGTTTGAAAGATGGGGGATGTCACATTGGGAAACCCATAAGTTACGATGTGTTTACTTTGACGCATATATTACGGGGAACCCAAATGCTATTTTACGCAACGGGTTAAGAAATTATTTTGACTCAATGTATCCGAATATAGGACTTCATGATTTAGAAAAAGGGGCTAACATGCAACATAAAGAAGCATGCTATGCTTACGGGTTAGTAATGTTCGCTTCTCACCAAAGTGAGAAAAAGAACATCGGGCTACAACAATTAAACAAAACGTTCCCACAAGTGACGGAGTCGGTAATTGGGGTAAGAAATGAGGTTTTTAGGTTATTACGAGACTGTTGGTCATTACGTAACCCTCGTCCCTTTGACGACGTTACAACACGCTGTCTTATCAACGGCCATAACGGTTATGTTCCACAAGACCAAGGATGGGAAGTAGTCCTAGTAAAACTAGAATGCATGACTTGTTTCTGGACGTATGAATTACGTGTTTTTATTGCATTTACTGAACGACTTGTGTACTAGCTAGAATTATCTTCACAACTATCTTGTATCAAAGTTATTGTGTGCTATATTTCATGCTTTATGTAAAATAAGCGGTATTGTAAGTTTGTAAAATATTGTATAAAAGTTTGAACGCGAAATATTATTATAATCAGTTTTTCATATAGAATTGTTGTAGTTAAATTGTATATTAGCTACTAAGTATGAACTTAACGGGTAGGTATTACCCGAATTTAAACTTATAAAACGCTAATATGAAGAAAAAGCTTTTATAAATGAGTTCATATTATGCTACGAAATACTATTGACTACTCTTAATATTCTGTATGATTAACTTGTTTCATTTGACTATTTGAAGGAAATGGCACCGACTACTCGACAAACCTTGAATATGAGCGAAGAGGAATTTCGTGCCTTTCTTGCTTCAAACATAGCTGCAGTACAGGCCGCGCTACATACCAACAATAACCTTGGATCTAGCAGTACAGGAAATCGTGTAGGATGCACCTACAAAGAATTCACTGCCTGCAAACCTTTGGAATTTGATGGAACCGAAGGACCGATCGGATTGAAACGGTGGACCGAGAAGGTCGAATCGGTGTTTGCCATAAGTAAGTGTACTGAAGAGGACAAAGTGAAGTACGCTACATATACCTTCACAGGTTCTGCGTTAACATGGTGGAATACCTATCTAGAGCAAGTGGGACAAGATGATGCATACGCACTACCGTGGTCAGCATTCAAGCACTTGATGAACGAGAAGTACCGTCCCAGAACCGAGGTCAATAAGCTCAAGACAGAACTTAGAGGGTTACGAACCCAAGGATTTGATATTACCACGTACGAAAGACTATTCACAGAATTGTGCCTATTGTGTCCGGGAGCGTTCGAAGATGAGGAAGAGAAGATCGACACGTTTGTGAAAGGATTACCGGAAAGAATCCAAGAAGATATAAGTTCACACGAGCCCGCCTCCATACAACAGGCATGTAGAATGGCTCACAAACTAGTGAACCAGATTGAGGAAAGAATTAAAGAACAGACGGCTGAAGAGGCCAATGTGAAGCAAGTCCAAAGAAAGTGGGAGGAAAACGGTGATAAGAATCACCAATACAACAACAATATCAATTACAATAATAATCGCAACAATTATCCCAACAATCGCAACATCAATAGCAACTACAACAAACGGCCCAACAATAACAACAACAACAACAACAACAACAACAACTATAACAATCATCCCAACAACAATAACAACCGCAACAACAACAACAACAACAATCAGAAGCAGCTATGCCAAAGGTGTGAAAAGTATCACTCGGGGTTCTGCATCAAATTTTGCAACAAGTGTAAAAGAAATGGTCATAGCGCAGCGAAGTGTGAGGTCTACGGACCAGGGGTTAACAGAACGAAAGGAACAAATGGTGTCGGAACGAGTAATGGCGGAGCAAGTAGTGTCGGAGCAAGTTATGCCAATGTAGTTTGTTATAAATGTGGAAAACCGGGCCACATTATTAGAAATTGCCCGAACAAGGAGAACACGAATGGACAAGGCCGCGGAAGAGTTTTCAATATTAATACGGCAGAGGCACAGGAAGACCCGGAGCTTGTTACGGGTACGTTTTTTATTGACAATAAATCTGCTTACGTTTTATTTGATTCGGGTGCGGATAGAAGCTATATGAGTAGAGATTTTTGTACTAAATTAAGTTGTCCATTGACGCCGTTGGATAGTAAATTTTACTCGAATTAGCAAACGGTAAATTAATTTCAGCAGATAATATATGCCGGAATCGAGAAATTAAACTGGGTAGCGAAATATTTAATTTAAGATTGATTTGATACCAGTAGAGTTAGGGAGTTTTGATGTGATAATCGGTATGGACTGGTTGAAAGAAGTGAAAGAAGAGATCGTTTGTTACAAAAATGCAATTCGCATTATACGAGAAAAAGGAAAACCCTTAATGGTGTACGGAGAAAAGGGCAACACGAAGCTACATCTTATTAGTAATTTGAAGGCACAAAAACTAATAAGAAAAGGTTGCTATGCTGTTCTAGCACACGTCGAGAAAGTACAAACTGAAGAAAAGAGCATCAATGATGTTCCCGTCGCAAAAGAATTTCCCGATGTATTTCCGAAAGAATTACCGGGATTACCCCCACATCGATCCGTTGAATTTCAAATAGATCTTGTACCAGGAGCTGCACCAATAGCTCGTGCTCCTTACAGACTCGAACCCAGCGAGATGAAAGAACTGCAAAGCCAGTTACAAGAACTCTTAGAGCGTGGTTTCATTCGACCAAGCACATCACCGTGGGGAGCTCCTGTTTTGTTTGTCAAGAAGAAAGATGGTACATTCAGGTTGTGTATCGACTACCGAGAGTTGAACAAACTTACCATCAAGAACCGCTACCCACTACTGAGAATCAACGACTTATTTGATCAACTACAAGGCTCGTCTGTTTATTCAAAGATTGACTTACGTTCCGGGTATCATCAAATGCGGGTGAAAGAAGATGATATTCTAAAGACTGCTTTCAGAACACGTTACGGTCATTACGAGTTTATGGTCATGCCGTTTGGTTTAACTAATGCACCAGCTGTGTTCATGGACCTTATGAACCGAGTGTGTGGACCATACCTTGACAAGTTTGTCATTGTTTTCATTAATGACATACTTATTTACTCAAAGAATGACCAAGAACACGGTGAACATTTGAGAAAGGTGTTAGAAGTATTGAGGAAGGAAGAATTGTACGCTAAGTTTTCAAAGTGTGCATTTTGGTTGGAAGAAGTTCAATTCCTCGGTCACATAGTGAACAAAGAAGGTATTAAGGTGGATCCGGCAAAGATAGAAACTGTTGAAAAGTGGGAAACCCCGAAAAATCCAAAACACATACGCCAGTTTTTAGGACTAGCTGGTTACTACAGAAGGTTCATCCAAGACTTTTCCAGAATAGCAAAACCCTTGACTGCATTAACGCATAAAGGGAAGAAATTTGAATGGAAGGATGAACAAGAGAAAGCGTTTCAGTTATTGAAGAAAAAGCTAACTACGGCACCTATATTGTCATTGCCTGAAGGGAATGATGATTTTGTGATTTATTGTGACGCATCAAAGCAAGGTCTCGGTTGTGTATTAATGCAACGAATGAAGGTGATTGCTTATGCGTCATGACAATTGAAGATTCACGAACAAAATTATACGACGCTTGATTTAGAATTAGGCGCGGTTGTTTTTGCATTAAAGACTTGGAGGCACTACTTATATGGGGTCAAAAGTATTATATATACCGACCACAAAAGTCTTCAGCACATATTTAATCAGAAACAACTGAATATGAGGCAGCGTAGGTGGATTGAATTGTTGAATGATTACGACTTTGAGATTCGTTACCACCCGGGGAAGGCAAATGTGGTAGTCGGCGCCTTGAGCAGGAAGGACAGAGAACCCATTCGAGTAAAATATATGAATATAATGATTCACAATAACCTTACTACTCAAATAAAGGAGGCGCAACAAGGAGTTTTAAAAGAGGGAAATTTAAAGGATGAAATACCCAAAGGATCGGAGAAGCATCTTAATATTCGGGAAGACGGAACCCGATATAGGGCTGAAAGGATTTGGGTATCAAAATTTGGAGATATGAGAGAAATGGTACTTAGAGAAGCTCATAAAACTAGATACTCAATACATCCTGGAACGGGAAAGATGTACAAGGATCTCAAGAAACATTTTTGGTGGCCAGGTATGAAAGCCGATGTTGCTAAATACGTAGGGGAATGTTTGACGTGTTCTAAGGTCAAAACGGAGCATCAGAAACCATCAGATCTACTTCAACAACCCGAAATCCCGGAATGGAAATGGGAAAACATTACCATGGATTTCATCACTAAATTGCCAAGGACTGCAAGTGGTTATGATACTATTTGGGTAATAGTTGATCGTCTCACCAAGTCAGCACACTTCCTGCCAATAAGAGAAGATGACAAGATGGAGAAGTTAGCACGACTGTATTTGAAGGAAGTCGTCTCCAGACATGGAATACCAATCTCTATTATCTCTGATAGGGATGGCAGATTTATTTCTGATGGAATACCACATGTAAACAAAGTCACAAAACCATATTTGTATGTATATGAATTCATGTATATGTATATAGCAAGCGGAAGCAATTTTTAAGTTTGCATGTGTATTTTAACCAATTAAAATGTATTCCATTTCATAGATCTAGTCTTGAAAATACACTAAAATGTAAATAGAGCTAGTAAGAGGTTTATACCTTCTCCTAAAAGGAGGTTGAAGCAAGAAGATGAAGATGATGAAGATGCCAGTTTCTCACTTGAAACCTCAAGCCTTTGATACCCAAAAACCTTTGTAAATCAACACCCTTCTTTGGTTAGGATTTAAAACACTTATCAACTAGCAAAAATCAATCAAAGAACCCCTTGTTCAAGCCCAAAATTTCGGCCAAATTAGATGGAGGAAGGAGAGCTTTTTGCTAATTCAAAAACAAGTTAAAGTGTGTGTGAGGATATGTGTGCAAGCATGCATGTAGGTGGAGTGTGCATTGATTAAAAGCAAGCATGGGGAGGCCTCCTTGGAGTCCCCAAAACCGTCCCCTTTAGTTACCCCTTTTTTTTTTTTTTTTTTTTTTTTTTTTTTTTTTGCTTTCTTTATAATATCAAGATACATGCACACTCAATTTATATAATTACATGTACATATATATATCTTTATAAACCACTTATAAAGTTATATGTATATGTTACTTGCACATTTAGATATAATTTTATAAACCACTTTATAAAATTATAACACACACATAAGTTTAACCATACTAATAATTAAACTTGCACTTATAATTATCCAAATAATTATTTCTTGCATTTCATCTTTAAAATACCAAATTCTAAAGTCTAAGTGTCAAGTATTTATTTTAAAGATCCAATCATTAAAATAGATACTTAAAGATGTTGACGGTTTGTTATTGGGTATGACCCGACTTGGATCATAACATGTTAGCCACATTAGTTTAATATGTCTCTCGGGCATATGAAATACCTTCAATCTCCCACTTGCACGAGAAACATAAGAAATTAATGCAAGTGATGGATACCACCTAACGACCGTCCATCACCCCTAATATGTTATGACTTAGTGCCATTCAATAACATCATCCCTTTCGAGTTGCATCTCGAATATGATTAGGTGAATCTTTCAATATATCCTTTTGTCCTAGATGTCATGTTAAATCCAAGAGACATAGAATGATCACTCTCTTATAGATTTAACTTTGTCAGGCCTTAGACATCTGACTCTCAACGAATAAGAGGGACAAATTCCATCTCGACTACATACGTCCTAGACACTACACTTCGTACCATACCTGAAGCGTCCCTTATGTACTACCATATTTCAGAATAGCGAAGGAAAGAATCAAGGCACAATATTCGGTGAATATCCGAACCCAATATGTGTCTCAGGTCAGAGGATATAATGATATTCTCCTTTACTCAAGATTACATGTGATCAACCACAAAGCCTCCATATAGTAAATCTTGAGAGCGGGTCTTCCAATATTTGTGTCCCACAAATATCTATGAACCTTGGTTGCAACCTTTCCCCACATTCACCATTTGAATGTTAACCAATACAAGTTCATAATAGTCTAGACCTCACACTTGTTCCCACAAATGTGATCAACTACGGAATTTAGAATAATAGTTTATTCATGGATAAAATATGCAAAATTGGAACATGACTCATAATTAAATTAATACCATAATTATATTAATGAGTTTGAACTAATTCGTTCCGTTACAATACATAAAATAGATCATTTCCAATCACTAGAATATCGAAGCCCTAATGCACAAACATGTCCGTCATGTTTTGGCCCATGTAAAAGCTTCGTGAGTGGATCCGCAACATTTTGATCTGTGTGAACTTTGTGAATACATATCTTTCCCTTTTCAACCTCATCCCTGATGTAGTTGAATCTCTGCTCAATGTGACGAGTCTTTTGATGAGCACGAGGTTCCTTGATTTGAGCAATCGCACCCTCGTTGTCACAAAAGATCTCAAGAGGGTCCTGAATGGTAGGGACCACTCCTAAGTCGTCGATGAATTTCTTCATCCATGCAGCTCCCTGAGCTGCCAGTGAGGCGGCAATGTACTCTGACTCTGTAGTGGATAACGCAACAACTTCCTGTTTTGAGCTCTTCCAAGAGACTGCACCACCATTTAACATGAAGACATAACCGGATTGTGATCGAGAGTCATCTCGATCAGTTTGGAAACTCGCGTCCACGTAACCTTTTACAGCGAGTTCCTCCTCACCAGACCCATATATTAGAAACATATCCTTAGTCCTCCTAAGGTATTTCAATATACTTTTAACAGCAATCCAATGACTGTTTCCTGGGTTATTCTGGTATCTACTTGTCAATCTTAGAGCGCATGACACATCCGGTCTAGTACATATCATTGCATACATGATAGACCCAATAGCAGATGCGTATGGGACTTTCTTCATTCTCTCTTGTTCATCTTTCGTGGTAGGACACTGAGATGAACTGAGAATGGTTCCTCTTTGAATAGGTACCAAACCTTTCTTAGAGTTTTCCATCTTGAACCTTTTCAAGATTTTATCAATGTATGTACTTTGACTTAAACCTATCAATCTCTTAGATCTATTCCTATAGATCCCTATCCCCAATATGTATTGTGCTTCTCCAAGATCCTTAATGGAGAAGCAACTCTTCAGCCAAGTTTTGACTTCTTGCATTGTGGTAATATCATTCCCAAATAATAATATATCATCCACATATAGCAAAAGAAACATTATAGAGCTCCCACTAGCCTTCTTGTACACACAAGCTTCATCACCGTTTTTAATGAAGCCAAATTTCTTTGCCTCTTCATTAAAATGATGATTCCACATTCTAGATGCTTGTTTCAATCCGTAGATTGATTTCTTTAACTTGCATACCTTTTTAGGATTTTTCGGATCAACAAAACCTTCGGGCTGTACCATATAGACATCTTCCTCAAGATATCCATTCAGGAAAGCGGTTTTGACATCCATTTGCCATATTTCATAGTCATAGTGAGCAGCAATGGCAAATAATATCCTAATAGACTTTAGCATTGCCACAGGCGAGAAAGTTTCATCATAATCAACCCCTTGAGTTTGAGTGAAACCTTTTGCTACAAGTCTAGCTTTGTATGTATCCAAGTTTCCATGTATGTCGGTTTTCTTCTTGAAAAGCCATTTGCAATCAACTAGCTTGGAGCTTGGAGGTTGCACAACAAGTTCTCAAACTTGATTTTCATACATGGATTGCATCTCGGCGTTCATGGCTTCCTGCCATTTATCTTTATCAATCCTTGATAAAGCATCTTCGTAGTTTGTCGGTTCATCCAAATCAACCGTATAGCAACCATCCACGAGAAACCCATATCTCTCGGGAGGATTACTAATCCTACTAGATCTTCGAACGTCTTGTGTACTTTGATCATCCACTTGATCATTTTCAACATCCTCATGTTGAGTACTAGTGCCAACCAATTGTGTATCATCGGCTTGATCTTGTACCTCTACAAGATCTATCTTCCTTTCACCATCCCCTTCCATAAGGAATTTGGTTTCAAGAAATTACGCTTTCCGAGCAACAAATACCATTTGCTCGGATGGATCATAGAAGTAATATCCCATGTCATCTTTGGGATATCCTATGAAGATACACTTTGTGGATCGAGCATGTAGCTTATTAGCTACATAACGCTTAGGATAAGCTTCACATCCCCATACTTTTAAGTATGAAAGAGAAGGAGGTTTTCCAAACCACATCTCATGAGGAGTTCGTTCCACTTTCTTGGTTGGGGCCATATTTAAAATACGAACCGCGGAGCTTAGACAATAACCCCAAAATGATAGAGGTAACGAGCTTCTTGCCATCATAGATCGAACCATATCCATTAGGGTTCGGTTCCTCCTTTCGGAAACTC
Source organism: Rutidosis leptorrhynchoides (assembly GCF_046630445.1). Classification (NCBI taxonomy): domain Eukaryota; kingdom Viridiplantae; phylum Streptophyta; class Magnoliopsida; order Asterales; family Asteraceae; genus Rutidosis; species Rutidosis leptorrhynchoides. Next base: position 116,027,190 of record NC_092337.1, read on the forward strand.
CATTAAGTTGGGGTGTTCCGGGTGGAGTAAGTTGTGAGATAATCCCACAACTCCTAAGATGATCTTGGAAGGCATCGCTTAGGTATTCACCTCCTCTATCGGTACGAAGTACCTTAATTGTCCTATTGAGTTGATTTTGTACTTCGTTTTGATATTCTTTGAATGCTTCAAACGTTTCGTCCTTGTGTCTTAATAAGTAGACATATCCGAAACGACTAAAGTCATCAATGAAAGTAACAAAGTATCTTTCACCATTCCTAGTCATGGGTTTAAAGGGTCCACATACATCCGAATGTATTAATCCCAATAAATCTTTAGCCCTCTCATAAGTCCCTTTGAAAGGCGCTTTAGTCATCTTGCCTTATAAACAAGATTCACATACATCAAACGAATCCATTTCATTTGATTTCAAAAGTCCATTCTTTTGAAGTGTATGCATTCGGTCCTTGTTTATGTGACCAAGGCGACAATGCCATAAATAGGAATTACTCAAATCCCTTTTGAGTTTCTTGGTGCTAGTATGGTATATAGAGCTCGATGATGCGTCATCATGAACCAATTCATAAATTCCATTTGAAGGCGAAGCCTTGAAATAGAATACATTATCTTTAGAAACATGAATATCATCATCAATAAAATTAACAATGTAACCACATTGTTTTAAGCGAGAAATAGAAATAATGTTTCTACACAAATCCGGAGCATACAAAACATTTTCTAAAATAAGTTCCAATCCGCTTGGAAGCTTCAAAATAAAATCTCCTTGAGCTTTAACATGCACCTTTGCACCATTGCCCATATAGAGACTTGATGTTCCTGCTTTATGATCACTTCTTTTGAACCCCTGCAAAGAATTGCAAATATGAGTTCCACATCCAGTGTCTAATACCCATGTATTAGAAGAAGTAATACTAAGCTCTATATATACCATATATATATTACCTGAGGTTTGCCCTGCATCCCTCTTGTCCTTCAACTCCTTAAGATAGACCGGACAGTTTCGTTTCCAATGACCCATCTCACCGCAACCGAAACATGGGTCTTCCTTGGGGTTTGCCTTCTCGGCTACCTTTTGCTTCTTAGCCTTGTTGATGGTTGGGGTAACCATCTTCCCCTTCCCTTTACCTTGATAGGTGGGTCCTTTTCTCTTAGCCACCTTTGGCTTAGAGGTGTTACCTTTGGACCCACCTTGATCGATTGCTAACACGGGTAAAGCCCTTTTACCCATGCTAGTTTCCGCCGTTCTAAGCATACCGTGAAGCTCACCTATGCTCTTATCCATCCCATTCATATTGTAATTAATTACAAATTGATCAAACCTTTTTGATAGGGAGTTAAGGATAAGATCGGTGGCTAACTCATTTGATATGTTTAGGTTAAGACGGTTAGCACGATCAATAAGGCTCTTCATCTTAAGCACATAAGATGAAACCTATTGGGTATCGTCCATACGACAAGCATGTAGCGCCCGAACGGTCTCGAAACGCTCGACACGCGCTTGTTGAAGGAACATCTCCTTCAATTGCGTTATCATGTCGTATGCACTATGATGCTCGAAATCCTTCTGGAGTTCGGGAATCATAGTCCCAAGCATTAGGCATGAGACTTGAAGGGAGTCGTGGCAATACTTATCGTAAGAGGCCATTGCCTCCACATCATTCTCATCCGGTTGATCGGGAATGGGGTCCTCAAGTACATACGCTTTATCCTCTTGTTTGAGGACAATCCGAAGATTGCGGAACCAATCCATAAAGTTTGTATGGTTGAGTTTGTCTTTCTCTAAGAGAGACCTTAATGATAGGTTGTTCATGTTAAGTGGTGCGTTTTGCATGTTGTTGTTGTTATTAGCGGCCATCTACAAAATTCAAAAAAGTCCTTTTAAGTATCGATTTTAAATTCAATAAACAATACCCTTTTAATTTGTTTTATTAAATATTAGAATCCAACGGTAAATCAAATTTCGGTTAGGTGACCTTTATCCCGTCATTTAATTTAGCTAGGTAGTCATAATGACAATTGCAATCCTTTTGCAACTTCTAAGTTATGGGATCATGCAATCCTTTTGCATGGCATATTAATCCCATCAACGCCTATTTGTTCCTCATGCTTCGGTGAACCTAAGTTCATGATTCCCAAATCAAGTCGTCCTACTTGTGTAGACATGTAAATTTAACAAACAAGTGGTTAGGTGACCTTTATCCCACTAGTGTGCGAAATTTACCTTATTCATATTAGTCCGCTCATGACGGTTAGGTGACCTTTATCCCGTCAAGAGTTTCTTAATATGTCTAAGTGTTTTCACAAAAGGATGGCGTTTAACTTGTTTACCTTGTTTTAGTTAAAGGGATTTGAGTTTTCTACATTCTAGTTTTAGAAAACAAAATGCTATACACCAACATGCATTTGGTGTGTAGTAAATTTTGAAAAACCCATTTTCATGTCCTTTTAGTAAACCAATTACTAGTTATGAACCAATTTAATACCTTTTAAATAAACCATTTTATTTAGGTCTAATAACCAATTATTAGTGTCGTTATGTTATGTTTTATTATAACCATTTATAATGTATTAAGCAAGTTGTTAACATGTGATAATCTTGTAGCAACCAATCATACAAACATACACAAACATGCATAACAAAATATGTTCACAATCGGGAGTCATTTTTGTGGGCATTTGTTTAGCCAAAAAACAAATGTCACCGGTAAGGGTTAACAAAAGAAAGCAAGAGATTTTTAAACAAAATCTCCCACTTAATCTTGTAATCTTCAAAGCTCCATCTTGTAATCTTCATCTTGAATCTTCATTTTCTTTTTACAAAATTATATCCTAATACAATTTTTCTAGAAAATGAAATAACAACCTATTCTATTTTTACAAACAAATAGAATAAATTACATGAAAAATTACAAGATTACTTACAACTTATTACACACCAAAATTACAAAATTATTACAAATTAATACAAACCAAATGAATGAATATTACAACCATGAATAATAACCAAATCATTCAAACATTCAACCACATGGTCTAGGCTCGATTGTGAACAATAACATAACATCAAATCTTGGCCAACCTTGAAGTCCCAAACCCACTTTTGGGGTCCAAAAATCGGCCAAACCAACAAACCCACCAAAACTCATGATTTTTACATTCTACTTTCATGCATGTTGGTAGATTGTAAAATAAATGAGTTTACTAGCCAAAAACAAGAAGCATATTAACAAGACTTTGGCTCTAGATACCATTGATGGAATACCACATGTAAACAAAGTCACAAAACCATATTTGTATGTATATGAATTCATGTATATGTATATAGCAAGCGGAAGCAATTTTTAAGTTTGCATGTGTATTTTAACCAATTAAAATGTATTCCATTTCATAGATCTAGTCTTGAAAATACACTAAAATGTAAATAGAGCTAGTAAGAGGTTTATACCTTCTCCTAAAAGGAGGTTAAAGCAAGAAGATGAAGATGATGAAGATGCTAGTTTCTCACTTGAAACCTCAAGCCTTTGATACCCACAAACCTTTGTAAATCAACACCCTTCTTTGGTTAGGATTTAAAACACTTATCAACTAGCAAAAATCAATCAAAGAACCCCTTGTTCAAGCCCAAAATTTTGGCCAAATTAGATGGAGGAAGGAGAGCTTTTTGCTAATTCAAAAACAAGTTAAAGTGTGTGTGAGGATATGTGTGCAAGCATGCATGTAGGTGGAGTGTGCATTGATTAAAAGCAAGCATGGGGAGGCCTCCTTGGAGTCCCCAAAACCGTCCCCTTTAGTTACCCCTTTTTTTTTTTTTTTGCTTTCTTTATAATATCAAGATACATGCACACTCAATTTATATAATTACATGTACATATATATATCTTTATAAACCACTTATAAAGTTATATGTATATGTTACTTGCACATTTAGATATAATTTTATAAACCACTTTATAAAATTATAACACACACATAAGTTTAACCATACTAATAATTAAACTTGCACTTATAATTATCCAAATAATTATTTCTTGCATTTCATCTTTAGAATACCAAATTCTAAAGTCTAAGTGTCAAGTATTTATTTTAAAGATCCAATCATTAAAATAGATACTTAAAGATGTTGACGGTTTGTTATTGGGTATGACCCGACTTGGATCATAACATGTTAGCCACATTAGTTTAATATGTCTCTCGGGCATATGAAATACCTTCAATTTCAAGATTCTGGCAGATATTACAGCAAGCATTGGGAACTCGTCTAGACATGAGTACTGCCTATCATCCACAAACTGATGGACAGAGCGAAAGGACGATACAAACGCTTGAAGACATGCTACGAGCTTGTGTTATTGATTTCGGAAACAGTTGGGATCGACATCTACCGTTAGCAGAATTTTCCTACAACAACAGCTACCATTCAAGCATTGAGATGGCGCCGTTTAAAGCACTTTATGGTAGAAAGTGCAGGTCTCCGATATGTTGGAGTGAAGTGGGGGATAGACAGATTACGGGTCCGGAGATAATACAAGAAACTACCGAGAAAATCATCCAAATTCAACAAAGATTGAAAACCGCCCAGAGTCAACAAAAGAGCTACGCGGACAGTAAAAGAAAAGATATAGAGTTTGAAATTGGAGAAACGATCATGCTTAAGGTTTCACCTTGGAAAGGCGTTGTTCGATTTGGTAAACGGGGGAAACTAAATCCAAGGTACATTGGACCATTCAAGATTATAGATCGTGTCGGACCAGTAGCTTACCAACTGGAGCTACCTTAACAACTCGCGGCTGTACATAACACTTTCCACGTCTCAAATTTGAAGAGATGTTTTGTTAAAGAAGATCTCACTATTCCGTTGGACGAAATCCAAATCAATGAAAAACTTCAATTCATTGAAGAACCCGTCGAAATAATGGATCGTGAGGTTAAGAGACTTAAACAAAACAAGATACCGATTGTTAAGGTTCGATAGAATGCTCGTAGAGGACCCGAGTTCACCTGGGAACGAGAAGATCAGATGAAGAGAAATACCCGCATTTATTTCCAGAAGATACGTCAACACCTCCAACTGCTTAAAATTTCGGGACGAAATTTATTTAACGGGTAGGTACTGTAGTGACCCGAACTTTTCCATGTTTATATATATATTAAATGAAATTGTTATTTACATGATTAAGTGTTTCCAACATGTTAAGCAATCAAACTTATTAATACTTGATTAATTGGAATAGGTTTCATATAGACAAATGACCACCCAAGTTGACCGGTGATTCACGAACGTTAAAACTTGTAAAAACTATACAATGACATATGTATGGTTATATATATAGTTAACATGATTTTATTATAAGTATGTGTCTCATTAGGTATTTTAACAATGAGTTATATACATAAAAATGAGACTATTAAATTAAGAAACTCGAAAACGATATATATAACGATTATCGTTATAACGTCTTACTAGGTACATATGAATCATATTAAGATATTGATACACTTGGTTAATTATATTAAATGATAAGTAAATATATCATTAAGTGTATTAACAATGAACTACATATGTAAAAATAAGACTACTAACTTAATGATTTTGAAACGAGACATATATGTAACGATTATCGTTGTAACGACATTTAATGTATATATATCATATTAAAAGATATTCATACATCATATTATCATGATAATATAATAATTTAAAATCTCATTTGATATTATAAACATTGGGTTAACAACATTTAACAAGATCGTTAACTTAAAGGTTTCAAAACAACACTTACATGTAACGACTAACGATGACTTAACGACTCAGTTAAAATGTATATACATGTAGTGTTTTAATATGTATTTATAAACTTTTGAAAGACTTCAAGACACTTATCAAAATACTTCTACTTAACAAAAATGCTTACAATTACATCCTCGTTCAGCTTCATCAACAATTCTACTCGTATGCACCCGTATTCGTACTCGTACAATACACAGCTTTTAGATGTATGTACTATTGGTATATACACTCCAATGATCAGCTCTCAGCATCCCATGTGAGTCACCTAACACATGTGGGAACCATCATTTGGCAACTAGCATGAAATATCTCATAAAATTACAAAAATATGAGTAATCATTCATGACTTATTTACATGAAAACAAAATTACATATCCTTTATATCTAATCCATACACCAATGACCAAAAACACCTACAAACACGTTAATTCTTCAATTTTCTTCATCTAATTGATCTCTCTCAAGTTCTATCTTCAAGTTCTAAGTGTTCTTCATAAATTCCAAAAGTTCTAGTTTCATAAAATCAAGAATACTTCCAAGATTGCAAGTTTACTTCCAAGTTTTCTAAATCCATTCCAAGTAATCATCCAAGATCAAGAAACCTTTGTTACTTACAGTAGGTTATCTTTCTAATACAAGGTAATAATCATATTCAAACTTTAATTCAATTTCTATAACTATAACAATCTTATTTCGAGTGGAAATCTTACTTGAAATTGTTTTCGTGTCATGATTCTGCTTCAAGAACTTTCAAGCCATCCAAGGATCCTTTGAAGCTAGATCTATTTTTCTCATTTCCAATAGGTTTATCCAAGGAACTTGAGGTAGTAATGATGTTCATAACATCATTCGATTCATACATATAAAGCTATCTTATACGAAGGTTTAAACTTGTAATCACTAGAACATAGTTTAGTTAATTCTAAACTTGTTGGCAAATAAAAGTTAATCCTTCTAACTTGACTTTTAAAATCAACTAAACACATGTTCTATATCTATATGATATACTAACTTAATGATTTAAAACCCGGAAACACGAAAAACACCGTAAAACCGGATTTACGCCGTTGTAGTAACACCGCGGGCTGTTTTGGGTTAGTTAATTAAAAACTATGATAAACTTTGATTTAAAAGTTGTTATTCTGGGAAAATGATTTTTATTATGAACATGAAACTATATCCAAAAATTATGGTTAAACTCAAAGTGGAAGTATGTTTTCTAAAATGGTCATCTAGACGTCGTTCTTTCGACTGAAATGACTACCTTTACAAAAACGACTTGTAACTTATTTTTTCGACTATAAACCTATAATTTTTCTGATTAGATTCATAAAATAGAGTTCAATATGAAACCATAGCAATTTGATTCACTCAAAATGGATTTAAAATGAAGAAGTTATGGGTAAAACAAGATTGGATAATTTTTCTCATTTTAGCTACGTGAAAATTGGTAACAAATCTATTCCAACCATAACTTAATCAACTTGTATTGTATATTATGTAATCTTGAGATACCATAGACACGTATACAATGTTTCGACCTATCATGTCGACACATCTATATATATTTCGGAACAACCATAGACACTCTATATGTGAATGTTGGAGTTAGCTATACAGGGTTGAGGTTGATTCCAAAATATATATAGTTTGAGTTGTGATCAATACTGAGATACGTATACACTGGATCGTGGATTGATTCAAGATAATATTTATCAATTTATTTCTGTACATCTAACTGTGGACAACTAGTTGTAGGTTACTAACGAGGACATCTGACTTAATAAACTTAAAACATCAAAATATATTAAAAGTGTTGTAAATATATTTTGAACATACTTTGATATATATGTATATATTGTTATAGGTTCGTGAATCAACCAGTGGCCAAGTCTTACTTCCCGACGAAGTAAAAATCTGTGAAAGTGAGTTATAGTCCCACTTTTAAAATATAATATTTTTGGGATGAGAATACATGCAGGTTTTATAAATGATTTACAAAATAGACACAAGTACGTGAAACTACATTCTATGGTTGAATTATCGAAATCGAATATGCCCCTTTTTATTAAGTCTGGTAATCTAAGAATTAGGGAACAGACACCCTAATTGACGCGAATCCTAAAGATAGATCTATTGGGCCTAACAAACCCCATCCAAAGTACCGGATGCTTTAGTACTTCAAAATTTATATCATATCCGAAGGGTGTCCCGGAATGATGGGGATATTCTTATATATGCATCTTGTTAATGTCGATTACCAGGTGTTCACCATATGAATGATTTTTATCTCTATGTATGGGATGTGTATTGAAATATGAAATCTTGTGGTCTATTGTTACGATTTGATATATATAGGTTAAACCTATAACTCACCAACATTTTTGTTGACGTTTAAAGCATGTTTATTCTCAGGTGAATACTAAGAGCTTCCGCTGTTGCATACTAAAATAAGAACAAGATTTGGAGTCCATGTTTGTATGATATTGTGTAAAAACTGCATTCAAGAAACTGATTTCGATGTAACACATTTGTATTGTAAACCATTATGTAATGGTCGTGTGCAAACAGGATATTTTAGATTATCATTATTTGATAATCTACGTAAAGCTTTTTAAACCTTTATTTATGAAATAAAGGTTATGGTTTGTTTTAAAAATGAATGCAGTCTTTGAAAAGCGTCTCATATAGAGGTCAAAACCTCGCAACTAAATCAATTAATATGGAACATTTTTAATCAATAAGAACGGGACATTTCAATTCGTACATGATGGTTTTGTACGGGGTGTCACAATATATGCATCAAAAAAACATACACAATAAAATTTAACTATATTAAAAATTTATAATAAACTTACAGCTACTTATCCAAAATTTTATTAGAGTATGTATACTTTGCTTACTATCGCACAATGCATACATAAGTTGTCTTTTGTAATACGTGTGAATTAATAGTTCATTAACAAAACAAAGTATTATTAAAATGCATATATGTTACAATAAGCTAACTGAAATCAAATTGAGGTATAACATTTGAATTACCTCAGAGCGATCAGAAGTTAATGGAAGGAAACCGAGAGATCTAGACGTCTAGAGAAGTGAGAGTAAACTCTGAAACTTCTCACCAACCCTTTAAAAATCCATATCGAAAACGAACCTAAAATAAAAAACCTGGAAAGCTCGAAACCATCCGTGGTGAAATTTGAGTGATTTAACGCAAAAAGAAACAGACCAAATGGTGTAGGTGAAGCAGCAATTCATGAAATTGGAACTCCATTAGTCAATGATAATAACAACACCAATGACAGCAATAACAAAAACCAAAAGAGTCCAGATTAAAATAAAATAAAGTAAAATAAAAATCGGTTGCAGAGCTGACCGTGCCAGAATTAATGACAACAGATCACCACGACGAACCGCTGTTACCAAAGGCCATACTCATTTCAATACACCATCGGAGATAACCTGTAGCAGCAACTTTCCTCAATGAAACAAAAGGAGCATCACATAATACACTCTCGCCTCCGATACATTCATCGATTACACATACATTATCATTACCTTTTTTTTTTACTTGCCATTATAATAGTTATCAATAAAGATTAACAACACACTAATGGATTAAAATTCACTTAATCCAAAATAAAGATAAATGACCCACCATTATCATCGTATATATGAGAAAAATACGGAGCAGTTTCTTTTCATACTTGGACTGACAAAATGCAAACATGATTTGATCATCAATGTTCATTTATAAATAGGGAAGCTTATTTGTAGTACTTACGCTTCAATGGACTCCTTGTATTCATGAATATTTGGATTTATATAGCAATAATTAACGTCAGCTCAACTAACAAAATATTTTTTGGAAAAAGAAGTCCAAAGTTGTAGACTTGTAGCTCATGCATATTAAAATTGGGTACCCATACACTAGTATCTAAACATCTATGAACAATTAAAGTACACAATTAAATGCATGCTCCATAAAACATATCTCTAACTTTCATACCGTGGTCTGTATTTTTTGGTTTTTTGATACTACATATATATTGTAGGTAAGGTTTGCACGTTTTTAGTAGGTTGTTTGTCACAGTTATGACAATTAGTCTACTGAAGTAAATGAAAATATATCTAATGTGTTGGTATGAAATTTTTTATTTATGCATTTGTGTATTAAAGGGTTGTGCAATTTAATACTTTATATTAATCTGAATGAAACCCTGGTCTGTGTTAAACGGATTTCACGGGCGAAGCTTCACGAAGAAGGGAAGGAAAAAAAAAAAAAAAAAAAAAACCCTGCTACAGTATAACAGTGATTGGAGGGGTTGTAGCCAATGGGATTGCAGACCACAAACAAAGGAATACAAACCAAGATCATATTATTGCTTAAAATGCTTAATTATTGACTTTTCCATGGGGATCCTTATTCCTTCCTTACAAATATCAAAATGAAGAAAATAGCTCCGAAAGAATTCAAAGGAACTACAAATTTATCAAGCTGATGAGTGTCACCCATATACACATATAAACATATAAGATGAATATTAAGTTAAAACTTCTATCTTATAACTCTAGGACGATCAAGTCCAACATAATTGAATCTCAAAGGTGCATGATCTCACTATTAGTATATAAGTTAATTTATTCATATGATTTCTTAACCAAAATATATGGTTATAAGAGGCGTTATTTCATATAATGACATAGAAAATTGAATTTGCATCTCCTACCTAAAGAAGCACTAATTTGTATCTATTACCTCTAGAGCAATCGATTAATGTAGTTTCATCTTTCAAGTATCTTACTATTAAGTGTGTGTGCTTGTGTAAAATATTTTAATAATGGCAAGACTGTTAACGCAGGGTGTACTATGTAATAACCAAAAAATAAAAAAATGCGACATCGCAAACATGTTGTAGTGCCCGAACTTTTCCATGTTTATATATATTAAATGAGATTGATATTTACATGACTAAATGTTTCCAACATGATAAGCAATCAAACTTGTTAAGACTTGATTATTTGAAATGAGTTTCATATAGACAATTGACCACCCAAGTTGACCGGCGATTCACGAACGTTAAAAACTTGTAAAAATTACATGATGTTATATAAATGGATATATATATATATATATATATATATATATATATATATATATATATATATATATATATATATATATGGTTAACATGAGATTATGATAAGTAAGTATCTCCATAAATATGTTAACAATGAGTTATATACAAACAAATGAGATTATTGATTTAAGAAACTCGAAAATGATATATATAACTATTATCGTTATAACAACGTCTTACTAAATACATATGTATCATATTAAGATATTTTTACACTATATTTAACATGATAAAATGATAATTAAGTAAATCATTAAGTGTGTTAACAATGAACTACATATGTAAAAATAAGACTACTAACTTAAGGATTTCGAAACGAGACATATATGTAACGATTATCGTTGTAATAGTATTTTAACATATATATATATATATATATATATATATATATATATATATATATATATATATATATATATATATATATATATATATATATATATATATATATATATATATATATATATATATATGATGTTAAGATATATTTATACACCATGTTATTATGATAACATAACAATTTAACATCTTATTTAAGTATTATAACAATGGATTAATTACATTTAACAAGATCGTTAACTTAAAGGTTTCAAAACAACACTTACATGTAGCGACTAACGGTGACTTAACGACTCAGTTAAAATGTATATACATGTAGTGTATTAATATATATTAGTACACTTTTGAAAGACTTCAAGACACATATAAAAGTATTTCTACTTAGCAAAAATGCTCATAATTACATTCTCATTTATTTTCATCAACAATTCTACTCGTATGTACCCGTATTCGTACTCGTACAATACACAGCTTCTAGATGTATTTACTATTCGTATATACACCTTTAATCATTCATTCTTAGCAGCCATCTTAGAGTCAAAAACATGTAGAACCATTATTTAATAACTTGTATGACTAATGAGCTAAAAACAAACTTAAGGATCTTTTTTTTTCTTTATAACAAGTAATCCGGTTTTTATGATTTCACCCCATTTTTCCATTCCATTTTCTCATACTTACACTCCAAATTCTCTCTCAAAATACTCCTAACATCATACTTGATCATCTCCAAGTATTTTCACCATCTTTTAGCTTCAATTACAAGCTTTAATCATCATAAAAACAACCATTCAAGAACACTTCAAGAAATCTTTCAAACTTGCTAGCTTACTTCCAATCTTGCAAATCCATTTCAAGTGATCATCCAATCTCAAGAAATTTTTCTTATTTATAGTAAGATATCTTTCTAATTCAAGGTAATACTCATACTCAAACTTTGATTCAATTTCTATAACTATAACAATCTTATTTCAAGTGGAAATCTTACTTGAACTTGTTTTCATGTCATGATTCTACTTCAAGAACTTTCAAGCCATTCAAGGATCCTTTGAAGCTAGATCTATATTTCTCTTTTCCAGTAGGTTTATCCACAAAACTTGAGGTAGTAATGATGTTCATAACATCATTCGATTCATACATATAAGGCTAGCTTATTCGAAGATTTAAACTTGTAATCACTAGAACGTAGTTTAGTTAATTCTAAACTTGTTCGCAAACAAAGTTAATCCTTCTAAATTGAAATTTAAAATCAACTAAACACATGTTATATATCTATATGATATGCTAACTTAATGATTTAAAACCTGAAAACACGAAGAACACCGTAAAACCGGACATACGCTGTCATAGTGAAACCGTGGGGCTGTTTTGGGTTAGAAAAATAAAAACTATCTTAATCTTCGAATTGGAAGTTTGTTTTTTGGAAAAATGATATTACATATGAACATGATACTATATCCAAAAATCATGGTTAAACACAAAGTGGAAGTATGTTTTTCAAAATGGTCATCAATCGTTCTTTCGACGGAAATGACTACCTCTTTAAAAAATGACTTGTAACCTGTATTTCCAACTATAAACGTATATTTTTTCTATTTAGTTTCATAAATTTCAGTTCATTATGAAACCATATCAACTTGAATCACTCAAAACGGATTTGAAACGAAGAAATGACGGGTAAAACAAAATTGGATAAATTTGCTAGTTTTAGTTACGAAAATTTTGTAATAAATCTAGACTAAACATATCCTAACTAATTTAGATTGTATTATACATATTATGTAATCTTGGGATACCATAGACACGTATGCAATGTTTTGACATATCATATCGACCCATCTATATATATAGTTTGGAACAACCATAGACACTCTATATGCAGTAATGTTTGAGTTAGCTATACAGGGTTGAGGTTGATTCCAAAATAATATATATACTTTGAGTTGTGATCTAGCCTGAGACTTGTATACACTGGGTCGTGGATTGATTCGAGATAATATATATTGATTTATTTCAGCACATCTAACCGTGGACAACTAGTTGTAGGTTACTAACGAGGACTGCTAACTTAACAAACTTAAATCATAAAAATGTAATAAAAAATGTTGTGAATATATTTAAATCATACTTTGATATATATATATGTACATATTTGTTATAGGTTCGTGAATCAACCAGTGGCCAAGTCTTATTTCCAACGAAGGAAAAATCTGTGAAAGTGAGTTATAGTCCCACTTTTAAAATCTATTATTTTTGGGATGAGAATACATGCAGTTTTATAAATGTTTTACAAAATAGACACAAGTGATCAAAATTACATTCTATGTTGAATTATCGAACCGAATATGCCCCTTTTTAGCTTGGTAGCCTAAGAATTGGTGTTTATTATAATTGCCACCAATTGACGCGAATCCTAAAGATAGATCTATTTGGCCCAACAAGCCTCATCCAAGTTACGGATGCTTTAGTACTTCGATTTATCATGTCCGATGAGAGTCCCGGAATGATGGGGATATTCTATATGCATCCTGTTAAGGTCGGTTACCAGGTGTTCATCATATGAATGATTTTTATGCAGATTGCATGTTGTTTATGAGAAATGGAAATATGAAATCTTGTGGTCTATTATTACGATTTGATAAATATATAGGTTAAACCTATAACTCACCAACATTTTTGTTGACGTTTAAAGCATATTTATTCTCAGGTGATTATTAAGAGCTTCCGCTGTTGCATGCTAATTTATGGACAAGAGTTGGAGTCAGCATGCTTGTATAATACTGTTTAAAAACTGCATTCGAAGACTTAAATTAATGTGTAATATTATTGTAAACCATTATGTAATAATCGTGTGAAAACGCTATATTTTAGATTATCATTATTTGATAATCGTCATAATATTTTTAAACCCTTATTGATAAAATAAAGGTTATGGTTTGTTTTAAAATCGAATGCAGTCTTTGAAAAACGTCTCATATAGAGGTCAAAACCTCGCAACGAAATCAATTAATATGGAACGTTTATAAATCGATATGAACGAGACATTTCAGTTGGTATCCGAGCGCTGGTCTTAGAGAACCAAAAATTTACATTAGTGTAGGATGCATTAGTGAGTCTGGACTTCGACCGTATATTTTTCTTTAAAAACGATTGCTTAATACTTTTCGTTGAAAACTATATATATTTAACATGTAAATATTATGTGATATATTAATCTCTTAATGTATTTGATAATGTGTGATAGATGTCTACCTCTAGTACAAATCTCATCGACTCACCTAATAATAATGAAGAGTCAAATATATTTTGGGAAGATTCACAAATTCCCGAAGAGGAACCGGAAGAAGAGGAATCGGAAGAAGAGGAACCGGAAGAGGAGGAACCGGAAGAAGAGGAACCAGAAGAAGAGGTTCTGGAGGGGGAAATTTTAGGAACCACTGAAAAACAGACAAATAAAAGAAAACCCTCAACTAATGGACCAAAATTAATAATGGTCAATGGTGTTTCCGCCTAGGAAGCAAAATATTGGGAAGATTACCAATTTTCCAATGAATCAGATCCCGATGAGGATTCCGATGATGTTATAGAAATTACCTTGACCCAATTTGAAAAAGCAAAAGAAAATAATAAGGGAAAGGGCATCAAAATAGAGAAACCTGATTCCAACCCCGATGAACTTTATATGTATTTTCAACACCCGTATTTCTTAAGTTGTAACAATAACCCGGGAACCCCTAAGCCACCAGATTTTTCTAAACCATTTGTGAAAACAACGGCTCGTATTAGAGGAACATCATATATCCCTAGAAAATTAGCAAAACGAAACAGGTCCGAAGAGGAAAAAACTAGTGAGTCGGAATAAAGAGTTGTAATCATGAGGTGTAAAATATGTAAAATAAGTGTGCTTGTACTTTTCTTGTTGTATGTGAAAATTGCTTGTATTATTTTCTTTTACGAATCTAATTCTCGTCTGTTTTACAGTATAAAAACACAATGGACGTTAAGGATAGACAACCAAAAATTTTAGAAGACCTACCCGGGGACATGATTGATGAAATCTTGTCTAAAGTCGGTCAGAATTCATCGGTACAATTATTTACGGCAAAATTAGTTTGTAGAACATTTGAAGAACATTCCAGGTATGCCTTAGTTTATAAAAGGATTTCATTTGAAAGATGGGGTATAGCACATTGGGGACACCGTAAGTTACGCCGTGTTTTCTTTAAAGCGTTAAATGTGGGAAACCCAAATGCAATTTTACGCTACGGGTTAAGAACCTATTTTGACTCAACATATCCCAACGTAGGACTTCGTGAGTTAGAAAGAGCTTCTAACATGCAACATAAAGAAGCATGTTATGCTTACGGGTTAGTGATGTTCGCTTCTAACCAAAGTGAGAAAAAGAACATCGGATTACAACTTTTAAATAAAACCTTCCCACAAGTGACGAATTCAGTAGTTGGGGTAAGAAACAAGGTTTTTAGATTGTTACGGGGCTGTTGGGCAATACAAAACCCTCGTCCCTTTGACGACGTTACAACATGCTGTCTTGTCAACGGCCACAACGGTTATGTTCCACAAGACCAAGGATCGGAAGTAGTCTTAATAAAACCAGAATGCATGACTTGTTTCTGGACTTATGAATCACGTGTTTTTATTGCCTTTGCTGAACGACTTGCGTATTAACTAGGATTGTTGTCACAACTGTTTTGTATCAAAGTTATTTTGTGCTATATTTCATGCTATATGTAAAATAGAGGTATTGTAAATTTGTAAAAATATTGTATAAAAGTTTGAACGCGAAATATTATTGTATTTAGTTTTTCATATAGAATCGTAGTAGTTGAATTGTATAGTAGCTACTAAGTATGAACTTAAAGGGTAGGAATTACCCGAATTAAAACTTATAAAATGCTAATATGAAGAAAAAGCTTTTATAAAAGAGTTCATATTATGCTACGAAATACTATTGACTACTCTTAAATTCTATATGATTAACTCAATTATTTTGGCTATTTTTGAAGGAAATGGCACCGACGACTCGTCAGAACTTGAACATGAGTGAGGAAGACTTTCGTGTTTTCCTTGCTGTGAACATAGCCGCAGTGCAGGCCACAATTCAAAATAACAACAATAACTCTGGTTCTAGCAGTGGAACTAATTCCACAAGAAATCGGGTAGGATGCTCCTACAAAGAATTCACTGCCTGTAAACCTATGGAATTCGATGGAACCGGGGGTCCAATCAGATTAAAACGGTGGACCGAAAAGGTTGAATCGGTGTTTGCCATAAGTAAATGTACTGAAGAAGACAAAGTAAAGTACGCTACGCATACCTTCACAGGTACTGCGTTAACATGGTGGAACACCTATCTCGAGCAGGTGGGACAAGATGCTGCTTACGCACTACCGTGGTCAGCATTCTAGCAATTGTTGAACGAGCAGTATCATCCCAGAAACGAGGTCAATAAGCTTAAGGTAGAGCTTAGAGGATTACAAACGCAAGGTTTTGACATCACCAAGTACGAACGACGATTTACAGAGTTGAGCCTATTGTGTCCAAGAGCATTTGAAGATGAAGAGGAGAAGAATGACACATTTGTAAAAGGGTTACCAGAAAGGATTCAAGAAGATGTGAGTTCACACGAGCCCGCCTCCATACAAAAGGCAAGTCGAATGGCTCACAAACTCATAAATCAGATTGAGAGAAGGATTAAAGAACAGGCAGCCGAAGAGGCCAACACGAAACAAGTCAAGAGAAAGTGGGAGGAAAACAGTGACAAGAGTTACCAATACAACAACAACAACAATCACAACCACAATTGCAACAACTATCCCAACAACCACAACATCAATCGCAACAACAATAACAATCGCAATCCCAACAACAACTACAACAAGTGTCCCAACAACAATAACTTCACCAAACTTCCCAACAACAATAACAACCACATCAATCCCAATAGCAATCTCAATAACAACAATGACAACAACAATCAAAAAATTCCATACTATAGGTGTGAAGGATATCATCCGGGTAAATTTTGTGAAGTAGTATGTACCAAATGTAATAGGAAGGGTTATGCTGCAGCGAAGTGTGAAGCATTCGGACCAGTGACTAAAAGAACAAATACTGCCCACATTATTTGTTTCAGATGCGGAAAGAAGGGCCACTACAAAACTACGTGCCCAAACCAGGGAAATAATAATGGGAAAATCCGTGGGAGAGTTTTTAACATTAATGTGGAAGAAGCGCAGGAACACCCGGAGCTTGTTACGGGTACGTTTCTTATCGATGAAAAACCGGATTATGTTTTATTTGATTCGGGTGCAGATAGAAGCTATATGAGTAGAGATTTTTGTGCTAAATTAAGTGGTCCGTTGACGTCTATGAATAATAAATTTTTACTCGAATTAGCAAACGGTAAATTAATTTCGGCAGATAAAATATGTCGGAATCGAGAAATTAAACTGGTTAGCGAAATGTTTAAGATTGATTTGATACCAGTTGAGTTAGGGAGTTTTGATGTGATAATTGGCATGGACTGGTTGAAAAAGGAGAGAGCAGAGATCGTATGTTACAAAAATGCAATTCGCATTGTACGAGAAGAAGGAAAACCCTTAATGGTGTACGGAGAAAAGAGCAACGCGAAGCTAAACCTTATTAGTAACTTGAAGGCGCAAAAGTTAATAAGAAAAGGTTGCTATGTTGTTCTAGCACACGTCGAGAAATTACAAACCGAAGAGAAGAATATCAATGATGTTCCCATCGTAAAAGAATTTCCCGATGTATTTCCGAAAGAATTACCGGGACTACCTCCACACCGATCTGTGGAATTTCAAATAGATCTTGTACCAAGAGCTGCACCAATAGCTCGTGCTCCATACAGACTCGCACTTAGTGAAATGAAGGAACTCCAAAGCCAACTACAAGAACTTTTAGAACGTGGTTTCATACGACCAAGTACATCACCATGGGGAGCTCCTGTTTTGTTTGTCAAAAAGAAGGATGGTACATTTAGGTTGTGTATCGACTACCGAGAGTTGAACAAATTTAGGTTATGTATCGACTACCGAGATTTGAACAAACTTACCATCAAGAACCGTTATCCACTACCGAGAATCGATGACTTATTTGATCAACTACAAGGCTCGTCAGTTTATTCGAAGATTGATTTACGTTTTGGGTATCATCAAATGCGGGTGAAGGAGGATGATATTCTGAAGACTGCTTTCAGAACGCGTTACGGTCATTACGAGTTTATGGTTATGCCGTTTGGGTTGACTAACGCACCAGCTGTGTTCATGGACCTCATGAACCGAGTGTGTGGACCATACCTTGACAAGTTTGTCATTGTTTTCATCTATGACATACTTATTTACTCAAAGAATGATCAAGAGCACGAAGAACATTTGAGAAAAGTGCTAGAGTTGTTGAGGAAAGAAAAACTGTACGCTAAATTTTCAAAGTGTGCATTTTGGTTGGAAGAAGTTCAATTCCTCGGTCACATAGTGAACAAAGAAGGTATTCAGGTGGATCCGGCGAAGATTGAAACTGTTGAAAAATGGGAAACCCCGAAAACTCCGAAACATATACGCCAATTTTTAGGACTAGCTGGTTACTACAGAAGATTCATCCAAGATTTTTCCAAAATAGCAAAACCCTTGACTGCATTAACGCATAAAGGAAAGAAATTCGAATGGAAGGATGAGCAGGAGAAAGCGTTTCAATTGTTGAAGAAAAAAGTTAACTACGGCACCTATATTGTCATTGCCTGAAGGGAATGATGATTTTGTGATATATTGTGACGCCTCAAAGCAAGGTCTCGGTTGTGTATTAATGCAACGAACGAAGGTAATTGCTTATGTGTCTAGACAATTGAAGATTCACGAGCAGAATTATACGACGCATGATTTGGAATTAGGCGCGGTTGTTTTTGCATTAAATACTTGGAGGCACTATTTATATGGGGTCAAAAGTATTATATATACCGACCACAAAAGTCTTCAACACATATTTAATCAGAAACAACTGAACATGAGGCAGTGTAGATGGATTGAGTTATTGAATGATTACAATTTCGAGATTCGTTACCACCAGGGGAAGGCGAATGTGGTAGCCAACGCTTTGAGTAGAAAGGACAGAGAACCTATACGGGTAAAAGCTATGAATATAATTATTCGTACTAACCTTACTACTCAAATAAAGGAGGCGCAACAGGGAGTTGTAAAAGAAGGGAATTTGAAAAATGAAATACCCAAAGGGTCGGAGAAACTCCTTAATATTCGGGAAGACGGAACTCGATATAGAGCTGAAAGAATTTGGGCACCAAGGTTTGGAGATGTGAGAGAAAAGGTACTTAAGGAAGCACATAAAACCAGATATTCAATACATCCCGGAGCGGGGAAGATGTGCAAAGATCTCAAAAAATAGTTTTGGTGGCCGGGTATGAAAGCCGATATTGCTAGATACATAGGAGAATGTTTGACGTGTTCTAAGGTCAAAGCTGAACATCAGAAATCATCAGGTCTACTTCAACAACTCGAAATCCCGGAATGGAAATGGGAAAACATTACCATGGATTTCATTACTAAATTGCCAAGGACTGCAAGTGGTTATGATACTATTTGGGTAATAGTCGATCGTTTCACCTATTCAGCACACTTTCTGCCAATGAGAGAAGATGATAAAATGGAGAAGTTAGCACGACTATACTTGAAGGAAGTTGTCTCCAGACATGGAATACCAGTCTCTATTATCTCTGATAGGGATGGCAGATTTGTTTCAAGATTCTAACAGACGTTACAACAAGCATTAGGGACTCGTCTAGACATGAGTGCTGCCTATCATCCACAAACTAATGGGCAGAGCAAAAGGACGATACAAACGCTTGAAGACATGCTACGAGCATGTGTTATTGATTTTGGAAACAGTTGGGATCGACATCTACCATTAGCAGAGTTTTCCTACAACAACAGTTACCATTCGAGTATTGAGATGGAGCCATTTAAAGCACTCTATGGTAGAAAGTGCAGGTCTCTAATTTATGGGAGTGAAGTGGGGGATATACAGATTACGAGTCCGGAGATAATTCAAGAAACTACCGAGAAGATCATTCAAATTCAACAACGGTTGAAAACTACCCAAAGTCGACAAAAGAGTTACGCGGACATTAAAAGAAAAGACATAGAATTTGAAGTTGGAGAAATGGTCATGCTTAAGGTTTCACCTTGGAAAGGCGTTGTTCGATTTGGTAAACGGAGGAAACTAAATCAAAGGTACATTGGACCATTCAAGATTATTGATCGTGTCGGAGCGGTAGCTTACCGACTTGAGTTACCACAATAACTCTCGGCTGTACATAACACTTTCCAAGTCTCGAATTTGAAGAAATGTTTTGCTAAAGAAGATCTCACTATTCCATTAGACGAAATTCAAATCAATGAAAAACTTCAATTCATCGAAGAACCCGTCGAAATAATGGATCGTGAGGTTAAAGGACTTAAGTAAAATAAAATACCAATCGTTAAGGTGCAATGGAATGCTCGTAGATGACCCGAGTTCACCTGGGAACGTGAAGATCAGATGAAGAATAAATACCCCATCTATCTCCAGAAGATTCGGCAACACCTTCAACAGCTTAAAATTTCGAGACGAAATTTATTTAACGGGTAGGTACTGTAGTGACCCGAACTTTTCCATATTTATATATATTAAATTAGATTGATATTTACATGATTAAATGTTTCCAACATGATAAGTAATCAAACTTGTTAAGACTTGATTATTTGAAATGAGTTTTATATAGACAATTGACTACCCAAGTTGACCGACGATTCATGAACGTTAAAAACTTGTAAAAATTACATGATGTTATATAAATGGATATATATATATGGTTAACATGAGATTATGATAAGTAAGTATCTCCATAAATATGTTAACAATGAGTTATATACAAACAAATGAGATTATTGATTTAAGAAACTCGAAAATGATATATATAACGATTATCGTTATAACAACGTCTTACTAAATACATATGTATCATATTAAGATATTTTTACACTATATTTAACATGATAAAATAATAATTAAGTAAATCATTAAGTGTGTTAACAATGAACTACATATGTAAAAAACATGACTACTAACTTAAGGATTTCGAAACGAGACATATATGTAACGATTATCGTTGTAATAGTATTTTAACATATATATATATATATATATATATATATATATATATATATATATATATATATATATATATATATATATGATGTTAAGATATATTTATACACCATGTTATTATGATAACATAACAATTTAACATCTTATTTAAGTATTATAACAATGGATTAATTATATTTAACAAGATCGTTAACTTAAAGGTTTCAAAACAACACTTAAATGTAACGACTAACGGTGACTTAACGACTCAGTTAAAATGTATATACATGTAGTGTATTAATATGTATTAGTACATTTTTGAAAGACTTCAAGACACATATCAAAGTACTTCTACTTAGCAAAAATGCTCATAATTACATTCTCATTCATTTTCATCAACAATTCTACTCGTATGTACCCGTATTCGTACTCGTACAATACACAGCTTCTAGATGTATTTACTATTGGTATATACACCTTTAATCATTCATTCTTAGCAGCCATCTTAGTGTCAAAAATATGTGAAACCATTATTTAACAACTTGTATGACTAATGAGCTAAAAACAAACTTAAGGATCTTTTTTTTTTCTCTTTATAACAAGTAATTCCGTTTTTATGATTTCACCCCATTTTTCCATTCCATTTTCTCATACTTACACTCCAAATTCTCTCTCAAAATACTCCTAACATCATACTTGATCATCTCCAAGCATTTTCACCATCTTTTAGCTTCAATTACAAGCTTTAATCATCATAAAAATAACCATTCAAGAACACTTCAAGAAATCTTTCAAACTTGCTAGCTTACTTCCAATATTGCAAATCCATTTCAAGTGATCATCTAATCTCAAGAAATCTCTCTTATTTACAGTAAGATATCTTTCTAATTTAAGGTAATACTCATACTCAAACTTTGATTCTATTTCTATAACTATAACAATCTTATTTCAAGTGAAAATCTTACTTGAACTTGTTTTCGTGTCATGATTCTACTTCAAGAACTTTCAAGCCATCCAAGGATCCTTTGAAACTAGATCTATTTTTCTCTTTTCCAGTAGGTTTATCCAAAAAACTTGAGGTAGTAATGATTTTCATAACATCATTCGATTCATACATATAAAGCTATCTTATTCGAAGATTTAAACTTGTAATCACTAGAACATAGTTTAGTTAATTCTAAACTTGTTCGCAAACATAGTTAATCCTTCTAACTTGACTTTTAAAATCAACTAAACACATGTTCTATATCTATATGATATGCTAACTTAATAATTTAAAACCTAAAAACAAGAAGAACGCCGTAAAACCGGACATACGCCGTCATAGTGAAACCGAGGGCTGTTTTGGGTTAGAAAAATAAAAACTATCTTAATCTTTGAATTGGAAGTTTGTTTTCTGGAAAAATGATATTACATATGAACATGATACTATATCCAAAAATCATGATTAAACACAAAGTGGAAGTATGTTTTTCAAAATAGTCATCAATCGTTCTTTCGACGGAAATGACTACCTCTTTAAAAAATGACTTGTAACCTGTATTTCCGACTATAAACGTATATTTTTTCTGTTTAGTTTCATAAATTTCAGTTCATTATGAAACCATAGCAACTTGAATTACTCAAAACGGATTTGAAACGAAGAAATGACGGGTAAAACAAAATTGGATAAATTTGCTAGTTTTAGCTACGAAAATTTTGTAACAAATCTAGACTAAACATATCCTAACTAATTTATATTGTATTATACATATTATGTAATCTTGGGATACCATAGACACGTATGCAATGTTTTGACATATCATATCGACCCATCTATGTATATATTTCGGAACAACCATAGACACTCTATATGCAGTAATGTTTGAGTTAGCTATACAGGGTTGAGGTTTATTCCAAAATAATATATATACTTTGAGTTGTGATCTAGCCTGAGACTTGTATACACTGGGTCATGGATTGATTCGAGATAATATATAATGATTTATTTCCGCACATCTAACTGTGGACAACTAGTTGTAGGTTACTAACGAGGACTGCTAACTTAACAAACTTAAATCATAAAAACGTAATAAAAAATGTTGTGAATATATTTAAATCATACTTTGATATATATGTACATATTTGTTATAGGTTCGTGAATCGACCAGTGGCCAAGTCTTATTTCCAACGAATGAAAAATCTGTGAAAGTGAGTTATAGTCCCACTTTTAAAATCTATTATTTTTGGGATGAGAATACATGCAGTTTTATAAATGTTTTACAAAATAGACACAAGTGATCAAAATTACATTCTATGTTGAATTATCGAACCGAATATGCCCCTTTTTAGCTTGGTAGCCTAAGAATTAGTGTTTATTATAATTGCCACCAATTGACGCGAATCCTAAAGATAGATCTATTTGGCCCAACAAGCCTCATCCGAGTTACGGATGCTTTAGTACTTCGATTTATCATGTCCGATGAGAGTCCTGGAATGATGGGGATATTCTATATGCATCCTGTTAAGGTCGGTTACCAGGTGTTTATCATATGAATGATTTTTATGCAGATTGCATGTTGTTTATGAGAAATGGAAATATGAAATCTTGTGGTCTATTATTACGATTTGATAAATATATAGGTTAAACCTATAACTCACCAACATTTTTGTTGACATTTAATGCATGTTTATTCTCAGGTGATTATTAAGAGCTTCCGCTGTTGCATGCTAATTTATGGAAAAGAGTTGGAGTCAGCATGCTTGTATAATATTGTTTAAAAACTGCATTCGAAGACTTAAATTGATGTGTAATATTATTGTAAACCATTATGTAATAATCGTGTGAAAACGCTATATTTTAGATTATCATTATTTGATAATCGTCGTAATATTTTTAAACCTTTATCGATAAAATAAAGGTTATGGTTTGTTTTAAAATCAAATGCAGTCTTTGAAAAACGTCTCATATAGAGGTCAAAACCTCGCAACGAAATCAATTAATATGGAACGTTTATAAATCGATATGAACGGGACATTTCACATGTAAGTACCTAATGAGAAAAATAAGTAGTTTCTAAATACTTTCAGGCTGATCTGATACAGGAAACTCATGTAACAGTAATCGTTGTTCCAACAACAGAGGTAGATGGCTACAAACAATCTTCAAACAAAATAGCAAAGGTGGAATCTATATCTGCACAAATCAATAAAATGGTCAACAAAATATTATCTCTTAAGTTATTTATATAGTAAGTTATAATTGTGTAAGCCTACATAAAGGTCACTCATTTGATTGGCCATTATCACATCCACTTAGTGCAATAATTAACAATTATAGAACAACAAACATTTGAAATACAACATAACGTACCTTACTATGAATTACTTTCGGAATGAAAGCATTATAGTAGGTATGTTTACAACCAAGAGACAACAATACCTTTTATAAGACAAAAGGCAAACAACAAATTGTAATTTCAAACAGAAACCGACGAACAACCTCAGAACAACAAATACAAAACACATAATAGCCATCCATATAAGTCTATCTAACTGCAATTGAAATATAAATCACTCCCAAAAAAAAATTATCAACAAAATTAACATTAACACAAACCTTCAATGACAATTACCAAGAGATGGGACAAACTGCAAATTTTAACTTGAAGTAAGGCAAATACTACCAAAAACAACTTGAAATTTCTGACATGAAGTTCAAAACATATAAAGTAGCATTTGATAACATGTCTGACAATTGTAATCGCAATAGCTAATTGCACACAACAAACGGTGTGAATAAACCATATAATACAATTAATCCGTATCATTTTTTTTAATACATGATTAATAAGCACAGTAGGTGAACTCCAAACCACCATGTGGCTAAGCAGCTAAAAAACCCACTTAACCTCGTATAGTAAAAAAGGCCTATTTTTAACAATAATTTTAAAACCAAAAACGACAACTCACGCCTTCACCGGAAGGTTTCTATTTAAAATGATAGACACTTTGAATTAAATGTATTAACCGCAGTAATCATAAACAATCTACCAAAAACAGTTTCAGGAAAAGTTGCATAACTTCCATAATTAATCAAAATATATAACAGCAAAGGCGAGGTACGAAAAATTCAGAAACCCACAGGATATTAGAGCATAACATCCATATTCGTTTAGAAATTTGTTAGGCTCAGACCTGGTATCTATAATTCAAGACAAAAGAGGATCCAAAACCCACCATGGCTGCAAACACTAACAGTTGCATTGAATACATGCCGTCTGAGTGTTGCCACGCCAATGTACGGGTGATAATGCTAAAAACGAACATATATTTCATAGCATTATCCCTCAAGAAAGACAAGCTTTTAGTTGCAATTGTTCTATTTACAAGTGATATTCATTTAAATAATAAAAGGTGAAGACAAAAGACAGATTCGACGATTTGAAGATGCAAATGACCAAAATGCTAAAAGGTACAAAGTACAATCCACGAGGTTCAATTTATTGATGAGAAATGTCTAAAAGTTACAAGAGTACGAGCCGCAAAATGCAAAGTACAAGATATTAAATAGTACGAAAGGACGTTTGAAAATCCGGAACCGGGACCTGAGCCAACTATCAACGCGCGACGCAACGGACCTAAAATTATGAGTCAACTATGCACAAGAATATAATATAATATATATATATATATAATTATTTAAAATTATATATAATATATTATAATTAATATATTAATCGAGCAGCCCACGTTTTTGGAAGGATATGTGTCCAGTGAAAGGCGGCCATGCGACCGCATGGCCAGGAAGCACAAACTCCATGCGGTGGCATGGAGTACTGTAGCAGCGGAGGTTCTATAAATGAAACGTATTCTGGCCGAAAATATACATTTTTTTCTAATCAATCTCTCACTCTCAATTTATATTTATATTTATATTTTAATTATAATTTTAATTTTAAGATTAATAATAATAAGGTTATGTTAGCGAATGTTGTAAGTGTGTAAGTCGAAATTCTGTCCGTGTAATGCTACGCTATTATTAATCATTGTAAGTTATGTTCAACCTTTTTTAAATTAATGTCTCGTAGCTAAGTTATTATTATGCTTATTTAAGTCGAAGTAATCGTGATGTTGGGCTAAATATTAAAGACGGGGTAATTGGGTTTTGGACCATAATTGGGGTTTGGACAAAAGAACGACACTTGTGGAAATTAGACTGTGGGCTATTAATGGGCTTTATATTAACTAAATAATACCTCGTTAATTTAATATAAATATTACAATTTGACGTATCTATATATAACCACATACGATTAATCGGGTACGGTGGGCGGGATATCAATAAATACGAATTATCGTTCATTTTACCGGACACATGGATGGATTAATAGTTAATGGACTCATTAAAACAGGGGTGGATTACATTCAAGGGTAATTGGTGTAATTGTTAACAAAGTAGTAAAATCTTGGATTACACGCAGTCGATGACCTGGTGTATTCATTAAACAAAGTATTAAGACCTTATTACAGTTCGAATCTCCAATTAGTTGGAATATTTGACTTCGGGTATAAGGATAATTTGACGAAGACTCTCGCACTTTATATTTATGACTGATGGACTATTATGGACAAAACTGTATGGACATATCGAATAATGCAGGACAAAGGACAATTAACCCATGGTAATAAATTAAAATCAACACGTCAACATCATGATTACAGAAGTTTAAATAAGCATAATTCCTTTATTTTATATCTTATCGCACTTTTAATTATCGTACTTTTTAATTATCACAATTTTATTTATCATCATTTTATTTATCGCACTTTTAATTATCATACTTTTTAATTATCGCAAATTTATTTACCGTCATTTTATTTATCGCACTTTTAATTATCGCATTTTTATTTATCGTCATTTACTTTAAGCTTTAAATAAAGTTATATTTATATTTAATATTTTACATTAGGTTTTAATTGCGACTTAAGTTTTAAAAATCGACAAACCAGTTATTAAACGGTAAAACCCCCCTCTTTATAATAATAATACTATATATATATATATATATATATATATATATATATATATATATATATATATATATATATATATATATATATATATATATATATATATTTATACAAATATAGTTTAAAAATAATTATAGCATTAAACTTTTTTACTGTATCCCTGTGAAACGAATCGGACTTACTAAAAACTACACTACTGTACGATTAGGTACACTTCCTATAAGTGTTGTAGCAAGGTTTAGGTATATCCATTCTATAAATAAATAAATAACTTGTGTAAAATTGTATCGTATTTATTAGTATTTCGTAGTAAATATATAACTATTTCATATACACCTCGCATAACATCAAGTATTTTTGGAGCCGCTGCCGGGGAACTCTTAAACGCCGAAGCGAAACGCTATTAAAAAAAAATTACTAAGTTTTAATTTATTTTTGTAAAAATACGTTTTAAATACAAAAATATAAAAAGAAAAACAAAATATATATTTTTAAGAGTTTGTTTAAAATATATAAAATTAGAAAGTATTTCTTTTTTTTTTTTTAGTTTTGAAAGTATAAGTTTTTATTTATTTTATATATATATTTTATAAGTTAAAAACAGAAAGAAAAAAATATATATATGTATAAAAGTATTCGGGCCGAACACTGTAGCAGCCCAACAATCTGGCCTGGTATCTGAAGCCACGCGATCGCATGGAATGGATACGTAAACCTCATGCGATCGCATAAGGTGATTTGACAGCCCTGATCCTGGTACGAACGAATTAGGGTTAAGTTTAATATATAATTAATTATAATTAGGGTTTTAATTTAATATTAGTTAGTTTTAGTTTTAATTAATTTGTATTTTAAGTTTTAATTAGTTTTAAACTTAATACTTTTATAAAATAATATAAAAATAATATTTTTATAAAAATTAGTAATTTTATCATTTTTAGTTTCTTTTTATAAATCATATATTTTAATCGTTTATTTCGTAATTTGTATTTTTATCATTCATAACTAGTTTTAAACTTAGTTTTTGCCGTAGCTATTTTATATTTCTAGATTTTTAGGCTTTGCCGTAAAATCCCTTAAGTACTTTCTCTTTAGATTAAGACTTAGGCACTTTAGAATTTTGCGACGTCGTTTTTAATAGATTTTAGTACCTTTTTAAGTTATTGCCGTTTTGGATATAGAATTCCTTTTAAGCTTTAATACCTTTAGACGTAAGTTTTAAATTTTAGTTTTTAGACTTTTAAGTTTCGACGCTGCATTTTATTGTTTTTCGACATTTATTTTTCGACGCTTATTTTTTTCGACCTTTTATTTTTCGACTGTTTTCGACGCGCTCTTTTTCTTTCTTATTTCTCGATGCTCTAGTTTTTTGGATATAGAATTTTCTATTTCTTCTCTAAAATTTCAAAACGAAAAATTATTTTAAGTGGTTAAATTGATAGACATCCAAAATTTTCTGGTTCGTAGTAATAGTTGGATTTGTTAGTGGCGAGTTGTGGGCTTCCGATTTAAAGGGTCCTGGCTACCTGCTGCATCTATTGGCTATTCGAAACGTGGGCAAAATCAGAAAAGTCTATTAATTTGATAACTTATATAATTTTTATTTTTATAACTAATAGGATATTCAGTGAATGCACCGAGCAAAACGTTCACCACCTTTCATACGTTCACCACCTGTAACTCGATCAAGACATTTAGCCAATATTGTCGCCGTTAATTTTTCTTTAGAATCGTCATCTAGTCGACCAAGTACTCCAATTCAAATTTTCGATAATCCATTTTTTGAACCCGACCTCACAATTGAGAATCCGGAGGATATTCAAGGACAATTCAGAGATCCTGAACTACTAATCATTCCTCCTGAACCACAAATCACTCATCCAGAAATTGTCGAGGAAGAAACCATTAAGTCACAATCCTCCAGTGATTCAGATTTAACAAATTCAATCATGGAAAATCTGGAACCTCTAAGTATGGAAGACCGAATGAGGGCTAAACGCACTGGCTAAGGTCACGCAATTACTAAACCAGACAATAATGCGCCAGATTATGAAATAAAAGGACAAATCCTACACATGGTAACTAATCAATGCCAATTTAGTGGTGCGCCGAAGGAAGATTCAAACGAACATCTTCGTACCTTTAATAGGATTTGTACTCTATTTATAATCGGAGAAGTGGAGGATGAACAGATATATCTCATGTTATTTCCCTGGACTTTAAAGGGAGAAGCCAAAGATTGGTTAGAATCGTTACCTGAAGGGGCGATTGATACATGGGATGTTTTAGTTGAAAATTTTCTTAAACAATTCTTTCCGGCATCTAAAGCCGTGAGACTTCAAGGAGAAATAGTTACGTTCACACAAAAGCCAAATGAAACACTATATGAGGCGTGGACAAGATTTGGAAAGCTATTGAGAGGATGTCCGCAACATGTTTTAGACACTTATCAAATAGTACAAATATTCTACCAAGGATGCGACATTACCACACGAAAAGACATCGACATAGCAGCTGGTGGTTCCATTATGAAGAAAACCGCAACTGAAGCTTACAAAATTATTGATAACACTGCTTCCCACTCACATGAGTGGCATCAAGAAAAAGATATCGTTAGATCATCTAAAGCAGCTAGAGCCGATTCTAGCCATGACTTTGATTCCATTTCTGCAAAGATAGATGCTGTCGAAAGACGAATGGAAAAGATGACTAAAGATATTCACTCAATACGAATTAGTTGTGAGCAGTGTGGAGGACCACATTTGACAAAAGATTGTCTCAGTATTGAAAAAACAATGGAACAAAGAGAGAATGTTTCATTAATGAACCAAAGGCCTGGAAATAATTATCAACCGCCAAGACCAAACTACAATCAAAACCAGAATTATAACCAAAATGTTCCATACAACAACCAACAAGGTCCTAGCAATCAACAAGTATCCAATAATACTTACAATCAGCAAAGACCTATTTTTCAAAATAAACCACCACAAACCGATGATAAAAAGCCAAATTTAGAAGATATGATGTTGAAGCTAGTTGAATCTCAAACGCAGTTTTTCTCATCTCAGAAACAAACCAATGAACAAAATGCTCAAGCATTTAGAAATCAACAAGCTTCAATCCAAAATCTGGAACAAGAAGTAAGCAACCTAGCAAGGTTGATAGGTGAAAGAAAACCGGGGAGTCTACTTAGCGATACAAATGTTAACCCCCGGAATAAAACAGCTAAAGCTATTACCACGAGAAGTGGTATTACACTTAAACCATCTGAAATTTCTGTAACTTCTGATGACTCTACTCCCACTACACAGGCACCACAGCCTGAGCAAGAAAAGGAAAAAGAACCGGTAGTTGAAAAGGTTAATGAGGATAAAACAGTTAAGGCTAAACCTTATGTTAAACTATACCAACCACCACTTCCTTATCCGAGTAAAATGAGAAAAGAAAGACTTGAAGCTGAGCAATCCAAATTCTTAGATATGTTTAAACAAATAAATGTAAATCATCCTTTCATTGATGTGATACCAGGAATGCCAAGGTATGCTAAATTCTTGAAAGATCTATTAACAAATAGAAAGAAAATGGAAGAACTCGCGGCTGTTACTATGAATGCTAATTGTTCTGCAGTGTTGTTGAATAAGATACCAGAAAAATTATCAGATCCAGGAAGTTTCACAATTCCCTGTTTTCTGGGTAGTCTTAGTTCAATAGAAGCATTGGCTGACTTAGGTGCTAGTATAAATTTAATGCCGTATTCACTATACACTAAACTAGACCTTGGAGAATTGAAACCAACACGAATAAGCATATAACTAGCTGATCGATCAGTAAAATATCCTAGAGAGATAATGGAGAACATGCTAGTTAAAGTTGGTACTTTAGTATTTCCAGTAAATTTTGTTATTCTAGACATGGAAGAAGATTCTCGAGTTCCTCTCATATTAGGAAGACCATTCTTAAACACGGCTAAAGCAATGATAGACGTGTTCGGTAAGAAATTGACCCTAAGTATAGAGGACGAGAGTGTTACCTTTTCTGTGGATAGAGCAATGCAACAACCACAATCTGCAGA
This sequence comes from Rutidosis leptorrhynchoides, assembly GCF_046630445.1. Classification (NCBI taxonomy): domain Eukaryota; kingdom Viridiplantae; phylum Streptophyta; class Magnoliopsida; order Asterales; family Asteraceae; genus Rutidosis; species Rutidosis leptorrhynchoides. The sequence goes on from NC_092337.1 coordinate 116,058,721, forward strand.
TGATACATGTTATTATATTCAAACTATAGATTCACATGCAGAATTATTAGAAGAATTTCCAGAATTACAAGGAACAGGAGAATGTTCTTTAGGAGAAGGAACTGAACAAATTGATGAAGCTGAAATGTTTGCTACACTAACAGCTAATGAATATGAACCAACAACAGAAGAAATTCAAATGCTAAAAGAAGAAGACAGATATCGATATAAATCATCGATAGAAGAACCTCCAACATTAGAGTTAAAGCCACTTCCAAACCATTTGGAATACGCTTATTTACATGGTGAATCTGAATTACCTGTAATAATATCGTCTTCTCTTACTGAAAATGAAAAATCACAACTCATTTCTGTGTTGAAAGCTCATAAACCAGCCATTGCATGGAAAATTCATGATATTAAAGGAATAAGTCCTTCGTATTGCACACATAAAATCCTTATGGAAGAAGGTCATAAAACGTATGTGCAACGCCAACGAAGACTAAATCCGAATATGCAAGATGTAGTTAAAAAAAGAAATTATTAAACTGCTAGATGCAGGTTTAATTTATCCAATCTCTGATAGTCCATGGGTAAGCCCAGTTCAATGCGTGCCTAAGAAGGGTGGCATGACTGTCATTACAAATGAGAAAAATGAGCTTATTCCTACTAGGACTGTAACAGGATGGCGTGTTTGTATTGATTATAGAAAATTAAATGACGCCACCAGAAAAGATCACTTTCCCTTACCTTTTATTGATCAAATGTTGGAAAGATTAGCCGGAAACAGTTACTATTATTTTCTTGATGGATTTTCCGGATATTTTCAAATTCCAATAGCACCCGAAGATCAAGAGAAAACCATGTTCACGTGCCCTTATGGTACTTTTGCTTACAAACGCATGCCATTTGGACTTTGCAACGCCCCTGCAACCTTTCAAAGGTGCATGATGGCGATTTTTCACGACATGATAGAAGAATGCATGGAAGTTTTCATGGATGACTTTTCAGTCTTCGGTGATACATTTGAATCATGTCTAGTTAATCTGGAACGAATGCTTATTAGATATGAACAATCAAATCTAGTTCTTAATTGGGAGAAATGCCATTTCATGGTTAAAGAAGGCATCGTTCTTGGACATAAAATTTCAAAAGAAGGAATTGAAGTGGATAGAGCTAAAGTAGATGTAATTGCTAAACTTCCACATCCCACCAATGTTAGAGGAGTTAGGAGTTTTCTAGGGCATGCCGGTTTTTACCGACGTTTCATAAAAGATTTTTCTAAAATTGCCACTCCTATGAATAAACTCCTAGAAAAGGATGCTCCATTCATCTTTTCAGATGAATGCATCAAATTTTTTAATATTCTTAAAGAGAAACTCACTAATGCGCCGATCATGATAACTCCAAATTGGAATTTACCTTTTGAACTCATGTGCGATGCAAGTGATTTTGCAATGGGAGCCGTTTTAGGACAAAGGATTGAAAAATGATTTCAACCTATTTATTACGCAAGTAAGACGTTACAAGGAGCATAAACGAATTACACAACTACTGAAAAATAACTCCTTGCTATTGTCTTTGCTTTTGACAAATTTCGTTCATATCTCGTTCTAGCTAAAACGGTGGTCTATACCAACCATTCTGCTCTTAGATACCTATTTTCAAAACAAGATGCCAAACCACGATTAATCCGTTGGATCTTACTCTTACAAGAGTTCGATATTGAGATCCGAGACAAAAAGGGGGCAGAAAATCTCACCGCTGATCATCTTTCTCGTCTTGAAAATCCTGAATTAGAAGTTTTAAATGAATCGGCCATACAAGATAACTTTTCTAATGAATATCTTTTGAAGATAGATTATAATGAAATTCCATGGTTTGCAGACTATGCAAACTACTTAGTATGTGGATTCCTTGAAAAAGGGTTGTCGTACCAAAAACGAAAGAAATTCTTTAGTGATATAAAACACTATTTCTGGAAAGATCCACATTTGTTTAAAAGTTGTCCCGATGGAATAATACGCCGATGTGTATTCGGAGATGAAGCTAGTCAAATCCTAAACCATTGTCACACAGGACCAACAGGAGGGCATTATGGGCCTCAACTCACAGCAAGAAAAGTTTACGACGCTGGATTCTATTGGCCTACAATTTTCAAAGACGCACACCTTCTTTGTAAATCCTGTGATGCTTGTCAAAGGGCCAAAAAAATAAGTCAACGTGATGAAATGCCACAAAATGCCATTCAAGTATGTGAAGTGTTTGACGTTTGGGGTATTGACTTTATGGGTCCATATTAAAAATCTCATAATAATCTCTACATTCTCGTTGCCATTGATTATGTATCTAAATGGGCAGAAGCACAAGCTCTCCCAACTAACGATGCACGAGTTGTAGTCAACTTCTTAAAACGTCTTTTTGCAAGGTTCGGAACACCGAAAGCTTTAATAAGTGATCGGGGTACTCATTTTTGTAATAATCAACTTGAGAAAGTTCTTAAAAGATATGGAGTAACTCATAAAATCTCAACCGCATATCATCCACAAATAAGTGGACAAGTTGAAAATACCAACCGAGCTTTAAAATGTATTCTAGAAAAAACCGTAGGATCAAATCCGAAGGAATGGTCCATGAAATTGGAGGATTCACTCTGGGCTTTTAGAACAGCCTACAAAACTCCAATTGGCACCACACCTTTTAGACTCGTTTACGAAAAAGCATGTCACCTTCCAGTAGAAATTGAGCACAAAGCATTTTGGGCTTTGAAGACATGTAATCTTGATTTACATGAATTCAGACGTCTACGGTTAAGTCAACTAAACGAATTAGAAGAATTAAGACATGAAGCATACAAAAATTCGTTAATCTATAAAGAAAGAACGAAGAAATGGCATGATAAAAGAATCAGAAGTTCAAAAGAATTTAAAGAAAGAGACAGAGTTCTTCTTTTCAATTCACGATTCAAGTTATTTCCTGGAAAATTGAAATCAAGATGGTCTGGACCATTCATAGTCAAAAGAGTTTTCCCATATGGAACAATAGAGTTAATAAATTCAAATGAGATTGAATTTAAAGTTAATGGTCACAGAGTTAAACATTACATATATGGTCCGATGAAAGTTGACAATGAAGTCAATCATAATTTCACCACCCAAGAAAACCCTCAGAATGAAAACATAAATATGTTATCAACAACGTATGAAAAACCAAAATTGGAAGACGGGGAAGCTTCAAATTGGAGTGATGAAGAAGAATTCCTATACAAACCTCCCATTCCAAGAAACGAAGAAAAATTTGAACAAGAAGTTCAAGTAGAAGTGAAAGAACCAAGAAAAGATCACTTGGAAAAGGTTAACAAACCAACTCTACTTACTAAAGTAGGAGACCCAGGTGAATTTATCATTTCTTGCTTGCTTAACGATGGTGCTATGTATAATGGACTCGCAGATTTAGGAGCAAGTGCAAATGATATGCCTCTTTCCTTATACAAAAGATTAGGTGTGGGTAAATTAATACCAACCAGAATAGGTGTTCGATTATTTGATCAAACCATTAAACACCCGGTTGGAATAACAAACAATTTACTTGTTAAAGTGAGAAGTTTGACCTTTGTTGTAAACTTCATAGTTATTAATAGGGAGGAAGACCTTCATATTCCTCTAATTTTAGGTCGCCCATTATTAGCAACCACCGAGGCGTTCATTGATGTAAGAGAAGGTAGAATGACACTAAGGGATGGTGACAAATCGGTCACCTTTGTGAACTGAAAATTTAGATCTCCACCAACCAAAACTGTTGAACCAATAAAAATGCCTAAGTGTGGGGAAGATGAAGCAACAACCAATGATGACCTGATAACAAAGAACCCCGTTGTTGATACGAAATTAGATGAACCCGTTTTTAATAGTTCAACGAAGAAACTTTATAAACGGATTCAAGATGCTAGGATTAAGGGGAACTTTAAGTTATGTAACCGATTATTATCCAATTTGTCGCCTAAAGCAAAGGCAATGTTAGTTAAATTTGTGAAAGTTACAGAGAAAATCAACAATTGGCTTGAAGCAAAAGTCAGAGATATACAAGTTGTTGATAGTCCAATTGAAAACGAAGTTAATCACAATTTCGACACCACAGCTAACTAAGTGTGGGAAGATTCGAATCTTTTAATGGTAATATGTATATCTGTTAGAGTTAGATATTCTGTTTTCGTGTAGTTCTCGAGAATGGAATCCGAATGGTCTTTCCCTAGCAGACCCTAAAGAACTAGTCTTCTCCCTCCATTCTGAATTTTTATTTTTTTTAGGTTTACGAGATGAAGAATTCCTTTGATCTGAACCATGGTCTACTACTACACACTATGATTACTAAACGTAATAATAACACTTTCCCGAGTGAACTGGTATCCTTCATAAGAGGCAAAATGGACGAAGTAAGGAAAGAACTCAGGAAAGATCATCATAAGACACATTTTGGTAAAGAAAAATCAAAATCCGCAATAAAAAGAAGAACACGACACCTTGAAAGATGTCATAAATGCGGAAAATGGTCACACGAAGGTAAATGTTCGAACAATCAAACATATTCAAATACCGAATTTGTTACTCTATGCAGAGAAGGACCATTCATATATTTAGAAGAAAAGTTATTGAAGAATCAGGGTTATGCTTATGTAGCTATGGAAAACCAAATCACACGACTCTCCTATGAGTCAGCTAAAGCAGGTCTCTGAGAATTCTATCTCACAGGTAAGTATGTACAGTTTTTATTTTTAACCTTTTGATAATAAACACTGAATTGTTCACTATAAAGTATTAAATTGGTATTCAATAAAATTAGGTATGCGAAACCGAAATTGTTGATACCATACAAAAATTTATTACATCACTGCAAAATTTACCGTTTATTCTTAAGGTATAAATATCTTTAACCAATCAATCCAAAATATTTCAAAAAATTCGTCAGGGGTAGAACTAGGTAATATAGCCGAAATTACTTTACCCAAAAGAGGGGCGTATATTTTTGATAATATTTGATTGATTAAAGTGGGATAAAAGACCAAAAAGATTTTTAATTTTAATTTTTACCTTGTTTTTAAATTAATAATAAATTATTATTGTAAATTTTTAAAATCAATATATTTAAGTTTTTAAATATTTTTAAAATTAATATTTTTAATATAAGTTTGTAAAATTAATGTATAAAAATATTAATGATATTTATATGAATTTTTAATTTTATGCATTTTAAATTTAAGTTTGGTGTGAATTTAAAAAACAAAAATTACTTTATTTCATTAAGTTAAAAATATGATTTCTAAAATTCGTCGTGAGTTGAAGACTAGGTCATTGAACCGAAATTGCTTTACCCGAGGGCGGGACGAGAAATTTTGTTATCATTATTTTTAATCTTATTGAATTAAAGTATGCAAAAAAAAAAAAAAATTCAGACCCCATGCGATCGCATGGGGTTTCCTCTTCAAAACCATGCGGTCGCATGGGGACCAAAATCTGGCCAGGATCAAAAAGAGCAGCTCGCTGCCTCTGTATCCCAATTCAACACACACACATATACGAAAACCATCCCAAATACTCTCAAAAATTCGCCATTTTTCACTAAAATTCACCAAATTTCTTGCAATAATGCGCTTTAATCATGAAATTTTTCAGAAGTTTTTCAAAGAAGGTAAAGATTTCACCCCTAAAACGCTTTAAATTTGAATTTTAGTGTTCTTGAGCTAAATTTTACCTAATTTAATTTTGTTAATTTCTAGTGTAATTAGAGTTAAATTGTTAGTATATTATGCATGTATAACCTAGATTGATGCTATTTAACATGATTTGAAGCTAAAAACTTCAAAAATTTTAGAAATCTAGGGTTTGTGTTCTTGAGCAATTTGGGGCTTTTTGATATAAACAGGTTATGGCCGATTTTTATCATGAATTATTGCTAAATTAAGTAATGTAACATGTTTAGGTAGCTAAATGATCCAAACTTTGATCCTAAACATGATTTTTGAGAATTAAAGTGGACTTTTTAAGTCTAAAATTCATGAACTTGATTAAATTGATGTAAATGCCATTTGAAACTTGTTTAATTGCTAGTAATGGTTATTTTAACATGTTATTTGAGTTGAATGCTTATGAACTTTGTAAACATTTTCATATATGCTTATTTGAAAAAGTGTAGAATTGATAAAAAAAATATGAAAATGAGTATAAGTTTAATATGGATTAAACATGTTATTGTAATTGTTTTAATTTGTTATTTTGCTAATACTAATGCATATTTGAATGCACAAATTTTGTGTTTAATGTATTTTACAGAGAAATATCGATATTGATGGTGCATCATCATCATCTAGGCAACCTACTCCGGAACCACAGCCAGAGATGCAATATGACGAACCGGAGCAACAACCGGAACAACAACAACAACAACATGATGATCAACATGTACCATACTATGAGCCGGATCCACAATTTTTTATTACCTACTTAGTATTTCCCGCTCACCATATAGTAGAACACCCAACAATTCATGAAGAACAGTTGCATCCCAATTTAAGGATTGATAGAAGTTGGAGAGATTACCCGACGTACCAAAGTAACAAATATAAACTGGTAACGAAAAATGTTGAAGTACCAAGGGTAATCGATTGGGAGCCTTTGAAAAGGGTCCACCTAGCTAACCCAGTTAGGCAGCATCTAATTCAAAGGGTAAAACAGTGAATTTTCAAAGACTGGCATTAAGTTCAGCAAAAACAACTAATTTTGACGACAAGAGGCAAAATAAATGTGAAATAACAACTGCAGGAATGAACAAATGATGTGCACAATTTATCATTCAACATAAACAACAATATGTTTGGAAACTTTGGTAAAATTTAATCATTTTTCTAAGCTGATCACCCTCAATAATTTAAATTGTTACTGATTTCTTGCAAATGAGGGCATTGCAAGATCTTAAGTGTGGGAAGGGGTTAAATTCTTTCGAATTTTTAAAAATTTTAATTTTAAACACTTGGTTACCATTAAAAATACTAGTAACGCAGTAGTTGTATTAGAATCTAGTGCTCTTTGATAATAAAGAACAGCCCTAGTCTTATATACTGACTACCCAATTCTAGTAAAATTTTAAAAATTTTCAAATAAATGAATTCAAAATCATGTTTATACATATTTATGAACGATAAAACTAGGTGTTAACACCGAAATTATTGTTACCTCGTAAAGGACATAAATTGAGAAACAACCTAAAATGTTAGAATTCATTTAAAATGGAATAGAGGATAATAAAAAGGCAAAGAAAGGAAAATAAAAGCCAAGTGTGAAAAAAATTACCAAGTTATTTAAACATATATTACATATTTTTGTACAAATAATTGAAGATACTTTTGTTTTGAACGATATTAATCAGTTTTACCCAGTTTATTGTAATATAAATGAAATTTAAAAGGAAGTAAAGTCTTTCGAGAAAAAGACACGTGCTTCTTGATTTTGGTCAGGAAGTTGTAGTCCAGACCAGTTGTAGAGTCTACGAAAAATCTTGAAAAGTTTTCTCGAAAATCAGCTGGAAATCCACGGACCTCAGCATCAAACAGGGTCGCCAAGTGGTCAGACTTATCCTAACCATTAGAGCATCTATCTCGTACAATGGGGGGGGGGGGCACCATGCAAATTAGCTTATAAGACTAATGAATCAGATTCCCAGAAAGGATAATCTCCTTAAAGATCAAAAATTAGCTTTTAAGCCTGATATTACTTAATCCTTGAGATTGACCTTAAAGATTGAGAATTACAAACTCATGGAATTCGATGATATCTAAACTCGAGCTTGAACGAGAAAATATTTTGATCAAAATTACAAACCGATTTGTTTTCTGAAAACCCATTTTCAATGCGTTCATTACCATTGAACGTAAAATCCTAGGAATTCACCTGGAATTCATTAGGTCACCTGAACCAAATCAGGTGTCAACCGTAAGAACGGTGGTTGCATAGCATGGTCGAAGACAGGACCTTGTGCCAGACCGAAAAAACTATAGGGTGATCTTTACTATTGCTCCTACAAAGGATAGTAATTGCATCCAACACGTTATAGACCATAATCAAAAGCATGTCACGGGACATTGCCTCGACAGTTGCTTGTTCAAACGCTTTCTTTTACAACCGGACGGTAGTTTACCGAAAGGTAATATACGGAGCAAGTATACTGGACGTGTTGCTTTCCTAATACAAGGTTAGCAAGTGGGTGACACATAACTATAAGTTTTGAGCTAAAATTTTCAAATCTGAAACCCACAAAACCCACAAAAACAATTTGCAAACACCGGTGAAGGGTTATTCCGAAAAACTAATCTAGAGAAAAAGCTAGATTGAAATTTTCAAAAGATAAAATATTTTCATAAAGATCCAATTTCCTAAAGGATCTAAATTTTTATAGTCATGTGGGACTGTAAACCACATCGTTACTATCATTGTTCATACCGCCGTATTAAAATCACTGATGTACAAAGTGTGAAGAATAAAGAAGTAATTCTATTAAAGTTATATTTAAATTCTATATTGCTTGAGGACAAGCAACACTCAAGTGTGGAAATATTTGATAATGCTAAAAACGAACATATATTTCATAGCATCATCCCTCAAGAAAGACAAGCTTTTAGTTGTACTTGTTCTATTTACAAGTGATATTCGTTTAAATAATAAAAGGTGAAGACAAAAGACAGATTCGACGATTTGAAGACGCAAATGACCAAAACGCTAAAAAGTACAAAATACAATCCACGAGGTTCAATTTATTGATGAGAAACGTCTAAAAGTTAAAAGAGTACGAGTCGCAAAACGCAAAGTACAAGATATTAAATAGTACGAAAGGACATTTGAAAATCTGGAACCGGGACTTGAGCCAACTATCAACGCGCGACGCAACGGACCTAAAATTACGAGTCAACTATGCACAAGAATATAATATATATATATATATATATATATATATATATATATATATATATATAATTAATTAAAATTATATATAATATATTATAATTAATATATTAATCGAGCAGCCCACGTTTTTGGAAGGATACGTGTCCAGTGAAAGGCGACCATTCGACCGTATGGCGAGGAAGCACAAACTCCATGCGGTGGCATGGAGTACTGTAGCAGCTGAGGTTCTATAAATGAAACGTTTTCTGGCCGAAAATATACATCTTTTCTAATCAATCTCTCACTCTCAATTTATATTTATATTTATATTTTAATTATAATTTTAATTTTAAGATTAATAATAATAAGGTTATGTTAGCGAATGTTGTAAGTGTGTAAGTCGAAATTCTGTCCGTGTAACGCTACGCTATTATTAATCATTGTAAGTTATGTTCAACCTTTTTAAATTAATGTCTCGTAGCTAAGTTATTATTATGCTTATTTAAGCCGAAGTAATCGTGATGTTGGGCTAAATATTAAAGACGGGGTAATTGAGTTTTGGACCATAATTGGGGTTTGGACAAAAGAACGATACTTGTGGAAATTAGACTGTAGGCTATTAATGGGCTTTATATTAACTAAATGATACCTCATTAATTTAATATAAAGATTACAATTTGACGTATCTATATATAACCACATACGCTTAATCGGGTACGGTGGACGGGATATCTATAAATACGAATTATCGTTCATTTTACCGGACACGGGGATGGATTAATAGTTAATGGACTCATTAAAACAAGGGTGGATTACATTCAAGGGTAATTGGTGTAATTGTTAACAAAGTAGTAAAACCTTGGATTACACGCAGTCGATAACCTGGTGTATTCATTAAACAAAGTATTAAGACCTTGTTACAGTTCGAATCCCCAATTAGTTAGAATATTTGACTTCGGGTATAAGGATAATTTGACGAAGACTCTCGCACTTTATATTTATGACTGATGGACTATTATGGACAAAACCGTATGGACATATCGAATAATCCAGGACAAAGGACAATTAACTCATGGTAATAAATTAAAATCAACACGTCAACATCATGATTACGGAAGTTTAAATAAGCATAATTCCTTTATTTTATATCTTATCGCACTTTTAATTATCATACTTTTTAATTATCGCAATTTTATTTATCGTCATTTTATTTATCGCACTTTTAATTATCGTACTTTTTAATTATCGCAAATTTATTTACCGTCATTTTATTTATCGCACTTTTAATTATCGCATTTTTATTTATCGTCATTTACTTTACGCTTTAAATAAAGTTATATTTATATTTAATATTTTACATTAGGTTTTAATTGCGACTTTAGTTTTAAAAATTGACAAACCAGTCATTAAACGGTAAAAACCCCCTCTTTATAATAATAATACTACTTATATATATATATATATATATATATATATATATCTCTTTATACAAATATAGTTTAAAAATAATTATAGCGTTAAACTTGTTTACTGTATCCTTGTGGAATGAACCAGACTTACTAAAAACTACACTACTGTACAATTAGGTACACTGCCTATAAGTGTTGTAGCAAGGTTTAGGTATATCCATTCTATAAATAAATAAATAACTTGTGTAAAATTGTATCGTATTTAATAGTATTTCGTTGTAAATATATAACTATTTCATATACACCTCGCATAACATCAACGGGTCAGACCTTCAATGTTCCGTAAATAATACGGATCATCACAGCCACCATCAACATAATTATCAACGTCACCTGCACTAAGAAGAACATACAACGGAACAATCATCAAAATTGAGGGGAAAAATTAAAAATAATACAATCCAAAAAAGTAACGAAGATTCAGATGAATATCAGTAACAACATAAATTATTCTCCTTCAACAACACAGATAAACAGTCGAACAATCAGTAACCTTTTGTGGCCTATTGTTAGTCAGTAATGCAATTAGAGCTTTATGATCTCTTAATTAATTTGTTTGTATATACTGACTAACAGTTTATCCATGTTTGAGGTATAGTACAATTTTTGGATATTGATAATACATAAAATACAGTAATTATATTTTGTATAAAGATTTATTTTATTATACCATAATCTTTGCTGGCTAACTTCATTCTATATAAGGATTTGATATTCAAAGATTTCAAAGGTTATGCGAACCATAATTTTCAATACAAATATTCATCGTATGTGGACAAAGGGCGGTAGAGCTTATAAAAACACAATCTATCAACATAAAATCTGAAAGAGAGTGAATAGAACCCTAACCTCTGATCGATTGGGCGAACCGATGAATGCTATTGCGATAAAGAGGAATAAAACCCTAACGGTTCGTCGACTGTCTGAATCTCCCTTAAGGTTGTGGATATGTGTATGAATAACGACGAAATCAACCAATTCAACCTTCATCCATCGCTCAAATCGCAAGCGTAAAATTAACCTCTCTTTACATCGACGACTGGCAACAATACACCAACGGTGACAAAATGGTGGCGATGAAGATGACGTTTGGTGGAGATGGCGATGATGATTGGTGGCGATGGAGATGAAGGTGGCGATGGTGGCGGAGTCGCAAAAAAACTTGCCAGAATCTTCTGGATAGTTGGTGGGAAGCAAATTGGGTGGAAAAGGGGAGTTGGTATTTAAAAAAAAAAAAAAAAGGCTGCTACTGTTATACTGTAGGTGTTAGCCAATGGGATTGTTAGATTGATTACGGGAATTAGTATATAGTTAAATATGTCTAACATATATTCTTTTTTTTAAGGCAACAGTTTTATTTATGTATTTCTCAAGATGTTACACAGTATAAGGACCATATATTTACAAGCCCACTCAACAATACAGTCTCAAACATACAAGTTCAATGTCATATGTTGCTAAGTTATTAACTAATAGACATTTTTCACACTAATAAACTAAATGGATTATGTAACCAAGTGTGGCAATCTAATAGTTTCCTCTTGCATCTCTTCGCCATTCAATTGTAGCCCAACACTTGAATTTCGCTACGGGCCACCGGACTAGTCCAACACTTATTTTTAAAAACCTTTTGATTGCGATTCTTCCAAATAAGGTAGCCACTCGTCCATTCGACCGCTTGCCATATCTTCACACCCATTTCCGACATCACACGATTTGTTTTACCTATGAAAATCACATTTATACTAAAATTTGATACGCCACCTAGATCCCACCAATTGTACACTTTGGACCAAATCTCGAAGCTTTGAGGACATAAAACAAGTGAGTGATCAACCGACTCAATCCCGCTATAACAAATAGGACAACGTACCGACTCAACATATATTCTAGTGATAAATTGATGATTGAACATCATCTACTCGAACTGAATTTATATAACTTATTATGCACCCGAAAACATAAATTATGATAATTTTTCATGGAATAATTATACAATTTGATTTATTAGGATGTACGTATCAAGACTTTATCACTTACATAATCATAAATATGAATTAATGTTATTGATCAATTCATAATACACCGGTCAAAGAATTTCGACTTAAGTGCACCGAGGTTAGAGTTACTATTATGTTGAACGACCATACGATAATCATCCATCGCGATGTCCAATCATGTGGCTATTAGATGATTAATAGGTTAGTTGACACAAACTCAGTTGTGGGCCTAGGTATGTTATAGTTTAATTAGATGTTTGAGTTTATATGTACTCTATAAATAATATATTTCAATCACGGGATTTACATTGTCTAACATGGTACTACTATAAGCAGTATGATCCTAAAACATATATCCTTAGAAGCTCCAATGCTCTATATTCCAATAACGCGTTTTAATTAACAATCCACGTTAGCTTACCTCTTCAGAGAGTAATTGGGGGTATTATGACATATTGACATGGATATTGCCCTCTATTTATGAGAGTTTGTTAATGTGCGGATCTGACCATATCCAATACTTCTACGGCGCAAGTAAGATGCGCAATATGTCTTATCGTGCATCGTATTTTACATGTGCACAATTCATATTTTCTTACACGCAACTCATGCATATGATTGAGAGTCCCATCAGTTTAATAATATATATTGATAATAATATATGGTATCGAACTCCAAAATAAAAAATAAATGTATGATTAGTTATGATTATGAAGATATATGCAAAAGATTATCGGCTCGAGCTTAATAAGTGTTGACTTTGTTGACAATTAAATGTTGACCTTGTTGACAATTAATGAACGATTATCACATTTTTTGGCGTCTGATTGACTAGGAATGTTTTATCATATACGCGTTTGAGTTCCACGCGTTAGTGTTTGAACTTCTCATGCGCATAAAAACCGTCTCGTGTCAGGCATTTGCAAATTGGGACACGTGTAGGCTTAAGATTGATTTTTAAGAATTTCAAAATTGTGTATGTTATAAATATAAATTTGAATAACACACAGAAAAGAAAATGGAATCAAATGATATCTCATCAATCTTTGAATCTTGAATTATGAGTACATGAACTGAAATGAAGTGAACTAGTAAAGAAGTTCCTCGCATCGTCGAGGAGCGCAATATTTTTATTTTTATTATTATTATTATTATTATTATTATTATTATTATTATTATTATTATTTATTATTTTTTTTTTTTTTGCAATTTCAAATTGCGTATGCACTTTACAATAGCGTATGCAATTTCAAATGATGACAATGCAATTTCAATATTAAATTTTAATTAATAACTATGCAAATTTCGAACAATGACTTTGAAACTTCAAGAAGTGATAATGCAATTTTGAATTATGACTATGCAATATCAATATTCAAAAGGTAATTTCAAATTATGATTATCACAAAATGGCTATGCAATTTAACTTAAGTGATTATTTGATTTGAAACTACAATAGTCATTATTTGAATTTGTGTAGTCATTATCGAAATGGCATAACTATAATTCCATAACCATTATATTCGGCTATCATTAACATGAATTAAATTATTGGACACAATGGTTATCAATCTCTTTTTAACTATCGGTTATCAAATTGTATAACAATATAAATCATGTTAGTGAAACGTTTAGGCTTTTATGACAAGAAAAATAATAATCGTTATGAAAATTGGAAGAAGATAATGGGAGAATGAAGGTTGTTCATTTATTTTGTTCAAGTTAAGTACATCAATATGTTTGTAGTATATTTTTGATTATTTCGGATGCATATGTTCGTGCAAAATATTTGGTGGTACGCTTTCGTTGTAATTATTTGCTATATGCATTTTATAACCTTCAGTGATTTGGTTATTTTTTCCAATGGTCCAGTAAGTATTCTCCATAATAATAATATGTTAAAACTTAGGTTATTTAAATGATGTATAACATATAACTTTTTGATTACATAACTACTTTCTTTTATAACTTATATAAAAATTGTCAACTTAACGAACCCGTAATTTTACGGGTCCCTCAACTAGTGATATAAATAAATTGAATTTGATGGAATACAAATGAAGCTCTTGAAATACGATAGTGGTCTGAGTATGATAAAGATACCCGTAGTCGATGGGAAAATTCGAAATCTGATATTTTTGGCCGGTTGGGACCAGCTAAACGGGCCATGGTTTAGGTATGAGGATGGTTTTAAATTTTTATGTAGGTTTGGGTCGGGGGATGGTTTTATATACAAACTCAATTATTCGGCCCATATACCCGAAAAAGACCCGAATCTATATACCGTATCCATTTAAAAGTTAATAATAGATAACATAAATATATATAATATAATATAATATTATGTATATTTATATTTATTATAAATGGGGTCTCGGATATCCATGAGAAAACTCGTTTACATGATAGTTAATAACTAAATAATCCCAAATACTCGTGGGGGGAAACCCCTTTATCTGCTACTTAGTAAGCAAATGAGGATCCAACGAGTATGTGTCCATGTTTGAGACAAAGTTTCTTAATCGAGTTCGGATCCGGGATTACCTATAGTCGGTTCAAACTCGACCGGATGTCATCCTTGAATCTTGATGACTCTTGAACAACTAACAGAATAAGTGACAGAAACACTGAGACGACCCGCCCTAATCCATAAGGACGAATACAATAACATATGGTTACATTGCGAGGTATTTGACCTCTATATGATACATTTTACAAACATTGCATTCATTTTTAAAAGATAAACTTTCATTTCATCGAAAGTTGACAAGCATGCATACCATTTCATAATATATATCCAAACTATAAATGAATTAATAATAATCTTGTTGAACTCAACGACTCGAATGCAACGTCTTTTGAAATATGTCATGAATGACTCCAAATAATATCTTTAAAATGAGCAAATGCACAGCGGAAGATTTCTTTAATACCTGAGAATAAAGATGCTTTCAAGTGTCAACCAAAAGGTTGGTGAGTTCATTAGTTTATCATAAACAATCATTTCCATTAATTTAATAGACCACAAGATTTTCATTTCCATTTCTCATAAACATCATCTCATATCAGGCATTTCGTACTGCATAGAGATAAAAATCATTCATATGGTGAACACCTGGTAACCGACATTAACAAGATGCATATAGAATATCCCCATCATTCCGGGACTCCCATCGGACATGATAAAATCGAAGTACTAAAGCAGTTCAAATTCTATGACTGGGGCTTGTTAGTGCCCATAGATCTATCTTTAGGATTCGCGTCAATTAGGGGCCAGTTCCCTAATTCTTAGGTTACCAAGCTAAAAAGGAGCATATTCGATACGATAATCCAACCATAGAATGTAGTTTCTATTTCGTAAAAATTATAAAAACAGCGCATGTATTCTCAGTCCAAAAAATATATATTGCAAAAACATTTAAAAAGGGAGCAAATAAAACTCACGATACGGTATTTCGTAGCAATAATGCAAATGACGGTATTGAACAAGTGTATGGTTGGCCTCGGATTCACGAACCTATATTAAGTATATATATTTATATGTTGGTCAATATCTGTCTAACAATTTAGGTCAAGTCGTAGTGTATCACAATCCTAATGCTCGAGATTATCATGCAAAAGTCAACAAAAGTCAACTAATCCAAAGATGACTTCCAAAATCTATATATGTTTATTATATAACTTAAATATAGTCGTTATATATATTTAAATATATTTATCAGATTTTATTAGAGTAAATAATACAAGTCATTTATTGATAAATAAAAATTTATATTAAAATTTATATATGATAAAAATATACTTTTATATATCTCAATTAATAAAATTTATACAGTTTACTCAATATCATAAAGATATAGTGCTATGTATTATTAATCTAATTATATTACGTGTGATAAAAATATCTTTGTATCACATATTTATTTGATAAAATAATATTGATAATAATAATAATAAGTAAAAGTTGTATTATTTTATAATAATAATAATTATGATTATTATTCAACTAATAATAATAACAATATTTATATTTACTAATGATGATATTAAATATGATAAAATGATAATTCTAATCATGATAATTTTAATAATAACGATACTTTTTAATATTAACTGTAATAATAATAATATTTTATAAAAATAATAATTCTATTCAAAATGATAATTTTTAATAATAATAATAATACTAAAATGATAATAATAATGATATTTTATAATAACAATGATATTTCTATTAAAAATGATAATTTAAAAAAATGATAGTTTTAATATTAATGATACTTTTAATAATAATAATGATAAAAATAATGAAAACGATATTTTTCTAAATCAATATCTTACAATGTTTTAATTTCATCATGATACTTACACTCATTATTTTCTAATCGATTTGTTTAATAGCTTTTAATCATCTTTTATATCACATTCATATTAATGATAATAATAGTAATCATAATAATTAGATGATACTAATATTAGTTTTAATGATAATGATACTAATAATAATAATTATAATACTAATAATAATAATAATAATAATAATAATAATAATAATAATAATAATAATAATAATAATAATAATAATAATAATAATAACCTTAATGATAATAACGATAGTAATAATAATAACAATAACAATTTTTAATATTTATATTAATAACGATAATAATAATTATTAGATAGTAATAATAACGACGATAATAATGACGATAGTAATAATAGTAATCACTTTAATAATAATACTAAAATTAATGATAATTCAGATGACTATATCTTTTAATCCGTTCTTCGAAACCATACGCTTTCTAAATGAAAAGTTATTAATTTTTCGCCAGCTTTCCAACGACATGCATAACATATACCTTATCTCAGTAGCATATATATTAAATTCGTGATTTATCATAAACTTTTTAACGACGAAATTAAGCATAGAAGCATGCATAAACATATATACTCGAGCACTAGTCAGGGATACACTATTAATATATAAAAGATAAGATATGAATGCTCACGTATCAATATTGTGACTCAATATTGCAGGAAAGTACGTAGACGCAACGGAAATGATAAACACTAGATTGGCCTCACGAGCTATACCCCTGAATAATACCCATCACCTCCATAGTTATAACCTATAATTTCCTTAGCTCTATCCCGCTCATAAAACCCGTTTGAAACTTACTCGAACGTAACCTCGTCGTAATATTTTATGTATAATACTAATAATAAGAATAACAATACCTCTAATAATATTATTAATCTTAATAATATGAATAATAATATAATTATTAATAATAATAATAATAAATATTGTATATATGTATTGAGAGAATTCGAGAGGTGATGAATTAAACTGAGCCAAATTCGTTTCATTTATAGGATGTTCACCACTTACCACTCCATGCGATCGCATGGAGTTGAAGGGGCTAAGCCATGCAATCGCATGGTGCCACTTTCCAGCTCCTGATCGAATGATTAAGGCTACCAACAATTTTTAATTATTATTATTATATATAATATATTTAATTTATATAATTATTTATATAATATATTATATTTTCATGCATGGTTAATTTGTAAATTTAGTTTCAATGACTCGTACGTTATCACTCAACTTATGTCTCGATTCCGGTTTCTCGAACGCATTTTTGTACGCTTAGAAAACTTGTACTTTATGTTTCGTGTAATGTACCTTTATACATAACAAGACTCAAATCAATAAAAAACTATCCCACTCAAAGTGTAACTTATTCATTTGAGTGTTTTGGTCATTTGCTTCTTTAAATCATCGTTTCGCTATATATATATATATATATATATATATATATATATATATATATATATATATATATATATATATATATATATATATATATATATATATATATATATATGCTAGTATTATTTTAAATCAAAACATTTGATATTAAAGTTATATTTTATCATTTTGAAATACATATATATATATATATATATATATATATATATATATATATATATATATATATATATATATATATATATTTAGTAATATAAGTTTATATATATTAGAAATATTTATTTAATAATATAATATTTAGTTTTTCAATTAATAATTATATTTCAAAGTATAATTTAAGATCGTTTACCTAATAGAAATTATTGTATCACATAACGTTTTTATTTTTAAAACTTAACTAGGTATAGTTCATTTATGTACTAGCGTTTATTTTAACTTCTTAAACGTACTAATTATCATATCTACATATCAATCGAATCACTAAGCGAGTGTTACTATTGTTTTCTTAACTAATTTAATATACATAAACACATTTTAAATACACGTTGCAAGTTATTTTTAGTTCTAACAATTAACATTCCGACTTATTGTATATATTCTTATTCATTCTTTAAAAGGTTTCATCTATATCATAAAACGTTTTCAATATTATGAAAATTAAATAATTATCTTATCAAAAGACACGAGGCAATCATTGCATTGAAAGTTAAGCAGGAATCTTTACTAACCTTTGTCCAGTTATCGTTAATTGACATATTTGTTCTTACTTGTAAATCACTTTACCATATTTCGAATATTGTTAAAATGGAAAGATTTCTTAAATCAACGTGGACCTCACAACAGAGACTCGTAATCATATCACAATGTATCTGATAATTCAATCATTTGATATTATCTTTTAATTCCTTTGATAAATATGTTAAACATATATTAAAACAAATACGTTCATGTAAAGTATTATACATCTAATACTTTGTTAACGTTTTCAATTACTATAACTATATATTGTATATACATATCTATATACACATAAATGTTCGTGAATCGTCGAGCATAGTCAAAGGGTAATTGATTACATGAATATAGTTTCAAAATTTTCGAGACTCAACATTACAGACTTTGCTTATCGTGTCGAAATCATATAAAGATTAAGTTTAAATTTGGTCGGAAATTTTTGGGTCGTCACAAACACCCCCTAAAGTTTAATAGATTTGAGAAGGGTTTAGGCTGTTCAATAGCTATATATATATATATATATATATATATATATATATATATATATATATATATATATATATATATATATATATATATATATATATATTTTTTTTTTTTTTGTTTCAATGTATGCTATATACTCAAAAAATACTAATGTAGGTCACATACTTTCAAAAAGTGTATCGATGTAAACAAAAGATAACATGTTACCGGTTAAACATGTTACCTTTTGTTTACATTGATACACTTTTTGAAAGTACGTGACCTACATTAGTATTTTTTTGGGGTATATAGCCTACATTGGAACAAAAAAAAAAGTATACAAAATCGATCAAGGATGATTCTCTCACCAAATTGACTTCTGATTAGTAAGTCATAAAATCAAACGAAGTTTCCTACATCATCAGAACTGATAATCAACAACAAATTCATAGAGTTTGATCTCGAGTTCATCCTTCACCGAAATCGTGCTCGATTTGAGCTCCAGATCAATTTGAGAGGTTATAGCAAAATGTAAAAATACAGATGTGATCGAAATCTCTTCGTGAAACTATATGTAACTTTACGGATCTTAAATCGATGGAATGAATCTGAATTTTGAAGTCAAAGTTTTGGAAAAAAAGTGTAACGCCCCAAAAGTTGAGGTAATTTTTAATTACCTTTTTATGTTATATTAGTAAGTTAAATGAATTAAATAAAGATAAGTAAATGTTAAATGGAAAGAATGGACTAGTGTTGAAAAGTTAAGAAATGTTAAATTAGTAAAAGAAGTTAGGACCACCTAAGTTATAAAGTGATGGGGAGGGACCTAAGTTGCCAAAGTGTGATAGTGTAATTGATAATGCTAAAAACGAACATATATTTCATAGCATTATTCCTCAAGAAAGACAAGCTTTTAGTTGCAATTGTTCTATTTACAAGTGATATTCGTTTAAATAATAAAAGGTGAAGACAAAAGACAGATTCGACGAATTGAAGACGCAAACGACCAAAAAGCTCAAAAGTACAAAAGACAATCAAAAAGGTTCCAATTATTGATAAGAAACGTCTCGAAATTACAAGAGTACAAGATTCAAAACGCAAAGTACAAAATATAAAATTGTACGCAAGGACGTTCGAAAATCCGGAACCGGGACCAGAGTCAACTCTTAACGCTCGACGCAACGGACTAAAAATTACAAGTTAACTATGTATATAAATATAATATAATATATAATTAATTATATTAATTATATATATATTATATATATATTATAAAACCGTCGGCAGAGAAAAGCTCCAAGGACTGAGCTGTAAATTCATTCTCCGCGACTCGCGGAGTTTGAAGAGGATTTTACCGCGAGTCGCGGAGCCCCAAATTTCGACTTTTCCTATAAAAGCAACCGAATTCTGATCACAATTCATAATCTTTTTATTTCTCTCTTCTCTCATATATACGATATATATATATATAATTTACATTTTAATTTTAATTATAATTCTAATAATAAGGGTATGTTAGCGAATGTTGTAAGGGTGTAAGTCGAAATTCTGTCCGTGTAACGCTACGCTATTTTTAATCATTGTAAGTTATGTTCAACCTTTTTACATTAATGTCTCGTAGCTAAGTTATTATTATGCTTATTTAAAACGAAGTAATCATGATGTTAGGCTAATTACTAAAATTGGGTAATTGGGCTTTGTACCATAATTGGGGTTTGGACAAAAGAACGACACTTGTGGAAATTAGACTATGGGCTATTAATGGGCTTTATATTTGTTTAACTAAATGAAAGTTTGTTAATGTTAATATAAAGATTTACAATTGGGCGTCCCTATAAATTACCATATACACTCAATCGGACACGATGGGCGGGGTATTTATATGTACGAATAATCGTTCATTTAACCGGACACGGGAATGGATTAATAGCCACTAGAATAATTAAAACAGGGGTGAAATTACATTCAAGGGTAATTGGTGTAATTGTTAACAAAGTAGTAAAACCTTGGTTTACACGCAGTCGATAACCTGGTGTATTCATTAAACAAAGTATTAAAACCTTGTTACAATTCGAATCCCCAATTAGTTGGAATATTTAACTTCGGGTATAAGAATAATTTGATGAGGACACTCGCACTTTATATTTATGACTGATGGACTGTTATGGACAAAAACCAGACGGACATATTAAATAATCCAGGACAAAGGACAATTAACCCATGGGCATAAAACTAAAATCAACACGTCAAACATCATGATTACGGAAGTTTAAATAAGCATAATTCTTTTATTTCATATTTAATTTCCTTTATTTTATATTTAATTGCACTTCTAATTATCGCACTTTTATTTATTGTTATTTAATTGCACTTTTAATTATCGTCCTTTTCAATTATCGCAAGTTTATTTTATCGCACTTTTATTATTCGCAATTTCATTATCGTTATTTACTTTACGCTTTAAATTAAGTCTTTTATTTATTTAATATTTTACATTAGGTTTTAACTGCGACTAAAGTTTTAAAATCGACAAACCGGTCATTAAACGGTAAAAACCCCCCTTTATAATAATAATATTACTTATATATATGTTTGTATTTTTATAAAAGTAAACTAATATAGCGTTACGCTTTGTTTAAAGATTTCCCTGTGGAACGAACCGGACTTACTAAAAACTACACTACTTTACGATTAGGTACACTGCCTATAAGTGTTGTAGCAAGGTTTAAGTATATCCATTCTATAAATAAATAAATATCTTGTGTAAAATTGTATCGTATTTAATAGTTTTTCCTAGTAAAATATAAACTATTTCGTATACACCTCGCATAACATCAAGCATTTTTTGGCGCCGCTGCCGGGGACATTTCTAAACGCCGGAAGCGCAACGCTAATAATAAAAAAAAAAAAAGATTTTTAGCTTACTTCTATTAAAAATTCGTTTTTGTAAAAATACGTGTTAATTATTCAAAAATATAAAAAGAAAAACAAAAATATAAGTATTTTTTTTAAATATTTAAGTTTTATAAGTTTCTTTATTCTTATTTTAATTTATAAAAATATAAGTTTTATTAAAAATCTTTTATATATAGAAAAAACAGAAAACAGAAAATAAAAAAAAATAAATAAAGAAAAAACGCGTCGATTCAAACTGTGCCAGAATTGAATTTCTGAACCTCGCGACTCGCGGGGTTTTCTTCATTAATTACCGCGACTCGCGGAGACTTTCTGACAGGCGACAAAAAACCCTAAACCAGCATTAATTACGGGTATTAATTAATTATTATTATTATTTAACCCTAATAATTATTATTATTATTATTAGTTTTATTTTAACTTTTACTTTTTAATTAATTTGTATTTTTAGTTTAATTAATTTATTTAAATTGTAAAATTAGTAGATTTATAAAAAAAAAAATAATATAAAAATAATATTTTTATAAAAATTGTAATTTTTACAACTTTTTGTATATTTTTATATTTTGTCCCTTTTTAATCGTTTTAGCGTAATATTTGTATTTTTAGCTCATATTTAATTTTAAACTTAGTTTTTGCTATAGTTATTTTTACTCCTAGATTTTTAGGCTTTGCCGTAGAATTCCTTAAGTGCTTTTTCTTTAGACTAAGATTTAGGTGCTTTAGAATTTTGCGACGCCTTTTTAAGTTTTAGTTTCTTTTTAAGTTATTTCCATTTGGTATTTAGTTTTTCCTGTAAGCTTTAATATTTTTTTTAGACACCTTTTACTATGTATCAATTATCATTCCAATTAGTAATTTCAATTTGCGATTATAATTTTAAGTTAGTTGTAGTAATAAGGTTAGGTTAGTCAAGTATTTTTAAGTTTTTATAAGTTTCTTTTATTTTTCCGTCACCTTTTATTTTTCAACCATTTTTTCTTTTTCGACCTTTTTCGACGAACTCTTTTTCTTTCTTATTTCTCGCTATTCTAGTTTTAGGACATAGATTTTTATTCTACTTCTTATCTAAATTTCTTAAAATTACGAAAATTTATTTTAAGTGGTTAAATTAATAGACATCAAAATTTTCTGGTTCGTAGTAATAGTTGGATTTGTACGTGGACCGGGTTATTGGAGCCAAACAGTCCTCAATTATATTGAGACCAAACGAATCCTGCCCCTCTGCTGCATCTTTTGGCTATTCGAAACGTGGGCAAAATCAGAAAAGTCTATTAATTGGATAACTTATTATAATTTTTCTTTCCTTTTTAAAACTAATAGGATATTCAGTGAATGCACCGAGCAAGACGTTCATCACCTTTTGTACGTTCACCACCTGTAACTAGATCAAGACATTTAGCAAATATAACCGCCGTTGATTTTTCTTTAGAATCGTCATCCAGTCGACCAAGTACTTCAGTTCAAATTTCCGATAATCCATTTTTTGAACCCGACCTCACAATTGAGAATCCGGAGAATATTCAGGAACGGTTCGTAGATCCTGAACCATTAAACTTTCCTCCGGAGCCACCAATCATTCAAACAGAGATTGTTGAGGAACGAACCATTAAATCAGAATCATCTAGTGATACCGATTCAACAAATTCAATTATGGAGAATCTGGAACCTTTAAGTATGGAAGACCGAATGAGAGCTAAACGCACTGGCCAAGGTCACGCAATTACTCATCCAGACATTAATGCGCCAGATTATGAAATCAAAGGACAAATTCTACACATGGTGACTAATCAATGCCAATTTAGTGGTGCGCCGAAGGAAGATCCAAATGAACATCTACGTACGTTTAATAGGATCTGCGCACTATTTAAAATCCGAGAAGTGGAGGATGAACAGATATATCTCATGTTATTTCCCTGGACTTTAAAGGGAGAAGCCAAAGATTGGTTGGAATCGTTACCTGAAGGGGCGATCGATACATGGGACGTTTTAGTTGACAAATTTCTTAAACAATTCTTTCCTGCATCTAAAGCCGTAAGACTTCAAGCAGAAATTGTTACGTTCACACAGAAGCCAAATGAAACTCTATATGAGGCGTGGACAAGATATGGAAAGTTGTTAAGAGGATGTCCGCAACATGGTTTAGACACCTGTCAAATAGTACAAATATTCTACCAAGGATGCGACATCACTACAAGAAAAGACATAGATATAGCAGCTGGTGGTTCTATTATGAAGAAAACCGAAACTGATGCTTACAAAATTATTGATAACACTGCTTCCCACTCACATGAGTGGCACCAAGAAAAAGATATCGTTAGATCATCTAAAGCAGCTAGAGCCGATTCTAGCCATGACTTAGATTCCATTTCCGCAAAGATAGATGCTGTGGAGAGACGAATGGAAAAGATGACTAAGGATATTCACTCAATACGAATTAGTTGTGAGCAGTGTGGAGGACCACATTTGACAAAAGATTGTCTCAGTATTGAATTAACAATGGAACAAAGAGAGAATATTTCATACATAAACCAAAGGCCTGGAAATAATTATCAGAATAATTATCAACCGCCAAGACCAATTTACAATCAAAACCAGAATTATAACCGAAATATTCCATACAACAACCAACAAGGTCCTAGCAATCAACAAGTATCCAATAATACTTATAATCAGCAAAGACCGAATTTTCAAAACAAACCACCACAACAAACCGATGATAAAAAACCAAATTTAGAAGATATGATGACGAAGCTAGTTGAAACTCAAACGCAGTTTTTCACATCTCAAAAACAAATTAATGAACAAAATGCTCAAGCATTTAGAAATCAACAAGCTTCTATTCAAAATCTGGAACAAGAAGTAAGTAACCTAGCAAGGTTAATAGGTGAAAGAAAACCGGGAAGTCTACCTAGTGATACAAATGCTAATCCCCGGAATGAAACAGCTAAAGCTATTACCACAAGAAGTGGTACAACACTTAAACCACCTGAAATACCTGTAACTTCTGATGAAACTATTCCTATTCCACAAGAACCACAACCTGATCAAGATAAGGAAAAAGAACCGCTAGTTGAAAAGGTTAATGAAAATAACACAGTTAAGGATAAACCTTATGTTAAACCATACCAACCACCACTTCCTTACCCGAGTAAAATGAAGAAAGAGAAACTTGAAGCCGAGCAATCCAAATTCTTGGATATGTTTAAACAGATAAATGTAAATCTTCCTTTCATTGATGTGATTTCAGGAATGCCAAGATATGCTAAATTCTTGAAAGATCTAATCTCAAATAGAAAGAAAATGGAAGAACTCTCGGCTGTTACTATGAATGCTAATTGTTCAGCAGTGCTGTTGAATAAGATACCAGAAAAATTATCTGATCCAGGAAGTTTCACAATTCCATGTTTTCTGGGTAGTCTTAGTTCAATAGAAGCATTGGCAGACTTAGGTGCTAGTATAAATCTAATGCCGTATTCACTATACGCTAAACTAGACCTTGGAGAATTGAAACCAACCAGAATAAGCATACAACTAGCCGATAGATCAATAAAATATCCTAGAGGGATAATGGAGAACATGCTAGTTAAAGTTGGTACTTTAGTATTTCCAGTAGATTTTGTTGTTTTGGACATGGAAGAAGATTCTCAAGTTCCTCTCATATTAGGAAGACCATTCTTAAACACAGCTAAAGCAATGATAGACGTGTTCGGTAAGAAATTGACCCTAAGTATAGAGGATGAGAGTGTTACCTTTTCAGTTGATAGAGCAATGCAACAACCACAATCTGCAGATGATACATGTTATTATATTCAAACTATAGATGCACATGCAGAATTATTAGAAGAATTTCCAGAATTACAAGGAACAGGAGAATGTTCTTTAGGAGAAGGTAATGAACCAATTGATGAAGCGGAAATGTTAGCTACACTTATAGCTAATGGATATGAACCAACAACAGAAGAAATTCAAATGCTAAAAGAAGAAGACAGATATCGATATAAATCATCGATAGAAGAACCTCCGAAATTAGAGTTAAAGCCACTTCCAAACCATTTGGAATACGCTTATTTACATGGTGAATCTGAATTACCTGTAATAATATCGTCTTCTCTTACTGAAAATGAGAAATCACAACTCATTTCTGTGTTGAAAGCCCATAAACCAGCCATTGCATGGAAGATTCATGATATTAAAGGAATAAGTCCTTCGTATTGCACACATAAAATCCTTATGGAAGAAGGTCATAAAACGTATGTGCAACGCCAACGAAGACTAAATCCTAATATGCAAGATGTAGTTAAGAAAGAGATTATTAAACTGCTAGATGCAGGTTTAATTTATCCAATCTCTGATAGTCCATGGGTAAGCCCAGTTCAATGCGTACCTAAGAAGGGTGGCATGACTGTCATTACAAATGAGAAAAATGAGCTTATTCCTACTAGGACTGTAACAGGATGGCGTGTATGTATTGATTATAGAAAATTAAATGACGCCACCAGAAAAGATCACTTTCCCTTACCTTTCATAGATCAAATGTTGGAAAGATTAGCCGGAAATAGTTACTATTGTTTTCTAGATGGATTTTCCGGATATTTTCAAATTCCAATAGCACCCGAAGATCAAGAGAAAACCACATTCACGTTCCCTTATGGTACTTTTGCTTACAAACGCATGCCATTTGGACTTTGTAACGCCCCTGCAACCTTTCAAAGGTGTATGATGGCGATTTTTCACGACATGATAGAAGAATGCATGGAAGTATTCATGGATGACTTTTCAGTCTTCGGTGATACATTTAAATCATGTCTAGTTAATCTGGAACGAATGCTAATTAGATGCGAAAAATCAAATCTAGTACTTAATTGGGAGAAATGCCATTTCATGGTTAAAGAAGGCATCGTTCTTGGACATAAAATTTCAAAAGAAGGAATTGAAGTGGATAGAGCTAAAGTAGATGTAATTGCTAAACTTCCACATCCCACCAATGTTAGAGGAGTTAGGAGTTTTCTAGGGCATGCCGGTTTTTACCGACGTTTCATAAAAGATTTTTCTAAAATTGCCACTCCTATGAATAAACTCCTAGAAAAGGATGCTCCATTCATCTTTTCAGATGAGTGTATCAAATCTTTTAATATTCTTAAAGAGAAACTCACTAATGCACCGATCATGATAACACCAAATTGGAATCTACCATTTGAACTAATGTGCGATGCAAGTGATTTTGCAATGGGAGCCGTTTTAGGACAAAGGATTGAAAAACAATTTCAACCTATATATTATGCTAGTAAGACGTTACAAGGAGCACAAACAAACTATACAACTACTGAAAAAGAACTCCTTGCTATTGTCTTTGCTTTTGACAAATTTCGTTCATATCTCGTTCTAGCAAAAACGGTGGTCTATACCGACCACTCTGCTCTTAGATACCTATTTTCAAAACAAGATGCTAAACCAAGATTAATCCATTGGATCTTACTCTTACAAGAGTTTGATATTGAAATCCGAGATAAAAGAGGAGCAGAAAATCTCGCCGCTGATCATCTTTCTCGTCTTGAAAATCCTGAGTTAGAAGTTCTAAATGAATCAGCCATACAAGACAACTTTCCTGATGAATATCTATTGAAGATAGATTATAATGAAATCCCATGGTTTGCAGACTATGCAAACTACTTAGTTTGTGGATTCCTTGAAAAAGGATTATCGTACCAAAGACGAAAGAAATTCTTCAGTGATATAAAACACTATTTCTGGGAAGATCCACATCTGTTTAAAAGTTGTCCCGATGGAATAATACGCCGATGTGTATTTGGAGATGAAGCTAGTAAAATTTTAAACTATTGTCACACAGGACCAACAGGAGGGCATTATGGGCCTCAACTAACAGCAAGAAAAGTTTATGAAGCTGGATTCTATTGGCCTACAATTTACAAAGACGCACACCTTCTTTGCAAATCTTGTGATGCATGTCAAAGGGCCGGAAAAATAAGTCAACGTGATGAAATGCCACAAAATGTCATCCAAGTATGTGAAGTATTTGACATTTGGGGTATTGATTTTATGGGTCCATTTCCAAAATCTCATAATAATCTATATATACTCGTAGCCATTGATTATGTATCTAAATGGGTGGAAGCACAAGCTCTCCCAACTAACGATGCACGAGTTGTAGTCAACTTTTTAAAACGTCTTTTTGCAAGGTTTGGAACACCGAAAGCTTTAATAAGTGATCGGGGTACTCATTTCTGTAATAATCAACTTGAGAAAGTTCTTAAAAGATATGGAGTAACTCATAAAATCTCCACCGCATATCATCCACAAACAAGTGGACAAGTTGAAAATACCAACCGAGCTTTAAAACGTATTCTAGAGAAAACCGTAGGATCAAATCCGAAGGAATGGTCCATTAAATTGGAGGATGCACTCTGGGCTTTTAGAACAGCCTACAAAACTCCAATTGGAACCACACCTTTTAGACTTGTTTATGGAAAAGCATGTCATCTTCCAGTAGAAATTGAACACAAAGCATTTTGGGCTTTGAAGACATGTAATCTTGATTTACATGAAGCCGGACGTCTACGATTAAGTCAACTAAACGAATTAGAAGAATTAAGACATGAAGCATACGAAAATTCGTTAATCTATAAAGAAAGAACGAAGAAATGGCATGATAAAAGAATCAGAAGTTCAAAAGAATTTAAAGAAGGAGACAGAGTTCTTCTTTTCAATTCACGATTCAAGCTATTTCCTGGAAAATTGAAATCAAGATGGTCTGGACCATTCATAGTCAAAAGAGTTTTCCCATACGGAACGATAGAATTGATAAATTCAAATGGGATTGAATTTAAAGTTAATGGTCACAGAGTTAAACATTACATACATGGTCCGATGGAAGTCGACAACGAAGTTAATCACAATTTCGACACCACAGCTAACTAAGTGTGGGGAGAATCAAGTCTTTAAAGGATAATATGTATTTCTGTTAGAGTTAGATTGTCTGTTTTCGTGTAGTTCTCGAAAATGGAACTCGAATGGTCTTTCCCTAGCAGACCCTAAAGAACTAGTCTTCTCCCCCCATTCTGAATTTTTATTTTTTTTTAGGTTTTTACGAAATGAAGACTGCCTGTGAACTAAACCATGGTCTAATGCTACACGCTTTGATCACTAAACGTAATAATGACATACTCCCGAGTGAAATAGTATCAGTAATAAGAGAAAGAATGGACGGAGTTAGAAAAGAATCCAGATGCAAAGATAATAAGTTACAATTTGGTAAAGGAAAATCAAAATCCGCAGCGAAAAGAAGAGCACGACACCTAGAAAGATGTCACAAATGCGGAAAATGGTCACATGGAGGTAAATGTTCAAATAATCAAACCTATTCAAATACCGAATTTGTTACTTTATGCAGAGACGGACCGTTCATATGTTTAGAAGAAAAGACACTGAATGCTCGAGGTTACGCCTATATAGCCATGGAAAACCAATTAAACCGACTATCTTATGAATGGGATAGATCATATAACTAAGAAATCTATTTCACAGGTATGTCTGTACAGTTTTTATTTTTATTTTTATTTTTAACCTTTTGATAATAAACGCTAATTTGTTCGCTAAAAAGTATTAAATTGGTATTGAATAAAATTAGGTTTGGCGACCTAAATTATTGATATCATTCAAAAATTTATTACATCACTGCGAAATTTAACGTTTATTCTTAAGGTATAAATATCTTTAATCAATCAAACCAAAATATTTCAAAAATTCGTCATGAGTTAAATTAGGTCTTGGAACCGAAATTACTTTACCGAAAAGAGGGGCGCATATTTTTGATAATATTTGATTGATTAAAGTGGGATAAAAAGACAAAAAGATTTTTAATTTTATTTTTACAATGTTTTTAAAATTAATATTTAAATCTTAAATTAATATTGTAAACTTTGTAAAAACAATATATTTAAAATTGTAAATATTTGAAAAATTAATATAAGTTTGATATGAATTTATAAATTTTTAAATTAAGTTTGGTGTGAATTTTTAATTTTTAAAATATAAATTTTTAATTTTATGCATTTCAAATTTTAAGTTTGGTGTGAATTTTTAATATTAATTTTGAATTTCATATTTAAGTTGTGTGAATTTAAAAACAAAAATTTACTTTATCTCATTAAGTTAAGAATATGATTTTTAAAATTCGTCGTAAGTTGAAGACTAGGTCTTTGAACCGAAATTGCTTTACCCAAGGGAGGGACGAGAACTTTTATTATCATTATTTTTAATCTTATTGATTTAAAGTATGCCAAAAACATTAAAAAACCCAAAAATCTTAGCTTTTAAAACAATCGCTACAAAAAGACAAATTTTAAAATTTTGTCGAAGGACGGACTAGGACATCGATCCGAAACGACCTCGTCCTAAATAACAAGGGAAACAAAATTTTAAAATTAATTACTTAATTGTTTTAATAAGTTAATGATTATAAAAATAAAAAAAAAAATATACCAAACTCCGCGACTCGCGGAGTTTGGAGGGTAAATTCCCGCGACTCGCGGAGGAGTTGGATTACAGAAAAAAAAATAAGAGCTGCAACAGCTCAGTTTCACACTCCACAAACTCAAAAACTGCTGCGAAAAAACTCCGAAAAACCACCCAAAAACACCCCAAAAATCACAATTTTTAACCGTTAATCACCAAATCTTTTGCTAAAATCATGTTGAGAAGGATGCTATCTAAGAATTACTCAAGAAAAACAGTAAATTTCTACACCTAAACACCATTTAATCCGAAATTTGGTGTTCTTGATCAAATTTTTCCCCAATTTGATTTTGATGCTTTTTAGTGTAATTATGCTTAAATTGTTTATGTATTATGCTTGTATAACCTAGATTGATGCTGTTTAACATGATTAGAAGCCTTAAACTTCAAATTTTGAATAATCTAGGGTTTGTGTTCTTGAGCAAATTTGGGGCTTTTTGATATAAACAGGTTATGGCCGATTTTTGTCATGAATTATTGCTAAATTGAGTAGTGTAACATGTCTAGGTAGTTAAATGATCCAAACTTTGAGCCTAAACATGATTTTGAGAATTAAAGTGGACTTTTTCAAGTCTAAAATTCATGAACTTGATTTTTGAAAGATAATGCCATTTGAGACTTGTTTAATTGCTAGTAATGATTATTTTGACATGTTATTTGAGTTGAATGCTTATGAACTTGGCGAACATTTTCGTATATGCTTATTTGAAAAAGTGTAGATTTGATGAAAATATGAAAATGAGCTTAAGTTTGATATAAATTGATAATGTCATTGTAATTATTTTGATTGATGATTTTGCTGACACTAATGCATATTTGGATGCACAAAAATTGTGTTTGATGTGTTTTGCAGAATGAAAGGGGTGAATCTTCATCCCAAGCCCGCAATGCTCCTGCTGA
Source organism: Rutidosis leptorrhynchoides (assembly GCF_046630445.1). NCBI lineage: Eukaryota > Viridiplantae > Streptophyta > Magnoliopsida > Asterales > Asteraceae > Rutidosis > Rutidosis leptorrhynchoides. Next base: position 116,090,429 of record NC_092337.1, read on the forward strand.
GAATTTGGAACAACAGGAGGTGGATAACTACTACAAGCAGGATATACCTCATCCAGTCATGACCTTTTCTGATATGCACTTGGAAGAGTTGCACCCGAACCTGAGATTTGACAGACTTTGGATAGATTATCCAAAATATCAACAGGGTTTGCATACTCTTCATTCCAAGGTTGTTGAGGTACCGAGGGTCATAGAATGGGGACCCTTAGAAGCTGTAGAATTGGCCGGGCCAATTAGGGAATTACTTGTACAGAGGTATGGTAATTCTTCTTTTAATGACTGGGTACATTTATTCACCATACGTAGACCTGTATATAAAGTATGGTGTGAAGAATTGTTATGTAGTATAGAGTTGAATGATCGGGTAGCTAGTTTAACCGATCGTTCTTTTATTAGATTTTTGTTAGGCGGTTCGATGCGCCACATGTCTTTACTGGACATGGCTCAGGCTTTACGTATATATACGCCTGAGGAGTTAGCGTCTGCCGATTGTAGAGGATTGATACTAAACGGTAGAAAGATAGATGAGAATTTTGATACACACGGTGTGTGGAGTCAAATGACAAGCCATCACCGTTTCAAAGGGGGAAATTACTCTTATTTGGATATAGATAGAGCCGAATTAAGAGTGATACATAGGTTTTTAGCTAATTCGATTACACAAAGGGGTAAGAACAAGGAAAAAGTAAATGAACAAGATTTGTTTTACCATATGTGTATTCGAGACCCACAAAGCGCTGTAAGTATACCATATTGTGTGGGTTATTATTTATCAGCTATGGTTCGGGGGATGCGACCACATAGCATAATAGGAGGTGGTATTTTTATTACTTTGATTGGTGAATATCTCGGTGTGGATATAAGTCGGGGGGGATTATTAGTAGAAGAACCAGAACCCCGCGATACTATAGGTTTAAATGTATACCATGGTGCGAAAGTTTTGAAGAGGCGAAATAACGCCGCAGTACGATACCATGGTAGACATCCACAGGTGGAGAGAAACCAACAACAAGGTAATGTAGGAGGGGAGAATGAGATGCAAGAAATGCATAGGTTTATAGCTTCTCAGGAATACGAAAATGCTAGACAGAGAGCATTTGAAGATTGGCAAGTTCATCAGAACCAGATCATAGCTCATTGCCAACATATAGGTAGAAACTATATTCCTACACCGAAACCCATCTTCCCTCCTTGGTCTATAGAGATGCAGCCACCATATCCTACGTATGACCCTGCCGAAGCATTCTATAGCACTTATGGTTATGCCTGGAACCCCTATTGGTACCAATATCATCCTTAGTTTACTTATTTATTTTTTTATTTTGTAATTTGTAATTATTGATACGTTTAATACTTTTGTTAATATTGTAATCATTTTTATAATTATCTAACTTTTATTCTTAGATTTTAATAATTTTTGAACGTGGGGTAATATACCAAACTTCAAAAATATGTATATATGTTTGCAAGTTTATCTTATGTACACAACAGGGTAAAACAACGCATTTTCAAAGACTGGCATTAAGTTCAGCAAAAGCAACTAATTTTGACGACAAGATGCAAAATATATGTGAAATAACAACAAGACGGAATGAACAAATGATGTGCACCATTTATCATTCAGCAAACAAACGCCAATATATTTGGAAACTTTGGTAAAATTTAATCATTTTCACACTAATCACCCTCAATAATTTAAATTGTTACTGATTTCTTGCAAATGAGGGCATTGCAAGATCTTAAGTGTGGGAAGGGGTTAAATTCTTTCAGATTTTAAAAATTTTTATCTTAAACACTTGGTTACCATTAAAAATACTAGTAAAGCAGTAGTTGTATTAGAATCTAGTGCTCTCTGATAAAAAAGAACAGCCCTAGTCTTATATACTGACTACCCAATTCTAGTAAAATTTTTCAAAATTTTCAATTAAATGAATTCAAATTATGTTTATACATATTTATGAACGATAAAACTAGGTTTTAACACCGAAATTATTGTTACCTCGGAAAGGACATAAATTGAGAAACAAACTAAAATGTTAAAATTCATTTAAAATGGAATAGAGGACGATAAAAAGGAAAATAAAAGCCAAGTGTGGGAAAATTTACCAAGTTATTTTAAACATATGTCACATATATCTGTAACAAATAACTGAAAATACTTTTGCTTTGAACTAAACTAAACTGTTTTACCCGATGAAAGAAAAGAAGAGAAGGATCTACACGATGAATCAATTCCATCATTAAAAGGAAGTAAAGTCTTCCGAAAAAGACACGCGCTTCTTGATTTAGGTCATGAAGTTGTCGTCCAGACCAGCTGTAGGTTGACGAAAAATCTAGAAAAGTCATCACTAAAATCAGCAGGAAATCCACGGACCTCAGCATTAAACAGGGTCGCCAAGTGGTCGGATTTATCCTAACCATGAGAAGGATTTGTCTCGTACAATGGGGGGCACCATGCAAATTAGCTGGATAAGACTAATGAATCAGATCCCCAGAAAGGATAATCTCCTTAAAGATTAAAAATCAGCTTTTAAGACTGATATTACTCAATCCTAGAGATTGACCTTAAAGATTGAGAATTCAAACTCATGGAATTCAATGATATCTAAACTCGAGCTTGAACGAGAAAATATTTTGATCAAAATTATAAACCGATTTGTTTTCTGAAAACCCTATTTTCAATGCGTTCATTACCATTGAACGTAAAATCCTAGGAATTCACCTGAAATTCATTAGGTCACCTGAACTAAATCGGGTGTCAACCGTAAGAACGGTGGTTGCATAGCATGGTCAAAGACAGGACCTTGTGCCATACCAAAAAATTATGAGGGTGAGCTTTACTATTGCTCCTACCAAGGATAGTAATTGCGTCCGACACGTTACAGACCATAATTAAAAGCATGTCAGGGGACATTACCTTAACAGTTGCTTGTTCAACGCTTTCCTTTCAACCGGACGGTAGTTTACCGAAAGGTAATATACGGGACAAGTAAACTGGACGTGTTGCTTTCCAAATACAAGGTTAGCAAGTGGGTGACACAAAACCGCAAGTTTTGAGCTAAAATTTTCAAATCTGAAACCCACCAAACCCACAAAAATATTTTGCAAACACCGGTAAAGGGTTATCCCGGAAAACTTATCTAGGGTAAAAAACTAGATTTAATTTTCAAAAGATCAAATGTTTTCATAAAGATCCAATTTCCTTAATGGATCTAAATTTTTTATAGTCATGTGGGACTGTAAACGATATCGTTACTACCATTGTTTATACCGCCGTATAGAAATCACTGATGAACAAAGTGTGAAGAATAAAGAAGTGATTCTAGTATTTCAAGACGATATTGCTTGAGGACAAGCAACGCTCAAGTGTGGGAATATTTGATAATGCTAAAAACGAACATATATTTCATAGCATTATTCCTCAAGAAAGACAAGCTTTTAGTTGCAATTGTTCTATTTACAAGTGATATTCGTTTAAATAATAAAAGGTGAAGACAAAAGACAGATTCGACGAATTGAAGACGCAAACGACCAAAAAGCTCAAAAGTACAAAAGACAATCAAAAAGGTTCCAATTATTGATAAGAAACGTCTCGAAATTACAAGAGTACAAGATTCAAAACGCAAAGTACAAAATATAAAATTGTACGCAAGGACGTTCGAAAATCCGGAACCGGGACCAGAGTCAACTCTTAACGCTCGACGCAACGGACTAAAAATTACAAGTTAACTATGTATATAAATATAATATAATATATAATTAATTATATTAATTATATATATATTATATATATATTATAAAACCGTCGGCAGAGAAAGACTCCAAGGACTGAGCTGTAAATTCATTCTCCGCGACTCGCGGAGTTTGAAGAGGATTTTACCGCGAGTCGCGGAGCCCCAAATTTCGACTTTTCCTATAAAAGCAACCGAATTCTGATCACAATTCATAATCTTTTTATTTCTCTCTTCTCTCATATATACGATATATATATATATAATTTATATTTTAATTTTAATTATAATTCTAATAATAAGGGTATGTTAGCGAATGTTGTAAGGGTGTAAGTCGAAATTCTGTCCGTGTAACGCTACGCTATTTTTAATCATTGTAAGTTATGTTCAACCTTTTTACATTAATGTCTCGTAGCTAAGTTATTATTATGCTTATTTAAAACGAAGTAATCATGATGTTAGGCTAATTACTAAAATTGGGTAATTGGGCTTTGTACCATAATTGGGGTTTGGACAAAAGAACGACACTTGTGGAAATTAGACTATGGGCTATTAATGGGCTTTATATTTGTTTAACTAAATGAAAGTTTGTTAATGTTAATATAAAGATTTACAATTGGGCGTCCCTATAAATTACCATATACACTCAATCGGACACGATGGGCGGGGTATTTATATGTACGAATAATCGTTCATTTAACCGGACACGGGAATGGATTAATAGCCACTAGAATAATTAAAACAGGGGTGAAATTACATTCAAGGGTAATTGGTGTAATTGTTAACAAAGTAGTAAAACCTTGGTTTACACGCAGTCGATAACCTGGTGTATTCATTAAACAAAGTATTAAAACCTTCTTACAATTCGAATCCCCAATTAGTTGGAATATTTAACTTCGGGTATAAGAATAATTTGATGAGGACACTCGCACTTTATATTTATGACTGATGGACTGTTATGGACAAAAACCAGACGGACATATTAAATAATCCAGGACAAAGGACAATTAACCCATGGGCATAAAACTAAAATCAACACGTCAAACATCATGATTACGGAAGTTTAAATAAGCATAATTCTTTTATTTCATATTTAATTTCCTTTATTTTATATTTAATTGCACTTCTAATTATCGCACTTTTATTTATTGTTATTTAATTGCACTTTTAATTATCGTCCTTTTTAATTATCGCAAGTTTATTTTATCGCACTTTTATTATTCGCAATTTCATTATCGTTATTTACTTTACGCTTTAAATTAAGTCTTTTATTTATTTAATATTTTACATTAGGTTTTAACTGCGACTAAAGTTTTAAAATCGACAAACCGGTCATTAAACGGTAAAAACCCCCCTTTATAATAATAATATTACTTATATATATGTTTGTATTTTTATAAAAGTAAACTAATATAGCGTTACGCTTTGTTTAAAGATTTCCCTGTGGAACGAACCGGACTTACTAAAAACTACACTACTTTACGATTAGGTACACTGCCTATAAGTGTTGTAGCAAGGTTTAAGTATATCCATTCTATAAATAAATAAATATCTTGTGTAAAATTGTATCGTATTTAATAGTTTTTCCTAGTAAAATATAAACTATTTCGTATACACCTCGCATAACATCAGTAATTAATAAAATAAAGAAATGGAAGAAGTATCTAGTCATTTGGTGAAGGATAAAAAATACATATACAAAGAAGAGAAGAAGAAGAAATCGACTAGAACAAGCTCAACTATGGTTTTCAATTCTTGCTGATAAGGATACATAATATCATTGCCATATATTATATGTATCTATGTATATCTATTCATAAATTAGATGAGTTTGTTATAGAATTGATTTTGTATTCTTGTATATCTCGATGTCTTGATGACCAAGAATTGTATCACTATATATATTGTTAACATATCATCAATAAAGATTAATATTTTCAATTTATCTTCTCTATATGGTATCACGAGTCTTCTTAGACTAAACCCTAAACACGTCTCCTGTCACTCTCGTCCTCCCTCAAACAACGATGTCTTCTCACACTATCTCGAATGATGCCGACCCAAAAACCCCTATCATCATTGTTTCACTTCAAAACATTCTGGAGCTAACCTCGATCAACTATACATTGTGGAAACTGCAGATTCAAGTGACTCTAGACGACTACGGTTTGTCTAAGTTTATTGATGGATCCTGTGTAGCACCTGCTGCAAAAATCACCACCACCGATTCCACTTCGGTCAATCCGGTATACACCACATGGGTTCGCCAAGACCGCCTACTGTTTGGAGCTCTGATCGGAACTCTTGATCAAAGCATCATACCTTTGGTTGCGTTAACTAAAACATCCAAAGAATTATGGGACACTCTTGAAAGGACGTTTGCAAGTACATCTCGGGGGCACATCAAACAACTCAAACAACGTCTCATATCTATCACCAAGGGACCACAAACAATCACTAAATTTATGAATTCAATCAAAGCATGTGCGGACCAACTTGCTCTTCTTGGTTCAACTGTACCACAAGAAGACATTACAGACCGTGTCCTTAAAGGTCTGGATGATTCTTACTGATAATGCTAAAAACGAACATATATTTCATAGCATTATTCCTCAAGAAAGACAAGCTTTTAGTTGCAATTGTCCTATTTACAAGTGATATTCGTTTAAATAATAAAAGGTGAAGGCAAAAGGCAGATTCGACGAATTGAAGACGCAAACGACCAAAAAGCTCAAAAGTACAAAAGACAATCAAAGAGGTTCCAATTATTGATAAGAAACGTCTCAAAATTACAAGAGTACAAGATTCAAAACGCAAAGTACAAGATATTAAATTGTACGCAAGGACGTTCGAAAATCCAGAACCGGGACCAGAGTCAACTCTCAACGCTTGACGCAACGGACTAAAAATTACAAGTCAACTATGCATATAAATATAATATAATATTTAAATAATTCTTATAATTATTTATATATTATATATTATAATATTAAAAATCGTCGGCAGAAAAAACAAAGGCATGTGAGCCTCTCCAGCTGGCCATGCGATCGCATGGCCTTGAAGGGTAAAGCTCATGCGATCGCATGAGCCACTTTTCCAGCCCACATGCCTATAAAATTCGCAGCTTGGTAAACATCAAAACACATCTTTTTCTATCTCTCAATATATCTATACGTAATATTTATATTTAAATTTTAATTTTAATTTTAATTTTAATTTTAAATCCTAATAATAAGGGTATGTTAGCGAATGTTGTAAGGGTGTAAGTCGAAATTCTGTCCGTGTAACGCTACGCTATTTTTAATCATTATAAGTTATGTTCAACCTTTTTACATTAATGTCTCGTAGCTAAGTTATTATTATGCTTATTTAATCCGAAGTAATCATGATGTTGGGCTAAAAATATTAAAATTGGGTAATTGGGCTTTGTACCATAATTGGGGTTTGGACAAAAGAACGACACTTGTGGAAATTAGACTATGGGCTATTAATGGGCTTTATATTTGTTTAACTAAATGATAGTTTGTTAATTTTAATATAAAGATTCACAATTGGACGTCCCTATGAATAACCATATACACTCGATCGGATACGATGGGCAGGGTATTTATATGTACGAATAATCGTTCATTTAACCAGACACGGGAATGGATTAATAGTCACTAGAATTATTAAAACAGGGGTGAAATTATGTACAAGGACACTTGGCATAATTGATAACAAAGTAATAAAACTTTTTTACAGTTTAAGTCCCCAATTAGTTGGAATATTTAACTTCGGGTATAAGGATAATTTGAGGAGGACACTCGCACTTTATATTTATGACTGATGGACTGTTATGGACAAAAACCAGACGGACATATTAAATAATCCAGGACAAAGTACAATTAACCCATGGGCATAAAACTAAAATCAACAGTCAAACATCATTATTACGGAAGTTTAAATAAGCATAATTATTTTATTTCATATTTAATTTCCTTTATTTTATATTTAATTGCACTTCTAATTATCGCACTTTTATTTATTGTTATTGTATTTAATTGCAACTTTAATTATCGTACTTTTTAATTATCGCAAGTTTATTTTATCGCACTTTTATTTATCGCAATTTCATTATCGTTATTTACTTTACGCTTTAAATTAAGTCTTTTATTTATTTAATATTTTACATTTTGTTTTAACTGCAACTAAAGTTTTAAATTCGACAAACCGGTCATTAAACGGTAAAAACCTCCCTTTATAATAATAATATTACTTATATATATATTTGTATTTTTATAAAATAAAACTAATATAGCGTTAAGCATTGATTAAAAGATTTTCCCTGTGGAACGAACCGAATTTACTAAAAACTACACTACTGTACGATTAGGTACACTGCCTATAAGTGTTGTAGCAAGGTTTAAGTATATCCATTCTATAAATAAATAAATATCTTGTGTAAAATTGTATCGTATTTAATAGTATTTTCTGCTAAAATTTAATAGTATTTTATACCCCTTAGCTTTAACATCAAGTATTTTTGGCGCCGCTGCCGGGGACCATCTAGCTTAAAATTCGGAAGCGCAACGCTAATATATATAAAAAAACAAAAAAAAAATTTATTTTTAGTTTACTTTTATTAAAATACGCTTTTGTAAAAAATACGTTTTAATATATTCAAAAATATAAAAAGAAAAACAAAAATATAAATATTTTTAAGAGTTTGTTAAATATTTAAGTTCTATAAAAGTTTCTTTATATTTATTTTATAAAAATATAAGTTTTATTTAATTTATAAAAATATATTATATAAATATTTAAAACAGAAAAAATAAACACAGCAAAATAAAAAAAATAAAAACATTCGGCCTGCTACTGTAGCAGCCCGTAGCCTGGCCCAAAATCCTGGCTCATGCAATCGCATGAGCCCGAAGGCATAAACTCATGCGATTTTATGAGAGTGTCTGACACGCCAACAGGAAACCCTAACTGCATTAATTACGGGTATTATTATTATTATTTAATAAACCCTAATTAGGTTTTATTATTTAATTAGTTATTAGTTTTTAGATTTAATTTATATATTTAGTTTAATTAGTTTAATTAAATTTTAAAATTAACAGTTTTATAAAATAAATAATATAAAAATAATATTTTTATAAAAATTGTACTTTTTACAACTTTTAGTATATTTTTATATTTTATTTTTTTAATTGTTTTTAGCGTAATATTTATATTTTTCGCTCGTATTTAGTTTTAATTCATAGTTTTTGCCATAGTTATTTTTATTTCTAGATTTTTAGGCCTTGCCGTAAAATCCTTTAAGTGCTTTTTCTTTAGACTAAGATTTAGGTGCTTTAGAATTTTGCGACGCCTTTTTAAGTTTTAGTATCTTTTTAAGATATTGCCATTTGGGATATAGTTTTACTTGTAAGCTTTAATATTTTTAGACGCCTTTTACCTATGTATCAATTATCATTCCAATTAGTAATCTCAATTTGCGATTATAATTTTAAGTTAGTGATAGTAATAAGGTTGGGTTGGTCAAGTATTTTTAAGTTTTATAAGTCACTCTTTTTCTTTCTTATTTTTCGACGTCTTTTATTTTTTGACCTTTTTCGACGCGCTCTTTTTCTTTCTTATTTCTCGTCATTCTAGTTTTTAGGACTTAGAATTTTTTCTACTTCTTATTTATACTTCTTAAAATTACGAAAATTTATTTTAAGTGGTTAAATTGATAGACATCAAAATTTTCTGGTTCGTAGTAATAGTTGGATTTGTACGTGGACCGGGTTATTGGAGCCAAACAGTCCTCAATTATATTGAGACCAAACGAATCCTGCCCCTCTGCTGCATCTTTTGGCTATTCGAAACGTGGGCAAAATCAAAAAAGTCTATTAATTGGATAACTTATATAATTTTTCTTTCCTTTTAAAAAACTAATAGGATATTCAGTGAATGCACCGAGCAAGACGTTCACCACCTTTTGTACGTTCACCACCTGTAACTAGATCAAGACATCTAGCAAATATTACCGCCGTTGATTTTTCTTTAGAATAGTCATCCAGTCGACCAAGTACTCCAATTCAAATTTCCGATAATCCATTTTTTGAACCCGACCTCACAATTGAGAATCCGGGGAATATTCAGGGGCAATTCGTAGATCCTGAACCATTAATTTTTCCTCCGGAACCACCAATCATTCAAACAGAGATTGTTGAGGAACGAACCATTAAATCAGAATCCTCTAGTGATTCCGATTCAACAAATTCAAACATGGAGAATCTGGAACCTTTAAGTATGGAAGACCGAATGAGAGCTAAACGTACTGGCCAAGGTCACGCAATTACTCATCCAGACATTAATGCGCCAGATTATGAAATCAAAGGACAAATTCTACACATGGTAACTAATCAATGCCAATTTAGTGGTGCGCTGAAGGAAGATCCAAATGAACATCTTCGTACCTTTAATAGGATCTGCACACTATTTAAAATCCGAGAAGTGGAGGATGAACAGATATATCTCATGTTATTTCCCTGGAATTTAAAGGGAGAAGCCAAAGATTGGTTGGAATCGTTACTTGAAGGGGCGATTGATACATGGGACGTTTTAGTTGAAAAATTTCTTAAACAATTCTTTTCGGCATCTAAAGCCGTAAGACTTCAAGGAGAAATTGTTACGTTCACACAGAAACCAAATGAAACTCTATATGAGGCATGGACAAGATTTGGAAAGTTATTAAGAGGATGTCCGCAACATGGTTTAGACACCTGTCAAATAGTACAAATATTCTACCAAGGATGCGACATCACTACAAAGAAAGACAACGATATAGCAGCTGGTGGTTCTATTATGAAGAAAACCGAAACTGATGCTTACAAAATTATTGATAACACTGCTTCCCACTCACATGAGTGGCACCAAGAAAAAGATATCGTTAGATCATCTAAAGCAGCTAGAGCCGATTCTAGCCATGACTTAGATTCCATTTCCGCAAAGATAGATGCTGTCGAGAGACGAATGGAAAAGATGACTAAAGATATCCACTCAATACGAATTAGTTGTGAGCAGTGTGGAGGACCACATTTGACAAAAGATTGTCTCAGTATTGAATTAACAATGGAACAAAGAGAGAATGTTTCATATCTAAACCAAAGGCCTGGAAATAATTATTAGAATAATTATCGACCGCCAAGACCGATCTACAATCAAAAACAGAATTATAATCGAAATATTCCATACAACAACCAACAAGGTCCTAGCAATCAACAAGTATCCAATAATACTTACAATCAGCAAAGATCTAATTTTCAAAACAAACCACCACAAACCGATGATAAAAAGCCGAATTTAGAAGATATGATGACAAAGCTAGTTGAAACTCAAACGCAGTTTTTCACATCTCAGAAACAAACTAATGAACAAAATGCTCAAGCATTTAGAAATCAACAAGCTTCTATTCAAAACTTGGAACAAGAAGTAAGTAACCTAGCAAGGTTAATAGATGAAAGAAAACCGGGAAGTCTACCTAGTGATACAAATGCTAACCCCCGGAATGAAACAGCTAAAGCCATTACCACAAGAAGTGGTACAACACTTAAACCACCAGAAATACCTGTAACTTCTGATGAAGCTATTCCTACTCCACAAGAACCACAACCTGATCAAGATAAGGAAAAAGAACCGGTAGTTGAAAAGGTTAATGAAGATAACACAGTTAAGGATAAACCTTATGTTAAACCATACTAACCACCACTTCCTTACCTGAGTAAAATGAAGAAAGAGAAACTTGAAGCCGAGCAATCCAAATTCTTGGATATGTTTAAACAGATAAATGTAAATCTTCATTTCATTGATGTGATTTCAGGAATGCCTAGATATGCTAAATTCTTGAAAGATCTAATCTCAAATAGAAAGAAAATGGAAGAACTCTCGGCTGTTACTATGAATGCTAATTGTTCAGCAGTGCTGTTGAATAAGATACCAGAAAAACTATCTGATCCAGGAAGTTTCACAATTCTATGTTTTCTGGGTAGTCTTAGTTCAATAGAAGCATTGGCAGACTTAGGTGCTAGTATAAATTTAATGCCGTATTCACTATACACTAAACTAGACCTTGGAGAATTGAAACCAACCAGAATAAGTATACAACTAGCCGATCGATCAATAAAATATCCTAGAGGGATAATGGAGAACATGCTAGTTAAAGTTGGTACTTTAGTATTTCCAGTAGATTTTGTTGTTCTGGACATGAAAGAAGATTCTCAAGTTCCTCTCATATTAGGAAGACCATTCTTAAACACGGCTAAAGCAATGATAGACGTGTTCGGTAAGAAATTGACCCTAAGTATAGAGGACGAGAGTGTTACCTTTTCAGTTGATAGAGTAATGCAACAACCACAATCTGCAGATGATACATGTTATTATATTCAAACTATAGATTCACATGCAGAATTATTAGAAGAATTTCCAGAATTAAAAGGAACAGGAGAATGTTCTTTAGGAGAAGGAACTGAACAAATTGATGAAGCTGAAATGTTAGCTACACTAATAGCAAATGGATATGAACCAACAACAGAAGAAATTCAAATGCTAAAATAAGAAGACAGATATCGATATAAATCATCGATAGAAGAACCTCCAACATTAGAGTTAAAGCCACTTCCAAACCATTTGGAATACGCTTATTTACATGGTGAATCTGAATTACCTGTAATAATATCGTCTTTTCTTACTGAAAATGAAAAATCACAACTCATTTCTGTGTTGAAAGCTCATAAACCAGCCATTGCATGGAAAATTCATGATATTAAAGGAATAAGTCCTTCGTATTGCACACATAAAATCCTTATGGAAGAAGGTCATAAAACGTATGTGCAACGCCAACGAAGACTAAATCCGAATATGCAAGATGTAGTTAAAAAAAGAAATTATTAAACTGCTAGATGCAGGTTTAATTTATCCAATCTCTGATAGTCCATGGGTAAGCCCAGTTCAATGCGTGCCTAAGAAGGGTGGCATGACTGTCATTACAAATGAGAAAAATGAGCTTATTCCTACTAGGACTGTAACAGGATGGCGTGTTTGTATTGATTATAGAAAATTAAATGACGCCACCAGAAAAGATCACTTTCCCTTACCTTTTATTGATCAAATGTTGGAAAGATTAGCCGGAAACAGATACTATTATTTTCTTGATGGATTTTCGGGATATTTTCAAATTCCAATAGCACCTGAAGATCAAGAGAAAACCATGTTCACGTGCCCTTATGGTACTTTTGCTTACAAACGCATGCCATTTGGACTTTGCAACGCCCCTGCAACCTTTCAAAGGTGCATGATGGCGATTTTTCACGACATGATAGAAGAATGCATGGAAGTTTTAATGGATGACTTTTCAGTCTTAGGTGATACATTTGAATCATGTCTAGTTAATCTGGAACGAATGCTTATTAGATATGAACAATCAAATCTAGTTCTTAATTGGGAGAAATGCCATTTCATGGTTAAAGAAGGCATCGTTCTTGGACATAAAATTTCAAAAGAAGGAATTGAAGTGGATAGAGCTAAAGTAGATGTAATTGCTAAACTTCCACGTCCCACCAATGTTAGAGGAGTTAGGAGTTTTCTAGGGCATGCCGGTTTTTACCGACGTTTCATAAAAGATTTTTCTTAAATTGCCACTCCTATGAATAAACTCCTAGAAAAGGATGCTCCATTCATCTTTTCAGATGAATGCATAAAATCTTTTAATATTCTTAAAGAGAAACTCACTAATGCGCCGATCATGATAACACCAAATTGGAATCTACCGTTTCAACTAATGTGCGATGCAAGTGATTTTGCAATGGGAGCCGTTTTAGGACAAAGGATTGAAAAAAGATTTCAACCTATATATTATGCTAGTAAGACGTTACAAGGAGCACAAACAAATTACACAACTACTGAAAAAGAACTCCTTGCTATTGTCTTTGCTTTTGACAAATTTCGTTCATATCTCGTTCTAGCAAAAACGGTGGCCTATACCGACCATTCTGCTCTTAGATACCTATTTTCGAAACAAGATGCCAAACCAAGATTAATCCGTTGGATCTTACTCTTACAAGAGTTCGATATTGAAATCCGAGATAAAAGAGGAGCAGAAAATCTCGCCGCTGATCATCTTTCTCGTCTTGAAACTCCCGAATTAGAAGTACTAAATGAATCGGCCATACAAGACAACTTTCCTGATGAATATCTATTGAAGATAGATTATAATGAAATTCCATGGTTTGCAGACTATGCAAACTACTTAGTATGTGGATTCCTTGAAAAAGGATTATCGTACCAAAAACGAAAGAAATTCTGCAGTGATATAAAACACTATTTCTGGGAAGATCCACATTTGTTTAAAAGTTGTCCCGATGGAATAATACGCCGATGTGTATTTGGAGATAAAGCTAGTAAAATTTTAAACCATTGTCATACAGGACCAACAGGAGGGCACTATGGACCTCAACTAACAGCAAGAAAAGTTTATGATGCTGGATTCTATTGGCCTACAATTTACAAAGACATACACCTTCTTTGCAAATCCTGTGATGCTTGTCAAAGGACCGGAAAAATAAGTCAACGTGATGAAATGCCACAAAATGTCATTCAAGTATGTGAAGTATTTGACATTTGGGGTATTGACTTTATGGGTCCATTTCCAAAATCTCATAATAATCTCTACATTCTCGTAGCCATTGATTATGTATCTAAATGGGCGGAAGCACAAGCTCTCCCAACTAACGATGCACGAGTTGTAGTCAACTTTTTAAAACGTCTTTTTGCAAGGTTTGGAACACCAAAAGCTTTAATAAGTGATCGAGGTACTCATTTCTGTAATAATAAACTTGAGAAAGTTCTCAAAAGATATGGAGTAACTCATAAAATCTCCACTGCTTATCATCCAAAAACAAGTGGACAAGTTGAAAATACCAACCGAGCTTTAAAACGTATTCTAGAAAAAACCGTAGGATCAAATCCGAAGGAATGGTCCATTAAATTGGAGGATGCACTCTGGGCTTTTAGAACAGCCTACAAAACTCCAATTGGAACCACACCTTTTAAACTCGTCTACGGAAAATCATGTCATCTTCAAGTAGAAATTGAACACAAAGCATTTTGGGCTTTGAAGACATGTAATCTTGATTTACATGAAGCCGGACGTCTACGATTAAGTCAATTAAATGAATTAGAAGAATTAAGACATGAAGCATACGAAAATTCGTTAATCTATATGGAAAGAACGAAGAAATGGCATGATAAAAGAATCAGAAGTTCAAAAGAATTTAAAGAAGGAGACAGAGTTCTTCTTTTCAATTCACGATTCAAGCTATTTCCTGGAAAATTGAAATCGAGATGGTCTGGACCATTCATAGTCAAAAGAGTTTTCCCATACGGAACGATAGAATTAATAAATTCAAATGGAATTGAATTTAAAGTTAATGGTCACAGAGTTAAACATTACATAGATAGTCCGATGGAAGTCGACAACGAAGTTAATCACAATTTCGATACCACAGCTAACTAAGTGTGGGGAGAATCAAGTCTTTTAAGGATTTTATGTATTTCTGTTAGAGTTAGATTGTCTGTTTTCGTGTAGTTCTCGAAAATGAAACCCGAATGGTCTTTCCCTAGCAGACCCTAAAGAACTAGTCTTCTCCCCCCATTCTGAATTTTTATTTTTTTTAGGTTTTTACGAAATGAAGACTTCCTGTGAACTAAACCATGGTCTAATGCTACACGCTTTGATCACTAAACGTAATAATGACACACTTCCGAGTGAAATAGTATCAGTAATCAGAGAAAGATTGGACGGAGTAAGAAAAGAATCCAGATGCGAAGAAAATAAGTTACAATTTGGTAAAGGAAAATCAAAATCCGCAGCGAAAAGAAGAGCACGACACCTAGAAAGATGTCACAAATGCGAAAAATGGTCACATGGAGGTAAATGTTCAAATAATCAAACCTATTCAAACACCGAATTTGTTACTTTATGCAGAGACGGACCGTTCATATGTTTAGAAGAAAAAACACTGAATGCTCGAGGTTACGCCTATGTAGCTATGGAAAACCAATTAAACCGACTATCTTATGAATGGGATAGATAATATAACTAAGAATACTATCTCACAGGTAAGTCTGTACAGTTTTTATTTTTTATTTTTATTTTTAACCTTTTGATAATAAACGCTAATTTGTTCGCTATAAAGTATTAAATTGGTATTGAATAAAATTAGGTTTGGCGACCGAAATTATTGATATCATTCAAAAATTTATTACATCACTGCGAAATTTAACGTTTATTCTTAAGGTATAAATATCTTTAATCAATCAACCCAAAATATTTCAAAAATTCATCATGAGTTAAAATAGGTCATGGAACCGAAATTACTTTACCAAAAAGAGGTGCGTATATTTTTGATAATATTTGATTGATTAAAGTGGGATAAAAAAAATTTTAATTTTATTTTTATCATGTTTTAAAATTAATATATAAAAATTAAAATAATATTGTAAACTTTTTAAAATTAATATATTTAAAATTGTAAATATTTGAAAAATTAATCTTTTTAATATAAGTTTGTATGTATAAAAACAAAAATTTTTAATTAAGTTTGGTGTGAATTTTTAATTTTATGCATTTTAAATTTAAGTTGTGTGAATTTAAAAACAAAAATTTACTTTATTTCGCTAAGTTAAAAATATGATTTTTAAAATTCGTCGTGAGTTGAAGACTAGGTCGTTGAACCAAAATTGCTTTACCCGAGGGAGGGACGAGAACTTTTATTATCATTATTTTTAATCTTATTGAATTAAAGTATGCCAAAAACATTTAAAAAAACTCAAAAATCTTTACTTTTAAAACCGCGATTTGATTTGACAGATTTTAAAAATTTTGTCAAGGGACAGACTAGGACATCAATTCGAAACACCCTCGCTCCTAAAGGAAAACAAATTTTTAAAATTTAATTAATTATAAGTTTTATAAAGTATAAGGTTTTATTTTAAAAAAAAAAAAAGGAGGGGCAAAACACTGTAGCCGGGTACCCATGCGATCACATGGGAATCACCCTATCCCTCCATGCGATCGCATGGTGGCAAATTCCAGGCCTGATACATACAGCTCGCTGTTCTGTCTTCTCCACACATATACGAAAAACACTCAAAACCTCACCAAATTTCATCATTTTTCCACCGTAATTCATCATTTTTCTTGCTCTAATCATGCCTAGATTCTCATTCTTCAGCAAAATGGTAAAAATTACACCCCTAAACTCATAAATTTGCTAGTTTTTGTGATAAATTCTAATTTTTTACCTAATGCAATTTTGTTAATTTCTAGTTAATTAGTGTTAAATTGTTAGTATTTTATGCATGTATAACCTATATTGATGCTATTTAACATGATTTGAAGCCAAAAACTTCAAAATTTTTAGAAACCTAGGGTTTGTGTTCTTGAGCAATTTGGGGCTTTTTGATATAAACAGGTTATGGCCGATTTTTGTCATGAATTATTGCTAAATTGAGTAGTGTAACATGTTTAGATAGTTAAATGATCCAAACATTGATCCTAAACATGATTTTTAGAGATTAAAGTGGACTTTTTAAGTCCAAAATTCATGAACTTGATTAATTTGATATATTTGCCATTTGAGACTTGTTTAATTGTTAGTAATGACTATTTTGACATGATATTTGAGTTAAATGCTTATGAATTTTGTATACATTTTCATATGTGCTTATTTGAAAAGTGTAGAATTGTGAAAATGTGTATAAGTTTAATTTTGATTTAACATGTTATAGTGATTGTTTTAAGTTGTTATTTTGCTAACACTAATGCATATTTGGATGCACAAATTTTGTGTTTAATGTGTTTTGCAGAAAGCCGATACTGGAGGTTCAGGAGCATCATCATCTAGACGACCAGCACCAGCACCAAAACCAGAACCAGAAATGCAACACGAATAACAACCACAACAGGAACAACAACAACAGCCTGATCAGCACGTACCTTATTATGATCCGGTACAGTTTGTTGATGAATTCATAGTATTCCCAATGAGGCCGCCAGTAGAATTCCCAACGATTCCTGAGCACACTCTGCATCCTAATCTGAGATTTGATAGGAGATGGAGAGATTACGAGACATATCAAAGGAACAAATTCAAATTGGTAACAAAAAATGTAGAGGTGCCAAGGGTAATCGATTGGGCCCCTTTGGAAACGGTCCATCTAGCTGATCGTGTTAGACAGCTTTTGGTACAAAGGTATGGCAGTTCTTCTTTTACAGATTGGGAACGTCTTTTCACCATTCGTAGACCTGTATATAAGGAATGGTGTGTTGAGTTGATAAGTACTGTATCACTTGATACAAATATAGTTAGAATAGATGATAGAAGATTTCTTAGGTTTATCCTTGGCGGTAGGATGTACAGAATGTCCATGCTGGACATGGCCAGGGCCTTACAGATGTATACTCCTGGTGAGTTCCTATTACCCGATTGTACAAATTTGATTCATTATGGTGAAAGGGTAGATAGTAACTATGACGCTGACGCCATTTGGAGGCGTATGTCACATTTTGATGTTTTTACACGAGCAGGAGGACACTCCTATACACATATTGACAGAGCCGAGCTTCGTATTATTCATAGATTTTTGGCTAACTCAATTACACAGAGAGGTCACAATAAAGAAAAAATTACCTTACATGATTTATTCTACCTAAAGTGTATTCGGGATCCTAGAAGCTTTGTCAATATCCCTTACTGTGTTGCTTTTTATTTATCTAAAATGGTAGAGGGAATGCAGGACGGGAGTATAATAGGAGGAGGTATTTTTGTTACTCTCATTGGAGAGTATTTAGGTGTTGATAGGAACCAAGGGGGTCCATTATAGCTTTGTAGAGAACAGGTTGAGCCCTTAGGATTGAAAGTTTATGTGGGTGCTAAGGTATTGAAAAGTAGACGTAACCAGGCAGTACCCTATGAGGGATCTCATCCTCAGGTAGAGAGAGGCTCAGACGAGGAAATGGAGGAGGCGGAAGACATCAGGGATGTCTTTCGAGATACTATTCTTGACGTCCACGTTCGTATAGATGAGGAAGCAATGACGAACGCGGTCAGACATAGTATGTACGAGCAGTGGAACTCCGAGCGAGTATACGAAGATTATAGGCGATGCCAACACGATAGCTGGGTAGTTCATCAGCACCAAATCATGAGCCAGCTATCATATCAGGTACCAAATAATTACGTGCCTACTCGACCTGCTCATTTTCCGCCACACAGCCCCGATATCCGACCACCCTTTAACCGGTATGACTATAACCAAGCCTATCAGAACACCGATAACCAAGAATGGAACCCACCTGATGAGATGAACTGGAACCCCTATCCAGACTGATTTGGTTCCATTTGGTTATTTATATGATTTTTGATAAGGCTAAAAAGGAACATATATTTCATAGCAATATCCCTCCTAAATAATAGGTTTTCATATGTAATTGTATTATATTTTTATTATAATTGTTTAAATAAATAAGTGCGAAGACAAAAGGCAAAAACGAAGATTTGAAGACACAAACGTCCAAAAAGCTCAAATGTTCAAGATACAATTCAAAAGGTTCAATTTATTGATGAAAAACGTCTAAAAATGACAAGAGTACAAGTTACAAAACGCAAAGTACAAGATATTAAATTGTACGCAAGGACGTTCGAAAATCCGGAACCGGGACATGAGTCAACTATCAACGCCCGACGCAATGGACCAAAAATTATGAGTTAACTATGCACAAGAATAAAATATAATATATAAATAATTATATAAATTATTTATATATTATAAATATATATATAATCATGTCGACAAGCTATGAGACAAAGGATCCTGAGCTGGATTTTCAAACTCCACGACTCGCGGAGTTTGAAGGCCAAAAACTCCACGACTCGCGGAGCTGTCAGAAATTAAAACGCCTATAAAAGGTCATGCATTCGTTCGATAAAAATAATAAATAATAATAATAATACTCTGTAATAAATAAATATATATATATATATATATATAATATATATAGTATAGGGTAGTTTTATATTAGATTAGTTCAGGTTATGTAAAGGTTATTTTACGGGGTTTTGAAGTCGAAATTCTGTCCGTGTAACACTACGCGATAAATACTCAATGTAAGTTATGTTCCCCTTTTTAAATTAATGTCTCGTACTTAAGTTATTATTATGCTTATTTGAGCCAAAGTAATCATTGTAGTGACCCGAACTTTTCCATGTTTATATATATTAATTGAGATTGATATTTACATGATTAAATGTTTCCAACATGTTAAGAAATCAAACTTGTTAAGACTTGATTAATTAAAATATGTTTCATATAGACAATTGACCACCCAAGTTGACCGGTGATTCACGAACGTTAAAACTTGTAAAAACTATATGATGACATATATATGGATATATATATAGTTAACATGATACTATGATAAGTAAACATATCATTAAGTATATTAACAATGAACTACATATGTAAAAATAAGACTACTAACTTAATGATTTTTAAACGAGACATATATGTAACGATTATCGTTGTAAAGACATTTAATGTATATATATATCATATTAAGAGATATTCATACATGATAATATCATGATAATATAATAATTTCAAATCTCATTTGATATTATAAACATTGGGTTAACAACATTTAACAAGATCGCTAACCTAAAGGTTTCAAAACACCACTTACATGTAACGACTAACGATGACTTAACGACTCAGTTAAAATGCATATACATGTAGTGTTTTAATATGTATTTATACACTTTTGAAAGACTTCAATACACTTATCAAAATACTTCTACTTAACAAAAATTCTTACAATTACATCCTCGTTCAGTTTCATCAACAATTCTACTCGTATGCACCCGTATTCGTACTCGTACAATACACAGCTTTTAGATGTATGTACTATTGGTATATACACTCTAATGATCAGCTCTTAGCAGCCCATGTGAGTCACCTAACACATGTGGGAACCATCATTTGGCAACTAGCATGAAATATCTCATAAAATTACAAAAATATGAGTAATCATTCATGACTTATTTACATGAAAACAAAATTACATATCCTTTATATCTAATCCATACACCAACGACCAAAAACACCTACAAACACTTTCATTCTTCAATTTTCTTCATCTAATTGATCTCTCTCAAGTTCTATCTTCAAGTTCTAAGTGTTCTTCATATATTCTACAAGTTCTAGTTACATAAAATCAAGAATACTTTCAAGTTTGCTAGCTCACTTCCAATCTTGTAAGGTGATCATCCAACCTCAAGAAATCTTTGTTTCTTACAGTAGGTTATCATTCTAATACAAGGTAATAATCATATTCAAACTTTGGTTCAATTTCTATAAATATAACAATCTTATTTCAAGTGATGATCTTACTTGAACTTGTTTTCGTGTCATGATTCTGCTTCAAGAACTTCGAGCCATCCAAGGATCCGTTGAAGCTAGATCCATTTTTCTCTTTTCCAGTAGGTTTATCCAAGGAACATAAGGTAGTAATGATGTTCATAACATCATTCGATTCATACATATAAAGCTATCTTATTCGAAGGTTTAAAATTGTAATCACTAGAACATAGTTTAGTTAATTCTAAACTTGTTCGCAAACAAAAGTTAATCCTTCTAACTTGACTTTTAAAATCAAATAAACACATGTTCTATATCTATATGATATGCTAACTTAATGATTTAAAACCTGGAAACACGAAAAACACCGTAAAACCGGATTTACGCCGTCGTAGTAACACCGCGGGCTGTTTTGGGTTAGTTAATTAAAAACTATGATAAACTTTGATTTAAAAGTTGTTATTCTGAGAAAATGATTTTTATTATGAACATGAAACTATATCCAAAAATTATGGTTAAACTCAAAGTGGAAGTATGTTTTCTAAAATGGTCATCTAGACGTCGTTCTTTCGACTGAAATGACTACCTTTACAAAAATGACTTGTAACTTATTTTTCAGACTATAAACCTATACTTTTTCTGTTTAGATTCATAAAATAGAGTTCAATATGAAACCATAGCAATTTGATTCACTCAAAACGGATTTAAAATGAAGAAGTTATGGGTAAAACAAGATTGGATAATTTTTCTCATTTTAGCTACGTGAAAATTGGTAACAAATCTATTCCAACCATAACTTAATCAACTTGTATTGTATATTATGTAATCTTGAGATACCATAGACACGTATACAATGTTTCGACCTATCATGTCAACACATCTATATATATTTCGGAACAACCATAGACACTCTATATGTGAATGTTGGAGTTAGCTATACAGGGTTGAGGTTGATTCCAAAATATATATAGTTTGAGTTGTGATCAATACTGAGATACGTATACACTGGGTCGTGGATTGATTCAAGATAATATTTATCGATTTAATTCTGTACATCTAACTGTGGACAACTAGTTGTAGGTTACTAACGAGGACAGCTGACTTAATAAACTTAAAACATCAAAATATATTAAAAGTGTTGTAAATATATTTTGAACATACTTTGATATATATGTATATATTGTTATAGGTTCGTGAATCAACCAGTGGCCAAGTCTTACTTCCCGACGAAGTAAAAAATATGTGAAAGTGAGTTATAGTCCCACTTTTAAAATCTAATATTTTTGGGATGAGAATACATGCAGGTTTTATAAATGATTTACAAAATAGACACAAGTACGTGAAACTACATTCTATGGTTGAATTATCGAAATCGAATATGCCCCTTTTTATTAAGTCTGGTAATCTAAGAATTAGGGAACATACACCCTAATTGACGCGAATCCTAAAGATAGATCTATTGGGCCTAACAAACCCCATCCAAAGTACCGGATGCTTTAGTACTTCGAAATTTATATCATATCCGAAGGGTGTCCCGGAATGATGGGGATATTCTTATATATGCATCTTGTTAATGTCGGTTACCAGGTGTTCACCATATGAATGATTTTTATCTCTATGTATGGGATGTGGATTGAAATATGAAATCTTGTGGTCTATTATTATGATTTGATATATATAGGTTAAACCTATAACTCACCAACATTTTTGTTGACGTTTTAAGCATGTTTATTCTCAGGTGATTATTAAGAGCTTCCGCTGTCGCATACTTAAATAAGGACGAGATTTGGAGTCCATGCTTGTATGATATTGTGTAAAAACTGCATTCAAATAACTTATTTTGTTGTAACATATTTGTATTGTAAACCATTATGTAATGGTCGTGTGTAAACAGGATATTTTAGATTATCATTATTTGATAATCTACGTAAAGCTTTTTAAAATCTTTATCTATGAAATAAAGGTTATGGTTTGTTTTAAAAATGAATGCAGTCTTTGAAAAACGTCTCATATAGAGGTCAAAACCTCGCAACGAAATCAATTAATATGGAACGTTTTTAATCAATAAGAACGGGACATTTCAGTTGGTATCCGAGCGTTGGTCTTAGAGAACCAGAATTTTGCATTAGTGTGTCTTATCGAGTTTGTTAGGATGCATTAGTGAGTCTGGACTTCGACCGTGTTTACTTGAAAAATGATTGCTTAACAAATTTTGTTGGAAACTATATATTTTTAACATGTGAATATTATGTGATATATTAATCTCTTAACGCGTTTGATATTATGTGATAGATGTCT
Organism: Rutidosis leptorrhynchoides; assembly: GCF_046630445.1. Classification (NCBI taxonomy): domain Eukaryota; kingdom Viridiplantae; phylum Streptophyta; class Magnoliopsida; order Asterales; family Asteraceae; genus Rutidosis; species Rutidosis leptorrhynchoides. The sequence continues at coordinate 116,113,906 of NC_092337.1, forward strand.
ACCTCTAGAACAAGTCCCATTGACTCACCTAATAATAATAAAGAGTCAAATGTAAATTGGAATGATTCGTGGACTGATTCACAAGTTCCCGAAGAGGAACCGGAAGAAGAGTCGGAACCGGAAGAAGAATCGGAACCGGAAGAAGAATCGGAACCGGATGAAGAAATAGAACCGGTGGGGGAAATAATAAAACGGTTAAGTAAAAGAAAATCCTCAACCAACCGACCAAGGTTAATTATGGTCAATGGTGTTTCCGCCAAGGAAGCAAAATATTGGGAGGATTACCAATTCTCCGATGAATCGGATTCCGACGAGAATTCCGATGATGTTATAGAAATTACCCCAACTGAATTTAAAAAGGCAAAAGAAAATAATAAGGGAAAGGGCATAAAAATAGAGAAATCTAATTCCAACCCCGATGAACTTTATATGTATCGTCAACCCCCGAAGTCCTTAAGTTGTAACAATGACCCGGGAACCTCTAAACCACCAGGTTTTTCTAAACCAATGTGGAAAACGACGGTTTGTATTAGGGGAACATCATATATCCCTAGAAACTTGGCAAAACGAACCAAAACCGAAGAAGAAGAAACAAGCGAGTCGGAATAAGATAGTTGTATTCGTGTGGTGTAATATATGTAATATAGTGTGCTTATGCTTTATGATATATGTAAAAATTGCTTGTATTAATTAGTATTTTTTTATGAATCTAACTCTTGTCTATTTTACAGTATAAAAACACAAAATGGATAGACAACCCAATATTTTAAGAGACCTACCCGGAGACATGATTGATGAAATCTTGTCTAGAGTCGGTCAGAATTCTTCGGCACAACTATTTAAGGCGAGATCAGTTTGTAAGACATTCGAAGAACGTTCCAAGAATGCCTTGGTTTATAAAAGGCTTTCGTTCGAAAGATGGGGGATATCACATTGGGAAATCCATAAGTTACGATGTGTTTACTTTGACGCATATATTGCGGGGAACCCAAATGCTATTTTACACAATGGGTTAAGAAATTATTTTGACTCAATATATCCGAATATTGGACTTCGTGATTTAGAAAAAGCGGCTAACATGCAACATAAAGAAGCATGTTATGCTTACGGATTAGTAACGTTCGCTTCTCACCAAAGTGAGAACAAGAACATCGGGCTACAACTATTAAACAAAACGTTCCCACAAGTGACGGAGTCGGTAATTGGGGTAAGAAATGAGGTTTTTAGATTGTTACGGGACTGTTGGAAATTACGTAACCCTCGTCCCTTTGACGACGTTACAACACGCTGTCTTATCAACGGCCATAACGGTTATGTTCCACAAGACCAAGGATGGGAAGTAATCCTAGTAAAACCAGAATGCATGACTTGTTTCTGGACGTATGAATTACGTGTCTTTATTGCCTTTGCTGAACGACTTGTGTACTAGCTAGAATTATCTTCACAACCATCTTGTATCAAATTTATTGTGTGCTATATTTCATGCTATATGTAAAATAAGCGGTATTGTAATTTGTAAAATATTGTGTAAAAGTTTGAACGCGAAATATTATTATAGTCAGTTTTTCATATAGAATTGTAGTAGTTGAATTGTATATTAGCTACTAAGTATGAACTTAACGGGTAGGTACTACCCGAATTTAAACTTATAAAACGCTAATATGAAGAAAAAGCTTTTATAAATGAGTTCATATTATGCTACGAAATACTATTAACTACTCTTAATATTCTATATGATTAACTTGTTCCATTTGACTATTTTGAAGGAAATGGCACCGACTACTCGACACACCGTGAATATGAACGAAGAGGAATTCCGTACTTTTCTAGCTTCAAACATAGCCGCAGTACAGGCTGCGCTACATACCAACAATAACCTTGGATCTAGCAGTACAGGAAATCGTGTAGGATGCACCTACAAAGAATTCACTGCCTGCAAACCTTTGGAATTTGATGGAACCGAAGGACCGATCGAATTGAAACGGTGGACCGAGAAGGTCGAATCGGTGTTTGCCATAAGTAAGTGTACTGAAGAGGATAAAGTGAAGTACGCTACGCATACCTTCACAGGTTCTGCGTTAACATGGTGGAATACCTATCTAGAGCAAGTGGGACAAGACGATGCGTACGCACTACCGTGGTCAGCATTCAAGCACTTGATGAACAAGAAGTACCGTCCCAGAACCGAGGTCAATAAGCTCAAGACAGAACTTAGAGGGTTACGAACCCAAGGATTTGATATTACCACGTACGAAAGAAGATTCACAGAATTGTGCCTATTGTGTCCGGGAGCGTTCAAAGATGAGGAAGAGAAGATCGACGCGTTTGTGAAAGGATTACCGGAAATAATCCAAGAAGATATAAGTTCACACGAGCCCGCCTCCATACAACAAGCATGTAGAATGGCTCACAAACTAGTGAACCAGATTGAAGAAAGAATTAAAGAACAGACGGCTGAAGAGGCCAATGTGAAGCAAGTCAAAAGAAAGTGGGAGGAAAACGGTGATAAGAATCACCAATACAACAACAACAGCAATTACAACAATAATCGCAACAATTATCCCAATAATCGCAACTACAACAAACGGCCCAACAACAACAACAACAACAACAACAACAACTACAACAATCATCCCAACAACAATAATAACCCTAACAACAACAATCAGAAGCAGCTATGCCAAAGGTGTGAAAAGTATCACTCGGGGTTCTGCACCAAATTTTGCAACAAGTGTAAAAGAAATGGTCATAGCGCAGCGAAGCGTGAGGTCTACGGACCAGGGGTTAATAGAACGAAAGGAACAAATGGTGTAGGAACGAGTAATGGCGGAGCAAGTAGTGTCGGAGCAAGTTATGCCAATGTAGTTTGTTATAAATGTGTAAAACTGGGCCACATTATTAGAAATTGCCCGAACCAGGAGAACATGAATGGACAAGGCCGCGGAAGAGTTTTCAATATTAATGCGGCAGAGGCACAGGAAGACCCGGAGCTTGTTACGGGTACGTTTCTTATTGACAATAAATCTGCTTACGTTTTATTTGATTCGGGTGCGGATAGAAGCTATATGAGTAGAGATTTTTGTGCTAAATTAAGTTGTCCATTGACGCCTTTGGATAGTAAATTTTTACTCGAATTAGCAAATGGTAAATTAATTACAGCAGATAATATATGTCGGAATCGAGAAATTAAACTGGTTAGCGAAACATTTAAGATTGATTTGATACCAGTAGAGTTAGGGAGTTTTGATGTGATAATCGGTATGGACTGGTTGAAAGAAGTGAAAGCAGAGATCGTTTGTTACAAAAATGCAATTCGCATTATACGAGAAAAAGGAAAACCCTTAATGGTGTACGGAGAAAAGAGCAACATGAAGCTACATCTTATTAGTAATTTGAAGGCACAAAAACTAATAAGAAAAGGTTGCTATGCTGTTCTAGCACACGTCGAGAAAGTACAAACTGAAGAAAAGAGCATCAATGATGTTCCCATTGCAAAAGAATTTCCCGATGTATTTTCGAAAGAATTACCGGGATTACCCCCACATCGATCCGTTGAAATTCAAATAGATCTTGTACCAGGAGCTGCACCAATAGCTCGTGCTCCTTACAGACTCGCACCCAGCGAGATGAAAGAACTGCAAAGCCAATTACAAGAACTTTTAGAGCGTGGTTTCATTCGACCAAGCACATCACCGTGGGGAGCTCCTGTTTTGTTTGTCAAGAAGAAAGATGGTACATTCAGGTTGTGTATTGACTACCGAGAGTTGAACAAACTTACCATCAAGAACCGCTACCCACTACCGAGAATCGACGACTTATTTGATCAACTACAAGGCTCGTCTGTTTATTCAAAGATTGACTTACGTTCCGGGTATCATCAAATGCGGGTGAAAGAAGATGATATTCCAAAGACTGCTTTCAGAACACGTTACGGTCATTACGAGTTTATGGTCATGCCGTTTGGTTTAACTAATGCACCAGCTGTGTTCATGGACCTTATGAACCGAGTGTGTGGACCATACCTTGACAAGTTTGTCATTGTTTTCATTGATGACATACTTATTTACTCAAAGAATGACCAAGAACACGGTGAACATTTGAGAAAGGTGTTAGAAGTATTGAGGAAGGAAGAATTGTACGCTAAGTTTTCAAAGTGTGCATTTTGGTTGGAAGAAGTTCAATTCCTCGGTCACATAGTGAACAAAGAAGGTATTAAGGTGGATCCGGCAAAGATAGAAACTGTTGAAAAGTGGGAAACCCCGAAAACTCCGAAACACATACGCCAGTTTTTAGGACTAGCTGGTTACTACAGAAGGTTCATCCAAGACTTTTCCAGAATAGCAAAACCCTTGACTGCATTAACGCATAAAGGGAAGAAATTTGAATGGAATGATGAACAAGAGAAAGTGTTTCAGTTATTGAAGAAAAAGCTAACTACGGCACCTATATTGTCATTGCCTGAAGGGAATGAGGATTTTGTGATTTATTGTGATGCATCAAAGTAAGGTCTCGGTTGTGTATTAATGCAACGAACGAAGGTGATTGCTTATGCGTCTAGACAATTGAAGATTCACGAACAAAATTATACGACGAATGATTTGGAATTAGGCGCGGTTGTTTTTGCATTAAAGACTTGGAGGCACTACTTATATGGGGTCAAAAGTATTATATATACCGACCACAAAAGTCTTCAACACATATTTAATCAGAAACAACTGAATATGAGGCAGCGTAGGTGGATTGAATTGTTGAATGATTACGACTTTGAGATTCGTTACCACCCGGGGAAGGCAAATGTGGTAGCCGATGCCTTGAGCAGGAAGGACAGAGAACCCATTCGAGTAAAATCTATGAATATAATGATTCATAATAACCTTACTACTCAAATAAAGGAGGCGCAACAAGGAGTTTTAAAAGAGGGAAATTTAAAGGATGAAATACCCAAAGGATCGGAGAAGCATCTTAATATTCGGGAAGACGGAACCCGGTATAGGGCTGAAAGGATTTGGGTACCAAAATTTGGAGATATGAGAGAAATGGTACTTAGAGAAGCTCATAAAACCAGATACTCAATACATCCTGGAACGGGGAAGATGTACAAGGATCTCAAGAAACATTTTTGGTGGCCGGGTATGAAAGCCGATGTTGCTAAATACGTAGGAGAATGTTTGACGTGTTCTAAGGTCAAAGCTGAGCATCAGAAACCATCAGGTCTACTTCAACAATCCGAAATTCCGGAAAGGAAATGGGAAAACATTACCATGGATTTCATCACTAAATTGCCAAGGACTGCAAGTGGTTTTGATACTATTTGGGTAATAGTTGATCGTCTCACCAAATCAGCACACTTCCTGCCAATAAGAGAAGATGACAAGATGGAGAAGTTAGCACGACTGTATTTGAAACAAGTCGTCTCCAGACATGGAATACCAATCTCTATTATCTCTGATAGGGATGGCAGATTTATTTCAAGATTCTGGCAGACATTACAGCAAGCATTAGGAACTCGTCTAGACATGAGTACTGCCTATCATCCACAAACTGATGGGCAGAGCGAAAGGACGATACAAACGCTTGAAGACATGCTACGAGCATGTGTTATTGATTTCGGAAACAGTTGGGATCGACATCTACCGTTAGCAGAATTTTCCTACAACAACAGCTACCATTCAAGCATTGAGATGGCGCCGTTTGAAGCACTTTATGGTAGAAAGTGCAGGTCTCCGATTTGTTGGAGTGAAGTGGGGGATAGACAGATTACGGGTCCAGAGATAATACAAGAAACTACCGAGAAGATCATCCAAATTCAACAACGGTTGAAAACCGCCCAAAGTCGACAAAAGAGCTACGCTGACATTAAAAGAAAAGATATAGAATTTGAAATTGGAGAGATGGTCATGCTTAAAGTTGCACCTTGGAAAGGTGTTGTTCGATTTGGTAAACGAGGGAAATTAAATCCAAGGTATATTGGACCATTCAAGATTATTGATCGTGTCGGACCAGTAGCTTACAGACTTGAGTTGCCTCAACAACTCGCGGCTGTACATAACACTTTCCACGTCTCGAATTTGAAGAAATGTTTTGCTAAAGAAGATCTCACTATTCCGTTAGATGAAATCCAAATCAACGAAAAACTTCAATTCATCGAAGAACCCGTCGAAATAATGGATCGTGAGGTTAAAAGACTTAAGCAAAACAAGATACCAATTGTTAAGGTTTGATGGAATGCTCGTAGAGGACCCGAGTTCACCTGGGAGCGTGAAGATCAGATGAAGAAGAAATACCCGCATCTATTTCCAGAAGATTCGTCAACACCTTCAACAGCTTAAAATTTCGGGACGAAATTTATTTAACGGGTAGGTACTGTAGTGACCCGAACTTTTCCATGTTTATATATATTAATTGAGATTGATATTTACATGATTAAATGTTTCCAACATTTTAAGAAATCAAACTTGTTAAGACTTGATTAATTAAAATATGTTTCATATAGACAATTGACCACCCAAGTTGACCGGTGATTCACGAACGTTAAAACTTGTAAAAACTATATGATGACATATATATGGATATATATATAGTTAACATGATACTATGATAAGTAAACATATCATTAAGTATATTAACAATGAACTACATATGTAAAAATAAGACTACTAACTTAATGATTTTTAAACGAGACATATATGTAACGATTATCGTTGTAAAGACATTTAATGTATATATATATATCATATTAAGAGATATTCATACATGATAATATCATGATAATATAATAATTTCAAATCTCATTTGATATTATAAACATTGGGTTAACAACATTTAACAAGATCGTTAACCTAAAGGTTTCAAAACACCACTTACATGTAACGACTAACGATGACTTAACGACTCAGTTAAAATGTATATACATGTAGTGTTTTAATATGTATTTATACACTTTTGAAAGACTTCAATACACTTATCAAAATACTTCTACTTAACAAAAATTCTTACAATTACATCCTCGTTCAGTTTCATCAACAATTCTACTCGTATGCACCCGTATTCGTACTCGTACAATACACAGCTTTTAGATGTATGTACTATTGGTATATACACTCCAATGATCAGCTCTTAGCAGCCCATGTGAGTCACCTAACACATGTGGGAACCATCATTTGGCAACTAGCATGAAATATCTCATAAAATTACAAAAATATGAGTAATCATTCATGACTTATTTACATGAAAACAAAATTACATATCCTTTATATCTAATCCATACACCAACAACCAAAAACACCTAAAACACTTTTATTCTTCAATTTTCTTCATCTAATTGATCTCTCTCAAGTTCTATCTTCAAGTTCTAAGTGTTCTTCATATATTCTACAAGTTCTAGTTACATAAAATCAAGAATACTTTCAAGTTTGCTAGCTCACTTCCAATCTTGTAAGGTGATCATCCAACCTCAAGAAATCTTTGTTTCTTATAGTAGGTTATCATTCTAATACAAGGTAATAATCATATTCAAACTTTGGTTCAATTTCTATAACTATAACAATCTTATTTCAAGTGATGATCTTACTTGAACTTGTTTTCGTGTCATGATTCTGCTTCAAGAACTTCGAGCCATCCAAGGATCCGTTGAAGCTAGATCCATTTTTCTCTTTTCCAGTAGGTTTATCCATGGAACTTAAGGTAGTGATGATGTTCATAACATCATTCGATTCATACATATAAAGCTATCATATTCGAAGGTTTAAACTTGTAATCGCTAGAACATAGTTTAGTTAATTCTAAACTTGTTCGCAAACAAAAGTTAATCCTTCTAACTTGACTTTTAAAATCAACTAAACACATGTTCTATATCTATATGATATGCTAACTTAATGATTTAAAACCTGGAAACACGAAAAACACCGTAAAACCGGATTTACGCCGTCGTAGTAACACCGCGGGCTGTTTTGGGTTAGTTAATTAAAAACTATGATAAACTTTGATTTAAAAGTTGTTATTCTGAGAAAATGATTTTTATTATGAACATAAAACTATATCCAAAAATTATGGTTAAACTCAAAGTGGAAGTATGTTTTCTAAAATGGTCATCTAGACGTCGTTCTTTCGACTGAAATGACTACCTTTACAAAAATGACTTGTAACTTATTTTTCCGACTATAAACCTATACTTTTTCTGTTTAGATTCATAAAATAGAGTTCAATATGAAACCATAGCAATTTGATTCACTCAAAACGGATTTAAAATGAAGAAGTTATGGGTAAACCAAGATTGGATAATTTTTCTCATTTTAGCTACGTGAAAATTGGTAACAAATCTATTCCAACCATAACTTAATCAACTTGTATTGTATATTATGTAATCTTGAGATACCATAGACACGTATACAATGTTTCGACCTATCATGTCGACACATCTATATATATTTCGGAACAACCATAGACACTCTATATGTGAATGTTGGAGTTAGCTATACAGGGTTGAGGTTGATTCCAAAATATATATAGTTTGAGTTGTGATCAATACTGAGATACGTATACACTGGGTCATGGATTGATTCAAGATAATATTTATCGATTTAATTCTGTACATCTAACTGTGGACAACTAGTTGTAGGTTACTAACGAGAACAGCTGACTTAATAAACTTAAAACATCAAAATATATTAAAAGTGTTGTAAATATATTTTGAACATACTTTGATATATATGTATATATTGTTATAGGTTCGTGAATCAACCAGTGGCCAAGTCTTACTTCTCGACGAAGTAAAAAATCTGTGAAAGTGAGTTATAGTCCCACTTTTAAAATCTAATATTTTTGGGATGAGAATACATGCAGGTTTTATAAATGATTTACAAAATAGACACAAGTACGTGAAACTACATTCTATGGTTGAATTATCGAAATCGAATATGCCCCTTTTTATTAAGTCTGGTAATCTAAGAATTAGGGAACAGACACCCTAATTGACGCGAATCCTAAAGATAGATCTATTAGGCCTAACAAACCACATCCAAAGTACCGGATGCTTTAGTACTTCGAAATTTATATCATATCCGAAGGGTGTCCCGGAATGATGGGGATATTCTTATATATGCATCTTGTTAATGTCGATTACCAGGTGTTCACCATATGAATGATTTTTATCTCTATGTATGGGAAGTATATTGAAATATGAAATCTTGTGGCCTATTATTATGATTTGATATATATAGGTTAAACCTATAACTCACCAATATTTTTGTTGACGTTTTAAGCATGTTTATTCTCAGGTGATTATTAAGAGCTTCCGCCGTCGCATACTTAAATAAGGACGAGATTTGGAGTCCATGCTTGTATGATATTGTGTAAAAACTGCATTCAAGAAACTTATTTTGTTGTAACATATTTGTATTGTAAACCATTATGTAATGGTCGTGTGTAAACAGGATATTTTAGATTATCATTATTTGATAATCTACGTAAAGCTTTTTAAAACCTTTATCTATGAAATAAAGGTTATGGTTTGTTTTAAAAATGAATGCAGTCTTTGAAAAACGTCTCATATAGAGGTCAAAACCTCGCAACGAAATCAATTAATATGGAACGTTTTTAATCAATAAGAACGGGACATTTCAATCATGATGTTGGACTAAATATTAAAGATGGGGTAATTGGGCTTTGTACCATAATTGAGGTTTGGACAAAAGAACGACACTTGTGGAAATTAGACTATGGGCTATTAATGGGCTTTATATTTGTTTAACTAAATGATAGTTTGTTAATTTTAATATAAATATTTACAATTGGATGTACCTATAAATAACCATATACACTCGATCGAACACGATGGGCGGGGTATTTATATGTACGAATAATCGTTCATTTAACCGGACACGGGAATGGATTAATAGTCTATGGAATTATTAAAACAGGGGTGAAATTATGTACAAGGACACTTGGCATAATTGATAATAAAGTATTAAAACCTTGGGTTACACGCAGTCGATATCCTGGTGTAATTATTAAACAAAGTATTAAAACTTTATTACAGTTTAAGTCCCCAATTAGTTGGAATATTTGACTTCGGGTATAAGAATAATTTAACGAGGACACTCGCACTTTAAATTTATGACCGATGGACTGTTATGGACAAAAACTAGACGGACATATTAAATAATCCAGGACAAAGGACAATTTACCCATGGGCATAAAACTAAAATCAACACGTCAACCATCATGGTTACAGAAGTTTAAATAAGCATAATATATTTTATTTCATATTTTCTCGTACTTTTATTTATTGTCATTTTAATTATTGTTATTTTTTTTATATTGTTATTTAAATATCGTCATTTACTATACGCTTCGCTTAAAATATAAATCGATAAATCGGTCATTAAACGGTAAACCCCCTTTTATATATTATTAATATAATATATTTTGTACAAATATAATTGTTTAAAAATATAGTGTGCAATAAGCCCGCTCCCTGTGGAACGAACCGGACTTACTAAAAATTATACTACTCTACAATTAGGTACACTGCCTATAGTGTTATAGCAAGGTTTAGGTATATCCCATCTGTAAATAAATAATAAATATCTTGTGTAAAATTGTATCGTATTTAATAGTATTTCCTTGTAAAATTTAATAGTATTTTATACCCCTTAGCTTTAACATCAATTTTTATGTTTTTATCTTTTTACTTATTCATGTTTAAACTTATGTTATTGAATATACTTATGTAATTTTTAGAATTTTTATTATTATTGTGTATTAATATTTCACATTTAGGATTTGAAAGTGGGATATTAAGTCCCATTTCAAATTGCCATGCATGTTTATATTTGTATGTATGTATATTGTAAATTGTACAAAATAGGGTAAAACATCACATTTTCAAAGACTAGCATTAAGTTCAGCAAAAGCTACTAATTTTGACGACAAGATGAAAAATAAATGTAATGTAACAACAGACGAAATAAACAAATGATATGCACCATTTATCATTCAGCAACCAAACGCCAATATGTTTGGAAACTTTGGTAAAATTTAATCATTTTTACGCTAATCACCCTCAATAATTTAAATTGTTACTGATTTCTTGCAAATGAGGGCATTGCAAGATCTTAAGTGTGGGAAGGGGTTAAATTCTTTTGGATTTTAAAATTTTTACTTTATACACTTGGTTACCATTAGAAATACTAGTAAAGTAGTAGTTGTATTAGTATCTAGTGCTCTCTGATAAAGAACAGCCCTAGTCTTATATACTGACTACCCAATTCTAGTAAAATTTTTCAAAATTTTCAATTAAATGAACTCAAAATCATGTTTATATATATTTATGAACGATAAAACTAGGTGTTAACACCGAAATTATTGTTACCTCGGAAAGGACATAAATTGAGAAACAAACCAAAATGTTCAAATTCATTTAAAATGGAATAGAGGACAATAAAAAGAAAAATAAAAGCCAAGTGTGGGAAAAATTACCAAGTTATCTTAAACATATGTCACATATTTCTGTAGCAAATAATTGAAGATACTTTTGCTTTGGACTAAACTCAACTGTTTTACCCGATGAAAGAAAAGAAGAGATGGATCTACACGATGAATCAATTCCATCGTTAAAAGGAAGTAAAGTCTTTCGAAAAAGACACGCGCTTCTTGATTTAGGTCATGAAGTTGTCGTCCAGACCAGCTGTAGGTTGACGAAAAACCTAGAAAAGTCATCACTAAAATCTGCAGGAAATCCACGGACCTCAGCATAAAACAGGGTCGCCAAGTGGTCAGATTTATCCTAACCATGAGAAGGATTTATCTCGTACAATGGGGGGCACCGTGCAAATTAGCTTGATAAGACTAATGAATCGGATCCCCAGAAAGGATAATCTCCTTTAAAGATCAAAAATCAGCTTTTAAGACTGATATTACTCAATCCTAGAGATTGACCTTAAAGATTGAGAATTACAAACTCATGGAATTCAATGATATCTAAACTCGACTTGAACGAGAAAATATTTTGATCAAATTATAAACCGATTTGTTTTCTGAAAACCCATTTTCAATGCGTTCATTACCATTGAACATAAAATCCTAGGAATTCACCTGGAATTTATTAGGTCATCTGAACCAAATCGGGTGTCAACCGTAAGAACGGTGGTTGCATAGCATGGTCAAAGACAGGACCTTGTGCCAGACCGGAAAATTATAAGGGTGAGCTTTACTATTTCTCCTACAAAGGATAGTAATTGCGTCCGACACGTTATAGACCATAATTAAAAGCATGTCAGGGGACATTGCCTTAACAGTTGCTTGTTCAACGCTTTCCTTTACAACTGAACGGTAGTTTACCGAAAGGTAATATACGGAGCAAGTATACTGGACGTGTTGCTTTCCTAATACAAGGTTAGCAAGTGGGTGACACAAAACCACAAGTTTTGAGCTAACATTTTCAAATCTGAAACCCACCAAACCCACAAAAATATTTTGCAAACACCGGTGAAGGGTTATTCCGGAAAACTTATCTAGGGTAAACACTAGATTTAATTTTCAAAAGATCAAATGTTTTCATAAAGATCCAATTTCCTTAATGGATCTAAATTTTATAGTCATGTGGGACTGTAAACCACATCGTTACTACCATTGTTTATACCGCCGTAAAGAAATCACTGATGTACAAAGTGTGAAGAATAAAGAAGTGATTCTAGTATTTCAAGACTATATTGTTTGAGGACAAGCAACGCTCAAGTGTGGGAATATTTGATAATGCTAAAAACGAACATATATTTCATAGCATTATTCCTCAAGAAAGACAAGCTTTTAGTTGCAATTGTCCTATTTACAAGTGATATTCGTTTAAATAATAAAAGGTGAAGACAAAAGGCAGATTCAACGAATTGAAAACGCAAACGACCAAAAAGCTCAAAAGTACAAAAGACAATCAAAGAGGTTCCAATTATTGATAAGAAACGTCTCAAAATTACAAGAGTACACGATTCAAAACGCAAAGTACAAGATATTAAATTGTACGCAAGGACGTTCGAAAATCCGGAACCGGGACCAGAGTCAACTCTCAACGCTTGATGCAACGGACTAAAAATTACAAGTCAACTATGCACATAAATATAATATAATATTTAAATAATTCTTATAATTATTTATATATTATATATTATATTATTAAAAACCGTCGGCGGAAAAAACAAAGGCATGTGAGCCTCTCCAGCTGGCCATGCGATCGCATGGCCTTGAAGGGTAAAGCTCATGCGATCGCATGAGCCACTTTTTCAGCCCACATGCCTATAAAATTCGCAGCTTGGTGAACATCAAAACACATCTTTTTCTATCTCTCAATATATCTATACGTAATATTTATATTTTTATTTTAATTTTAATTTTAAATCCTAATAATAAGGGTATGTTAGCGAATGTTGTAAGGGTGTAAGTCAAAATTCTGTCCGTGTAACGCTACGCTATTTTTAATCATTGTAAGTTATGTTCAACCTTTTTACATTAATGTCTCGTAGCTAAGTTATTATTATGCTTATTTAATCCGAAGTAATCATGATGTTGGGCTAAAAATATTAAAATTGGGTAATTGGGCTTTGTACCATAATTGGGGTTTGGACAAAAGAACGACACTTGTGGAAATTAGACTATGAGCTATTAATGGGCTTTATATTTGTTTAACTAAATGATAGTTTGTTAATTTTAATATAAAGATTCACAATTGAACGTCCCTATAAATAACCATATACACTCGATCGGATACGATGGGCAGGGTATTTATATGTACGAATAATGGGCAGGGTATTTATATGGATTAATAGTCACTAGAATTATTAAAACAGGGGTGAAATTATGTACAAGGACACTTGGCATAATTGATAACAAAGTAATAAAACCTTGTTACAGTTTAAGTCCCCAATTAGTTGGAATATTTAACTTCGGGTATAAGGATAATTTGACGAGGACACTCGCACTTTATATTTATGACTGATGGACTGTTATGGACAAAAACCATACAGACATATAAATAATCCAGGACAAAGGAAAATTTAACCCATGGGCATAAAACTAAAATCAACACGTCAAACATCATGATTACGGAAGTTTAAATAAGCATAATTCTTTTATTTCATATTTAATTTCCTTTATTTTATATTTAATTGCACTTCTAATTATCGCACTTTTATTTATTGTTATTGTATTTAATTGCAATTTTAATTATCGTACTTTTTAATTATCGCAAGTTTATTTTATCGCACTTTTATTTATCGCAATTTCATTATCGTTATTTACTTTACGCTTTAAATTAAGTCTTTTATTTATTTAATATTTTACATTTTGTTTTAACTGCAACTAAAGTTTTAAATTCGACAAACCGGTCATTAAACGGTAAAAACCCCCCTTTATAATAATAATATTACTTATATATATATTTGTATTTTTATAAAATAAAACTAAAATAGCGTTAAGCTTTGATTAAAAGATTTTCCCTGTGGAACGAACCGGACTTACTAAAAACTACACTACTGTACGATTAGGTACACTGCCTATAAGTGTTGTAGCAAGGTTTAAGTATATCCATTCTATAAATAAATAAATATCTTGTGTAAAATTGTATCGTATTTAATAGTATTTCCTGCTAAAACTTAATAGTATTTTATACCCCTTAGCTTTAACATCACTTACCAAAGTGTCATTGACGGAGTAAACGCTAGAGACAAACCGATCACCTTTGTGGAACTTCACGAAAAGTTGATTAATAAGGAACTTCTCCTTAAAACCCAAGCTTCAATCAGCACTTTGCCATCCATTGTTAACACATCCATCAGACGCAAATCGATGCCTTCCAAAGTACACTACAACACCACAGGATCAGGGAAATCAGTTTCAACATACACTGGTTCACGCCCTTTTTTGGGTAAATGTAAATGGTGTAATGCTAAGGGTCACTCATTGCAAAGATGTCCTGTGTTCGCTGAGCATCACTCAAACATTCAACCACCAACTTATCGGGCATCTACACCTCAGGCGAATGCAACCACTCTTCACCCTGCTTCTGCCAACACTTCATGGCTACTGGATACAGGCGCGTCTCATCATGTGACACAAGATCTCAACAACTTGTCACTACATAATCCATATGGTTGTACGAATGAGATCATTATTGGTGATGGTAAAGGCCTAGCTATCACACACATAGGTTCTTCAACTCTTAAAACTCCTACTAAAACACTATGTTTATCTAATGTTCTTTATGTCCCTAAGATGAGTCGCAACATTCTTTCCATATTTCAATTATGTAAAGATAATTTTTTACTCATTGCATTCACCTCTGATGATTTTTTTGTGAAGGATCGCCTCACGGGAACCCTTCTCCTAACCGGTCCTGCTAATCAAGGTGTCTACCAAATCAATTCTGCTGTCGCATCCATTGTTGGTTACTCAAGTGTCTGTGCTTCACCCAAGGATTATCGATTGGACCATCCTTCTTTATCCGTTTTTAAGTCTTTATGTTCTTTATTAAAAATTCTGTCTTCTACGTTTAATTGCAATGCGTGTCAATGTAATAAAAGCCATAAGCTTCCGTTTAATAAAAGCACTTTACGCTCTAATGCACCTCTTGACATTATATACACTAATTTGTGGACTTCTCCTGTTTATTCTCTTGATGGTTACAAATATTATGTTGTGTTTGTTGATCATTTTTCTCATTACATCTGGTTCTATCCACTGAAAAAGAAGTTGAACACTAAAGATATCTTTATACGATTCAAAGCATTAGTTGAAAAACATTTTGGCACACCAATTAAAATGTTATACTCTGATAATGGTGGGGAATATCAAACGCTTTCTAATTTTCTCTCTATCAATGGCATCTCTCAGCTCACTTCTCCCCCCCCCCCCCACACACACACCTGAGCATAATGGTTTTGCTGAATGCAGGCATCGACATATTGTCGAAACGGGTCTTTCACTTTTATCTCATGCTCAATTACCAACCATTTTTTTGGTCATTTGCTTTCACCACTGCTTCTTACCTAATAAACAGGTTACTAACACCTACTCTTGATAACAAAACCCCCTTACTAGTCCTTGTTTGGCATTACACCCAACTATCTTAAACTTAGAAGTTTTAGAAGTCTCTGTTATCCGTGGCTTCGACCCTACTCCACACATAAGCTTGATGCACACTCTCTTCCATGTATCTTTGTAGGATACTCGGCCACTCAAGGTGCATATCATTGTATGGATCCCACAACTCAACGAATCTATACATCATGCCATATCAAATTTGTGGAGAATGAGTTTCCTTATAATACGCTCATGAAATCCACACCACCATCCACTTATCTATCGATGCCTACTTGGTGTCAAGTTGATCTATCTCTGATATCGAGTAATATATCTGATCCGCAAATAATACCGGATGAGACACCACCATTTCACCTACTGAACCTACACATCCACCTGAACCTACTCCGCAACCTCCACCTCCAACTGCACCCACTCCAGAACTGCCAACACATGTAGCTACCACTTTACCCACCTCCACCTCCACCTCCACGATAACCACCAGATCCCGTAACAATATATACAAACCAAATCTAAAGTATGTTAATACTGTTACCACTTCCTCCCGACCTGTTGAACCTATTAGTGTTAATCAGGCCCTGTTGGATCCGCTTTGGAAAGAAGCAATGCTAACTGAGCTCAAAGCATTACATACATAACAAACTTGGGATCTTGTACCTTCTGATTCGGCTCCGAATGTTGTGAAGTGTAAATGAATTTTTCGTATCAAATATAATCCCGATGGTAGCATAGAGCGTTATCGAGCTCGTCTTGTTGCCAAGGGGTTTCAACAGCATCCCGGTATTGACCACACTGAAACTTTTAGTCCTGTGGTTAAGCCTGCCACGATACACACACTTCTGAGTCTTGCTATGATGAATAATTGGCCCTTGAGACAACTTGATATAAATAATGCTTTTTTAAATGGTACGTTACAGGAACATGTGTATATGACTCAACCACCGGGATTCTCGGATGCTAACTATCTGACGCATGTATGTAAACTGCGAAAGGCGATCTATGGGCTAAAGCAAGCACCACGTGCGTGGTATAATGAACTCACTTTGTTTTTGCAGGGTTACGGTTTCACCAGGTCAGTTGCTGATGCATCTTTGTTCATCAACAACACTCGCGCATATCCAATCTATCTGGTTGTCTATGTTGATAACATTGTACTGACATGCTCAAACTCAACTATTCTTGGTGAATTTGTAGCATGTCTTACGGCCAAATTCAAACTTAAGGATCTTGGTGCTCTTTCTTATTTTTTGGGTGTTGAGGTCATACCATCAGCTAGTGGACTTTTCTTAAATCAACGCAAGTATATTATTGACTTATTGGGACGTTCTGATATGCTTTATGCTAAGTCGATTGCTACTCCCATTGCAACATCATGTGTTCTTCATCTTCACTCGGGTACACTAATTCACAATCCAACTGAGTATCATGCATTAGTGGGAAGCCTAAAATATCTTACACTCACTCGTCCAGATGTTGCTTTTACTGTAAATCAGTTGTCTCAGTTTATGCATGCTCCACGCAGTACTCATTGGGCAGCTCTAAAACGTCTCTTATGCTATCTTGCTAGTACTCTAGATTGTGGCATCACACTCTATCGTGATTCTCCTCTACAGCTTCATGCTTTTTCTGATGCAGATTGGGCAGGTGACAAGGACTCCTATACGTCCACCATGGGTCATGTTGTTTTTCTTGGCAAAATTCCAATTTCCTGGAGCTTGAGGAAACAACGATTTGTTTCCCAATCATCTACTGAGGCAGAATATAAAGCTGTAGCATCCACGACTGCTGAGATATTATGGTTATGTAACTTGTTATCTGAAATGGGTATTGCATCTTCTACTCAACCTGTTATTTACTGTGATAACATGGGCACCACGTTACTAAGTGCTAATCCTGTTTTTCATTCTCGTATGAAGCATCTTGCATTGGCTTATCATTTTGTTAGAGAACAGGTTCAACAAGGGGTGTTACGAGTAACCCATATGTCTTCAAATGACCGGCTTGCGAATCCCTTCACTAAGCCGTTGACTCGTGTTCAATTTTCTGGTTTCATGTCCAAGATCGGACTCACTAAATGACCATCCGTCTTAAGGGGGCATGATAAGGATACATATTATCATTGCCATATTTTATATGTATCTATGTATATCTATTCATAAATTAGATGAGTTTGTTATAGAATAGATTTTGTATCCTTGTATATCTCGATATCTTGCTGACCAAGAATTGTTTCACTATATATTGTTAACATATCATCAATAAAGATTAATATTTTCACTTTATCTTCTCTATACTTGCAAGATAAAATTCGTTTATGTTCGGATCTTAGTAATTAAAGGTGTCTAGAGCCTAAAGGAAGCAAGAAACTAGCTTTATCTTCATCTTATTTTGCTAGCTCAAGTTAGGGTTTGAGATCTAAATTGAGGTATGACTTGAATACTTGAATTTTTCACATGTTTGTGCTAACTTAATGTGTATTCTATGAATTTGAGTATGATTCATGTAAGTATGAGTTAAAATTCGGATTTAAGTGCTATGGTGTATGTCTAAATGGGTTTTATTATTGAAATGAAGGTATAAGAGTAAATTATGATGAGTTTATGTTATGTTTATGTATAAATACTAGTTTTATGGTATTATGGTATATGAATATGCATAATACTAGTTAAAAGATTGTGCATGGGGAAGAAGATGATTATATGGGTTATGAAATGGGTAAATATGGTTTTGTGCACACTAGGTGTTTGATAAAATGCTTCAATGAAAGTGAAATTGTAATTTGACTATAAAATGAATGATAAAAGGGTTGATATGTATAAGGAAAGGTTAAATTTTGGAATTAAAAGAAGTAGTTACATGTTTAAGTAATGTCTTTGACTAAAAGATTTTATGTAAATGTTTGTTTTAGTGTTATGATGTGAAATGGTAAAGATTCTTGCTAAAGAACTATCATAAGGAATAAAAGGAGATTAAAATGTTTAAGAAGTCATAAATGATATATTATGTAAAGATAAAGATGAATAACAAAGACATGATATGAGAATGAATGAAACTAATGAAAGTGATATAATTATGATATGTTACCATGTAAAATCATAAAGGATGAGTAAATGACCATTGATTAGTAGAACTATGTATATGGATATAAATGTAATATGTTAAAGGATCAAAGAAAGATATTAATCTCATTGAGCTAGTAATGGTAAGCTAAATATAAGGAGTATATGATATAAAATGAGAAGTTTTGGAAAGAATTTTGCATGTAAAGTTAATATAGAAAGAGTGGGGATTTACTTTCATAAGTCAATTAAACCCAAGATAGAAAGTAAGCGAAGTGTGTTAATGTAAAGTATGTTAATGGAGGTATAAGTGTTAAGGATTAGCTACTTTGTTTTATAGGTGCTAATCAAGTTCAAGGAAGCTTAAAGATGCGAATTCATGGGAAAGGCCAAGGTGAGTTAATTGGGGTAATTTGGGCGGGTTAAGGGGTTGCAAGGCCTAGGCGAAGCAACCATATAGATGATGACAAACGTTACAAGAGGCTAGTTCTGAGAGGACTATGTACTCGTAATAAAATGAATAAGAGTGACTTATGTGACGACCCGGAAATTTCCGAACAAATTTAAACTTTAATCTTTATATGTTCCCGACACGATAAGCAAAGTTGTTAAGTTAATCTCAAGAATTGTAAATTGTGTTCATACATTCATTTAACCTTGACCAAATTTCGACGATTCACTAACCATTATATAATTAAATATGTATATACGTATTTATATTATAACTTGAGAACGTTAACAATGTATTAAACGTATAATACTTTACATGAACGTAATTGTTTTAATATGATTATCAATGGAATTAAAAGATAATATCAAATGATTGAATTATCAGATACATTGAATTGTGATTATGAGTCTCTGTTGAGAGGTCCACTATGATTTGAGAAATCTATTCTTTTTAACGATATTCGGAATTATTGGTAAAATGATTTACAAATAAAAACAAAGGTATCAATTAACGGAAACTAGACAAAAGATAGTGTAGTTCCTGTTCGATGTCCTATTTATATACGCCAACTATTTAACTTTAATATTATTTAAGATAAAAGTAAAGTTATGTGATACAGATAACTTAGAAAATAAAAATCAACGTTTTACATTGGAAAAGATTTCATACAAATAACTATCCGATGAACTTTAACTTCTGATTCATAAACAAACTGTAAATTTTAAAAACAGGAAACCTATTATACCTTATATACGACTTTATTTCTTAAATGAAATCGTTTTACGATAAAACAAGTCCTACTATAAAAAAAACCTTCTAATATATATATATATATATATATATATATATATATATATAATAAACTTCGAAAATATATTTTTTAGAAAACTGTACGTTACATCATTGAATAAAAATTTCGAGTAAATAAATATATATACAAATTTCTAGACAAAGATATATATAATATTAACTTAAAAACAAAGTGTTTTGATTATATATATATATATATATATATATACATATATATATATATATATATATATATATATATATATATTTCTAAAAGAGTTAAATAATATTATTTAAATATAAATATATATAACTTAGTCATAAAACGTCCTGATTTAAAATAATATATTTTGACCAACAACGAGCCACTGATTTATAGAAGCAAATGACCAAAACGCTCAATTTTATAAGTTACATTTATTATAAGGAAATTTATTGATGAGTAAGTCAAATTATTAATAAGAGTACACGTCGCGTAACGTAAAAGGCTAGTTTTCTAAACGTACGAAAGTGCGTTCGAAAAACCGAAAGTGGTACATGAGTCGAGTGACAACGTACGAGTCATTTGAACAAAAATTACATTTTTACTACGCACGCAAATATAATATAATATATAATTAATTATATAAATTAAATATATTATAAAATCTATATATATAAAAATTGGTTGGACGTTCATGTATTAGTTCATGTATGACTCGATGTGTGGCCGCAATTTGCGGTACTCATTTCCTTTATCACTCTGAAATTTCGGAGTTAATGGGTCCCAGAAACATTCTATAAATCTCGAACGCGTTTTGGTTGATTTCACAATTCATATATCCATTTATCTCCTTGATTACTCCGTAATATTTATTTAATTTAATATTTCATTTATTATTAAAGATTATTATTAGTAATCTATTTATATTAATATTAGTAGTAATATTATCAGTATTATACATAAAATATTATGATGAGGTTATGAGCGAGTTATTTCAAGACAAGTTTTTCGAGCGGGATAGAGCTAAGGAAATTATGGGTTATAGCTATGGAGGTTATGGGTATTGTTCGGGGGCATTGTTCGTGAGGTCAAACTAATGTTTATCATCTCCGTTGCGTCTACGTACCTTTCCTGCAATATTGAATCCCAATATTGATATGTGAGCACTCATAACTTAACTTTTATATATTATTAGTGTATCCCTGACTAGTGCTCGAGTATATAGGATTGTGCATGCTTGTACGTTTGATATTGTCGTTAGATATGTTATGTTAAATCCTAAATTAGGTACATATGCCACTAGGATAAGGTATATGATATGCATGTCGTTGGAAAGCTAGCGAAAAATTAAGAACTTTTCATTTAGATATCGAATGGTTTCGATGAACGGATTAGAAGTTATAGTCAATTGAATTTTTGTATTATTATTAAAAATGATTATTATTATCGTCGTTATTATCGTCGTTATAATTATTATCTAATTATTATTATTATTATTATTATTATTATTATTATTATTATTATTATTATTATTATTATTATTATTATTATTATTATCATTATTATTATTGTTATTATTATTATCATTGTTGTTATTAATAAAAGATATTTTTTGTTATTATTACTATGGTTATTATCATTAAGGTTATAATTAGTATTATTATTATTATTATTATTATCATTAAAATAGTTATTAGTATTATCATATCATCATAATATTTACTATTATTAGTATTATTATAATTTAAATTAATATTAGTAACACCTAATTATTATGATTAGTATTATTAGCATCATTATGAATGCGATATAAAAGCGAACTAAAATCGATTAAACAAATCAGTTAGGAAATAATGAGTATGAGTATCATGATGAAATAAAAATATTGTAAGTTATAGAATTAGATAAAAATATCATTTTCATCATTATTATTATTAAAAGTATTATTAATATTAAAACTATCATTTTAAAAAAAAAATTATTATTTATAGGAATATCATTGTTAATATAAAATATCAATATCATTTTAGTATTATTATTAATAAAAATTATCATTTTATCATAATATCATTTTTAGTAAAAATAAATATTGTTGTTATTATTAGTAGAATAATAATATTTATTATTATAAAATAATACAACTTTTACGTACTATTGTTATTATCGATATTATTTTATCAAATAAATATACGATACAAAGATATTTTACTACGTGTAATATAATTACATTAATAAAACCTATCATATTATTTTTATGATATTAAATGAACTTTATAAATTTTATTACTTAAGATATATAAAAGTATATTTTTATTATATAAATTTTAATATAAAATGTTATTTATTAATAAATGAATTATATTAGTTACTCTAATAAATCTGTTAAAAATATTTAAAAATATAAAACGACTATATTTAGACTATATAATAATCATGTATAAATTTTGGAAATCATTTTGAATCAAATTGACTTTTGTTGACTTTTGCATATTAATCTCGAGCATTAGGATTGTGGTACACTATGACTTGACCTAAATAGTTAGACAAATATTGACCAACATATAAATATATATAATTAATATAGGTTCGTGAATCCGAGGCCAACCTTGCACTTGTTCAGTGCCATCATATGCTTAATTGCTATGAAATACAATATTGTGAGTTTCATTACTCCCTTTTTAAATGCGTTTGCAATATATATTTTTGGGACTGAGAATACATGCGCTTTTATAAATGTTTTACGAAATAGACACAAGTAATCGAAACTACATTATATGGTTGAATGAGCGAAGCCGAATATGCCCCTTTTTGCTTGGTAGCCTAAGAATTAGTAAACCGATCTACTAATTGATGCGAATCTTAAAGATAGATCTATTGTGCCTAACAAACCCCATCCAAAGTACTGGATGCTTTAGTACTTCAATGTTGTTTTATCATGTCCGATGGATGTCCCGGAATGATAGGGGATATTCTTATATGCATCTTGTTAATGTCGGTTACCAGGTGTTCAATCCATATGAATGATTTTTGTCTCTATGCATGGGACATATATTTATGAGAAATGGAAATGAAAATCTTGTGGTCTATTAAAATGATGATACTGATCGATTATGATAAACTAATGAACTCACCAACCTTTTAGTTGACACTTTAAAGCATGTTTATTCTCAGGATTGAAAGAAATCTTCCGCTGTGCATTTGCTCATTTTAAAGATATTACTTGGAATCATTCATGGCATATTTCAAAAGACGTTGCATTCAAGTCGTTGAGTTCAGTAAAGATTATGATTAAGTAAATGACAGATTAGATCATTTATAGATGGATATTATGAAATGGTATGCATGTCTGTAAACTTTTGCTGTAATGAAAGTTTGTCTTTTAAAACGAATGCAATGTTTGTAAAATATATCATATAGAGGTCAAATACCTCGCGATGAAATCATATGTTATTGTATTCGTTCTTATGGATTAGGACGGGTCTTTAGATGTGGTATTAGAGCGGTGGTCTTAGCGAACCAGGTCTGCATTAGTGTGTCTAACTGATAAGTCATTAGGATGCATTAGTGAGTCTGGACTTCGACCTTGTCTGCATGTCAAAAGTTTTGCTTATCATTTTGTGTCAAAAATTTCCTACTTATCATCCTTAGGAAAATACCTGTTTATCAAATCTTAGTCTAAACACGTCTTGCTACATTGATTGCATGAATAGTGTATAGGCAAAAATTCATATCTTAGCGTATCTTCTAAATCATATCATATCGTATCTGTTACTGTAAACTTTGCCTGACATATCCCGTAAATTCCTCTGTAATCTATGAAATCTTTTCCTCTCTATATATAGATATCCTATGTAGTTAGAATATCATCCAATATTCGAAAATCATTTCATATCGAAAATCCTTTATTCAATCGTACGAAATGAAATTCGTCATTAGTTCAAGTCCCTCGAATTCTGAAATGGAATCCCACTCAAACTCCGAAAGCAGTGTGACCGGAATGGATCAACCAATCAGCCATCATCTATTTTGGATGAATTGGGGATGGGTTCGTAGCCTCCTCAATCATTAGAGACAAGAAGAAGACGATCCTTTCCATCCACCACATTGCCCTCTTAGTGAAGAACCTGAAGCACTTACCGGCGAACCTGTCCGAAACACCATTTTCTCTCTCATTTCCAGAGTATCTCGTAATGATTATATACTACATCAAATTCTAGATTTTATTTATTCACTCGTCCGAACCAATAATCACCCCGATGTAATAGAAGAAGTCAACGAACTTCGCGCTCGGGTAGTGGCTTTGGAGAATATGGTACAAAGGTTACAAACACCAGCAGCAGCACCAGCTGCATAACCAGTACTACCATCATCAACGCCAACAGTACCATTACCACCCCAACCACAACCGCGTCGTAAACCTCAACTTTACAATCTGTTCCACGAGCACCAATGTCATACGCCCAGTAGATACCAAGGAATACCAAAAACAACAAACGACGAAGTGTTGATAACTCCATTGGAGAAACACTCTGCGGAGATTATGTAATCTCTAAAGTCTTAGAGGTTATCTATTCTAGCCCTAACCATAAATCAGTTAAGTGAACCAAAGTGATAGAAGAAAGAGTAGAAACCCTGACAAGAATGGTGTGTGATTTACAAGATAGACTTGTTTTACCAACAGCATCAACAGTACCGTTAGCATCACCAGCACAGTCAGTGCCGTCAGCATCATCAGAATCAGCAACACCTATGATAATACAAACTCCGACAGTTCAAGAATCACCATGGACATCATTATAAATCAACAACAAGTATATCATATCAACGAGTTATGAAGTATTAACTCATTTCCACTGAAAGATTTATATGTATATCTTATATATATAAATTTTTAAACCATAATAAATCTTTCCGTACTAAGCTGTTATGTGTGAATCTTAACTACGCGGTTAATTCATATTACTAATATGCACTAATGTACGTCTATCGTTCACAACTTAACCAACATTAACTACAATCTTTGTCTCGATTCAATAAATTCCAATTCATAATAAATCAAGTGTATTATTTGAATATATGTTTGATTTTACACGTTCATTATCGAAGCACTCGAAACTTTTCAGATAACATCATTCGTACCTTGTGAAGTTCACAAGAATTTCACGAAAACCAACAAATAATGAAGTATTGATTCATAAATTCTATTATATTGAAGAAATACTTATGTAATTTCTAAAGTCTTTAGGGATTACTCAATTCTAGTTTTAACAGAAAATCAAATGAGTTTAATTTAATATTAACTCATTAAATCTATGTTACATCTGAAGAAAATATGCACATATATATTTTCACAAAGACTGTAATAAAAATTCTGTTGTACAAATATTAATTGTGAAATTTTTTTTAACGGGTAGGTAATACCCGAGAGATATATAAATTCACAAATTAATATGTTACATTCTTTGAATCTGATTCAGCAATCATCCACTATACTCCCTACTTTCACAATAATATACATTCTTTTATGGAAATCAAAATAACCATATTCATTCAAATTCAATTACATATTTTGATTTTGAAATCGCAAAATTCAATTCAAGATATAACCGGTATCATCACTCGTAGATTCCTACATCTTCAAAGCTATACTTTGACTTCAAAACTGTGTTAGAACAATATAGGAATATTAACGATTACAATCTGTAATCAAACCCTCCAAAATTCCTAAAAATACTTCAAACAATGAACAAACGAGATTATGATCCAACCATATGTTACCCACAGTTATGTACCAGAAAAACTCGCGAAACCAAAGTCATAGTTTAACACGTATCCGTGTCAGACCCTTTGGCATTTACTAGCTAAAATAACTTTTTAATTCCGTTTCAAAATAGACAATTTTGTCACAGCTCCAGCAAGTCAATTTCGATTTTTCAGTCGAAACAGCCTTATTATAACCTCGATAGATAGGTTGCCCTTTCGCCATCGTTACTGGGAAACCTTTCATATTCCACCACATTAGCAATAAACTTATTCACAACCTCATTAATCTTTGACCTTCCGAAGAATCATTATATTTATCGAAACTCCATCATTTACTCATTCGCATCTTGTGATGAGAAATTTCCATACGAATTATTGGGAATTAGCAATCAGTATTTTGAAATCTCGCAGCATGTCTGCTTCAATAGTTATATGTGTACATATAACGTCTATCACCTGGACTTATATACTTTGAATGTGAAGTTTTTGAAAAACACCCCAATCTACGATTTAGTTCCCTGAAGTTTTAGAAAAGCTGAATGAAGTAGCAGAAACTGTAGACAACCGTAATAGTCAGAAGTTGATGATAAAGAATAGTGTATTGGCAAAGCTCAGAAAAAGAGAAGTTTTGGAAATGAAAAACGGATTGAGCAAAGTATGAAGGAGGCTGTGGACAAATCACAAAGACTGAACCTGCCTTTAAAGAATCCAAATGATTCAGTAGCTACTGAAGTCATTAACGAATACCTTGCTCCTGACTCTAAACCCTTGCGGACAATATTCTTCATCATCCTCTGATATTAGAAATTCTAAGATAGCATCGTATCTTTCATTATAAATATTCTCCATATTTCTAAAGATAGTTCTATAATTATTCTTATCTAGAATCATTTACCTCTTCGCGTTATCTGTATTACATCATAAAAGAAACTATTTTAGTTTTTAAATTCTGAAACTTTCGAGTTTAAAATATGAATGTTTTTGAAGTAGTGTTGGGAACTGAAGCATGAGTTAGTATAATATAATGACACTTGATCAACGTGATTATATTGCAGTAATTCATGCTGAGTTTCTAAAATGGAACGTGATGATTCACAGATCATAACGTCATCATGTGCAATGTTACACGACTCCTATATTCTATTTAACCTCTAAAATATCAAGGAAATATTTCTTAATGATTCAGTCTTTCCAGGGTATTCTGGTAAATTAACAAATCAAGATCGTGCCATTATCATTTTCTTCCTAAAACATTAACAATATTCATCCCGAAATTTATATCTGAGAATTCTGGACCATTACAAGCGATGCTTAAACGCAAGAAGAAGAAATGAAGGGACAAAGCTCCGAAATAGAAATTGGGGTATAAATCGCAGCAAATAGATGGGAACATTAACTGTGGATGACAATGATTATAGAAGACAGAAGCAGGGACATCGAAATATAAGGAAAGATATAAAACCCAACAACCACCCAGAAATTATAAACCGTATATATCAATGCATATAGCAATATAAAGACACGGGAGAACTAAAAACACTATAAAACCAAGTGTATAGTAGAAGTAAATAGATTCTTTCGGCGGTAGATGAAAAAAAAGAATGACAGATATGAAAGTGAGGAATATATCAAGAAGCATAGCTGGATGAAGCATATTGATGAATATTTTAAAATATGAGTTGAGGGAGAAAGAATGGAAGGTGTGAGTTAAAAGGAAACGAAGGAAGTGGATTTATAGTAAAATATCCGACAGAGCAATCAAAACAGATGATCGCATTTAAAGCGGATCCCAATTCCCTTGATTACCGATAAATCAAATCTTATTACGAAGATTTTCTCCAAATCCCTTGAACTCTGAAAATCAATCGTGATGACGTCAAAAGATATGACGAATCACTACTATCTTATTTCATTCATTTACGATAACTTCAGTCATACGCTTCGAGTAATCGAATTATTTTATTCATACTTCTTAAACATGATAAAACTCTATAATCGTCATAATAACATTCTCATTATTAGCCATGATGACTTCTATCAAATTTCGGGGACGAAATTTCTTTAACGGGTAGGTACTGTGACGACCCGGAAATTTCTGAACAAATTTAAACTTTAATCTTTATATGTTCCCGACATGATAAGCAAAGTTGTTAAGTTAAATCTCAAGAATTGTAAAATGTGTTCATACATTCATTTAACCTTGACCAAATTTTGACGATTCACGAACCATTATATAATTGAATATGTATATACGTATATATATTATAACTTGAGAACGTTAACAATGTATTAAACGTATAATACTTTAAATGAACGTAATTGTTTTAATATGATTATCAATGGAATTAAAAGATAATATCATGTGACGACCCAGGAATTTCTAACCAAATTTAAACTTAATCTTTATATGTTTCCGACATGAAAAGCAAAAGTCCGTAATGTTGAGTCTCAAAATATTTGAACTGTTTTCATACAAGCATTTAACCTTCGACTATTCCCGATGATTCACGAAGCATTAATTGTAAATAGATATGTGTATATATATATACACATGGAAATTGGAATTATAAATTTGTAATATTATGCTGTAATATATATATATATATATATATATATATATATATATATATATATATATATATATATATATATATATATATATATATATATATATCATTAATAATAAATATTAAAGATTCAATATATTATATAAATAGTAAAAGGTAATAAATTGTAGTATATTGAATTTAACTACAAGTTTAATTATAAATGTCATTACTTTCATTATGAATATTACTAATGATAATATTAATATTAAAATTTGTATTATTAGTATTATTAAATAAAATGAAATTTGACTATTGTTATTATTACTATTGACATTAACAATATTAAGTAGTGTTATTAATATCATTATTAACAATAATATTGTTATCATTCTTATAATGATTATTATTATTAAAGTTATTAAAATTATCATTTTTTTCATTATTACCATTAATGATATATTTAATATTATTATTATTATTATTGATATTATTATCAGTATAATTAATTTTATTATTGCAGTTATGACTAGTAGTAATATTATTATTAAAATATGTATATATTTTTAATACAGAATATAAACAGATACAAATGCATACATAAAATTTCTGTTATATATATATATATATATATATATATATATAAGCAGATAAACTGATATACAGATATTTAAATATATATGAACACCGTATATACTTATATAATTACAGCAAGGAACGTATTCTGTTTCCTATCACAATCAACTTTTACAAAATTCTTCATCTCCTGCTCATGAGTGTATTATATCAGATTCAATTCAATCTCCATTCAGATATACAAAGCAAAATGTGTCAGATATCAAAATCATAAATTATACTCCAATATCTTTCTACTGTATATTCTTGTGTTTTCTTCTTCTTGGCTAGAATATTAGCTGTCGACACCCCTCATTTACTATGAATCAATCAACCCATCTACAGGATGAAATCCACTTTCTGTTAGCTATCAATATCTATCACTATCTATCTTTGATTATATCCCTAGATGCATACATACAAAATAAAAGAAGAGAAACACAGTTCATCAAAACCTTTGTTATCAATTTACTCACACTATCTATTTTTTTCCTTATAAAAATATATACATACATATACATATTGAATATATATATATATATATATATATATATATATATATATATATATATATATATATATATATATACATACCTTCGGTCTCTTTTCTTTTCTTATTTGACATACACGAGCCATTTTTTTCTCTTACGACATATTGAAACCATCACCACCACCCACTTCAAATCCATTTAACCACCATCACAACCCATCACCATTAATCTGTCACAGTTATTCCTACCACTTTCTGTTACAGTGATTAACGAGAAGGATAGTAAGTAAAAAAGGCGATGAAGTAGTTATGATGGATTGTAATCACATAAAAAGATATATAACGAAATGATTGACGATGTTGCAACCTCTGTTGCTTTAATGACACCAATCTTTATTAATTATTTGTTATGCCACGATTAGAAAGACAGCTAATCGATACCCTACTTAGCATTTTTTTTAAAGCTTTGTACTATTCGATTTCAAACTTCACATAAGAAGTAGGGACAACTTGTGGCCGATATTCATTAAAAGAAAATAACCTACTTGCCTTTTATCCCTTTTCTGTTTTTACCCTTTCTTGACTCAGCATCAATAAACCGAAACAGATTAAAACACTTAAGCATTTGATAATGATGATGTTTTAATCTCTTTTTCGGTGGTGAGGTCAAAGGTTGCCACCACATACTCCAATTATGATAAAGGATGCACTTTTGAGGGTGCTGCAATCGTGAATGGAGTGGGACAGATTTCATTGTTGGATTTAGACCATGTTGACACCCTCTGGACCCATCGTAAACCCTACTGTTGTTGTTACCAACTGCTGCTATTTTTTTCTGATTAAACCGCATCTACTTGATGTGTAATTCTTTTTCTTTCTCTGGTTTCTAATCCACAACTGTTACCATCATCATTCTTTTCGGTTTATTTGCCTTCACTAGGGTATGACATGAAGTATCAAATGCTAAAATGATCGATGGGTCATCTATTCCTTTTTCTAATAAAAAAAATAAACGTAGACTTGATTGGCCACCATACTTCATTTTCTATTTGAACCGAACCCCACCCGCACCTTTACGAATATGAGACTTATTATAATAAGATTTGATTAAATTGCTAGTGGAGATTAGTTTATTTATACAACTTGGGAAATTCTTGGTTGCATAACGGTATCATATAAAAATGGGATGGGATACAAGGTTAAAGTAGCAAGCCATCTAAACGTAAACTGGGTTTACAAGTTGGGTGGTTATATTCGATTTGGGCCGTGAACTAAATATAGAACTTGGGTTGAGTATTTAATTACCTATTGGGCCAAAAAAGGTATGGGTTGAATTAAATTGATGAAGCCTGGAGACTAAGGAAATACGGGATAGATACATTTACTTCCATATACTATCAGAAAAACAGAAAGGAGTGGAGTGGTTAGTGGTGTTATGGGTAAACGAGAGGTCTTGGGTTCGAGCCCGGGCTGTGACATTATTTTGGAAGCCATTTTTTTAAGGTAGTATAGTTATTATTATTATTATTAATATTATGATTAATATAAGTATTATTATTACTAACATCAATATTATTGTCATTATCATTATTATTTTACTACTAATATCATTATTATTATTATTATTAGTAATAACTACAACTTTAGTTTTAAATGTATATTGTATATAAAATATAACTATATATTTTTATTTTTATTTTCTATTTAAAAGGATAGATATTATAAATTAGATACAAACATTAGATATATAGAAGTATATATAATAAGTATACTACTTTTACTAATAAAGTATTTTTTGTTCATTTACATTCTAACGTAACTCGAATTTATTAAAAATATTATCATATTAAAAATTATGAGTATTTAAAAATATTAAAACTAAGTATTTATTCCAAATATATTAATAATGTATATAATATATTATTATCATAATTTAATGAAGTATATAAAATAGAAATATTTAAGTAACTACTAATAATACATTTAATATCACAAGTATAGTACTAATATCAAAATATATATTTATTTGAATATTATTATATGTGTTAATATGCATACTTGATATAGGTTCGTGAATCCGAGGCCAACATTGCATTGTTCAGTTTCGTCGTATGCAAATTTTTACTACAAAATATCGTATTGTGAGTTCATTTGCTCCCTTTTACTCTTTACATTTTTGGGACTGAGAATACATGCGCTGTTTTTACAACTGCTTTATTAAAATGCCTTTGAAATCTATATTTTTGGACTGAGATGCTTTTATAAATGTTTGACGAGATAGACACAAGTAAAACATTCCTCGAATGAATTATTATGCAGACAGAAGTTCTGTGAATTATTATTGAATTAGTTGGACGTTATAATTGCCACTAATTGTTATGAATATTTTCGCCTGATTATTATTGCTTGGTAACCTAAGAATTAGAAACGGGTATGGCCCTAATTCACGCGAATCCTAAAGGTAGCTACCGGGTTTAACACCCCCACCCAGAATGTCCACTAGACGGAAGGGCTAGTGGGCGTGGTGTTTAGTACTTCGAAGTTTATATGATTATTATACAGACGAGATGTTCTGTTTTAGGGATATTATTATGCGCATTATATGTTAAGGTCGGTTACCAGGCCAAGTTATGAAAGCATGAAAAGTGAATGTTATGTATCGAGAGAATGATTTTATACACAGGTTATGTGTATGTTATTTTTGTGCACGAGATATGTGTACGGTTACCAAGATTTATGAAAGATGATTTTCGTACACGAGAAAGGTGTACTGTATTTAAAATATATCGCATGTACATTACAGGTGGGTATAGGATTCAGGCCCATTTGTACCACGCAGGATTTAAATCTTGTGGTCTATCAAAATGATGAATTTTATTGTTTTATGATAAACCTATGAACTCACCAACCTTTTGGTTGACACTTTAAAGCATGTTTATTCTCAGGTATGAAAGAAACCTTCCGCTGTGCATTTGCTCATTTACATGGAGTCGTTTATGGCATATAGAAGTCAGTTCATCGCGATGGTACCAGATGTTATTGTATTCGTTCCGGAGAATTTGGACGGGGTATGACATGTGGTATCAGAGCGGTGGTCTTAGCGAACCAGGTCTTGCATTAGTGTGTCTAACTGATAGTTGTTAGGATGCATTAGTGAGTTTGGACTTCGACCGTGTCTGCATGTCAAAAAGTTTTACTTATCATTTCTAGTCGGAAATCATTTATTTACCATCCTTAGGAAATTACCTGCTTATCATTCTTAGTTTAGACACATCTTATTGCATTGATTGCATAAATAGTGTATAGACAAAATTCATATCTTAGCGTATCTGTAATTCATATCTTAGCGTATCTGCTAATTCATATCTTAGCGTATCTGTTAATGTAAACTTTGCCTGACATATTCCGTAAATTTCTCCGTAATCCACGAAATCTTTTGCTCTATATATATAGATATTCTATGTAGTTAGAATACCACTCGATAGCCGGAAAATCATTTCATATCGAAAAATCCTTTATTCAATTGTACGAAATGGAACTCGTCACCAGTTCAAGTTCTTCGGAACTCGACAGCTATTCCGACATGGATGTTTACCTAAGCTCCGAAAACAGCGTCACCAGAATGAATCAACCAATCAGCCATCCCCAATTCATCTGATGGGTTCGTAGTCGACTTAATCAATGGATACACGAAGAAGGCGATCCTTTTCGCCAACCAAATTCACCTCTTGGCAATGAACCTGAAGCACTTACAGGCGAATCAGTCCGAAACACCATTTTCACCCTCATTCCAGAATAGCTCGCGACGATTATGTAATATCTACAATTCTATATCTCATTCATTTGCTCGTTCCGACCGACAATCATTCCGGAATAATAGAAGAAGTCAACGAACTTCGCACTCGATTAATAAATTTGGAGAATATGGTGCAAAATTTACCAGCTTCAGAAACATCATCGGCACCAACAGTACCATCAATAAACAGCACCAGTACCATCAACAATCCATGCCCCAACATCTCATTCTGTACCTTGAGTATAGTCATCGTTCTATGTATCGTTCTACATCCATTATCTTCGTTCTCCATGACAATTATGTAATCTCTAATGTTTTAGAGATTATATATTCTAGTTCTAACGATAAATCAGATGATATTAATATCATATTAATTCATCAAATCCAAGATTTACATCTGAAGAAAATATATATGTAAATATATTTTCATAAAGATTGTAATTAAAAATTCTTTCGTACAAACTGTTAATGGTAAAAATATTTTAACGGGTAGGTAATACCCGATGAATATTTAGATTTCACATTAATAAGTTACACTGTACATTCTTCGAATCTGATTCAACAGTCAGTTA
The DNA here is from genome assembly GCF_046630445.1 of Rutidosis leptorrhynchoides. Taxonomy (NCBI): domain Eukaryota; kingdom Viridiplantae; phylum Streptophyta; class Magnoliopsida; order Asterales; family Asteraceae; genus Rutidosis; species Rutidosis leptorrhynchoides. The sequence continues at coordinate 116,148,059 of NC_092337.1, forward strand.
CTATCCTACCTACATCCACAGATATACATATCCCTTCACCACAGAATAACCATTTTTATTCAATTTCATATTTGAATTTTGACTTATCAGAATCCAACAAGTGGCATAATGAAGAAAACATTGGAAAAAATAAAATTTGTTAGAAACAAACAAATTAACTATGAGGAAAATTTTGTTAAGAATCCACGCTAACTGTTTCCAGCTAACTGTTAATGCCATAATACATTTATTTATCGCAATTTATTTATCGCAATTTATTAGCGCAATTTTAATTCTCGCAATTTAATTTATCGTCATTTAATTTCTGTTATTTATTTTACGCACTTTAAATATCGGGTCACGTATACAAGGTTTTGACATATCATATCGACGCATCTATATATATTATTTGGAATAACCATAGATACTCTATATGCAGTAATGCTGGAGTTAGCTATACAGGGTTGAGGTTGATTCTACAATAATATATATAGTTTGAGTTGTGATCGAGTCTGAGACATGTACACGGGTCATGATACGTATTAATTAATTCAAATATTATATATTAAATTATATATGAATTATTGGACTGTTAACTGTGGACTATCGACTGTGGACTAATGACATTGGACAATTAAAAAGAATTAAAATATTGATTATAACATATGAAACTAAACATTTCTTCAAGTTTGCCACTTGATTTCATCTTAAACCTCATTTGTATCTCGACGATTACAATCTGCGTTCAAACCTTTCATGATTCTTGAAAACACCTCAATCGATAGGATGAATCAACCGCACTTCATCTACGGAAGGAAAGATTTATGCATATAGTTATGCACCTGAGGAACTCTCAGCAACTGAGTAAACGTTTAACACATATTTGTGCTAATTCCTTTAGTGTTATTATTACCCAAAATAACTTGATGATTCCTTTCGAAGTAGCAAATTTTGTCACAGCATCAACAAGTCAACTTCGACTTTTCGTTCGAAACAACCTTATTAACACTTTGATATATATGTGTGCTATTTTATTGTTAACGGAGAACCTTTTATATTCCACCATATTACCATCAGCGTTTAATCATCTAAAAACACAATTCTCCTGAAACCACCTCGGATTGATAACCGATGATTCAGGTATGGTAGCATTAAATGCAGAGGAAACAGCAAAATTATAGATGGTCTAAATGGCCAAGAGTTTGATGATAAAGAATGGAGTGTTGGGAACAATCGATAGAAAAGTTAGTGCTGAATTTTGGATTGAACTAACCATGAAGGAGACCAAGGATAAATACAAGGACCAAACTCTATATTCAAAGAATCCAGGTAATTCTGGATCCGATGAAATCTTTAGAGAATATCTTGCTCCGAAGTCATGTTAAAATCTTGCGGAAAATTTTTCTTCATCAACCTTCGAACTTAGAAATTTCAAAATATCATCATAGATATCTTCGATATTTCTGAGGATATTTTCATAAATATTCTTGTCCAAAATTATCTACCTCTTCGTGTTTTCCGTATTCCATTATATTGAAAATTTCTATAAAATCTAAGTATAAATTATGAATGAATTGTGGAGAAGTGTTGGGAATTGAAGCATGGGTTAGTATAATATAATGACACTTGGCCAATGTGATTATATTATAGTAAGTCATGCTGAGTTTCTAATAGAACGTGATGATTCACAGATCATACCTTCATCATGTGCCATGTTACATAACTCTTTCATTCTAACTCAACCTCCGAACATATCAAGAAAATGTGAATTCAGGTAATTTAACAAATGAAGATCGTGCTATTACAATTTCTCTCTTAGAACGTTAGTCATGTTCATTCGAAACTTCATACCTACGAATTCTGGATCATCTTTCGCTTGACTTAAAGTCGAGAAGAGAAAACGAGAGAATGGAACTCCAAAATATAAAGGACACGAAGAGGGTGGAGTTATAATGAAATATCATACAAAGCAATCGAGACAGATCGTCGCATTTAAACAAAGAGGATCCTAATCTCCTTAATTTTTAAAGAATCAAATCTTTTATAGATTTCAAAGATTTTCTCTAATTTCCTTGAATTATGGAAATCAACCATATCTACGTCAAATATTAAGACGAACTTTTATTACCTCATCTCACTCTTTAGTGATAGCTTAACTCGTACTCCTCATATAAACGAATTGTTTTATTCATATTACCTTATAGTAATAAAACTCTATTTTGCAACTCATATTCGTCATGAAAACATTTTTATTGTTAGCCATGACCACCTCACTCAAATTTTGGGACGAAATTTTTTTAACGGGTAGGTACTGTGACGACCCGGGAATTTCGGACCAAATTTAAACTTAATCTTTATATGTTTCTGACATGAAAAGCAAAAGTCCGTAATGTTGAGTCTCAAAATATTTGGACTGTTTTCATACAAGCATTTAACCTTCGACTGTTCCCGACGATTCACAAACCATTAATTGTAAATAGATATGTGTATAAATATATACACATGGAAATTGGAATTATAAATTTGTAATATTATGTTGTAATATATATATATATATATATATATATATATATATATATATATCATTAATAATAAATATTAAAGATTCAATATATTATATAAATAGTAAATAGTAATAAATTGTAGTATATTAAATTTAATTACAAGTTTGAATATAAATATCATTACTTTCATTATGAATATTACTAATGATAATATTAATATTAAAATTTGTATTATTAGTATTATTAAATAAAATGAAATTTGACTATTGTTATTATTACTATTGACATTAACAATATTAAGTAGTGTTATTAATATCTGATGATGTAGCGTGAGGGTACGAAATAGTATTATTTTTAATACAAAATACTACAAAATATGACACAAGTTTTATTAATTTACGGATGGGATATACCTAAACCTTGCTACAACACTATAGGCAGTGTACCTAATCGTAGAGTAGTGTAGTTTTTAGTAAGTCCGGTTCGTTCCACAGGGAGCTGGTGATACTTACTATATTTTTAACTATATTTATACAAAATATATATAATTATATAAGTAGTAATATTATTATAAAAGGGGGGTTTTTACCGTTTAATGACCGGTTTGTCGATTTTATATTTTTAAGCGTAAAGATAAATGACAATAATTAAAGTGCGTAAAATAAATAAATGACGATAAATAAAATAACAATAAATAAAATTGCGATAGAATATGAAATAAAAGGATTATGCTTATTTAAACTTTCGTAATCATGATGTTTGACGTGTTGATTTTAATTTATTACCATGGGTTAATTGTCCTTTGTCCTGGTTTATTTGATACGTCTATCTGGTTTTTGTCCATAATAGTCCATCGGTCATAAATATAAAGTGCGAGTATCCTCGTCAAATTACCCTTATACCCGAAGTCAAATATTCCAACTGATTAAGGATTTAAACTATGACGCAGTTATCACTTCTGTCAACAATTACACCAGTTATCACTGTATGTAATCCACCCCTGTTTTAATTAGTTTATGAATATTAATTCATCCACTTGATCAGAATGAATAATCAATTACCCAACCCAATTGATTAATTAAATGATTATAACAGATTCCATATGAACATCACTAAATAGGACAACCATAATCATTATTAATTATTAGGTTAATTAATTTGAAGATAGGTTCGACAGACTCCAATGAGTTGTCACTCAATTAGACAATACCCCCCATCTATTAATAGTCAATAGTTCAATTTCCACAAGTGTCGGTCTTTTGCCCAAACCTTAATTATGGTCCAAAGTTCAATAACCCCTTCTTAATATTTTAGCCCAACATCACGATTACTTCGGCTCAAATAAGCATAATAATAACTTAGTTACGATACATTAATTTAAAAAGGAAGAACATAGCTTACAGTGGTGATTAATCGCGTAGCGTTACACGGACAGAGTTCCTACTTTAAAACCCGTAAAACATTTCTTACAATAACCCAATTATTATTAATCTTAAATTAAACTTTATATTATAAATATAAATATAAATTACATAAGAAAGAAAGAAGATTGGAAAAAGGTGTATCTAAATCATCGATTTAGATGGCCTTTTATAGGCAAATGATAAATTGAAATTTTCACTTATGACCCCTGAACTATGCTCAATTAACAACTTTTTATTATTTAATATTATTCTTATTATGAATTATTTAAATATTATATTATATTCTTGTGCATAGTTGACTTATACTTTCAGCTCCGTTGCGTCGAGCGTTGAAAGTTGGTTCATGCCTCGGTTCCGGATTTTCGAACGCTCTTTCGTACTATTTTATATCGTGTACTTTGTGTTTTGCGTCTTGTACTCTTGTCATTTTTAGACGTTTCTCATCAATAAATTGAACCACTTTAATTGTATCTTGTACTTTTTAGCTTTTCGGACCTTTGTGTCTTCAATTCGTCGAATCTGCCTTTTGTCTTCGCACTTATTTAATATAAACGAATATTACTTGAAAATAGAACAATTGCAACTAAAATCTTGTCTTTCTTGAGGGATAATGCTATGAAATATATGTTCCTTTTTAGCCTTATCAATATCCCCACACTTGAGCGTTGCTTGTCCTCAAGCAATACAGTCTTGAAATAAGATAATACAAATCACACGAATCACTTCTTTATTCTTCACACTTTGTACATCAGTGATTTTGATAGAGCGGTATAAACAATGATAGTAACGATAGAACCATGGTTGAAGGTGGTTGTGCCATCCACAGTTGCCTCGGGTTCAGGTCAACGACACTTGCAATCAAATAGCCGATTTACTTTCGGTTTCCAAAGCAAAGTGCACATTTGAAAGGCGGTTTACAGTCCCACATGACTATAAAAATGTAGATCCTTAAGGAAATTGGATCTTTATGAAAACATTTGATCTTTTGAAAATTCAATCTAGATTTTACCCTAGATAAGTTTTCTGATTTGACCCACCATTCGTTGTTGCAAAATATATTTGTGGATCAATATTTTGGCTAAAAACTTTTAGGTTCGTGTAATCCACTGCTATCCCTGTATCGGAAAGCACACATCCTGTTTACTTGTTCCGTATATTACCTTTCGGTAAACTACCGTCCGGTTGTAAAGGAAAGCGATGAACAAGAAACTGTTAAGGCAATGTCCCATGACATGCAGATGATTATGGTCTTTTGACGTGTTGGATGCTAGTACTATCCTTGGTAGGAGCAATAGTAAAGATCATCCTATGATTTTTCGGTCTGGCACAAGGTCCTGTCTCCGACCATGCTATGCAACCACCGTTCTTACGGTTGACACCCGATTTAGTTCAGGTGACCTAATGAATTCTAGGTGAATTCCTAGGATTTTACGTTCAATGGTGATGAACGCATTGAAAATAGGTTTTCAGAAAACAAATCGGTTTGTATTTTTGATCAAAATATTTTCTCGTTCAAGCTCGAGTTTAGATATCATTGAATTCCATGAGTTTGAATTCTCAATCTTTAAGGTCAATATCAAGGATTGAGTAATATCAGGCTTAAATGCTGATTTTTAATCTTTAAGGAGATTATCCTTTCTGGGGATCTGATTCATTAGTCTTATCAAGCTAATTTTCACGGTGCCTCCCCATTGTACGAGATAAATCCTTCTCATGGTTAGGATAAATCTGACCACCTGGCGACCCTGTTTGATGCTGAGGTCCGTGGATTTCCTGCTGATTTTAGAGATGACTTTTCTAGATTTTTCGTCAACCTACAGCTGGTCTGGACGACAACTTCTTGACCTAAATCAAGAAGCGCGTGTCTTTTTCGGAAGACTTTACTTCCTTTTAATGATGGAATTGATTCATCGTGTAGATCCATCTTTCTTTAAAATATATTACAGTAAACCGGGTAAAACTGATTAGTATCGTCCAAAGCAAAAGTACCTGCAATAACTTTACAGAAACATGTGATAGATAGTTTTTAATTGAATAACTTGGTACATTCTCCCCACACTTAGTTTCTTTCTTTGCCTTTTTATTCTCCTTTATTCTATTTTAAATGAATTCAAGCGTTTTAGGTTGTTTCTCAATTTATGCCCTTTCCGAGGTAACGATAATTTCGGTATTAACACCTAGTTTTCACCGTTCATAAATATGTATAAACATAATTTTGACTTCATTTAATTGAAAATTTTTCAAATTTTCACAAAATTTGGCAAATAAACCAAGTGCAAACCCGAAAGAATTTATAACCCTTCCCCACACTTGAGATCTTGCAATGCCCTCATTTGCAAGAAATCAGTAAAAATTTAAATTCATGAGGGTGATTAGTGTATAAAAATGATTAAAAATACCGAGTTTGCAAACATATTGTTGTTATTTCACATTTGATATTTTGTTTCTTGTCGTCAAAATTAGTACCTTTTTCTGAACTTAATGACATTCTTTGAAAGTGCGCTGTTTTACCCTGTTTTGTACATAACATAAAATACAAACATATATATACATATTTTTAAAGTTTGATATATTATCCCACGTTCAAAAATTTATAATATATAATATTTTTGGCATCCTTTAGATCAATAAAATTAAAAATAATGATAACAAAATTTGTCGCCCCGCCCTCGGGTAAAGCAATTTCGGTTCAATGACCTAGTGTTCAACTTACGACGAATTTTAAAAATCATATTTTTAACTTAAAGAAATAAAGTAAATTTTGTTTTTTAAAATCACAATAAAACATAAATTAAAATGCATATTAATTTCAAATAAAACCTAAAAAAAATAAAAATTCAGAATGGAGGGAGAAAACTAGTTCTTTAGTGTCTGCTAGCGGAAAAGACCAATCGGATTCCATTCTCGGAACTACACGAGAACAGAACAAATAACTTTAGACAGCATTATCTTTTTAGAACATTCGAATCTCCCCACACTTAGGTAGCTGTGGTGTTGAAATTGTGATTAACTTCATTGTCAATTTCTCTTGGTCCATAATCAACTTGCCTATCTGTGACTTTTTCTTTAAGCCAGTGCCCGGCTTCTTCCGTAATATCCCATAATTCAACTAGCTTCGCCCTTTCTTTAGGCGACAGATTGGATACTAACCGGTTACATAACTTAAAGTTCCCCTTACTTCTAGCATCAATAGCCCGTTTAAAAAGTTTCTTCATTGAACTGTTAATAACGGGGTCATTTAATTTCGTATCAATAACGGGGTTCTTTGTTATCATGTCATCATTAGGTGTTACTTCATTTTCCCCACACTTAGGCGTTTTATTATTATTAAGCACTACCGTTGGAGTTGGTAAAACAACATGGTTCTTACCAATCGTTTTTTCTGGTTCAACGGTCTTGGTTGGTGGAGATTTAGACTTTCGAATCATAAAGGTGATAGATTTGTCACCACTTTTAAGTGTCATTCTTCCATTTCCTACATCAAATAACGCCCCGGTGGACGCAAAGAATGGTCGACCTAAAATTAGAGGAATGTTTGGGTCCTCTTCTATGTCAATGACAATGAATTCGACTAGAAAGGTTAAATTACCTACTTGAATGGGTAGGTTGTCAGCAATTCCAACTGGGTGCTTAATGGTTTGATCAAGGAGTCGAACACTCATATCTGTTGGACTTAACTTACCTACACCTAATCTCTTATATAAGGAAAGAGGCATAACACTCACACTTGCACCTAAATCTGCTAGTGCATTATACATGACACAATCACTAAGTAGACAAGGAACAATAAATTCACCCGGATCACCTACCCTAGGTGGAGGTTTTGGTGGAACTGTATTCACCGGGTTTACTTCTACGGCTTTTGTTTCTTGTACTTTCTTATTCTTTTTCTTCTTCTTCTTTCCAGAAGTATCACAATCTTTATTACTTATTACTTGCTCATACTCAACTCCTTTTCTTGGAAACGGGATGGGTGGTTTGTATGGTGTCACCACTGGCTTTACATACTCGGGTTGTGGTGGTGGTGTAACTTCTTCATTGTTACTCATATCTAAAACCTCCCCAACTTCTGGAGCTGGTTTTTCAGAATTCGTTGAAACCATATTAACATTCTCATTCCGAGGATTTACTTCAGTATTACTCGGTAGCTTTCCTTGTTCCCTCTCACTCATTATGCTAGCAAGAGTACCTACGTGTTTTTCTAGATTCAAAATGGAAGCTTGTTGAGTTCTAAATGACTGATCAAACCTCTCATTCATTTGAGTTTGAGTTTCAATAAATTGTGTTTGAGATTCAACTAGCTTAAATACCACTTCTTCCAGATTTGACTTTTTCTCTTCGGTTTGTTGTGGTGGTTTATACAAGCCAGGTCTTTGTTGATTGAAAGTGTTGTTTTGAGTTGGTTGGTTATTCGGACCTTGTTGGTTATACGAGTTATTGTCGGGTCCTTTTGGATTGTAAAGAATGTTTTGATTTCGATTGAAGTTTGGCCTTGGCGGTTGATAATTATTCTGATAACTATTTTCCAGCCTTTGGTTCATGTAGACAACATTCTCACGTTGTTCCATCGTTTGTTCAATGTGACAGTCTTTCATTAAGTGTGGTCCACCGCATTGCTCACAACTGATTCGTATTGCGTGAATATCTTTATTCATCTTTTCCATTCGTCTCTCGAAAGCATCTATTTTTGCGAAAACAGAATCAAAGTTATGGCTAGAATCGGCTCTAGCTGCTTTAGATGATCTAACGATATCTTTTTCTTGGTGCCACTCATGTGAGTGGGAAGCAGTGTTATCAATAATTTTGTAAGCATCAGTTTCGGTTTTCTTCATAATAGAACCACCAGCTGCTGTGTCGATATCTTTTCGTGTAGCGATGTTTACGCCTTTATAGAAGATTTGCACTATTTGAAAAGTATCTAATCCGTGTTGAGGACATCCTCTCAACAACTTTCCAAATCTTGTCCACGCCTCATATAGAGTTTCATTTGACTTTTGTGTGAACGTAACAATTTCTCCTTGAAGTCTCACGGCTTTAGATGCCGGAAAGAATCTTTTAAGAAATTTCTCAACTAAAACATCCCATGTGTCAATCGTTCCTTCATGTAATGATTCTAACCAATCTTTGGCTTCTCCCTTTAAAGTCCATGGGAACAACATAAGATAAATAGTTTCATCCTCAACTTCTCGGATTTTAAAGAGATTACAAATCCGATTAAAAGTTCGAAGATGTTCGTTTGGATCTTCTTTTGTTGTACCACCAAATTGGCACTGATTAGTTACCATGTGTAGGATTTGTCCTTTGATTTCATAATCTGGCGCATTAATGTCTGGCTTAATAATGGCGTGACCTTGGCCCGTGCGTGTGGCTCTCATTCGGTCTTCCATACTTAGAGGTTCCAGATTTTCCATAATTGAATTTGTTGAATACGAATCACTAGAAGATTTTGATTTAATGGTTTGTGGTTTAGGAGGAATGTTTAGTGGTTCTGGATCTTGGAATTGTCCCTGAATATTCTCCGGATTCTCAATTGTGAGGTCGGGTTCAAAAAATGGATTATCGGAAATTTGAATTGGAGTTCTTGGTCGACTAGATGATGATTCTAAAGAAAAATCAACGGCGACAATATTGGCTAGATGTCTTGATCGAGTTATAGGTGGTGAACGTATGAAAGGTGGTGAACGTTTTACTCGGTGCATTCACTGAATATCCTATTAGTTTTTAAAAGGAAAGAAAAATTATATAAGTTATCCAATTAATAGACTTTTCTGATTTTTGCCCACGTTTCGAATAGCCAAAAGATGCAGCAGAGGGGCAGGATTCGTTTGGTCTCAATATAATTGAGTACTGTTTGGCTCCAATAACCCGGTCCACGTACAAATCCAACTATTACTACGAACCAGAAAATTTTGATGTCTATCAATTTAACCACTTAAAATAAATTTTCGTAATTTTAAGAAATTTAGATAAGAAGTAGAATAAAAATCTATGTCCTAAAACTAGAATAGCGAGAAATAAGAAAGAAAAAAAAACGCGTCGAAAAAGGTCGAAAAATAAAAGGTCGAAAAATAGGCGTCGAAAAATAAAAATAAGAAAGTAGCGCGAAAAACGGCGTCGCAAAATTCTAAAGCACATAAATCTTAGTCTAAGGAATAAGCACTTAAGGGATTTTACGGCAAATCTAAAAATTCTAGAAATAAAAATAACTATGGCAAAACTAAACTTAATACTAAAAATTGTAACTAGAGTCTAAAAATCTAAAGGTAATAAAAAAAAAACTTTTTTTTTTAATTTTTTTTTATATATTTCGTTTTTTAAGGATTTTAAATTTTTTTTTTTTAAAAAATTTTTTAAAAAAAAACGATTTTTTTTTACAAATTTTTTTTTAAAACGAATTTTTTTTTTCTTTAAAAAAAATGATTTTTTTTTTACACAAATTTTTTTTTTTTTTTTTAAAACAAAATTTTTTTTCTTAAAAAAAAGATTTTTTTTTTTTTTTTTTTAAAAACGATTTTTTTTTACAAATTAATAATTTTTTTATAATTATAATTTTTTTTTCAAAACTTTTTTTTTATTCATTTACTATTCATGAATAGTAAATGAAAAGAAATTAATTAATTTACTATTCACATGAAAGCGACATGATAGAAATTATTAATTACAAGTTACATAATATACCCCTGAAGTATTTAATAAATACGACTTTATAAAACTTTACGTATCAAATTTTGATTCTAAAATATTATTATATTATTATATTCTATTTCAATATTATTATATTATTATATTCTATTTCAATATTATTATATTATTATATTTTATTTCAATATTATTATAATTAAAAATATAGCGTTTTAGCGCTCCCCGGCAGCGGCGCCAAAAACTTGATGATGTAGCGTGAGGGTACGAAATAGTATTATTTTTAATACAAAATACTACAAAATATGACACAAGTTTTATTAATTTACGGATGGGATATACCTAAACCTTGCTACAACACTATAGGCAGTGTACCTAATCGTAGAGTAGTGTAGTTTTTAGTAAGTCCGGTTCGTTCCACAGGGAGCTGGTGATACTTACTATATTTTTAACTATATTTATACAAAATATATATAATTATATAAGTAGTAATATTATTATAAAAGGGGGGTTTTTACCGTTTAATGACCGGTTTGTCGATTTTATATTTTTAAGCGTAAAGATAAATGACAATAATTAAAGTACGTAAAATAAATAAATGACGATAAATAAAATAACAATAAATAAAATTGCGATAGAATATGAAATAAAAGGATTATGCTTATTTAAACTTTCGTAATCATGATGTTTGACGTGTTGATTTTAATTTATTACCATGGGTTAATTGTCCTTTGTCCTGGTTTATTTGATACGTCTATCTGGTTTTTGTCCATAATAGTCCATCGGTCATAAATATAAAGTGCGAGTATCCTCGTCAAATTACCCTTATACCCGAAGTCAAATATTCCAACTGATTAAGGATTTAAACTGTGACGCAGTTATCACTTCTGTCAACAATTACACCAGTTATCACTGTATGTAATCCACCCATGTTTTAATTAGTTTATGAATATTAATTCATCCACTTGATCAGAATGAATAATCAATTACCCAACCCAATTGATTAATTAAATGATTATAACAGATTCCATATGAACATCACTAAATAGGACAACCATAATCATTATTAATTATTAGGTTAATTAATTTAAAGATAGGTTCGACAGACTCCAATGAGTTGTCACTCAATTAGACAATACCCCCCATCTATTAATAGTCAATAGTTCAATTTCCACAAGTGTCGGTCTTTTGCCCAAACCTTAATTATGGTCCAAAGTTCAATAACCCCTTCTTAATATTTTAGCCCAACATCACGATTACTTCGGCTCAAATAAGCATAATAATAACTTAGTTACGATACATTAATTTAAAAAGGAAGAACATAGCTTACAGTGGTGATTAATCGCGTAGCGTTACACGGACAGAGTTCCTACTTTAAAACCCGTAAAACATTTCTTACAATAACCCAATTATTATTAATCTTAAATTAAACTTTATATTATAAATATAAATATAAATTACATAAGAAAGAAAGAAGATTGGAAAAAGGTGTATCTAAATCATCGATTTAGATGGCCTTTTATAGGCAAATGATAAATTGAAATTTTCACTTATGACCCCTGAACTATGCTCAATTAACAACTTTTTATTATTTAATATTATTCTTATTATGAATTATTTAAATACTATATTATATTCTTGTGCATAGTTGACTTATACTTTCAGCTCTGTTGCGTCGAGCGTTGAAAGTTGGTTCATGCCTCGGTTCCGGATTTTCGAACGCTCTTTCGTACTATTTTATATCGTGTACTTTGTGTTTTGCGTCTTGTACTCTTGTCATTTTTAGACGTTTCTCATCAATAAATTGAACCACTTTAATTGTATCTTGTACTTTTTAGCTTTTCGGACCTTTGTGTCTTCAATTCGTCGAATCTGCCTTTTGTCTTCGCACTTATTTAATATAAACGAATATTACTTGAAAATAGAACAATTGCAACTAAAATCTTGTCTTTCTTGAGGGATAATGCTATGAAATATATGTTCTTTTTTAGCCTTATCAATATCATTATTAACAATAATATTGGTATCATTCTTATAATGATTATTATTATTAAAGTTATTAAAATTATCATTTTTTTCATTATTACCATTAATTATCATTTTTTTTCATTATTACCATTAATGATATATTTAATATTATTATTATTATTATTATTGATATTATTATCAGTATAGTTAATTTTATTATTACAGTTATGACTAGTAGTAATATTATTATTAAAATATGTATATATTATTAATACAGAATATAAACAGATACAAATGTATACATAAAATTTCTGTTATATATATAAGCAGATAAACTGATATACAGATATTTAAATATATATAAACACCGTATATACTTATATAATTACAGCAAGGAACGTATTCTGTTTCCTATCACAATCAACTTTTACAAAATTCTTCATCTCCTGCTCATGAGTGTATTATATCAGATTCAATTCGATCTCCATTCAGATATACAAAACAAAATGTGTCAGATATCAAAAATCATAAATTGTACTCCAATATCTTTCTGCTGTATATTCTTGTGTTTTCTTCTTCTTGGCTAGAATATTAGCTGTCGACACCCCTCATTTACTACGAATCAATCAACCCATCTACAGGATGAAATCCACTTTCTGTTATCTATCAATATCTATCACTATCTATCTTTGATTATATCCCTAGATGCATACATACAAAATAAAAGAAGAGAAACACAGTTCATCAACACCTTCGTTATCAATTTACTCACACTATCTATTTTTTTTTCCTTATAAAAATATATACATACACATACATACTGAATATATATATATATATATATATATATATATATATATATATATATATATATATATATATACATACCTTCGGTCTCTTTTCTTTTCTTATTTGACATACATGAGCCATTTTTTTCTCTCATGACATATTGAAACCATCACCACCACCCACTTCAAATCCATTTAACCACCATCACAACCCATCACCATTAATCTGTCACAGTTATTCCAACCACTTTCTGTTACAGTGATTAATGAGAAGGATAGTAAGTAAAGAAGGCGATGAAGTAGTTATGATGGATTGTAATCACATAAAGAGATATATAAAGGAATGATTGACGATGTTGCACCCTCTGTTGCTTTATTGACACGAATCTTTATTAATTATTTGTTATGCCACGATTAGAAAGACAGCTAATCGATACCCTACTTAGCATTTTTTTAAAGCTTTATACTATTCGATTTCAAACTTCACATAAGAAGTAGGGACAACTTGTGGCCGATATTCATTAAAAGAAAATAACCTACTTGCCTTTTATTCCTTTTCTGTTTTTACCCTTCGTGACTCAGCATCAATCAACCGAAATAGATTAAAACACTTGAGCATTTGATAATGATGATATTTTAATCTATTTTTCGGTGGTGAGGTGATGTTATGCGAGGTGTACTAGGAAATAGTATAATTTTTACAACAAAATACTATTAAATACGATACAATTTTACACAAGATATTTATTTATTTATAGAATGGATATACCTAAACCTTGCTACAACACTTATAGGCAGTGTACCTAATCGTACAGTAGTGTAGTTTTTAGTACGTCCGGTTCGTCCACAGGGAACTCTTAAACGCTATATTTTTTTTTAACTATATTTGTAAAAATACAAAAATATATATAAGTAGTATTATTATTATAAAAGGGGGGTTTTTTTTACCGTTTAATGACCGGTTTGTCGATTTTAAAACTTTAGTCGCAATTAAAACCTAATGTAAAATACTAAAAATAAATACAACTTAATTTAAAGCGTAAAGTAAATAACGATACTGAAATTGCGATTAATAAAAATGCGATAAATAAAAAGTATGACAATTAAAGAGTACGATAATTAAAAGTCCAATTAAATACAATGACAATAAATAAAAGTGCGATAATTAAAAGTGCAATTAAATATAAAATAAAGGAAATTAAATATGAAATAAAAGAATTATACTTATTTAAACTTTCGTAATCATGATGTTTGACGTGTTGTTTTTAGTTTATTCCCATGGGTTAATTGTCCTTTGTCCTGGATTATTCGATATGTCCATACGGATTTGTCCATAATAGTCCATCAGGCATAAATATAAAGTGCGAAAGTCTTCGTCAAATTATTCTTATTCCCGAAGTCAAATATTCCAACTAATTGGGGATTCGAATTGTAAAAAGGTTTTAATACTTTGTTTAATGAATACACCAGGTTATCGACTGCGTGTAAACCAAGGTTTTACTACTTTGTTAACAATTACACCAATTACCCTTGAATGTAATCCACCCCTATTTCAACAAGTCTATTAACTATTAATCCAGTTCCGTGTCCGGTAAAATGAACAATTATTGGTAATTATAGATATCCCGCCCACCGTACCCAGTCAAGCGTATGTGGTTATATATAAATACGTCAAATTATAAGTCTATATATTAATTTAACGAGGTATCGTTTAGTTAATATAAAACCCATTAATAGCCCATAGTCTAATTTCCACAAGTGTCGTTCTTTTGTCCAAACCCCAATTATGGTACAAAGCCCAATTACCCAATTTTAATATTTAGCCCAACATCATGATTACTTCGGCATTAAATAAGCATAATAATAACTTTAGCTACGAGACATTAAATTAAAAATAACATTAACCATAACTTACAGTGATTAAAAATAGCGTAGCGTTACACGGACAGAATTTCGACTTACACCCTTACAACATTCGCTAACATACCCTTATTATTAGAATTTAAAATTTAAATTAAAATTAAAATATAAATATAAATATATTTACGTATATAGATAAAGAGATGGATGGATATATGTATTGATATTTCGTTCGACAAACTGCCTTTTTATAGCAATGTGGCTTGGATTTCAGGGCCATGCGATCGCATAGCTTTTGTGCCTCCAGGCCATGCGATCGCATGGTGGTAGGTAAAAGCTCAAAATTCTTTGTTTTCTTGTTTGTCGACGTTTTAATAAATAAATATAATATATAAATAATTATAAGAATTATTTAAATATTATATTATATTTATGTGCATAGTTGACTTGTAATTTTTAGTCCGTTGCGTCGAGCGTTGAGAGGTGACTCTGGTCTCGGTTCCGGTTTTTTTAACGTCCTTGCGTATAATTTAATATCTTGTACTTTGCGTTTTGCTTCTTGTACTCTTGTAATTTTGAGACGTTTCTTATCAATAATTGGAACCTCTTTGATTGTACTTTGTACTTTTGAGCTTTTTGGTCGTTTGCGTCTTAAATTCGTCGAATCTGTCTTTTGTCTTCACCTTTTATTATTTAAACGAATATCACTTGTAAATAGAACAATTGCAACTAAAAGCTTGTCTTTCTTGAGGGATAATGCTATGAAATATATGTTCGTTTTTAGCATTATCAAATATTCCCACACTTGAGCGTTGCTTGTCCTCAGGCAATATAGTCTTGAAATAAAAATACTAGAATCACTTCTTTATTCTTCACACTTTATACATCAGTGATGTTATGACCCCGAAGTTGTATAGTGTTAATGTGAAATAAGCTTAAATGAAGGTTCCTTAGAAGAGGGCTATATAAGGAACCTAAGTAGTCCTAATTAAATAGTCATTGCATTGTAACCGAGTTCTAAAAGCTGTGGAATGTAATTTTACCGATTCTCTCTAATACCGAGTCTCCTTCTTACATACCAAATCTCTCTTTATCTTATCATTTCTCTCAATCTCAACATGATCTGACCTATCATTTGGTATCAGAGCTTCCAGGAAGTGATTCTACATCACTATATCGATCCAAAGATTGTAGAATACAGAATCTGAATACTCTCGGTATTTTGAATCACATTCGGTATTATCAAATTTGATAATCTGACGTTCAGATTCTTGTGATAAGTTCAGTGAATGTGCATTAGGTCTTTTAGAAAGAGTTTCGATCATCATTACAGCTTTTTAACTTCAACTATGGAGAATCAAGTTGATTTTTAGAGTTTGTGGCTAAAACTCTCGGTATTGCTTAATTCAAGCTTGATTCTGGATTTTTGTGAAGATTTAAGGATTCAGTTGTGTTCGTGAGGTGTTAAATCACATTTCTGACTGTTCAATTTCTTCAATTCATCAAGTTTTGAAGATTTGATCAACATTCAGTATCGTAACTGTCATACCGAGTCTGCTTCATTACTTAAATTCATCTTAAGTGTTGCAGATTGTGGTGTGATTGTGATTCTATCACATTCAGTTTGATTATACGCAGCTAATTGGTGTGGTTTGAGAAAGGATTCTGTCATATTTCTAAGTTTTAAACTTAGACTCGGTATTGTCAACTGCCACAGTTGACATTCGGTATCCTATACTTTCGGTGTCTTTGATATATTGTGTGATACTAACTTGTTTCCTTGTGCAGCAAGGTTACATAATCTAATTCAAAAGGATTGAATTGAGTTTGAACTTCAAATTCATACAGAATCTGACTACCGAGTCAGATACAGAATCTGAGTTTCTGTATCACTTAATCCATTGTTTTAAGTGGTTACAGGCTACAATTCTTATGATTACCGAATCTATACTGAATCTGGGTGTGTCACTTGTATTTCTGATCAGTTTCTTTTACAGAATCTGATATACAGAATCTTTACCGAATCTGCTACAGTACCGAATCTGATACTGAATCTGACATTCTGATCAGATTGTTGTGATTTTTCATCTTAGATTTGTGTAATACAGAATCTTTACCGAATCTACCTCATTTTCAAGATGTCTACTCAAGATACTTTGATCATTGGATCGGATTCCCGTCCTCCAGTGTTGTTTGATGGCAAGTACATTCAGTGGCTTCACCGTATCACTCAGTACATAGACTATAAGGGTGAGAAAGCAAAGTACATTTGGGCTTCTCTGAGAGATGGTCCAGTTGTTGATTATCATCCGGATACTGGTATGCCAATTCCAGTCTATGAACTTTCTGGTGATAAGCGTGAGAGAGCTCAGGGTGACATAGAGGCAAAGAATATTGTTATGCAAGCTATCACGTATGAATTGTTTGAAAATGTTGATAGCAACACAACAGCAAAAGATATATGGGATGAGATTAAACGACAGCAAGAAGGTTATGACATGTCAGACGTTACTAAATTGAATAAGGCTCTGGGATTCTATGAAGATTTCAAGCAGGAAACTGATGAACCACTCAAGGATACCTATCGTCGTTTCAATGGTGTTCTCAATGAGTTGAAAAGGTGCAAGATCATAAAAGTAAATGCTGAAGTCAACATGAAGTTTCTCAAAAAGCTCAATGCTGATTGGCTTCCTTATGGAACCATTGTTCGATCTACTAAAGAGATTGACAAGTTAACTATTCATGAGCTTGCTGGAGTTCTTATGCATTACCAACCTGAAGTGTCTAAACTTCAAGAAGGAAGGAAAGAGTCTTCTCCGGGTGATCCACTTACCCTAATTGCCAAAAAGAAGAGCAAATCGTTTACGTCTTCCAAAAGCTTGTCCAAGAAAGTGCTTGTTGAAAAATCAACTGATTCAGAAGATTTGAATCTTTCTGATGTTGATAATTCTCACCTTGAATTAGTCAAGATGGCAGCCATGTTCACAAAAGCCTTGAACAAACACAAGTTTAAAGGCAAATCAAGCAATCAATGCAAAAACTCGTCATCTTCCTCGTACTACAAGAAAGCTGATCAATCTAAACAACAACGTGCTGATGATTCCAAGAAGGAAGATTCAATTTGTTTCAATTGTGGCAAAGTTGGTCATTACTCTCGTGAGTGCAAGATGCCTAAGAAGAAGGACGCAGCTTACTACAAGAAGAAAATGTTGATGGCTAAGATTATGGAAACTGGGGGAGAGCTAAAACCGGTTGATGATACTTGGTTTAACTGGACTGACGATTCAGATTCAGAGGTGGAACATGCAAATGTTTGCAAGGTACAAAGCTCATCAAAGATAAGGAAGCAATGGAGAATTATGACTCAACATCCGATGATGATGAGGTACAATCAACTGAAATCTCACCTGGTTTTATAAAAATGCAAAATGACTTGATGAAGAATCTGGTCTCAATGTCAAAAGAAGTCAAAGGCTTAAAATCTGAAAACAAGGTTTTAAAAGATAAAATCAAAATGAATGAGACCAGACCTTTCTCATTCAAATTGCAAACGGATGTGCAACGATTGACTCTCCAACTCAACTCTACGGAAACTGAGTTGGAAGATCTGAAAAAGACAATTCATCCGATTAAAGTTGAAAGAACTGATTATCGTTTAAAATCGGAACGACTTGCAGAAAAAGTTCAATTTTTAGAAAAAGATCTTTCTAATTTGAAAAACCAACATGAACCCACACTTTCAAAACTAAACAAGAAAATCGTTCAATTGGAAAACACCATAATTGAAAAGAACACTGAAATTTCTTTATTGTCAAAAAAATCTTTTCAAATGAAAGCACAACTTGCTCGATATGAGGAAAAACTCTATCGAACAGAGCAATCCAAAGCTAGCATGGATATGGAACTTTCAAAACAAACGATTTTCATGAATAGACCAAAAACAATTCATGGTGAAAAGTGGGGGTTGGGTTATGAAGATCCAAAAATTTTGGAAGATGCTTCCAAAAAGATTCCAGGATTATATCATTCTGATTATTTTCAAGCCGGTTTACCATCTCATTTTGTACATGCTTCTGATGCTGATTTTGATGATATTATTGTGAATCGTAAATCTAGGAAATACCATCAAATTAGCTTAATGTATGAAAAAATCAATGCTAAGATAGGTAAGTCGAATCCTGATTTCTTGAAAAATCTTGTTGAAACTGAAAAGAACATGCAACGTGAAGATTATGTGTCTAAGCGGAGACTGGTTTATATCCTAACACTCATGCTAGAAAAATACATTTTAATGCTTGAGAATGAAGTGTTTAACAAACCTAGTTCTAGCATTACTGCAATAGATGAGGTGTTTGATGAACCAATTTTTGATGTGAAACCAATTCTACCAACTTTACCTGCATGTCCAGATGATGTTTTCCATGAAGACCTAGCACATGAACTAACTGTCTTCTTTGAGACAGATTCTCTAGGTCAAAATTCTTTAGATGAAAAAGTAGAACCTCAGGATGAACCGAACATTGAACCTTTGATAGATTTTGAAAGTCAACTTGATCCTTTGAATGATTATTACTTGCATTTGCCTGCTGTACGTGATTTGAATCGTATAGTAGCTCAACTTGAATCGGAGAATATTGACTTGCAACTTAAGTGCCAATCATTAGAACAAATGCTTGCTTTGTGTGATAAATTTCCTTCACTGCCTAAGAAAGAATGTACTTATGCTTTTAAGGAGGGTGAAGTGATAGTTTCTGCTGAAGAATTATGTCTTGAGATTAAAAGCTTAAAACAAAAGATAATTCAACTGAAACAGGCTAACACACTTAAGCAAACGTCTAATATTGTAACCAATGTGCTTGAATGTACTGATGGGATTACTAAGAAGGGGAAGGGAACAACAACATCTAAGGATGTAAAACCCATTACTATTCTTAAAAATCCTCTACGTTCTCAATTTGGCAATCATGGTTCGAAAGTTGTTTCTACAACTCAGTATATTGTTAAAAAGGTCCATTCTCCAAATGGTTCTGTGTTAACTGAAAAGATTCCTATGATTCCTATGGCAAATACTTCAAAAGCGAGTCTTTTAAAGAAATCAGTTAAGTCCACAACACACACAAGTTCTAAACCTGATTTAAGTGAGTATGATGCAAAAAACGTACAATCAAATTGGAAATTCTGCAAAATCAGTCATCTCATGTGTCAACTGAAAAGTTTGGACGTCTAACTAACAAAGGTGTTTTTCGTGTCACAGGTCATAATCCAAACTTGAATTACAAATCTGTATGGGTTCCTAAGTCCACGACTGAGAAAGTAACAACCAAACCAAAGCAATCTGCTAGTCGGCCTAGGAAATCATCTCATGTTTTTCAATTTTCGTCTGTGAACAAAACATCTACTTGGAATAAATTGTGAGTTAAGACTTCTGATAACGATGTAAAGATTGATATTACGTATGATGCTTCATGTAATTTGGTTTTAAATGATGCTTTATTGTCTAAACTGCATGATGCTTTACGTGATTATTTCATCATTGATCCAAAGTTTGTTGTTAATCCAAAGTTTATTGCTGGTACTAACCGAAAAGGACCCAAGAAACTTTGGGTACCTAAACTCTAGGAAATTCACATTTACAGGGTTTCGACGTCTGTGTTTGGTATATCGATTCCGGTTGTTCTCGACACATGACGGGCGATAAATCCTTGCTTGTCAACTTCATTGACAAATTCCTAGGAACGGTTACATTCGGAAACGATGAGATTGCAGCAATAATGGGTTACGGAGATTTTTTGCAAAATGGCATAACAATCAAACGGGTTTCATATGTTGAGGGTTTGGGGTGCAGTTTATTTAGTGTGAGCCAATTCTGCGATGGAGATCTCAAAGTTTTGTTTGAACGTCGACAATGCTCGGTGCAATCCACCGAAGGGAATGATCTTCTTGTTGCCTCGGAAAGTTTGATCCTCATGGCGATCAGGCCATATTTCTTGGTTATTCCTCGAACAAAGTTGCTTATCGTGTTTATCAATAGCGGACAAAGATGATTAAAGAGAGCATTAACGTCAAGTTCGATGAATTTTCGGGAATGGCTTTTGAACAACTCAGTTCAAAACCCGATCCTAACCCGGCTACTACTTCTTCCACGCAAAACTCAATTTTCTCGAAGAAGGGTGTTCCTACGGTTACATTAGAGGAACTGGATATCTTGTTTGATAGTCTTTATACTCCTCAACGGGATTTAAATGTTCAAGCCGTACCGGTTACACCATCACAGTCAACTACTGTGGAGACTCTTCAAAGTCTTTTTGATGAAGATTCAACACCAACTGATTCACCTGTTGCTTCTTCATCCTCCCTCCAACCTCCTGTTACTGATAATCTTGAACAAGATCAAGATTCATCATTTAATACAACTCCAGCTGTTTCTCCAGATACTCTATTGAATCCATTAGATAATGTTACATCAGATCAAGCAGATCAAGGCTCAACGTCAACAACGGTTGATGTTCTGATGGATACAATTGATGTACAACCTCTTCCACACACCCGATGGACTAAAAGTCATCCAATAGATCTTATTATTGGTGACACATCTGCTCCAGTTTCAACTCGAAGGGCTACTCAGAATATGTGTCTATTCACAGCCTTTCTTAGTAAGATTGAACCAACAACGATTGCTCAAGCTTTACTAGATCCATACTGGGTAGTTGTAATGCAAGACGAGATCAATCAATTTGAACGATTGAAAGTATGGCGATTAGTTCCAAGACCAACGGGTCAACGACCAATAGGGGTTAAGTGGATTTTCAAGAACAAGAAGGATTCTGATGGAATTGTGGTTCGAAATAAGGCACGTCTTGTGGCCAAAGGATATCGACAACAAGAGGGCATTGATTATGATGAAACGTTTGCTCTGGTTGCTAGGATTGAGGCAATTCGTCTTTTCCTTGCATTTGCTTCTCATATGAAGTTCACGGTGTTTCAAATGGATGTCAAAACTGCTTTTCTGAATGGTTATCTTCAAGAGGAATTCTATGTTGATCAACCAGAAGGCTTTGTCGATCCCATTCATCCAAACCACGTTTACTACTTGGAGAAAGCTTTATACGGTCTAAAGCAAGCACCGCGTGCATGGTACGAGACCTTAACAAAGTATTTGCTGGACAATGGCTTCTCTCGTGGAACGATTGATACAACTCTATTCATCCGTAAAAACTACGATCACATTCTCTTGGTTCAAATTTATGTTTATGATATTATTTTTGGTTCCACGTCCTCGGCCTTATGCAAAGAATTTGGTGACCTTATGGCCAGTAAATTCGAAATGAGCATGCTTGACCAGTTAACTTTCTTCTTGGGGTTACAAGTAAAACAATTACCAAATGGGATTTTTATCAGTCAAACAAAGTATATCAATGATATGCTAAAACGTTTTAAAATGACTGCTTTAAAACCAATGACAACCCCAATGAGGACTTTACTGGATGCTGATACTAATGGGGAACCCTTTGATATTACGCTTTATCGAAGCATGGTTGGTTATTTAATGTATCTGACTGCAAGTCGACCAGACATTACACTTGCCGTAAATGTCTGTGCCCACTTTCAGTCCAACCCTAAGAAATCTCACTCCAAAGCGGTTGTTAGGATTTTTCAATACCTTAAAGGTACACCTAACCTTGGGATCTGGAATCCTCATGGATCCGATTTCAATCTCACTGCTTATACTGATGCGGATCATGGTGGTTGCCATGTTGATAGAAAGAGCACATCTGGATCAATTCAGATGTTGGGGAATAGGCTAGTTGGTTGGTCATCCAAAAAGCAGAACTGTGTGTCTTTATCAACAGCTGAATCTGTGTATATTGTTGCAGCTCACTGTTGTTCACAAGTTTTGTGGATGCAAACTTAACTCTTGGACTATGGCTTTAAGATTTCTAAGACCCCAATCTATTGTGATTCACAAAGTGCTATTGCAATAACAAGCAACCCGATTCAGCATTCTAAAACTAAACACATAGATATTCGTTATCATTTCATTAAGGACCATGTAGAGAAAGGGGATGTAGAGTTATACTTTGTGCCTACTAAAGTGCAATTAGCTGACATGTTCACTAAACCTTTAGATGAACTTAGGATAAAATTCTTGATCAAAGAGATTGGCATGGTAGAGTATAGTGCTTGATATTCCTTAGATCTGTTGGGACTTATTTTTAGGATCTTGTGTTTAGGGGGAGTAGATACTTTCTAGGGGGAGCAACTAAGTTTCAGTGCTTTAGATAATTTTTCTTTAAGGGACTGCCTTTAGATTAATGATAACTTTCTAGATATATTTGTTCAATGGTTAGGCAAGGGGGAGGTAACTCATTGATATCCTATTTCAAGGGGGAGTTAATTCATTTTCTTGGGAACATAATCAAAATGCTGATTTACTTTCTTGTATATCACATTTTGAGGGGGAGAAAAAGGGAGAAAATGAGAAAATTATTCAAAAATATTATTTTTCAAAAGTGAATTCAAAATTTCTTTGTTTTTATCTGAAATAATTCACTATGGCTTGTATACATCTCAGTATGCAACCCGTGTCAACAATTGGTATCACTGAAGATTTGTACTTTGTATAAAATTCAAAGTTCTTTTAAGTAAAAATCTTATTTTGAAAAATTCATAAAAAATTGGAAAAGATAAAATCCAAAAATATTTAAATTTTACTGAATAAATGTTATTTTTAGCATTTTACCGAGTCTGACAACCAACAGTACAGATTCGGTAAGTTCAAAGTTTTCAAAAATTATCTCAGAATTGTTTTTCATGAAAAGATTGAAATGGATTTCAAGAGGAAAAATCATTTTGTCAAGATTTGGAGTTAAATTGTTAAAGTTTTGAAAAATTGGACTGTATTCGGTATATTAGGACCATTCTGTAAAGTCCATTCGGTATTTTACCTTCGGTATCTATAAAAGGAGAGTCAAAGTCAAACACTACTCTCTTACTGTTATTAATTACCTACCGAGTCTGTTGATTATACCGAATCTGCCAAATTCTACCGAGTCCGTCATTCTGTTTCTTCAAATTCTTGGTAAATGTTCATTTTAATCAATGTTTAAGATATGTAATTGTAGATCTGAGATAATTAAGTTTTTTTATCAACCAGAAAAGATCAAAAATAACTGGATTATGACCTTTAATTTTTAAAATCTTGTTGATTATACCGAGTCTGAGTCGATTTCAATTAATCTTTGATTAAACTCAATTGATTTGAAAAATCAACATGAAATCTTGTCTAATCTGAGTTAAATTGACTGATCTATCATTTGACCGAGTCTGATTACATGTTTAATTGCTTATTTGATGAATTCTGTATCTACCGAATATGTTCTTATCCTGATACCGAGTTTGTTCATACAATTAACATGTTAATATGCTTGTAATTGAATGGTTAATTGATCATGGTTGTGAAATTACATGATATATGATATAATATGCATGTTTGAGTGACTTTCTGTTAATTTTTGAAGATACCGAATCTGGTTTTCTTTCTTGATACCGAGTCTGAAATTTGGTACCTTGAAATTTTCTGATTTTTATCTTCAAACACTTAACATGTTTATTCTATATCTTTCTGATATGAAAACTCAAGCTTATTTGGTTACAGAATCTAAAGTTTTCATAAATACCGAATCTGCTTGAATTGTGCTGAAATTGACTAAGTGTTGTTCTGATTCCTTGTGTTATATAATTGACTTTGCATGATGATTTTGTACTAAGATGAATATCATATGAAAGTCATGGTTGTCAATTATTTGTTCATATTTGGAATAAATGATTTTTATATCTTAGAAAAGTCATAAAAATTATAAAATTTGAAAAATATAAAAAGGATTTCAAAGGAAATAAGAATAGAGAAATGTGCTTTATGATAATATTTTGTGGTCTTCTATTTCTTATGTATACAGCTAAATGACGAATAATCACTTTATCAATTCTGAAACCAATATTCCCTGCAATTATTGGACTGCAATTCTAGAGAGGCATACTTTATGCCCTGCTCTGAGCTCCACAGTTAGTGTGCCATAAACAGACTTGGATATTCTTAACAGATCAATCAGATTTGTGGAGGCCACACAACCAAATGCTACTAATCCACAGGGTGAACCAGCCAGATTTGAATTTAGGCTGAGGGGAGTACAAGGATTCAGGAGTATCACAAAAGCAGACTTCAGGAGGATATTCAGACTTCCTCTTGTACAGAATGCTCCTGCTTTTCCTGCCACACAGCAGATGATATCTTCAATCTTTGCTCTTGGATATGTTGGAGCAACTAATGTTCCACCTGCTAAGTTTCAAAAGAAGTATCTGCACTCCAGGTGGTATGTGATATTCTCAATCATCAACAGATGCTTGTTGATGACAAGAAGTGGATCTGATAGCTTAACTATGCCGATGCTCAAACTTTTCTACTCATTCACAAGAGTAGAGAATCCTGATTATGCAGAACTTATATGGGATTTGGTTCAGGCACAAGTTGAAAAGCCAAGAGGTGCTTATATCCCTTGCGAAAGGTTTTTCTGTATCTTTATCCATGATGCTATAAATGCTTGCAGAAATGCAAATATCTTTGTACCAGGTACACATGGATTACAGATGAAAAGGTTTGGAGAGCTGAAGATGAACACCCCTATGGTGTCTGATAATCAATTCACTACGCCAATTCCAAATTGGCTAGTGGGGCTAGCTACACCCCAGGACGTAAGAATGCGCTCTTATTTTCAGGTTGTAGGAATACCTCTTCCGAACCCGGTACAACAAGAACAAGTTGAACCTGTCGTGGTTCCAGCCCCAGAGGTTGTAGAGCAACCTGTAGTTCAACCACCCGGGCCAGCTAATCCTCCACTTAGGGTGAACCTCAAACGATCTAGGGTAGCACACCAAGCTCAACCCGTGAGGATCAGGGAACCTAGTTCAACTAGGATTGAACCAACCCTTTTCACAACACCCGAAGTAAGCAGTGACACTTCAGCAACAGCATCTGAATCATCTCCTGATCATTCTCCTAAGAGAACTCGATACATGCCTGATGAGATGATTCAGACTCCGCCAACCCAACGAGTAACTAGATCTAGGATTTCGACACCCATCGTCCGCCAAACAGTTACTCCAACCATTGGTGATACGGACCAAGACCTAGAGCCAATTAGGTCACCCTCACCCATCTCCGTATCACATCCAAGAATAACAGTAAGCCCTACGCTAAATGAAGCGCAAGCTTCGGAAGGCAAGAGATCTAAACGCACGGATGGTAAAAAGACCACTAAGCCCATCCAATCTAAACAGGACTTAAGAATTAATCCCACAAAGCAAGATGCTTCGTCATCTAAGGAATTAAAGTCTTCCTCTGCAGTAAAATCTGTGTTGACTTAATCGATTGAGGACACTCAATCATTGAAGTCCAGAACAGCCGAAGGGGAGCCGAAAAATCTTGAAAAGGCACCCTGCGTATCGGCTGGAAATCCTCCTGTGCCTCAACGTACAACAGGGTCTCGAGGTCCGGCTTATCTTGATGAGGAAGATCTGCCGCCATGGAAACGAGTCAACATGACAATCCTTCGGGATATTTATCAGACTTCCAGCAGACTGTTCCCTTGGTTCATGAAAGTGATCCATTGGTTCAAACCACTTCTCTTCCGGATTCTGAATCTCAGGGTCTGGAGGAAGAGTCTTTAACTGAAAGAGATGTGCCACGTCATGGTATATCAATGATTTCAGGAGTCGGGGATAGCAATATCTCTGCGAGAACTAAATAGATGGGTAGTTCTACTACTCTGTCAGAGTCCCATGAGACCAAAGTCATGGAGGCGGATGCTTCGAAAGAAACTTCGCCGGTGACAACTCCGGTTGTTACCCAACCTCCATCAGAAGGGGATATCACGAATCTGACTAGTAGTATGTATAGCCCTACATATAAGAATAATACTGCACAATCATCCTTACCTGCCCTCACGGCAACTCAAACACTTCCACCAACATCGCCTTCAACGGTTGCTGCTGCTGGTGTTCCTATTGTTACTTTTCCACCATCACCCTCTCGTTTACCACATTTCTATGATGCTTTGGAGCAAGAATATTTCAGTCGTATGTTTTCTAGAGTCAATCTAGATGTTCTTCGACGTACTTCGATTCAAGCATTGTTTCGTGCTCGTGTTCGATATCCACTTAATTCCTTCTCTTCTCCGTTGAGTCCTCACCGTGATGATGAACATGACGATTCTGATCCTCAGAATAGTCATGAGGGGGAGATAGGAGTAGATGGAGAATATCTAAAGGTAAACATTTCAACTAAGGGTGGTGGTGTAAGGTCTTCATCAGCTTCACAAGCTCAACAAGTTCAGATGGAATCAGAAATGGTTACTACACATGATGAAATTGATGATAAGGAGCATGAGCAAGTTATAATTCCAATTGTTCATAATGAGGCTGATAGTGGACTGGTAGATGAGGATTTGAACTTGAGTGATTTCTATCTTGAAGAGACGGATGATGATGGATTTGTCATTCTAAGCAAGTTATCATCAGTATCTTCAATTCCGGAAGATGTAGAGATTGTAGATGAAGAGAATCCTGAACCAGTAATAGAAAGTGATGATGAAATGGATTCTTCTGATGACGATGAAGACAATCTTTATGTTAATCCAAATGAAGATGAGATCTTTGATCATATTGAAGATGATGATGTTCCAAATGATGATGCAACAAATCCTACTGGTCATTCATCAAATTCTACACCCTCATCGAGTTCAAATACAACAAATGCTAATGATAGTTCAACTTTTAGTACATCTACATCAAGTGAAACAGTGAATTCCAGATACAAATACAACCATGGAATATTCTTTAAGAATCAGGAGCAAAGATTATTGTTGGGAGTAGAACATGATTTATAACGTTACGAAACACATTCATCGAGGAAAATGCTTACAAGATCTTCCGCATCAATGAATCACCAAGGAGTAAAAGGTTTACTTATATAGGTTCACGATTGCTTCTAGCAAGTGAAAGGAATTGGTATGAGTTTATGTGGTGGAAACATATCAACAAAGATGAAGATGATTTGTGGCTTCAAAGAAAATATCGTATTTCAGAAGTGTTGAATATTACTCGAGTCGGAGTAGAGATAAGCGAAAAGAAAGACGTCATCAGTCAGTTCCACGTTATCAGAGAAGATGAGAAAGAGTACAAGTTCACTGAAACAGATTTTCATAATCTAGATATGCTTGACATCATTCACATCTACAACTACCTCAGTATCATCACCATACGACCTTTTGCTAAGGCTCAAGCTTTGGAAGCTGTGAAAAGATACATGATGGAGACAATTGAACTGATGAGACGTGAAGATTTTCAAATAGGTCTCGAAGCAAAAAGGAAAAAGATTCGAATTACGTGTCCGAATCAATTTACAGAGGGACTGAAGGATATGAGGATGTTTCAAATGCAATTCGAACCCGAAGGGTTTATTTTTGTAAATTCTCAAAAAGAAAAGGTGTTCATTCGTACTGAAGAGCTGAACAAATATTCAGATGGAACACTTAAGGCTGCACTGAAGTATCTTAAGATTCATCAAAGCAAGTTCCATGACATTGATATGATAATGGGTCTTGGAGAATTCATAAATCATATAAGAGATCGTCTGAAACTCTGGGTTCGTACAAGACAGTTTGAGATACTTCGTGGACAGAGAAAGAGAAGATATTTCAAGGAAATGGATGAATATCCATTACATAAGGGAGATCCAAGAAAAGCGTGGGGTGTCTGGAAACCTTCTAAGCAAATTTCAGAAAATCAAGTAGAAGTTTCAAAACCAGATGGCACATGATGGAAACTAACGTTTGGACCTCTCAAGATTACAAAATAGGATTATGTTGTAAAGTTCACATTTAACACTAAGGGGGAGATTGTTAGGACCCCGAAGTTGTATAGTGTTAATGTGAAATAAGCTTAAATGAAGGTTCCTTAGAAGAGGGCTATATAAGGAACCTAAGTAGTCCTAATTAGATAGCCATTTGCATTGTAACCGAGTTCTAGAAGCTGTGAAATGTAATTTTACCGATTCTCTCTAATACCGAGTCTCCTTCTTACATACCGAATCTCTCTTTATCTTATCATTTCTCTCTATCTCAACATGATCTGACCTATCAAGTGATTTTTATACGGCGGTATAAACAATGGTAGTAACGATGTGGTTTACAGTCCCACATGACTATAAAATTTTAGATCCTTTAAGGAAATTGGATCTTTATGAAAACATTTGATCTTTTGAAAATACAATCTAGCTTTTACCCTAGATAAGTTTTCTGGAATAACCCTTCACCGGCGTTTGCAAATTGTTTTTTTGGGTTTGGTGGGTTTCAGATTTGAAAACTTTAGCTCAAAACTTGCGGTTTTGTGTCACCCACTTGATAACCTTGTATTAGGAAAGCAACACATCCAGTATACTTGCTCCGTATATTACCTTTCGGTAAACTACCGTCCGGTTGTAAAGGAAAGCGTTGAACAAGAAACTGTTAAGGCAATGTCCCCTGACATGCTTTTAATTATGGTCTATAACATGTCGGATGCAATTACAGCAATAGTAAAGCTCACCCTATAATTTTTCGATTTGGCATAGACTCCTGTCTTTGACCATACTATGCAACCACCGTTCTTACGGTTGACACCCGATTTGGTTCAGGTGACCTAATGAATTCCAGGTGAATTCCTAGGATTTTACGTTCAATGGTAATGAATGCATTGAAAATGGGGTTTTCAGAAAACAAATCGGTTTTAATTTGATCAAAATATTTTCTCGTTCAAGCTCGAGTTTAGATATCATCGAATTCCATGAGTTTGTAATTCTCAATCTTTAAGGTCAATCTCTAGGATTGAGTAATATCAGGCTTAAAAGCTGATTTTTGATCTTTAAGGAGATTATCCTTTTCTGGGGGTCTGATTCATTAGTCTTATCAATCTAATTTGCACGGCGTCCTCCCCATTTTACGAGACAGATCCTCTCATGGTTAAGATAAGTCTGACCACTTGGCGACCCTGTTTGATGCCGAGGTCTGTGGATTTCCTGCTGATTTTAGTGATGACTTTTCTAGATTTTTCGTCAACCTACAGCTGGTCTGGACGACAACTTCCTGATTTAAATCAAGAAGCGCGTTTCTTTTTCGGAAGACTTTACTTCCTTTTAATGATGGAATTGATTCATCGTGTAGATCCATCTTTCTTTTAAATGTATTACAGTAAATTGGGTAAAACTGTTTAGATTAGTCTAAAGCAAAAGTATCTTCAGTTGTTTGTTACAAAAATATGTGACTTATGTTTTAAATAACTTGGTAAATTTTTCTCACATTTGGCTTTTATTTTCCTTTCTTTGCCTTTTTATTGTCCTCTATTCCATTTTAAATGAATTCGAACATTTTGGTTTGTTTCTCAATTTATGTCCTTTCCGAGGTAACAATAATTTCGGTTTTTAACACCTAGTTTTATCGTTCATAAATATGTATAAACATGATTTTGAATTCATTTAATTAAAAATTTTGAAAAATTTTACTAGAATTGGGTAGTCAGTATATAAGACTAGGGCTGTTCTTTATTATCAGAGAGCACTAGATTCTAATACAACTACTGCTTTACTAGTATTTTTAATGGTAACCAAGTGTATAAGTTTAAAATTTTAAAAATCCGAAAAAATTTAACCCCTTCCCACACTTAAGATCTTGCAATGCCCTCATTTGCAAGAAATCAGTAACAATTTAAATTATTGAGGGTGATTAACGTAGAAAAATGATTAAATTTTACCAAAGTTTCCAAACATATTGGCGTTTGTTTGTTTTTTTTTTTTTATAAAAACCTTATAACTTTTAAAACATATAATTAAATTAAATTTTAAAAATTTGCTTCTTTTTAGGATGAGGGCGTTTCGGATCGTTGTCCTAGTCCGTCCCTCTGTAAAATTTTAAAATTTGTCAATTTTAAGCGCAGTTTTAAAAAGTAAAGGTTTTTGGGTTTTTAATGTTTTTGGCATACTTTAATTCAATAAGATTAAAAATAATGATAATAAAATTTCTCGTACCTCCCTTGGGTAGAGCAATTTCGGTTCAACGACCTAGTCTTCAACTCACGACGAATTTTTAGAAATCAATTTTTAACTTAGCAAAATAAAGTAAATTTTTGTTTTTAAATTCACACCTAACTTAAATTTAAAATGTATAAAATTAAAAATTCATATTATTAAAATTAAAAATTCACACCAAACTTTTATTATATTTTTATTTTTATACATACAAACTTATATTAAAAGTATTAATTTTTCAAATAACAAATATTTACAAACTTAATTATATATTGATTTTAAAAAGTTTATATTTTTAATTTAATATTAATTTTAAAAACAAAGTAAAAATAAAATTAAAAATTTTTTTGGTCTTTTATCCCACTTTAATCAATCAAATATTATCAAAAACCTACGCCCCTCTTTTTCGTAAAGTAATTTCGGTTTCATAACCTAGTTTAACTCATGACGAATTTTTGAAATATTTTGGGTTGATTGATTAAAGATATTTATACCTTAAGAATAAACGGTAAATTTCGCAGTGATGTAATAAATTTTTGTATGATATTAATAATTTCGGTCGCAAAACCTAATTTTATTGAGTACCAATTTAGTACTTTATAGCGAACGATTTAGCGTTTATTATCAAAAGGTTAAAAATAATAAAAATAAAAATAAAAACTGAAAACTGTATAAACTTACCTGTGAAATAGAATTCTTAGTGAACTGCTTTAGCCTACTCATAAGATAGTCGGACTAATTGGTTTTCCATAGCTACATAGGCGTAACCTCGAGCATTCAACGTTTTTTCTTCGAAACATATGAACGGTCCATCTCTGCATAAAGTAACGAATTCGGTATTGGAATATGTCTGATTCTTCGAGCATTTTCCTTCGTGTGACCATTTTTCGCATTTGTGACATCTTTCAAGGTGTCGTGCTCTTCTTTTCGCTGCGGATTTTGATTTTCCTTTACCAAACTGTAACTTATTATTTTCGTTCCTGGATTCTTTTCTTACTCCGTCCAATATACCTCTGATTAATGATACTAATTCACTTGGAAGGGTGTCATTATTATGTTTAGTGATCAATGAGTGTAGCATTAGACCATGGTTTAATTCACAGGAAGTCTTCATCTCGTAAAACCTAAAAAAAATAAAAATTCAGAATGGGGGGAGAAGACTAGTTCTTTAGGGTCTGCTAGGGAAAGACCATTCGGATTCCATTCTTGAGAACTACACGAAAACAGAAAATCTAACTCTAACAGAAATACATATTACCCTAAAAAGATTCAAACCTCCCCACACTTAATTGAAATTGTGATTAACTTTATTTTCAATTGGATCATCAACAACTTGTATATCTTTGACTTTTACTTCCATCCATTTGTTGATTTCCTCCGTCACTTTCACAAATTCAACTAACATTGCCTTTTCTTTTGGCGATAAATAGGATACTAATCGGTTACATAATTTAAAGTTTCCCTTAATCTTAGCATCGTGAATCCGTTTATAAAGTTTCTTCATTGAACTGTTAAAAACGGGTTCATCTAATTTCTTATCATCAACGGGGTTCTTTGTGATTGGATCATCATTAAGTGTTTCTTCATCTTACCCACACTTATGCATTATTATTGGTTTAACAGTTTTGGTTGGTAAAGATCTAAACTTTCGGTTCACAAAGGTGATCGATTTATCACCATCCCTAAGTGTCATTCTACCTTCTCTTACATCAATGAATGCCTCGGTGGTTGCTAAAAATGGGCGACCTAAAATTAGAGAAATATCAAGGTTTTCCTCCATATTAATCACTATGAAGTTTGCAACAAAGGTCAAACTTCCCACGTTAACAAGTAAATTATTTGCTATTCCAACCGGGTGTTTAATGGTTAGGTCAAATGATTGAACACCTATTTTGGTTGGTTTTAATTTACCCATACCTAATCTTTTGTATAACGAAAGAGGCATAATATTTGCACTTGCTCCTAAATCTACTAGTCCATTATATACAGCACCATCATTAAGCAAGCAAAAAATGATAAATTCACCCGGGTCTCCTGCTTTAGTAAGTCGGGTTGGTTTGTAAACCTTTTTCGGGTGTTCTTTCAATTCTATTTGAAATTCTTGTTCACATTTTTCTTCGTTTCTTGGAATGGGAGGTTTGTATAAGAATTCTTCTTCATCACTCAAATTTGAATCCTCCCTATTTTCCAATTTTGATTTTTCATATGTTGTTGATAACATATTTATGTTTTCATTTTGAAGATTTTCTTGGGTGGTGAAATTATGATTGACTTCATTGTCAACTTCCATCGGACCATGTATGTAATGTTTAACTCTGTGACCATTAACTTTAAATTCAATCCCATTTGAATTTATTAACTCTATCGTTCCGTACGGGAAAACTCTTTTGACTATGAATGGTCCAGACCATCTTGATTTCAATTTTCCAGGAAATAGCTTGAATCGTGAATTGAAAAGAAGAACTCTGTCTCCTTCTTTAAATTCTTTTGAACTTCTGATTCTTTTATCATGCCATTTCTTTGTTCTTTCTTTATAGATTAATGAATTTTCATATGCTTCATGTCTTAATTCTTCTAATTTGTTTAGCTGACTTAATCGTAGACGTCCGGCTTCATGTAAATCAAGATTACATGTCTTCAAAGCCCAAAATGCTTTGTGTTCAATTTCTACTGGAAGATGACATGCTTTTCCGTAAACGAGTTTAAAAGGTGTGGTACCAATTGGAGTTTTGTAGGCTGTTCTAAAAGCCCAGAGTGCATCCTCCAATTTCATGGACCATTCCTTCGGATTTGATCCTACGATTTTTTCTAGAATACGTTTTAATGCTCGGTTGGTATTTTCAACAACTTGTCCACTTGTTTGTGGATGATAAGCGGTGGAGATTTTATGAGTTACTCCATATCTTTTAAGAACTTTCTCAAGTTGATTATTACAAAAATGAGTACCCCGATCACTTATTAAAGCTTTCGGTGTTCCAAACCTTGCAAAAAGACGTTTTAAAAAATTGACTACAACTCGTGCATCGTTAGTTGGGAGAGCTTGTGCTTCCGCCCATTTAGACACATAATCAATGGCAACGAGAATGTAGAGATTATTATGAGATTTTGGAAATGGACCCATAAATTCAATACCCCAAATGTCAAATACTTCACATACTTGAATGAC